>NW_026622763.1:11156298-11781298 GCF_023065955.2 Ursus arctos | reverse complement strand
AGGGTTGGGAGTTTGAGCCCCACATTGGGCAGAGAGATTACCTTAAAAAAATAAAATACTGTTTATTTAAAAAAATTATTCCTAATGTTTTTTAATGGGAAGGATATTTTTCAGGTATGTGAATATAAAACTCAGTTTATTCTTTTAAGTTTTTTTTTTCCTTCCAGAAATATTTTTTTATTAAGTTTTAATTTTAATTCCAGTTAGTTAACATACAGTGCATATTAGTTGCAGGTGTACAGTATAGTGATTTAACAATTCCATACTTCACCTAGTGCTCATCACAACAAGCACACTCTTTAATCCCTACCACCTATTTCCCCCATCTCCTCATCTTAACTCCCCTCTGATAATCATCAGTTTGTTCTCTATAATTAAGAGTCTGTTTCTTGGTTTGTCTTTCTCTTTTTTTCCCTTCGCTCCTTTGTTGTTTTTTTTAAATCCTACATATGAGTGAAATCATACAGTATTTGTCTTTTCTCTGACTTATTTTGCTTAGCATTATACTCTGTAGCTTCATCCATGTTGTTGCAAATGGCAAGATTTCATTCTTTTTAATAGCTGAATAATATTCCTGTGTGTGTGTGTGTGTGTGTGTGTGTGTGTGTGTGTGTGTACCTCTTCTTCCATTCGTCAGTCTATGGACACCTGAGCTACTTTCATAATTTGGCCAGTGTAAAGCTCCTATAAACATGGGGGTGCATGTATCCCTTTGAATTAGTGTTTTTCTATTCTTTGGGTAAATACCCGGTAGTGTGATTGCTGGACTGTAGGCCAGTTCTATTTTTAACTTTTTGAGGAAACTCCGTACTCTTTTCCACAGTGGCTATAGCAGTTTGCATTCCCACCAACAGTATATGAGTGTTCCTTTTTCTCCACATTCTCACCAATACCTGTTGTTTCTTGTGTTGTTGATTTTAGCCACTCTGACAGATGTGTGCTGATACCTTATTGTAGTTTTGATTTGCATTTCTCTTATGGAAAGTGATGATGAGCATCTTTTCATGCGTCTGTTGACCCTCTATATATGTCTTCTTTGAAGAAATGTCTGTTCTCGTCAAATATTTTAAAAAATTTAAAGATCACTATTAATGAATTTTTTCTCAAAGGTTAGAGCATAACATTAAATAGTCAAAGTTATTTAAGGCTCTTAATTAGCAGGGTGTTAACTAGTAAGGTTTTATGGTAAGTTATGGGAGGCCAACATCTTGTGACAATCCACATTTAAGAGTGTTGAATATTTAGAATAGATAGTGCATCTCTGTAGTTGGTCTTAGCAAAGCAAATTTATTCTTTTAAAGTTAGTTAACATTATCTTAAATACTTTCAGCCCATTATTGTTAGTGACTTGAGGTTGAGAAGAACATTTTGGTATTAATGGCTACTTGAGTTTGTATGTAAAGCTTTATTGTATAATTTATTTATTTTAAGATTTTATTTATTTATTTGACAGAGAGAGACAGCCAGCGAGAGAGGGAACACAAGCAGGGGGAGTGGGAGAGGAAGAAGCAGGCTCCTAGCAGAGGAGCCTGATGTGGGGCTCGATCTCAGAATGCCGGGATCACTCCTGAGCGGAAGGCAGATGCTTAACGACTGCACCACCCAGGCGCCCCTTATTGTATAATTTAAAAAATATATAAGTCTGGGGGCGCCTGGGTGGCTCAGTCTGTTAAGCATCTGACTCTTGATTTCCACTCAGATCATGTTCTCAGGGTTGTGAGATTGAGCCCCAAGTTGGGCTGTGTGCTTGGGGGGGGAGGGAGGGAGAGTCTGCTTGAGATTCTCTCCCTCTCTCTCTGTCCCTCCCCCCAGTTGTGTGCCCTCTCTATCTCTCTCTCTCTCTCTAAAATAAATAAAATATCTTTAAAAATAAAAAACATGTAAATCTGAAAAACATTTTTATTCATGAACATAAATACAAGGAACTTGAGATTTTGAGGATAGAGGGTAGGTACATTTTGTTCCATTTACATATGTTAATTATGATTTTCTACGGTCTTATTATGAGTACTTTCATTTGATTATTTCCTACTTAGGGTAGCCAAGTTTAGGTTTCTCTGGTCTGTAAAGAACAATGGCTTTTAACCTTACTTATAATCCACTTCACTTGTTTAAACATGGAACCAATAGATGGGTTACTTTCAGGATATGTTTATCTAAGTATGTTGTCCGAGAGTAGATTTGGGTAGCCTCTAAAAACATGTGACTTAGTTTTCTAAAAAACTGCATATCTGCAGAAAGGCTACTGAGTGTTCTGTTTGTTTGTTTTTGCCAAAAATGGAAGTAATACCCAGTACAGTATTTGCTTAATGTTAATAATTGGTTTTCAGAATATTGAAAAGTGCGGGGCACCTGGGTGGCACAGCGGTTAAGTGTCTGCCTTTGGCTCAGGGCGTGATCCTGGCGATCTGGGATCGAGCCCCACATCAGGCTCTTCCGCTATGAGCCTGCTTCTTCCTCTCCCACTCCCCCCGCTTGTGTTTCCTCTCTCGCTGGCTGTCTCTATCTCTGTCGAATAAATAAATAAAATCTTTTAAAAAAAAAAAGAATATTGAAAAGTGCTGTTTGCACATGACTTTGTAAATAATATTCACAATAAAGTTATAATATTTAAAGCATAAAGGGCACCTGGCTGGCTCAGTCAGAAGAGCATGCAACTCTTAATCGTGGAATTCTGAGTTCGAGTCCCACGTTGGCTGTAAAGATGACTTACATAAATAAACTTAAAAAAAATAAAGCATATTAGCATTCCTTAGACCGCAATTTGAGAGTTGTGTGAGATAACATAAACTAGACTATGGTGAGTTGCCACCAAGGAGAAAAGTAAAGAGTTTTTAAAAATGGATAGTCTTTCTTTGAGTTTTTGAAAGTTTGTGTGTAGCATGGAGGATGATCAGAAGAGCCCCCTAGAAACATTTGATATTTTCCTCAACTGGGGCTTTAAACAGTTATGTTCTCTTCGTGTCTTTAAAAGAACATTTTGCTCTTATAAGTGAATAGAAAAAGTTGGAAGTGCTCTAGGAAAAGGTGTCTCTTCTGAGAAAAGCAGACACTTACCTGCCAGCCGGATGTCATGTATTAAGATGCTCATAACCTTTCAGGAGTGTGTTTTCAAGATGTAATGGAAATTCTGACTAGACTTATTTGGCTTATTGTTATCTTATTTCTTATCTCTTATGGGCAGATAGGTTGTCACTGGCATAATTTTGCCATTTGTCAAGTGGTATGTATCTTAAAGGGAGATACTTTTCAAGACTATGAAAGAATCTCATATGAAAGTATCTGGGTGAGTTACATAGACATTTCATTGAGACAAAAAAAAAAAGAAAAATTTCATTGAAACCATTAATCTAGGTTCAAGTGCAAATGTCAAAAGTAAATGTGCCAGTAAATGGGGAAGACTGGTTTTGGCAGAATACATTGGTATCTTTTGATCTTGTCATTCCTGTACCATCCTTTGACATTGGGATACCTTTGTAACATCAACCAGTGTTCTTTTTTTGGTAGCTCCCCCTACTGTTAAAACTAATTTGCTGATTCTGCTGTTACTTAGGAATTTCTTAGTCTTTGCCCACTTTCTTTGTCTGGACCACTCACCCCAGGTGAAGGGAGAGCAGGACCGGGGAGAAGAGAAATATGTATATCCATTACAGACAAGACTGGAACACGCACAAAGAGATGATTGTGTGTGTTGCTTCATATTTTATTTTTTCTTTTTAGCTTTACAATAAGTCTTTGTATTAGAGAAAATCCATTTATATTTTTAATGCTTAAAGTTTATAGTCTTTATAATAGTTCTGTTTGAAGGTTCTCTTTGTTTTTTTGTTTTTTTAAGTAAGCTCCACATCCAGTGTGGAGCTCAGTGCAGGGCTTGAACTCAGGACCCTGAGATCAAGACCTGAGCTGAGATCAAGAGTCAGATGCTTAACCCTGGTGCCTTATTGTTTCATATTTTCTATCTCTGGTGACTGTTTGTTGATTGAGTAGGACCATCGTGAAACGTGTATTAGTTTTCTATTGATGTGTAATGAATTACCTCAAATTTGGCAGTTTAAAACAACACATTTATTTTCCCCCAGTTTCTGTGGGTCAGGAGGATGGGTGCAACTTGGTTGTATTTCACATAGTTGCAATCTAGATGTTGACCAAACTTTGGGAGCCTGGGTTCTTTTCCAAGCTCATGTGATTGATTATGAATACAGTCAAATAGAGGGCTGAGGTCTCTAGTTTCTCGCTGGCTGTCAGCTCCTAGAGGCCCCTTTCATAGGTCATCATCTCACAACAGGGCAGACCATGTCTTTTAAGCCAGCAGTAGAATTTCTTTTACTTCAGGAAGTTCCCAGTTTTTTAAGGGCTTCCACCTAAGTCAGGCCCACCAAGGGTACCCTTTCTTTTGATTTACTCAGTTGACTTGGAACTTTAATCACATCTGCAAAATCCTTACCCTTCACCTAATTGTGGAAGGAAAAATCTCATCAAATTTCTTAAGTCTTTGCCACACTCAAGTAGAGGGTATTGTACTGTTATCTGTTTGATTAGTTAAGAATAAGAAAATTAAAAGTTTTAAAATAACATTCACTTATTCCTTTTTAAAATTTTTTACTAAGTTCATTTAGCCAACATACAGTACATCATTAGTTTTTGATGTAGTGTTCAATGATTCAGTAGTTACGTATAACACCCAATGCTCATCACATCACGTCTATTCCTTTGATACTTTTCTTTATGTAGATCTGAGTTTTGACTTCTATTATTTTACTTCCCTCTAAAGAACTTCTTTTAAAATATCTTGCAAGGCTGGTCCACTGGCAACAAATCCTTCTCCCTGTTTTTTGTCTGAGAAACTGTTTATTTCTCTTTCTCTTTTGAAAGACGATTTTGCAGGATATAGAATTCTAGGTCTGTAGGGTTTTTTTCCCTCAACATTTTAAATATTTCACTCTACTTTCTTGTTTGCATGCTTATGTAGTTAGATGTATTCTTATATTTGCTCCTCAATAAGTAAGCTGTTTTTTTCCTCTGACTTCTTTCAGGATTTTTAAATCTTTGATTTGTAGTTTTTAAATGATATGCTTAGGTATAGGTAGGTTTTTCGACATTTTTCCTTCTTGGTGTTCTCAGAGCTTTTTGAATATGTGGTTTGATGTTTGACATTAATTTGGGGAAACTCTCCGTCATTATTGTTTCAAATATGTTTTCTTTTCTTCCCCTCTCTTCATATATCTATGTCACACCTTTTTTTGTCCCACAGTTTAGGTGTTCTGGTTTTTTTGTTTTTTTTTTTTCAATCTTTTTTCCTTTTGCTTTTCGATTTTTGAGGATTCTATTGATATATCCTCTAGCTCAGAGATTGTTTCCTCTGTTGTGCCCAATACATGTCTATCAGAAAGCATTCTTCATACATGTAACATGTGTTTACCTGTAACATTTTTTTGGTTCTTTTCTTAAGATTTCCATTTCTGTGCTCACATTGCCCATCTGTTCCTGCATGGTATCTACAATATCCATTAGAATCTTTAATATATTAATCATAGTTGTTTTAAATTCTCTGTGATAATTCCAACATCCCTTTCATGTCTGTTTCTGATGCTTGCTTTGTCCTTTCAAATTGTGTTTTTTTTGCCTTTTAGTATGCCTTTGAAATTTTTTAAGATTTTATTTTTAAGTAACCTCTACACCCAACGTGGAGCTCGAACTTACAACACCGAGATCAAGAGTTACATGCTCTACTGACAGCCAGCCAGGCACCCCTGTAAATTTTTGATAGTTAGGCATGATGTCATGGTAAGAGGAACTGATGTAAGTAGGCCTTTAGTAGTATAGGGAGGAAAAGCATTCTGTAATCCTCTGGTTAAGTCTTAATATTTTAGTGAGCCTATGCCTCTGGACTATGAATGTCACAGGGTTTCTCAGGGTTTTTTTCCCCTTTTAGATGGGACAGGATGGCTTAAAGTGGACTCGAGTTCGTTATTTCCATTCTCCCACTGGAAGGTTAGAGTCAGCTGCAGTTGAGTTTTTTCTTTGCCTCAGGTCATTTAGGTTTTAGTTTACTAATTTCTCCCAAGGGCAGGTGTTGTTAAGAAGAACAGAGTGCTCTGGTGTATTTAATAAAGTCTTGGTGTATGTGTGTGTATGTGCATCTGTGTTCACCCCTGGCAGAAAGCTTAAGGCTACTTTTCTCCATGCTTACTATGGGAATCTAGTTGGATTCCTGGAAGTAAATCTCACAATATTGTGGGAGTCCTCCTATGATTGGGCCCCCTGGAGTTTTAACTTTCAGAATTGTCCACATTGGGCCTCCTGCAATTTGCCAGTTATAGTTCAGATTTTCCTACTCGTGTACTGGCTCCCCTGGTGGTTTCTGCTTATGAGTCTCTACTTGAGACCCTTTGTATTTGCCTGTCTCTTTGGTCTTGGGGGGCAGCAGTTTGCCCTGTGTCTTCTCTCTCTCGTGAATCCAAGCAGCCTTGGTGATTTTCCAGTCTGTTCTACTTTTTACTTGTTAAAGTGGGGTGGAGACTTGCAAGCTCTTAACATGTGGAACCAGAAACCACCAATCTCTGTCTTTCAATTGGTGAATCTTACTTGGCTAGCCCTTTAGTCAACTGCTAAAGCTGTTTTCTTTTTTTAAAAAATATTTTATTTATTTATTATGTCAGAAAGAGGGAGAGAGAGCACAAGCAGGGGGAACAGCAGGCAGAGGGAGAAGCAGGCTCCCCACTGAGCAAGGAGCCCAATGTGGGACTCGATCCTGGGACCCTGGGATCATGACCTGAGCCAAAGGCAGATGCTTAACTGACTGAGCCACCCAGGCTTCCGTAAAGCTGTTTTCCTTATACAATTCTCATATCGTGTAACACTGACTTTTACTTTTAGCTTTAATCCTTTTGACATGAACAGTCTGTGATGTCAGCTGCGGTTATTGAATACCACTGATTTGAATGGTGTTTTTTAAATTATTTTTTGCTTACTCATTATTCAGATTTCTTACCACTTGTTACTTACCCATATTTAAAAATTCCGCATACTTGTGTTTCTAATATATTTTATTTCCTTTCTCTAATTGTCTTTAAGAGGGAAGTTTTGTGGATTTTAAACTTTGAATCCTTGAATGTCTGAAAATATCTTTAGCTTTATTCTCCCACATGAATGCTCATTTTTTTGGTATGTAATTCTGTGTTTCATATAATTTTCAGAACTTGAAAGCTCATATGCATTGCCTTCCCCCCCATCCCCCCTCTTCATTGCCTTTTAACATCAAGTATTGCTGATACCAATGTGTTATCTGTTCTTTTACAGGCAATGTCATTTTTTCCCCTCTTAGGTTAAAAATTGAGAAGCAAAGATCTGTAGCCTTATGTTTTCTATTTTGTTTTTGTTTTCTTGAGAATAATAAGAATAATCCTATTAGAATTAGTTTAAATTTGAGGACAGTTAAAATGAAGGGTATTCTTGTATTTAAAAAAATTGAACAAACTCCGATGTTTCCCCCAAATCTTAAGTTTAGTAAAGGTAAGGGTCCTTTAGAGGGAAACAGTCTTCCCTCCTGTTGCTATTCTACAGTGTTTTTAAATGTTTGCATCAGTGAGTAAATGTCCAACGTCCTAAGGTAACATATTCTCCTGCCCCTTTTTTGGCTACTCCCAAATTTATATATTTTGAATTGGATTATGACTTCCGGAACAATTTGTGTATTGTTTTCCCAATGGAACAGTTCAAAATAAAGCTCTTCTGGGCAGTTTGAATTTTAGTTTAAATGATGAATTATATACAGTATCTTTTTTTTATACCTATAATTTTTATTGGTGTTTCAAAAGTTATAACTGCTTTTTACTTAAGTGTTAGTTGAAAATTATATAATAACCTTGGTGTTTTAAACTACTTCGTATTTTCAGCTATTCTTTTGTTTAGTGAATTTTTTTTTTTTTTTCAACTTAGACCGAGTGTGGACAGTAATGACCTCACGTTTCCGATTGCCTGCTGGCAGAACCTACAATGTACGAGCATCAGAGTTGGCCCGAGACAGACAGCATACGGAGGTGGTTTGCAACATTCTTCTTCTGGATAACACTGTACAAGCTTTCAAAGTTAATGTAAGTATTTTATATCTTTTTTCTTTTAATAATTTCTGGTTATAAATCTGAGTTTCGATTATATTTTAAAACTAAAACTGTTTAATTGTAGTACAGTTTGAAAAGCCTTATTCAATGAAGAAAGTCTTTAGTATGGGTTTGTAAGCTTCTAGTATAAGTTCTGATTTAAAGTGGGTCTTTCAAGAAGTTGACAAACGAATAGTGCAGTATGAGTAGTGGAGTAGATTAATAGTATGTGGGTGGTTTTTATAAACGTGCTTGAGGTGCTTGAAAGGAATTTGTTCTAAATAATTCATACATCTTGTTTGTAATCTTTCTTGTATTGTCTGTGAATAAAACTTGCTAAACAAAGATAAAGGACAGTCCTGATCTTATCTGAGTCTTGTCTGAAATACTTACTCAACAAATATTTGTTCATCCTATTTGTATCTATCTTTATTTGCTTAACATTATTGCGAGTTTCACCCATGTGGTATGCTAACATTTTTTGGTTTATTTTCATTGCTGTATAGTACTCTAGTGCATGAATACACCACAATTTACTTATTCATTTTTTTGTCACCATTTACTTGTCCAGTTTACTATTGGTGTATATTTGGGTTTTTTTCTACTTTGGGCTCTGGTCAGTAACATTACTATGAACATTCTTGTGTCTGTCTTGCTATATACAAGGGTGTGTTCCTTTTTTTTTTTTATTTAAAAAATTTCAAACCTGCAAAAGAGTTGGAAGAATAGTATAATGAATACCCACAGTGGCACGTAGGTGGCTCAGTTGGGTAAGTGTCTGCCTTTAGCTCAGGTCATGATCCCAGAGTTCTCAGATCGAGCCCCATTCCAGGCTCTCTGCTCAGCAGGGGAGTCTTTCTCCCTTTCTTTCTCCCTCTGCCACTCTCCCCATGTGTGCTTTCTCTCTCTCAAATAAATAAAATCTTAAAAAAAACCAAAACAAAACCAAATACCGACATACCTTTTAGCTAGACTGATCCGTTGTTAACATTTTACACATTTGCTTTATTTTCCTTTTTCTGTGTGTTTCCTCTGAACCTTCTGAAAGTTAGTGGTACACTTCACTGGTAAGTACTTCAGCAGCTTAGGAACCTCATATATTACCACAGAACCACTATCACCCTCAAAAATCAAACATTATGAAAATGATAGTAGCTGGTATATAGTCCATATTCAAACTGGATTCCTCATTTCTCATTTCTATATCTCCAAGATAGCACCTTCCATCTGATTCCTGCTGTGTTACCTGGGTAGTGATATAAAATACTAATCTGCTGAAGTCCTGCCATTTATGACAGTCTGGACGGATATAGGCTTATGCTAAGTGAAATAAGTCAGAGAAAAATAAATACTGTCTGATTTTACTCATAGAATAAAATCTGACCTCATAGAAACAAAGTAAAATGATACTTTCTAAGGGTTGGGATGTGGGGGAAATGGAGAAATTGGTTAAACGGTACAAACTTCCATTTATGAGTAAATTCTGGGGATCTAATATATAGTATGGTGACTGTAGTCAGTAGTACTGTACTATACTCTTGAAAGTCGCTAAGGGAGTAAATCTTAAATGTTTTCAGAACACGCAAGAAAGGTAATGTGTGAGGTGACGAATGTACTAACTTTATCATGGTAATTGTTTCACAGTTGTATGTGTATCAAATCATCTGGTCGTACACCTTACACTTACACAAAGTCATTTATAAATTATATGTCCATAAAGTTGGGGAAAATAAAATATTAATCGTCTTTCTTTAACAGTTTCTTAAGCTTCAAGTTTTCTGTATTACTATATAACGTGATTGCTAATTTATCTTTTTTTACCAAAACTCCAGGCCAGTTCACATTGGAAAAGGGACTGTAGAGTAGTACCTTTAAGGGTGTTATCTAACATACCCAACTAATATGCTTTTCCAAAATGTTAAGCTTTAATTTTTTTTTGTATTCTGTGATCTGTTAGTAGATAGTATAGGTTGCCAACAAGGGATAATATTCATGAAGGGAATTCTTCATAAAAATTTTTAGTTAATGGAAACTCATGTCTTAGGAATCGATACAAGAAAATAAGCCCCTTTTTCTGTTATTGACTCATTAAAATTCTTTTGGGGGGGCTTTAAATAATAACTCGTAATATTAGTTAATATTTACTTTTTATTTTAACTTAGTTTTGTATTTGTTTCAAAATATTGCAGATGGATTTGCTGTGTTTCCCATCCAGCAAAATATTTTCTGTTGGACACTTTAGTTAATAGTGGAATGTTGTATTTTTCAATATAGTAAATAGTGTACTAATTGCTCCTTTAGAGAGATATATATTTAATATATTTATGGGTTTTTATTATATATTATGTATTTAAGTATCAGTTCTAATATAATTGAGTGCATTACTACTAGAATGATAAATATTATGTGGTACTAGAAACTTTCTCTACCATTACTTCAGGTCATCAACAAACTTACGAGGAACAATATGAGAAATTGATTGTTGGATATGTAGTATATTTATTCCTCTGGGTATTTGAACCCAAGTCATTCAGAATGTCTGAGTTGCTTTGTACTTTTGTGCAGATGCTGCATATTTTAATCTGTTTGAATGGCTCTCTAGTTATGCCATTTATAATCTGTACGGCATTAATAATCTAGTCTGTGCATTAAGAGGGGAGTTCGAACCTCTGGTATTTGTTCTTTGTGTCCACTAACTACCATTAGGTCTCAGAAATACCCACTGTGGGCAGCTGCTAGTTTCACCAGCATCTCTGTATTCACTGGGAAGGAGAACTGCTCAGTTTCCTCTGGAGATTACCAAGCATTGATTTGTAACATCTTAGCTGTTGGAATTATTCCCTTCCCTGAAAGATTTCTATACCACAAATGAAATGTTCATTGTTGCTAGAGTCTGTTTTTTCCCATTAGGTATTCATCTGATCAAAACCTTTTCTATATATTTTCCTGGGAGAAAATGATTTAATGAAGAAGTTGATATAACCTCTTTAGTTCCTTTTTTTCTTCATTGTAGACACAGGATTGAGATAAGCCTGTTAGCATTGCTTTAGTTTGAAGTTCCATTTTCACTGTGGTTTTGGCACAACCATTTATTTTTACTGTAGCCAGCCTATAGAATGTATTTTCTCTCTCGTGCCCTTGTCAATCACTAAAAACATGTTTCCAATAAATACTTTAAAATATATAGTACTTTCTTCGATGTATGGGAAGACTCAGCTAGAAGACTCAAAGGCTGGCAGTTAGAATCATCTGAAGGTTTATTCACTCATATGACTATTACCTAAGACCTTAGCTGAGGCTTAAACACGTATGTGATGTATCTGTGTGCCCTGGGCTTCTTCACAGCACGGTGGCTGTATTCCAAAGGTGAGCATCCATAGAGTGGGAGCCAGGCTGTAGCCATATTGCCTTTTGTGATCTGGCTTTGGAAATCACATAATACCACTTCCACCATATTCTGTTTGTCAGTGGTACCACAAGGTCACACTCAGGATCAGTGGGAGGAAAATTTATTCAGCACACATTATTCAGTGTACAGTTCTAAGGTGCTTCATAGATAGCACTGTTCAAACACAGGGAACAAAACTTACCCGTTCAGGAATTTCTTTCTTTCTTTCTTTCTTTCTTTTTTTTTTTTTTTTTGGCTTTTATTTTTGTCCACCTTGAATTTTCCCTCAGTTTACTTTTTTATTTTATTTAAAAAAATTTTTATGGTAAGTAGACTCCATGCCTAACATGGGGCTTGAACTCACGACCCTGAGATCAAGAGTCACACGTGCTCTACCAGTTGAGCTTGCCAGGGGCTCCTCCCTCAGTTTACTTTTTGGAAATAAAATTATCTTAAAAGTACCAAAGCTGTTCTCTAAAGTATTTTCTTTGTTATCTATCTTTATGTACTTAAGAATAACTGATAATTTTTTAATGATACCAGTACCTCAGTTGTTAACCAAAGATACCATAAATCAGAGATTTTGTTTTCTCTTGAAATAAGGTGAAATTCAATTAATACATACTTTAGTTATGTGATAATTTCAGTTGATAAATATTTAGTTTACTGAACCTTATGCTTTTTTTTTTTGTCTGTTAAATAATATGTTAACCAATTTAGTAGTATAAACCAGGTTACAAAGGTAGGGTTAGCAGGTGGATGTGGATTGAGATGGGAAACTAAAGAATATAAGAATGGTGAATTTAGCTAAACGTACGTATTTGTTTTTGTTTTGTCTTAGAGAGAGCATGAGTGAGGGGGTAGGGGCAGAGGGTGGGAGAGAGAATCCCAAGCAGGCTTCATGCCCAGGTGGAGCCCAACACAGGACTGATCTTACGACCCCAAGATCAGGACCTGAGCCCAAACCAAGAGTCTGACGCCCAACAGACTGAGCCACCCAGGTGCCCTGAGAGAGAATCTTAAGCAGGCTCCATGCCCAGCACAGGATCTCATGACCCTGAATCATGACCTGAGCTGAAATCAAGAGTCAGACATCCAACCGACTGAGCCATCCAGGCACCCTTACTTATTTGTAATCTATAGTCATATATCTGTAAAAGAAGATAGAATTTTAGGGATATTTTTTCCCCCTGGTTATTGTTCCATTGACTTTACAAATTGTGTATGTGAGAAAATAAGTTTAGAGTCATTAGGTTACTTACCAAGGCAATTGCAGAGCCAGGAGAGAGAGAGAGAGAGAGAGAGAGTGTGTGTGTGTGTGTGAGAGAGAGAGAGTGTGTGTGTGTGTGTGTGTGTGAGAGAGAGAGAGTCTGTTAGCACCTCTTGTCAACATTTTAACTATTATTTTATTAAGTGTCATTTTCCAGCCCTACTTAAATTTGATATTTTAGTTCCTTTAAAAATATTATCATTTATATGTCACCCAAATTCCATCAGAAGTGTTTTGTTTTACATATATTGATTTATTCATGTATACAATTTAAGATTTTTTTAAAGATTTATTTATTTTAGAGAGAGAGAGCACAAGCAAGGAGGGACAGAGGGAGAGGGAGAGGGAGAGAGAATCTCAAGCAGACTCCATGCTGAACCTGACACGGGGCTTGATCTCATGACTGACACTGAGATCATGACTCCAACTGAAACCAAGTGTTGGAGGCTTAACCAACTAACCACCCAGGCACCCCAAGATTTTTTAAAAATTTATTTTGGAGGGAGAAAGAGTGAGTGAGTGAGTGAGTGAGTGAGGGAAGGGGCAGAGGAAGAGAATCTTTCAAGCTGATTCCCTGCTGAGCACAGAGCCCAATGCGGGGCTTGATGCCATGACCCGTGAGATCATGACCTCAGGCAAAACCAAGGGTTGAGCACTTAACCGACTGAGCCACCCAGGCGCCCCTCATGTATATAATTTAAAAAACCAAATGGTTTTTAAAATGTTATAACAAAAACTAGCAGATTCCTGCCTTAGAAAAAAACCACATTCAACACATTTAGTTTCTCTCTCATATTTATTATTATGGTTGTAAGAAACATGCTTATATTATTTCTGGTTTTTTTCCTGCCTTTTTTGTTTTCATATTCTGTATTTACTTTGAAGGATGCGACTTTAGATCTCTAACACTTCTTTTCCCCGCTCCATGCATAGATACTTCCTTTCTGTTATCTTTTCAGTAAACAAAATAGTTATGTAATAATATTTGGTTAGTTCAGTATTTCTTTTCCCTGAAGAGAAATCCTCCTATCATCTGCGTGGAGATTGTGGAGCCTTGCTGGGTCTTCTTAGAACTGAGTGAGAGAAAGGAACTGAAGAGCTCTCAACTCTTGAGTATGTAGACTTGCACTTATGTAGATGTCCCTGTTTTCAGCTCAGTAAAGATGAATCAACAACTGTCTTTGAGTCCAGAGTCTTCCTGGGTCATTTTCTTTAAATTTCTGGTTCTTACAGTGATGGGTAATTGGAAGGGGGTGTGAGAGATGGTCATGGAGGGGACTGTCACTTGTATAGACTCACTTTGATTACTGTCTTTGCTGTTACTTTAGTGTGCCTTAAGCAAACGTTTGTGTCCAGTCTGCCTCGCTTAACCTTGACATCTCTCAGATTGGTTTTCAACAATATCTCCCCTGAAGGAGAATTTACTATTTACCAAGACTTTTTAGTAAAATCACATGTTAAAATGCAGCTGGTCCTCTTTAGTGCAAAAATATGTGATAATTTGCCAATTACCATAGTGTTTGAAAATTCAGATATTGTAGTATGTCATAGATCTTTAAAGCTTTTCTTTAAAATTTTTTCCCCTAAACTATATTATATTAAGCACTAGAAGACTCTTTATTAATCAGGTTTATAATTATGCACAGTTAAGGTTATCTTATTTCTTGGTTTTTTTTCTTTAATCCTGTAATGTTTTATGAGGTGTATATATAGTTCTTAGGTCTTGTGTCACATTTCTCATGTGTAAGTTTGTTACTGATAATGACATTTACTTCTGAGAGATTTCCTGGACAGTTATCCAGTGATGAATTTCTAAGTCTTTAGTTTGAAGACTTACTAGCTTTGTGATTATACACATTGCTCTACCTTTTTGTGTTTTAGATTCTTCATTTGTTAAGAGAGAATAATATTTGCCTTGTATAGAGTGCTCAATAAAATGAGAGTATTTGTGAAGTAATGATGTGTCTGACTCATATATTTAGAATGGTTGATCCTTCTTCTATTGCTTATGATTTAATAGACTTAATCTATTCGGTAGTTCCAGATGTTTTCTTAGAAGAATATTATAATTAAAATTCCATAAAATAGCAATATGCTAATTGCTTTATATATATTTTCATTTATGTACTGGGTCTGTGTACTGTTTCCAACACCTAGTGTGTTTCCTAGCAATATTGATTGAAAATACGTATACACAGAAATTGTAAAAATGCCAGTTTATTCTTAAAAAGTAAAGAAGAAAACAATTAAGTTTGTAGTTTTGAGAATTAGGTATTTTTTATCTTGGCAGTTGTAAATAAAATTGTGGGTTGTTCATATCCCCATTTAATGATAGTAATTATTGAGTGCCCAGTATATATTATGGGAAAAAATAATGGTGAAAGTAGCTGTAAACCATTAAGTTTTGGGGAGATATGTTGGATTCTTTTTAGAAAGGTACTGCGGATCAGTCTCCCTATGCCCTGGAAGTTATATATAGATTTTTTTTTTTTTGTTATAGTACGCATGATATATATTGTACAGTGCTTAGATCTTCAGTATAAAACTCAGGGAATGTTTGCATGTGTATACTTCTGTGGAACTACCACAGGATTAAGTCATTGACTACTTCCCTGACCAAAAAAAAAAAGATTCTCTTGTGCCCCTCTAAGTATTTCCTACTGCATTATATTTCGTCTGCTAGCTTTTTTGGGTTAATCTTTTAATATCAGACATTTAGTGATTACCTTAGAAATTACAAAATGTGTCTTTACTTTTCAAAGTCTGCCTTTAATACTTTTAGCATGTCCCCCCCCCCAATACAAAAACCTTAGAAGGGTTTAAATCCATTTACCTGCCTCCTGCTTTATTGCTATTATTTGCTATTATTATGTATTTTAACATCCCCCTCATATGTTATAAACCTTGTAAGACGTTGTTATTATTGCTTTAAACAATCAGTAGTCTGTTATATTTGCCTTTATATCTATATTCTCTGCAGTTATTCATTTCTTATATGTCCATGCGTCCATCTAGAATCATCTTCTTCATCCTAAAGAACTACTTTTATTATTTTTTAAATAAGGTCTCTTTATGACAGATTCTTTCAACTTTTTGTCTTTCATTACTCCTCATGTTCTGGGGGATATTTTTGCAGAGTATAGAATTCTGTGTTGATAGGTTTTTCTTTCGGTAGTTTAAAGCTGCCACTTCATTGGCTTTCATATTTCTCTTGAGAAGTCATCTTTCACTTTTACTGTGTTCTCCTGAAGAACAAGAGAGAAGTCCTTTCCTCCTTTGTTTTTAAGATTTTTCTCTTTCTTTGATTTTTAGTCACCTGTCTGTAATATAGGTATATATGGTTTTGTATGTGTGTGTTTATCCTGCTTGGTACTTACTGACATTCTTGAATCTGTAGGTTGATGTCTTAATGATATTTGAAAAGTTCTCATCTTTCACTGTTTCAGATATTGCTTCTGACCCATTTTCTCTTCTTCCTTTTGTGCTCCAGTTATATATATGTATGTATATATATTGTTTGACTACATCCCACATCTAACATATGTTCTCTTTTGCTTATAATTTTTTCCATCCTTTGAATAGCTATTAATCTGTCTTTGCACGTGCAAATTCTGTGGGGTTTTTTTCCCCTGTACTTATTCTGCTATTAAACCTATTCAAAGAGTTCCTCTATTTCACATATTTTGCAGTTCTAGAATATCTGTGTGATCATTTTCATAGATTCTAATTCTCTGGTGAAATATATCCTATTTTAATCTATTTTCTGTATTCTGACTTTGTTGTCTTTAATATGTTGTCATAGTTATTTTAAAGCTCTACATAAGACCAATATGTAGATCACCCCTAAGTCTGTTTTTGTTGACTGTTGGGTTTCTTTATTATCAAACACTTTTCCTCCTTCACATATCTATTAATTTTGCATTGTGTGATGGATATTGTGAGTGTAATGTGGAGTAGTGGACAGCAGACTGGCCCATGGGCCAAATCCAGCCTTGTGGCTGTTGTATGGCCCATGAGCTAAGAATGGTTTTTACTTTTTTAAAGGTTTTGTTGTTGTTTTAAGAGAATGTGCAGTGGAGACCGTGACCCTCAAAACCTAAAAAATATTTACTTTCTGACTCTTTACTGGAAAGATTTACTGACCCCTATTGTAGAAGCTCTGAATTGTTACCTTCCTCTAAGTAAAATTGCATTTTATTCTGGCAGGCAGTTAAATTGCCAGTGGGTCACTTTGAGTCTATGAAGTTTAGTTTTAGGCTTTGTTAAGGTACGTCTGTTTTGACTTTGTTTTTATTCTTAGGGCTTGGATTATCCAGGGTCTCTTGTAAACACCTGTGGTATTCATCAAGGTCTCTGTCTTCTGACTAGTCTGCACTTCATTTATTCAGAACTGTGCAAGCTTTGAAATCTTTGTTTAGCTTATAGCCTCCCAATAGCTATTCTATTCTAGACTTCTAGGAGTCTAACTCAGTGCATGCACAGCCTAGGAGGCAGATGAGAACCAGAGGGGATTTCTTTTTTTTTAAAGATTTTTTTATTTATCTGAGAGAGAGAGAAAGAGAGAAACTAAGCAGACTCCATGCTCAGCACAAAGCCCAACATGGGTCTCCATCTCACAACCCTGAGATCACGTCTTAAGCTGAAACCAAGAGTCTGGCACTTAACTGACTTGCACCACCCAGGCACCCCCCCAGAGGGGAATTTTTATATAGATTCTTGTAACTTTCCTCTTTGGCTCTTTCCTCTCTAATAACACCCCCCCCCCCCCCGGTCCAGCTACCTTAGCAGTCCCAAACATTAATCTCTTCCAGCAGGATTGCCACACTGCTTGGGTTCTATTTCTCTACACTATGATTTAGAAAATGCCCTTACGGAGAAAGCCAGTGTGAATATGGGATTTAATTTATCTGATTCTCTTCTACCAAGGATCATAGTGCTGTGTCAGTTATTGTCTAAGGCCTGCAACTAGGCTTTTTTGTTTGTTTGTTTTTGTTTTGTTTTTTCTATATCTGGTCCAGCTTTTATAGATGTTTATAGCAGGACGGTATCCCAACATTAGCTACTCCATCATGACAAGAACTGAAAATCCTGATTGCTTTAAAATGTGAAAATATATCTCATTATATAATAGTGGATTTTGATTGGAAATATTTAACGTGTTGCTGGCTGTGTTCTTTGTCCAATATTCAGTTGAGTGAAATAGAAAAACTCAGATCTCAGGTATAATAATAATGCTGAATGTATGCACCCTCAAAAATCAAGTTAGTCTGGGATATATTGATTTGGTGATGGGGATAAAATGGCACTTGCTTTCCAAAGATGAAGCCTTAGGCATGTGGGCCATTGGGTTTGTTATTTTAGAAGATTTCAACTCAAGTCATCTGCCACATTTGTGATGCACCTTAATCCTACTTGGTCTGGGCTCACCTATTATCAGAGAAACTTTGTTCGGCTGATCAGTTCTTAATTATTTAACTGTCTTGTGTTTGTCATTTACGTATCCAGCATCTTCAAAACAGTTCTTAAATATTTTAGCCCACACTGTTCATCTCTTAACTACCATACTAACAGTATATATGGAGTACAGACCTGGTTACACACTATTTTTTTTTTTAACCTTATCTCATATTCTTTGAGGGAATAATCATTTAAATGTTTTTGCCATCATACTGTTTTTTTGTATTGTACTGAATGTAAAGGCTGTTTGTCTAGGCCACAGGTTAGCATGAATAATTTGATGAAACTAGGTGGTTAGCATGTGGTCTCCATTTTGCTCTGTGTTTCTTTCCTGAAGTTGAATAGCATGCCTTCTTAGTTACTTGAGTCCTGTTCTTTGAGAAAGGATATATGTCATAGCTCTGTTTCTATGCTAAAACTTGCACAATACTCATTGGGATGATGTTGGTGACCATAGAGATGTAGTTGTTGCCATGTAAGTAAGCTCCGTGACTCCCTCTCTGGTGCACCACTGCCTATCCCATTCCCCCGGGTAATTCTTTGTTCTAAGTCTCCTGTGGAACCAAGAATCCCCTGGAGGAATCCTTGGTGCCCAGTATGATTGTCTGCCCAGGGCGGGTGGTGTGGGTTGTTGTTGGTGGGTAGAGTTTGCTGATCACAATACTGTAGAAAAGAACTTCCTTCTCATCTGTGTACCCATTTTGAATGTTACTCCTAATTGAAAATTAGATAGTTTAGTATCTATATATTAGAAATTTGGTTATGTATTAAATGTAGCATCCATTTAGTCTTATTTGAGTCTTTGTCCTTATTTAACATTCTTTTCTAAAGTAAAACTTAATTATGCTTCCAAAATAAAACAACCCTGGACTTGCATATATGCATGCATTGCATGTACAGTATAGCAAATTGCTCACTTTCAGAGATCTTTACTTATCCTGAAACTCTTTTCTCCTCCTGCTTGTGAATTTAGTATAGTAATATGTCTTCCCGTTAAATATTTTTCTTGTAACTGGTTTTATGACTTTTTTCATTCACCTTCTGAATTCTACACATAATTTTTAATGTAACTTGTTTAGTTTCCACAAAGAAAAACAATAGCTGTAATATGTGATGAATCAGTAATACCTTTTCTGAATGTGCAGACACTTACTTTTGATGCTTCCTTTGATTTGTTTATAATAAACTTCAGTGCTTATAGTGCTTTTCACTGTTTCTTTTGCAGTTATTTAATTTTTTCCCATGTTAAATCTGCAAGTATATAGGCACTTTTGTAGTACGTTAATTTACAATGTTGGATTCACTGCATATTTTTTTACATCACTTAACTTTGAATTACTATGAACTGACTTTAATTTTCCCTCATCAGGAATAACTTCAGGGGCACCTGGGTGGTCAGTCGGTTAAGCGTCTGACTCTTGGTTTTGGCTCAGGTCATGACTTCAGGGTTATGAGATCGAGCTTTGTGTCGGCCTCTGCACTCAATGTGGAGTCTGCTTGAGATTATCTCTTTCTCTCCTTCCCCATGTCTGTTTGGGGAAGCAGATGTGCTCGATCTCTCTCAAATAAATAAATCTTTTAAAAAAGAAAAAGAATAACTTGAACTGTGCTGGTTCTACAAAGAACTACATAGATCTGATCCTGGATTGTAGCTATTAGACTACCCCACACAGATTATTTAAACATATGATGATGTCAAAATTAAGATTAGCACCATGAATAATTGATGAAGGAACTTGTGATGTAGGGAGGTAGCATAGTATAATGAGAAGTGCATGAGCCTTGGAATTCAAAAGGCTAGATTTGTATCCTGAACCTATCAAATACTTGCTCTGTGGCACTCTCTGTCCCACTTACTTGACCTTTATATATATAATTTCCTTATATATAAGGTGGAAGTAATATCATCTATTAAGGTTATCAGGATTAAATGAATGAATATAAAAAGCAGCCTTATTGGATTCTGTTAAGGCACTTTAGAAATGTTTATCTTCTTTTCCCAACCTTCCTTTTTAGTTACCCAGAGTCAGCCAAAGTGCAAAGTTAAGGGGCACAGTGTCCACCCAACTGCCCTTACTTCTGACGTCAGTTGCACGTTCGGGAGATTTCTAAAACCACCCTGAGTTTCAGTAATTTGTTAGAAGGATTCACAGAACTCATTGAAAGCTCTTATACTCATGGTTATAGTTTGTTACAGGGAAAGGATACAGATTAAGATCATCCAGGGGAAGAGATGGATTGGGCAGAGTCTAGGAGGAGTCAAAACCAAGAACTTCAAGACCTCTTCTGCCACGGAGTCATAAAAGATGTTACCTTCTCCTGGCCACCATGTGTGACAATACTTACAGACTGTTTCGAACCAGGGAGTCCTCCCCAAGCTTTTTGTATTTTTACTGGGACTTGATCACATACTCCCTGCCTAAATGACCTAATGTTTAACCTCTTCCAGAGGTCCATGCTAATATTCTTAGTCTCCAGTTCTCTGGACGTTAGAACTGATGCGATATGGCTTGTCACGTGACCAAGGCCCTAGGCAAATAAAGACATTCCTGTCAAGTAGAACATTCCAAGGGTCTAGAGATCACCTCCCATTAGTGAAGGGTAAAGGCCAGACTTATGTTTGGAAAAGGTCATTTCTTTTTTTTTTCCCCTTTAAGGTTTTTATTTATTTAAGAGAGAGTGTGAGAGAGAGCATGAGCAGGGGGTGGGGCAGAGGGAGAGGGAGAAGCAGACTCTCCGCTGAGCAGGGAGCCCAATGCGGGACTTGATCCTAGGACCCTGGGATCATGACCCAAGCTGAAGGCAGACGCCTAACTGACTGAGCCACCCAGGCACCCGGAAAAGGTCATTTCTTCATGTTAGTGCTACATTTTTGTGGTAGCTGATCAAATTATTCAGTAGTTAATATTTCAGTTATTAATTTTTATCTAAGTAGTAACATCCAATTTTAAATAGTTTTTCAAAGCCAGACAGGACAAAGCGTATATAATGAAAGCTTAATGTCATGCTCCCACCCACTTATTTATTTATTTATTTATTTATCCAGTTTCCCAAGGCTTTATTGGTAAGTATGTTTTAGAAAAGAAAGATTGATTCTGTTACTTTCAAGTCAGTGGACTGAAGAGCTGTGTCTAGGGACACATCAAGTAGTGCCCCAGGAGACTGATGCTTTGATCACCTTTTATTCATAGATACAGTCAGAAGCACACGACTTGTAGTCATCCAGTTCTTCAGGTATAAACCATAGGCTGATTTCTTTCTCTGTACTTTTTACTGAATTGCTGCCATGAATGTTGTTCCTTCCAACTTGAATGCAGAAGTCTCAATTGGTGCCTGGCTTAGAATCTGCTGAGTTGGTCTCCCCAAGCATTGCTCGCCTTGTCTTCACCACGTTCAATCCCTCCCAGACCATGGCCACAACTGGCCTGGAGCTCATGTACTTCACCAGCCCTGGGAAGAATGGGTGGTCCTTCAGGTCAATAGAGTGCTGCTTCAGGAGTTCCTCAGAGGCCCGTAGGAGCTTCATGGCCACGAGGTGGAACCTCTTGTGCTCGAAGTGCTTGATGATCTCACTCACCAGGGCGCACTACACACCATCCAGCTTGATGGCAATAACTGTATGTTCCTGATCGGCGATGGCCAGGATGCTGGCTGTGTGCTCCTTGCTTGGTGGGGCTGGAATCCACTCCCACTCTTTTAGTACTAGTTTCCAAATACCTTTGGAGTTGTATTTTAGGCATGTACTCCCATTTTTCTGTGCTGGCTTATGTTTTTTATTTTGGACATAATTATTATTTTTTACCACTCTTTTCCCCAGTCTCTTTTGGACATTATTTATGTTGACTTCCTATTATGCAAGATGAGGATTTAATATTTAGTCCATTTTACATCTTCAGGCCCCCCCAAATTCTTTTGTCATAATTTTTAGTTAAATCTGTGTATCTATTTATCTTTCTATCTATCCCTCTGCTATTTATCTTTCTATTTTATATTTGTCAGAATTACATTTCTAATAAAAGAAACTGGGGGCGCCTGGGTGGCACAGCAGTTAAGCGTCTGCCTTCGGCTCAGGGCGTGATCCCGGCATTATGGGATCGAGCCCCACATCAGGCTCTTCTGCTGTGAGCCTGCTTCTTCCTCTCCCACTCCCCCTGCTTGTGTTCCCTCTCTCGCTGGCTGTCTCTATCTCTGTCAAATAAATAAAATCTTAAAAAAAAAAAAATAAAATAAAATAAAAGAAACTGGAAATAACAGTAACGTAAAGGAGCTAAAAGTTCATTTTTCTTTCACATAAAAGAATCCTGGAGATTGACGGTCCAGGAATGGGATAGCAACTTCATAGTTACCAAGGAGTCAGGCTCCCTGTTTGTCCTTTGCTTCCCCGAGAGCATGGCTGTGTACCTAAGATCACTTAATGATCCAAGAGAGCTTTTAGAGCTCGAACACGCTGTCAGCTTTTTAGGTAGGTGGCAGTGTTACCCAACACTGGGTTTGCCTCTTGGTGATTATTAAACTAAAAGACATAATTAAGCCAAAGAATAGGAAAAGAAAGGGTTTTACTTGAAATAAGTGGAGGAGAACACTGGGGGACATTCCCAAAGCAGTTTTTCCTGAACAACAAAATTGAGGAGTTTTAAGCTAAGGGTGTGCACATATTCCTGAAGAGGCTTGCACAATAGGGAGTACAGTATGGAAGAGGGGAAGAAGTCATCCGAGGGTCTGAGTCCAGGTCAAAGTCATGAGGGCCAGCAATCATCAGTTCTCTGGCTCCAGTTGGTCCATGTCTGAATGCTCAGAGAGGTTTAGATCCTGCAAAGATAACTCAAGGATGTGTATCAGGTCAATCTTAACTTTTGAAGTGGCACTGGGAATTTTACCATTGATTTATTTCCCCTGATATGATTAGGTTATATCCTGTCCTGATAGTGGCTCTTTGCTCTTAAATCTTTTCACAAGATGGCTGGGAGCCTAAAATGACTTTTCTTATGTCAAGAAAGTTTGTTTCTCTTTATTTTTCCAGGAACCCCTAATTCTTTCTGCTTATAGTAGGGGAAAATGGAGAAGCAGAAAGGGCACATCCCAGTTTTCTTCCCCAATCTTAAGGAGGGCTGCTTATAAATTCTATCCTGTAGCTTCTAGTTACATCTTAATGGCCAAAATTTAGTCACATGCCCTCATTGGAGCTGCAAGGGCAGGGTATTTTACTTTATTTATTTTTTTCAAGGGCTTGAACTCACGACCCTGAGATTGAGAGTCACATGCTCTTCTGACTAAGCCAGCCAGGCACCCCCGTGCTGGGTGTTTTAGATATTGTTGCTACCCCAAACAATATTGGAATTTTATTTTAAAGAAATGAGAGAAAATGGGTATGATGTGGGCAATTAGCAATTTTTGCCTTAATTCGTGTCTTTTTTTACATCTTTATGATTATTCAGGTTAATTTACTGGAAAGCCAAGCCAAGTATATTTTTATTGTATTTTGTTTTTCTTAGAATAATTCATTGCCTCTTTTTAAAAATATGCTTAGTTTTCTTCTTGTAGCTTTTTTATCTGTGTTTTCAAATTATAGGCATACCTCATTTTATCGCACTTTGATTTGTTGCTCTTTGCTGATACTATTTTTTTTACAAATTGAAGGTTTGTTGCAACTCTTAGTTGAGCAAGTCTGTTGGCCCCATATTTCCGACAGCATTTGCTGACTTTGTGTCACATTTGGTAATTCTTGAAATATTTCAAACCTTTTCATTATTATTATGTTTGTTATGGTGATCTTTGATGTCACTATTGTAATTGTTTTGGGGTGCCATGAACTACACCTATGTAAGATGGTGAACTTAATTCATTGAATGTGTGTGTTCTAACTGTTCCACTGACCAGTTGTTACCTTTTTTCTTTCTCCCTCTCCTTGGGCCTCACTATTGCCTGAAATGTAGGAATACTGAAGTTAGGACAGTTAATTACCCTACCATGGCCTCTGCATGTTCAAGTGAAAGGGAGAGTTGCATGTTTCTCATGTTATTCATTTATTTTTTTTAGAGAGAGACTGTGCATGTGTGTGTGTGGGAGTGGAGGGAGGGGCACAGGGAAAGGGAATGGGGCTCGATCTCATGACCCTGAGATCATGACCTGAGCAGAAATCCAGATTGGACGCTTAAACCAACCCATGCGCCCATGTTTCTCACTTTAAATCAGAAGTTGGAACTGATTAAGCTTAGTGAGGAAGGTATGTAATAAGCTGAGGAAGGCTGAAAGCTGGGTCTTCTGCACCAGTTAGTCAGGTTGTGAATGCAAAGGAAAATTCGTAAAGGAAAGTAAAAGTGCTACTCTAGTAAACACACAAATGATAAGAAAGTGAAATACCCTTATTGCTGATAAGGAGAAAGTTGAAGATCAAACCGGGCTCAACATTCCCTTAAACCAAAGCCTAATCCGGAGCAAAGCCTGAACTCTTTTCAATTCTGTGAAGGCTCAGAGAGATGAGGAAGCTGTGGAAGAAGAGTTTGAAGCTTAGAGGTAGTTTCATGAGATTTAAGGAAGGAGGCTATTTCCATGATGTAAAGGTGTAAGGTGAAGCAGCCATTGCTGATATAGAAGCTGCAGCCAGTTGTTCCAGAAGATCTAGCTACTCAATGAAAATATAGCTACACTAAACAACAAATTTTCAAGGTAGACAAAACAGCCTTCTTTTGGAAGAAGATGCCATCTAGGACTTTTACAGCTTGAGAGAAGTCGGTGCCTGGCTTCAAAGTTTCAATGGACAGGCTGAGTCTCTTATTAGGGGCTAATGCAGCTCATGACTTTAAGTTGAAGCCAGTGCTCATTGGTCATTCAAAAAATCCTCAGGCCCTTAAGAACTATGCTAAATCTACACTGCCTGTGATCCATAAATGGAAAAACAAAGCCTGGATTATAGCACACTTGTTTACAACATGGTTTAGTGAACATTTTAAGCCCATTATTGAGACCTGCTCAGAGAAAAAGATGTCTTTCAAAATTACTGCTCACTGACAACGTGCCTGGTCATGCAGAGCTCTGATGGAGATGTAATGCTGGCTTCATAGAGTGAGTTTGGAAGTATTCCTTCTGCTTCTACCCTCTGAAAGGAATTGTAGAAAATTGATATAATTTTTTCTTACGTGTTTGGTATAATTCACCAGTGAACCCATCTGGATCTGATGTTCTCTGTTTTGGAAGGTTACTAATTTGCCTTAACATAGTAAGCAGTGTAAGTTGCTAATTCTTTTCCCTTAATAAGAATAAGAAAAATGGATGATTGTTTACAATGAAATTTGAAATTACGTCCTTGAATTTGCATTCAAATCAAGTGTTTATTTTTTCATTTTACCTCCCCTTCCCATTTCTGTTTTATGTGCTTTTTGGCAGACCGTAACGAGTCATCTTACTTTGTCATCAAGCATCTAATATTGCAGTCTGATCATTCCATAATGTGTATGTATATCAAAGCATCTCATTGTACTCCTTAAATATATACAATTTTATTTGTCAATTATAGTTTAATAAAGGTTGAAAAATAAAAAATAGATACCACAGCCTTGCCTCAGCCCTCATTCTTCTACTTAAACTGCTTCCTCACAGCTTATCATCTAGTTGAGAAATTAACTAGCTTCTTGAGGCTTTTACTGTGTTTGACTTCTAACAGTTAGAACTGTTACCTTCTTCTTTTAAGGAAAGCTCTCGTATCTCTGATCACATTCTGTATCTTAATCAGTTTTGTTCATATTGATGTTCCTTTAGGATTTAGTATTGTTTTTTGTGTCTCATTCTTTCCTGGTTTCAGAAGACTCTGATACTTATTATCTCCAGTCCTAATACCTTTTCTCAATTCAAACTGTGTCTGCTAAAGATTCTAGAGGTATTCATGATGTTTTAAAACCATGTTCAGAAAATCCTTGAAATTTCTCCCACCATAAGAAGGGGTCGATAATTCCCTCCAGTTGAAACTTGCTGGGCCTTAGTGACCCACTGCACCATAGAAACCGTTTGAAAAAGTGTTGTAGGACTTCTCAGTTGAGGTTAGAAAAGACCATTCAGCTTCTGCTGGTGTTTTATAGTACGTTCATTCTAGGAGAGCTTTCAGATACCATGTAAGAAGTCCAGTTATCCTGAACCACCTTGTGGAGATGCTGTGAAGAGACCACATGGAGAGAACACATAGATGCCTAGGGAATTCCGGTTTGTCTTCCAAGGCAAGACTTTAGCCATGTGAGTGAAGAGGCTCTGAGATGACACGAGTTTCAACTTTCATGTTACCGTAGCCACATGAGATTCACTATTGAGTGGGAGCTACCTAGCTGAGCCCAGTGAAATCCCAGAATCCTTAATAAAATAAATTATTGTTATTGTTTTAACCCACTGTTTTGATGTGATTTGTTAGTCATCAGTACATAACCAGAATATTATTTTACATTCAGCGTATTCAACAGTTAATTGTCATCTCCCCATCTAATCATATTGTTTCTCCTTGATTAGTGTCCTCATCACCTACTACATAACATTTTGGGTCCATTCTAAATTCTGTTTAAAACTTTTGCCCATTTAAAAAAATCTTTTTAAAGATTTCCTTGGTGTGGGGTGCCTGGATGGCTCAGTTGGTTAAATGTCTGTCTTTGGCTCAGGTCATGATCCCCCTGGTCCTGGGATTGTGCTCTGAGTCTGGCTTCCTGCTCAGCTAGGAGCCTACTTCTCCATCTCCCCCAGCTTGTGCTCTCTCTCGCTCTCTCTCTCTCTCTCAAATAAATAAAGTCATTAAAAAAAAAAAAGATTTCTTTACTGTGATAAAAATAGATAACATGAAGTTTACTAATTTAACATTTTTAAGGGTACAATTTAGTATATTAAATATATTCATACTGTTGTATAACCATCACCACTATCCATTTCCAGAACTTTTTTATCATCCCAAACAGAAACTCTGTTAGACTTATACCTAAGTGATTAATTTTTTTGTGCTGTCCTATATTGTAATCTTTTCTTAAATTAAGATTTCTAATTCATTGCTAGTATATAGATCTAGAATTGATGCTGTATATTTAGCTCATAACCTGCAACTGAACTCCTTTGTTAGTTCTAAGAGATATTTTTTGTAGATGGCATGAAATTTTTTACATGTGTGAATTAAAATTGTCTTTTCAATCTGTATGCCTTTTATTTAATTTTCTTACCTTACTGCAGTGACTGTAATAAATGAATAGGAGTGGTAAGAGTGGAAATTTTTGTCATTTTTCTGATTTAGAAGTAGAGCATTTAGTCTTTTACCAATAAGTATGTTGATGGCTATAGTTACTTTATAGGTGCTCTTTATCAGCTTAAGGAATTTCTTGTCTATGCCTAGCTTACCAAAAGTGTATATCATGACTGGATATTGAGTTTTGTCAAATGTTTTCTTCTTTGTGATCATTGGTTTTTCTTTAGTTTGTTAACATGGCGAGTTTCAGTGATGAATTTTGATTGTTGAATCAACCTTAAATTCATGATCTAAACACTACTTGGTTATGGTGCATGATTTTTTTTACATATTGCTGGATTTGGTTTGCTAATATGTTGTTGAGAATTTTTATGTCTGTGCTGAGGGAGATGTTGGTATGTATTCCTACATTGTAGTTACGTTTTGATGTATTTTTTGTATGTGTTTTTGGTATCAGGTTAATGCTAGTCTCACAAAATGAATTGGAAAATGTTTCTTCCTCTTCTCTTTCTGGAAAAGATGGTGTAGAATTGTTATTTCTTTCTTAAATGTTTGGTGTAATTTGTCACTGAAATCATCTTTTCCTGGTAGTTTTCCGTGTTGAAATGTTTTAAACTATAAATTAAAGTACATTTTAATAGATTTAGGACTGTTCAAATTATATAGTTTTTTCTTGTTGAGTTTTAACAGTTTGTGTCTTTTTAGAAATTGGGGGTGCCTGGGTGGCTCAGTCGTTAAGCGTCTGCCTTCGGCTCAGGGCATGATCCCGGAGTCCTGGGATCAAGCCCCACATCAGGCTCCTCTGCTGGGAGCCTGCTTCTTCCTCTCCCACTCCCCCTGCTTGTGTTCCCTCTCTCACTGGCTGTCTCTTTCTCTGTCAAATAAATAAATACAATCTTAAAAAAAAAAAAAAGAAAGAAATTGGTTCATTTCATTTAAGTTGTCAACTTTATGGCATAAAATTGTTTTGTTTCTTTATTCTCTGTAGGAGCTGTATTGATTGCCTATCTTTTATTTCTGATATTGGTAATTTGGGTGTTCTCTTCCTCTTTCACTCTGGCTAAAAGTTTATCAAATTTATTGATTTTTAAAAATTAACTAGTTCAGGGTTACATTGAATTCGGTCAGTTGTTTATCTCTTAAATTTCATTGATTTCTAATATTTTCTTCCTTCTTTCACGTTGGTTTTATTTACGCTCTTAATTTTTCAAGGAACAAGCATGTAGATTATTATTTTGAAATATTTTGTTTTCTAATATAAGCATTTAATGCTATAACTATCTCTCCAGGCACTGATCTAGCTGTACATCCTACAAAGTATCATATGTTGTCTTTTCATATTCATTCAGTTCCAAATATTTTTAAATTTGTATTGATACTTCTTTGTCCTATGGGTTATTTACATGTATGTTGAATTACAGATATTTGAGGATTTTTTCAGAGGATTTTTCAATCCCCTCTCTCTTTTTAATTTCTATTTTAATTCCATTATGTCTAGTGAATGTGCTTGGTATGATTTCAGTTATTTTAAATTTGCTAAGGTTTGCTTTTGTAAGGTTTATTTTAAATTGGTAAGTTTTATGGCATTTTTTTTGGTGAATGGTATAGCCCTTGAAAAAAATGTACATCTTGCTCTTTTTGCATGGAGAGGCCTATAAATGTCAATTAGATAATTGATTCATAGTGTTTACATCCTTGCTGATTTCTCTCTTTGCTTTGCTCTATCAGTTTTTCAAGGAGGAATGTTAAAGTCTTCAACTATAAATGTATAATTGAGCATTTGTGTATCAGTTATGTTAGTTTCACCTCATGTATTTGTATTACCTCTGTTATCGTATTACCCATTTATGATTGTTATTTCTTCTTGCTGAGTTGACTCTTTTATTTTTATGTAATGTCCGTCTTTATCCCTGCTCATTTTCTTCATTCTGACATCTACTCTGTCAGGTAGTGTATTTCATTTTCCATTTGAGTACTGTTTGTATCCTGTATCTCTTTTCATTTTTTATTATTATATTAATGTGTGTACATTTTTATATTAAAGTGGAAATCTAGTAGGCAGTGTATAATTAGGTCTTCTTTAAAAATATAATCTGACAATGTCTTTCAATTTAAATGTAATGAAATTATTGAATTGATTTAATTTAGTCCTTCCATTTTTAAGTTTTGTTTGTTCCTTCTGTTTTTTGTTTCTTCTTCCTTTCTTGCTGTCTTTGGATTATTTGAATATTTTTAGTGTTCCGTTTTGGTGTATCTTTTTTTTTCATTTGTTTTTTCAAGGCTGCTGTATGGATTATAATATATATACCTACTTTTTGCAGTGTACTTAGATTTCACGTTTTACCACTTCAAGTAAAACTGTATAGTTCCATGCATACAGTTCCCTATTCCCTCCCTCGTTTTTGGTTATGGTTGTCATATATATTAATTTTACATAGAATGAAATCTCCCCAAACATGCTTAAGTTTTACTTTCAACTAATGTATATTTTACATAATTTATTTTATTTTATTTTTAATTTGAGAGAGAGAAAGAGGGAGAGCACAAGCAGGGGGAGTGGCAGAGGGAGAGGGAGAAGGAGACTTCTGCTGAGCAGGGAGCCCAATGACGGGCTTGATCCCAGACCTCCATGATCACGACTTGAGCCGAAGGCAGATGCTTAACCGACTGAGCCATCCAGGTGCCCCATAATTTAGTAGGAGGAAATAGTTTTTTATATTTACCCAGATTTTTTTTTTTTAAGATTTTATTTATTTATTTGACAGAGAGAGAGAGACAGCCAGTGAGAGAGGGAACACAAACAGGGGGAGTGGGAGAGGAAGAAGCAGGCTCCCAGGAGAGCAGGGAGCCCGATGTGGGCTCAATCCCAGGACCCTGGGATCACCCCCTGAGCCGAAGGCATATGCTTATGACTGAGCCACCCAGGCACCCCTATATTTACCCAGATATTTACCATTCCTTTTGCTTGAAGTTTCAGATTTCCCTGTGGTTTCATTTCAGTTGGTGAAGAATTTCTTAAGTTCTCTTAATTTTCCTTTGTGTGACTATGTTTTGAGTTGTCTTATACTCGAAGGATATTTTCAGTGGATATAGATATCTAGGTTGATAGCTCTTTTTTCTCAGTACTTTCAATATGTAGTTCAGCTGTTTTGTGACTTCCATAGTTTTGTTTTGTTTTGTTTTTTAAGATCTTATTTATTTCACAGAGAGGAGAGCACGAGCGGGGAAGTGGCAGAGGAAGAAGGAGAAGCAGGCTCGCCTCTGAGCAGAGAGTCTGAGTGGGGCTTGATCCTAGGACCCCAGGATCATGCCCTGAGCCTAAGGCAGACGTTTAACCAACTGAGCCATCCAGGTGCCCCACTTCCATAGTTTTTTTTTTTTTTTAAAGATTTTATTTATTTATTTGACAGAGAGAGACAGCCAGCGAGAGAGGGAACACAAGCAGGGGCAGTGGGAGAGGAAGAAGCAGGCTCCTAGTGGATGAGCCTGATGTGGGGCTCGATCCCAGAACGCTGGGATCATGCCCTGAGCCGAAGGCAGACGCTTAAGGACTGCGCCACCCAGGCGCCCCCCCACTTCCATAGTTTTTGAGCCAAACTCTGCAGTCATACAAATTACTATTTCCCTATATGAAACGAATATTTTTAAAATATGCCCTCCTTTAAAATTTAAAAAAAATTGAGTTTAACTTTTAGCAGTTTGATTTTGATGGGTCTGGCCTTGGTTTTATTTAATTGAGATTTTCTAATCTTTAAATCCATTTCTTTGAACAAATTAGGATACTTTTCAGTTGTTACTTTTTCAAATATTTTTCTCGTCATCTTCAGGAACCCTGGTAATGTGAATTTTAAGTTTTGTCCTGAGTCTGTTCATTTTTTTATAAAAACTTTTTCTTTCAAATTAGGTATGTTACTTATAACCTTCAGATTGACTTTCCAGTTATATATATATATATATATATATATATATATATATATATATATGTATGTGTATATATATATATATATGTATGTGTATGTGTGTATGTATATATTTTTTCTTGAATTTCTAGAGGATATTCTTTCATTTTAAGAATGTTCACTTTCCTTACTCATGAAGGATGGTTGTACTATGTATGTTTAAAGTCTTTGCCTGATAATTCCAATATCTGAATCATCTCAAAGTATTCATTAATTGACTGTCTTTTATCTTGAAAGTTGTTTAGAGTTTTCTGGTTCTTAGTGTACCAAGTAATTTTTTACTGTATCCTGGACATTTTGGAATCTTATGAGACTCTGTGTCCTGTTAAAATCCATTATATAATAGTAATTTTGTTGTTATTTTAGTGGGAGATTAACCCAGTACTCAAATTCTTCTCATTTTTGGGGGTAGTGGTTCCAACATGAATTCAGTTCTAAATCCTTTGCTGTGATCTTTGGGTCTGACGTTGCATGCGGCATTGGAGGGCTACTTTGAGGCTGACGCTATAGCTTAGTTCTCAGTCACTGCTGTGGTTCTTTGGGTGTATTCAGCGCACGCACAGCTTTGGCACGAGCCCAAGACTTATGTGGATTTATATTCTCCTATATTTTGCAGGCTTTTCTGCACATTTTCTGGCTTCTGGTGGCCACTTTTCATAATTAGTCAGAAGGATGAGATTCTTTTCTATGTAGTGCAGTCCTTCTGTGTTGGGCAGTCCTGTAGGATTGCCATAGAGTGTAGTGGTGAGAGAAAAGTGAAGTATAAAAAACAAGCAGAGATTACTCCCCTACTCTTCAAAAAACCCTTTTTTCTGGTTCTTCTATGCAGAGATGGGTGTTCTCTTCGGAGTTTTAGTCCCCACAGTATCAGCACCATGGCCATGTCATTACATGACGGGCTGTCCCTGGGGCAAAGCTAGTAGAGAGGAGAAATGTGCCCTCCCCCAACACTTCATTCAGTTCATAGGGCTCCTTCTCTGGTTCTCTTACCAGAAAATTGGGCTTCCCTTGTCTGTTTTGCTGCCCATGCCTACTGTGTAGTTCCCTAATTCAACCCATCTTTGAGTCAAAGGTTTAAGTAAAGAAAATTAAGGAAAGGAGAACAAAAGAAAACCTGGAAAGTTCACCGTACCTCAGATTGTGATTTTTGCCTCTCCACTCTGCGTGCTGTAATTTACTTTTTGGATTACTCATATAATTGCTTTATATATTTTTATCTTGAGTCTTTAGTTGTAATCAATGAGAAAAGTAGCTTCTAGTGTGCTTATTTTATGTTGGTCTGCACCAGAAATTGAATATAAATCTTTTCTTAGCTAAAAACTAGAGCAAGTTTTTCTTTGGTAGTTGTATAAGATCTTTCCTGCTTTCATACTTGTTTCTATAAAGTGACACTTGCCTGACTCTCAGCTTCTCATCTGTACAAATTTTCCTGCTTCTCTGTATGTTCTCTTGTTTAACCTAGATACCTCATGGATATGCTTTTATTTTCTATTGTTTGAATAATATTTAGGATATGTTTCTTTAGAAACAGCTTTTTTTATATATCCAAATTAATATTTTATTGGATAATTTTACTGAATATGGCTCTGTTCTTAGATGTAGCTTAGTACTAAATATCTGTCAGATAATAGTAAACTTTCATAATCATGCTGTATTATTTCCTTAGACCTTTCACATCTGTTTTTGGTTCTTTTTGTCAATAACAATGTAGTATGACAATTATCTCTTTTTCACAGAGAATTCAAACCCAGGGAGTTTGTGCTTTGCTCATAGCTACAAGGCCAAGTAAGTGGTAGATGGAGACCAAAATCCTGGCCCTCTGACTCTTCAAACTGATGCTTTTATCTTCCTCACCATCTGCTATCAGTTGACTGGTCTGTTCCTTCTCTGTATCTTCTTCTGATCAGTGACACAGATTAAAAATATGTTAAAAGTTGTGGTCACAAAAGATGAGAGATAAGTAGTCCATGGTGCTGTTTTTCTTTTCTTTTTTTTTTTTTTAAAGATTTTATTTATTTATTTGACAGAGATAGAGACAGCCAGCGAGAGAGGGAACACAAGCAGGGGGAGTGGGAGAGGAAGAAGCAGGCTCCTAGCAGAAGAGCCTGATGTGGGGCTCGATCCCATCACGCCGGGATCACGCCCTGAGCTGAAGGCAGACGCTTAACCGCTGTGCCACCCAGGCGCCCCATGGTGCTGTTTTTCTTATATTTTTGTATGCATAGGAATTTAATGGTGGGCTCTTAGGGAAGGCTTATTAGAAGTTCAGATTGCTATTTCCACACCTCAATTTCCTAGGTCTGTTTTGGGGCTCGGAAATCTATATTTTACAAGAGTACACATGATGATTTGGTTGTATGTAGTCTCTGGTCTCTGTCCTTATAGAAAAAGGAGGGATTGAAGACTGCCTTGACCTCATTAACATTCTATAATTAGCCATTATTTATAGAGCACATTTTCCTATTTGTTCATTGCATATACTAAGTGGGACATAATCAAAATCTATGTTAGATCCCAGCTGTATTATATTTAATGTTCTCACTTACAGAATAGGTTTTCTGTTTAGTATTTTTCTAAAAGTGAATGAGAAACTAATCTATAGTCTTACAGGTGTTGTCTTTAGCAAGAGGTTTTGAGCCCTTGTACATCTATGGTGATAATTTTCAAATGGGGCTGATTTTGTACCTGCTCCCTCCCCCAAGGGACATTTGGCAATGTCAAAACATTCTGGTTGTCACAGTTGGATAGGAATTACTGGCATCTAGTGGGTAGAAACCAGGAATGCAGCTAAACATTCCATAATACATAGGACAGACCCCTGCCCCAGGAATTATCTGACATAAAATGTCACCAGTGCCAGGTTGGTTGAGAAACTGCTCTAAAGTTAGTGTAAATGAAATTTTTTTGATTTATACATTCATTTTTGAAAGAACTTTCTTTTAGTTGCAGTTTTTCATCAGTTGGGTGTTCTTACTTTTGAAAGTTAAGAGTCAAGAGATTTTGTTTTGCCCCTTAGCACACCCCCATACACAAACATTTCTTCTTAAGTTGGTAGTTTGCATTGTGCATTTGCATATTAATAACATTGGATAAATGAGAATGACTGAATTAAGACAGATCAGTGCACAGATTTCTCATCTCCCTGCGAAAAAAATCTGTTTTAGTTCACCTTTAAAGGAAAGCAAAGAAGGAAAGTAAGATGTTTTAGGGACTAATTTTGAAATAGGGGGTTTCTACTATGCAAAGGATAAAATTTGCAAGTGGTTTGTGTGCATCAGTAAGAAACACATTAGATGGGATACCTGGGTGGCTCAGTCAGTTAAACGTCTGCCTTTGGCTCAGGTCATGATCCTAGGGTCCTGGGATCAAATTCTGCATCGGGCTCAGCGGGGAGCCTGCTTCTCCCTCTGCCTGCTGCTCCCGCAGCTTGAGCGCATGTGCTCTCTCTCTCTCTTTCTCTCTCTCTCTGACAAATAAATAAAAAATCTTTAAAAGAAAACAAAATACATTAGAGTCCCCACTGGGCCACTCACTTGCTAATTTTCCTTGGTAAAACAGAAAATTTTCCCAGTTTAAACGAGTATGAATTGGTGTTTCATTGAGGGTCTTGGTAGTCATGAGGAGCAGAAGTAACTTTTTATTTGAAGTATAACATACATACAATAAAAATCAAATCTTTGGGACGCCTAGCTGGCTCAGTCAGTAGAGCATGCAACTCTTGATCTTGGGGTTGTGAGTTCAAAGCCCCACGTTGGGCATGGAGCCTACTTAAAAAAAAATCTTAAATGTAAGATTGATAAGAATTACAAAGTGAAATCTGTGAAACCACCATTGGATCAAGATATAGAATATTACCAATATGTTAGAAGTATCCCTTGTACTTCCTTGTTACTTTTCACTCCTTGTCCAAAGCAGTCACCAGACTGACATAGATTAGTTTTGTTTTTACTGTTATTAGAATAAATCATTTGAAATTGCTGTTTTTGTAAGTCAGTGTCGGCAGTTTCATATATGGTTCAACCTAAATATCCCCCCCCTTTCTGTATAATATTCCATTTCTGGTAACCAGTCCCCAAAAATGTTCCCCCAAAGAACTGTTCCTCTTAGTATTCATGCTATTGCAGAATTCCTCACCCCTGAATTTTGCCTGGCCTTTGTGATTCACTTTTGTCCATGGCAGCAAAGAGACTCTTTGTGACTACCAGTAACATGAAGCCTTCCCCCTTCTAGTTGGGTCACTTAGAACTCACACTCTTGGAACAGTCTCAAAATCCAGCTGTCATGCTGTGAGAAGTCTATACCATATGGAGAGGCCATATATGTAGGCTCTCTAGTTAATAGCCCCAGGTGATATTTTAGCCAACAGTCAGTACCAGTTGCCAACAATGTGAATGAACCATCTTGTACATTATGGTACTGTCAAACTTCAGATGAATTGATTAGCTGCCATCTAACTGCAACCACAAGTAAGAACCAAAGCTGGGCCCATCACCCCACAGAAGCATGAGAGATACTAATACTTCTTTTTTTTTTTTAATAGATTTTATTTATTTATTTGACAGAGAGACAGCCAGCGAGAGAGGGAACACAAGCAGGGGGAGTGGGAGAGGAAGAAGCAGGCTCATAGCGGAGGAGCCTGATGTGGGGCTCGATCCCATAACGCCGGGACCACGCCCTGAGCCGAAGGCAGACGCTCAACCGCGGTGCCACCCAGGCGCCCCGATACTAATACTTCTTGAAACAATATTTCGGTGTGTTCGCCCTAAAGCAATAGATAGTGAGATATCACTGTACAAGTATACCAAAAGTGATCCGATCCATTGTTTGTGGACCCTTGGTGTGTTTACCTGTGGGGCTCCTATGAATACTGTAGCTCTGAACAATTCTTATACATGTATATATTCATGAATATATATACATACTTCTGTTGAGCAAATATCTAAGAGTGGAAAGGCTGGGTCAAACTTCCTCCAGCAGTTTATTTCTACATCCTCACCAATACTTGGTATTTTTATTTTTTTACAATGTTTTAAATTTAAATTCAATTAATTAACATATAGTGTATTACAGGCTCCAGTGGTAGAGTTCAGTGATTCATCAATCTTATATAACACCCAGTGCTCATTACATCACAACACTTGGTATTTTTACATTTCAGCCATTTTGATGCTTGAGTTGTAATATTGTGGTTTTACCTTCTGCTAATTAATTTTTTCAGCATTTAAAAAAATAACACCAATCTCACTCTTCCAATGAATAAAAAGAGAAGGAACAGTTCACAACTCATTTTGCAAAACTGGTGTAACTTTGATATTAACAGCTACATTATATAATAAAGGAGTATTATAGACTAATATGAACAAAATTTGCAATTTTCCACCTAAATTATTAATAAATTAAAACTAATATATGCATATACAAAAATACTCTTAAATGTTTATGCCAATTTAGGTTAATTTCAAGAATGTAAAGTATAAAGGAAAAAATCCATATGATCAATTCCCCAACGTATTAAAAAACAAAAACTTAGTGTACTAGGAATAGGAAAGAATTTCCGTAAACTGCTAAAAGATATTTACAGATACCTAAGGCATACATCATACCTAAAAATGAACTACTGGAAGTTTTCCCCTAACACTGGAAACAAGACAAGAATGTCCACTATCTGCAACTTTATTGTGCTTTGGTGGTGGTGTTTCCCATATAATTATTGATCACTTACATTTCCAGTTTTTAATCTCACTCTTTATATGGTTTGCCAGTTTGTTGACTTTTGCTAAAAATCTCCTGCGTGGGAAATATTTGTCAATTCCTCTTTGTAGGACCTGTCAACTATGTACTGTGTATGCTTTAAGAGCTTTATTGAGATATATTTTCACATTTAAAGTGTATAGTTCATCCTTTTTATTGTACACTTCAGTGGTTTTTGGTATATTGCAATATTAATTTTTGAATATTTTAATATATGTAACAAAATTTACCACTTTAACCATTTTTGAGTACATTTGAGTACATTTGAGTACCACTTTAACCATTTTTGAGTTACATTTTTGAGTACAATTCATTTGCATTGATTACAGTCACACTGTTTTGCAGCCATTACCACTGTCTCTTTCCAAAACTTTTTCATCACTCCAAACAGTGAATCTTCCTCCCTGCTGATTGAGGAGCCCGACCTGGGGCTAAATCCCACAACCCCAAAATCACAACCCAAGTCGAACTGAAGAGCTGGGTGCTCAACTGACTGAGGCTACCAGCCGCCACAACTCCTCATTCTTTAACAATTCTTTCCATGACAGTTCTAGCACAGGTTTTAAGTTTTCTGTTTCCTCCTTTCTCCATGCTGTAGACTTCTTTTCAGCCCAGATATACAATTAAAAGAATGTTTATTACATTTTATCCAGCATCTCTAGGGATTTTGTTGCAGAAAGTTCTTAGATTATCTGCTCTGCCATATTGCTGGAAAGGAAAGTTGGTAGTTTTAAATGGGTTGTACAAAGCAGTTGTGTATTTTCAGCTTAAAAAATTTTCCTTTCAGTTAAGGAAAACTAAGTATAAGTAGTCTTCCGTTGTTGATAATGACAAAATAATTTGTGGTGGCTGTAAGCATAGGCTCTTGGGCCAGATAATCTTGGTAGAATGTAAGTTCTGCTACTACCTGTGTGATCTTTAGAAGTATGTGTTTATTTTCTGTATCTCAGTTTCCTTATCTTTTAAGAGTCTTAATAGGACCTACCTCATAGGATTTTTATGATAATTAAATGAATCAATACATGTTCACTCACAATAGTGTCTGACATAGCAAGTATTCAGAAGGTGTTGTCTGTCTCTGTTGTTAATTATTACTCATTTTGCTAGCCATAATATTTACTACTTTTTTTTAAAGATTTTATTTATTTATTTGACAGCGAGAGACAGTGAGAGAGGGAACACAAGCGGGGGGGGGGGCGTTGGAGAGGGAGAAGCAGGCTCCCCGCCGGGCAGGGAGCCAGATGTGGGGCTCGATCCCAGGACACCGGGATCGTGACCTGAGCCGAAGGCAGACACTTAATAACTGAGTCACCCAGGCACCCCCATAATATTTACTTCTTGAGGTTCCTTCCTCTTTATGCAAAACCTTTTCTCTAACTTCTGTATAGGAAAAAAAAAGCAGTTTTTTAGCTGTAGAAGACATAGTTTAAATGGAGTACCATAACATTTGTTTCCCTCCTTTTGTTTTATAAATTCATTCCGGGCAGAATAAAGAAGCTGTTGAGACACCTGGGTGGCTCTGTTGGTTAAGCATCTGCCTTTGGGTCAGGTCATGATCCCAGGGTCCTGGGATTAAGTCCCCCGTCGGGTTCCTTGCTCAGTGGGGAGACTCTCCTCCTTCTGTCTGCTGCTCCCCCTGCTTGTGTGCATGCTCTCTCTCTCTGATAAATAAATAAAATCTTTAAAAAAGAAAAGAAAAAGGTTAAAAAAAAACAAGAAACCTTAAGCCCCCTACTAAATTTTACATTGTCCATCAATAAGTTACCTCCATTTCTTGTCAAAGTCAGTGTGTGTTTATATGTTATCTCTTAAAGTTTATGTTGTCTCTTAAGAATCTCTCCTCACTTCAGGCTCCTAATGAAAATCCTTTTTCATTGTGTATGCTTCATCCAGGTATAATCAAAGTCCATCCTCTAAGAGCAGTATGCGTTTGACCTAAACATTATGAAAATAACTCTTTCCGGCAGTCCTTAAGTGTTCCAGCCTGCTTACCTGTTACATAATTGTCTTTTTTCTTACGTGAAAACATCCCTTTTTTTCATCTTCAGGAGAGCATCTTTAGAAGTAAGGGACCTCAGAGATCATCTAATTTAGTTGTTTTCAGACATTTTAAAGTGTGGAATCCTTTTTTTTTTTTCTGCCATGAAGATACACATACACAACATGTCTGTGTGGGGAGGTGGGTGGGTCTGGTGGATCCATTACACCCACTATGGTTGAAGCAGGAAGCCTAAATTTGGCCTTTCCTCCCTCAATACACAGATGAACTAGTCTATTCCCATAGGTTAGAGTTGATGAACTGGCTACATACTAACTGGCCAAATAAGAATGTGGCCTATTTAGTATTTCCATTTTACTGTACTACCCTTCAAAGGATTTTTCTCTGCCATAGGTTTTGTAGTGCTGCTGCTTGGTATTTTCTTATAAACTTGTCTAACACATCTGTCCTTGTGCTTGGTCTGCCAATAGGAATCTCAGTTTCGCATGGCAGTTGTTACTGACTTAAAGTTCTAGTGGTAAACCTAGAGAAGTTCTGTTAGGAGCAATTTCTTCATCTTTAAAGCAACTGTTTCTAGTGAGTTAGTTTCTGTGCAGATGCACTATCCCTTGTGCTTTAGAGATTTTCTCAAATGCCTTGTTTAACTGGTCCTCTTATGAAGTCAGAAAAACTGAGGAATCAGGAATGCTTGCAAAGGGACTTAAAATCCCTATAAACTTAAATTTTTTTGTGTAGGCCGATTTGTCATTCACTTATTCAATTACCCAATATATTTTATTGCCTTCTTTGGCAGTCATTGTTCGACCTACTGGGGATTTTGGTACATGCCATGGTTCTTCCTCAACTGTTTCCTTACTCTTTTTCTGACCCTAGGCAAAGACATTTGCTTTATGTCTTCAGTATTTTTTACTTTCTGCAATTGAGTCTAGTTTCTGCCCTAGGAGTGAGGGCTGTGTGGAGGCCTCCAGCTTCTTGGCCACACCATCCTCTGTTTAAAAATCTCTAACACAGGGGCGCCTGGGTGGCACAGCGGTTAAGCGTCTGCCTTCGGCTCAGGGCGTGATCCCAGCTTTATGGGATCGAGCCCCACATCAGGCTCCTCTGTTATGAGCCTGCTTCTTCCTCTCCCACTCCCCCTGCTTGTGTTCCCTCTCTCTCGCTGGCTGTCTCTATCTCTGTCGAATAAATAAATAAAATCTTTAAAAAAAAAAAAAAATCTCTAACACAGAGTTGAGATGCATGAGAAATGCTGGTGGCCTGCCCCTTCTGCGGAGATTCTGTATCACTTGACTAGCATCTAAGAATAGAGGGATTCCCATCTTGTTGGCCACACTGGAATGGAGCTTATATAGTATTGGCCTGGGAGGAAGAGAGAAAAAGTGGATCATGGCTCAAGTGCCACAGACTCTTCCTATTCTTACCAAGATTTAGTACAGTTTTTTGAATAAATCCTGTTTTATTTGTTTTATCCTCTTACTACAATTCCCTGAGAGTTTACATTGTTGGGGTTTGTGTGTGTTTTTGTTTGTTTTTTAATTATTTTCCTTAGCAATAGTTGTTTTGCTGGGTACTAGGTCAATGGAACTGCTTTCAGGGTATCATTACCTGGTTGGTTTTGAGCATCGAACCAGCCTTGCATCTCTGGAAAACCTCACTTAGTCATTGTGTATAATCCTTTGAGGATTGCTTAAGTCCATCTATTAATATTTTATTGAGGAATTTTGTGTTTATGTTCATGAGGAATATTTGCTTACAGTTTTCTTTTTTTGTACTTTGGCTTTGATGTTTGCGTATACTGGTTTCATGGAGCAAGTTGATTTTCTGGCGGTGGGTTGAGTAGAATTGTTCTTTTTTAAAATAATTTTTAAAAAACTTTTATTTATTTATTGGAAAGAGAGACAGAGAGTGCAAACAGGGGGAGGGAGAAAGACAAGCAGACTCTACGCTGAGTGTGGAGCCAGATGCGGGGCTCAATCCCATGACCCTGAGATCATGACCTGAGCTGAAATCAAGAGTGGGACACCCAACTGACTGAGCACCCAGGCACCCTGAGTAGAATTGTTCTTAATTCTTATTTAAATGTTTCTTAGAATTCTCCAGTTAAATCATTAGGCCCAGGAGACTTCAGTTTTGAGGTGGTGTGTGTGTGTGTGTGTGTGTGTGTGTGTGTGTGTGTGTGTGTGTTTGTTTGTTAAGAGTTTTTTTTAAAGTATAGTATCATTAAAAAATAATTATGCAGGGCACCTGGGTCGCTCAGTTGGTTAAGTGTCTTCCTTTAGCTTAGTAGGTTTTTGCATTTTGAGGAATTAGTTTATTTCATCCAAATTGTCAGATGTATGTGTATAGGTATGTTTCTCTATTTACTAACCTTGTAAATGTTTTTGGAGTGTGTAGTGACATCCTTTGACATCCTTACTTTTAATTCTATAATTGGTAATTTGTGTATTCTTTTTTTCCTCTACTGGTCTTGCTAGAAGTTTCTCAATTTTATTAATCTTTTCAAAGAATCAGATTTTCATAGATTTCCTTTTTTTTTTTTTTAAAGATATTATTTATTTATTGGAGGAGGGGAGAGGGCATGCCCACAAGCAGGGGGGAAGGGCAGAGGGAGAGTGATATGCAGACTCTCCACTTAGCAGGGAGACTGACTAGAGGCTCAATCCCAGGACCCCCAGGGATTATGACCTGAGCAGAAGGCAGACACTTAACCGACTGAGCCACCCAGGTGCCACTACATAGATTTCTGCTCTTACCTGTATTTTACTCCTCCTTTCTGTTTATTTTGCTCTTTTTCTAGTTTTCTTTAGGAGGGTGCTCAGGCTATTTACTTGAGACCTTTCCTTTTTTCTAATGTAAACATTTAGGTCATAAATTATCTTTTCACCACTACTTTAGCCATATCCCACAGTCAAAAATTGATACGTCATTTTCTTTTTTCCAGTTTGTTGTTCTTTGTTATTTTCTTGAGTGTTCTTTATCCTGTGGAGTATTGAAAAATGTGTTCTTTTATTTCCAAGTGTTTTCCTTTCTAATTTTTTCTTAAATTTCTGTTACTGTTTTCTGCTTGATTTCATTATGATTATAGAGCACTGAGTTTAGTTTTCAATTTGGTAAGGTTTATTTAATGACCCAGGATATGGCCTGTCTTATGAATGTTCCATAGACAATTGAAAAGAATGAGTATTTTGATGTTAACTAGAGAGTGTCCTATACATGTCATTTGGATCCTGTTAGTTGATGTATTGTAGAATTCTTCTATATTCTTGCTAATTTTCTATTTAATAATTCTAGCAATTGCTAGATATTTGACATTGCCAGTTACATTTGTGCTTTTTCTATTTTCTAATTTTCTTTCCACTCTGTTTTTATTTCATTTGCTTTCCAGCTATGTTCTTTGTGCATAAATATTTTCTAATGTCCTTTTTTCTGTCCGGTAAAATTATTTGCTCTCAAGTGTACTTTTTAAAATTGATGGTAGCATGATATATCTTTTCCTATCCCTTTGCTTTCAATTTACATATATTATTATATTTGAAGTTTTAAGTTTGTTGTAAATAGTAGGTAGTTAGATCATGGTTTTTTCCTGTTCTGTCAGTCTCTGCCTTTTCATTCATCTATTTAGACCATGTATTTTCATGTAATTATTTGTATGTTAGAGCTTTGGTGTGCTATTTTATTACTTGCTTTCTGTCTGTTATATTTTTTAATTTGTTTTTTTTTCTTCCCTTTCTAATAGATTATGTGAACATTTTTTAGAATCTCATTTTTATTATAGTGTTTTTGAGAGTATGTTTTTGCATAGCTCTTTTTGGTGGTTGCTCTTGTTATTATGTTTTATATATACAAATTAAAGTAGCATAGTTGATGTTTGAACAACATGGGTTTGAACTGCGTGGGTCAATTTGTGTGTAGAATTTTTTAGATAAATGCAGTACAGGACCATAAATGTATTTTTTTCCTTATGATTTTCTTAACAACTTAGTATCTTCTTTTCTCTAGCTTACTTTATTGTAAGAATTCTGTATATAGTACATACAACATATAAAATGTGTGTTAATTGACTGTTTTTTGTTATCAGTAAGGCTTCTAGTCACCGGAGGCTATTACTAGTTGAGTTTTTGGGGAGTCAAGAGTTATATGCAGGTTTCAACTGTGGGGCAGGGGGTGGAAGTTGGCATGCCTAATCCCTGTGTTCAAGAGTCAACTGTATATTGGTAACAACATTTTACTACCTTGAGTGAAGTATAGAAATCTTACCTGCCTTTAGGGATCTTTACCTTTGCCCCCACTTTATAATTGTCTTAATTTTTTTCTCTACATACATTGGGCAGCATGTCAATAAAGTTAAAATGTTTACTTTTAACTGTCAAATATAAATTAATCCTACAGAGAAGCATAGGTTTTTGTATTTTTCCTAATTTCTCCCACTCTGTAGCTCTTTCTTCTTTTCTGTTTTTCTAAGTTTCTTCATGTTATTGTTTCCTTTCTGACTGGAGAACTTCTTTTAGGTATTCCTTAAGTGATGGTCTATTCGTGATAAATTCTCTTAAATTTTTCTTTTTCTGAGAATGTTATTATTTACCTTCATTCCTATACCATATTTTCTCTTAATAGAGAATTCTGTGTTGATAGTTCTTTTAGCACGTGGAAAATACTATGTACAACTTCCTACTATCTATTCTAATTTGAATTGTCACTCCCTATAGGTAAATGTTTAATTCTTCTTGTAGCTGCTTTCACGATTTTTTCCTTTTTCTTTTTTTTTTTATTCTTTAAAAGATTTTATTTATGTGTTTATTTGAGAGTGAGAGAGAGAGATAGCATGCATGCAAGTGGAGAGAGGAGGAGAGGGAGAGGGACAGGCAGACTCTGCTGAGCACAGAACCCCACGCAGGGCTCAGGCCCAGGACCCTGAGATAACAACCAGAGCAGAAACCAAGAGCCGGACACCCAACTGATTGAGCCCCCCAGGCATCCATCCTTTCTCTTTTGTTTTCAGTAGTTTGATTATGATGTGTCTTGGGGTATATTTGTCTGGTTTCATTTTCTTTGGGATTCACTTGGATTCTTGAATTTGTGTTTTTACTTCTTGCTGAATTTGTGACAATTTCAGCTAGTATTTCCTCACATATTTGATTATCCTGAAACTCTTTCTTTTCTCTTTTAGGGACTCTAGGGACAAGACTGTTACATCTTTTTTCATTGTCTCTTATGTCTCTGAAGGTCTGGTTATTTTCTTTTTTTTTTTCAGTCTGTTTTCTTTTTGTTGTTTAGATTGGGTAATTTCTGTTCATCTGTCTTGAAATTTATTGATTCTTTTCTTTCTCATCTTCATTCTATTGAGCACATCAAGTTAGTTTTTATTTTTATATTATATTTTTCAGTTATTTAATTTCCTTTTGGTTCCTTCATCTTATATTTATTTGCAGAAATATTCTAATTAATTTTTTTTGTTTTTTTTAAACAGCTTTCATTAATGGCTCTTTGAAATGTTCCTAGGATGGCTGCTTCAAAATCCTTGTCAGATAATTCCAACATCTGAGTCCTGTCAGTGTTGGCATCCGTTGATTGCTTTTTCTCACTCTAGTTGAGATTTCTCTGGTTCTTTGTATGAAGAATGCTTTTAGGTAGTATTCTAGACGTTTTGGGGCAATATTTTGTGAGACTGAATCATATTCAATCTTCTTTTTTGCAGGAAGTCACCTTGGTAGCATACAGGTCCTGGCCAGCTTTTGTGGGTTGTGGTTCTAATGGTAGCTTGGTTTCCAGAATCTTTGTATAATTATTTTGTTCTATTTTCTGTGTATGTTATCCAGAGACTTTACTGAAGGCCATGCATGTAATCCACACTGTAGTTGAGTTTTAAAACCTTTTGCGCTTTTAATTTTGGTCAGTTTTACATGCAATTGATCATTGGTATCTACTATTTCAAGACTTAACTGTTCCTTTTCCTAGTTAACTCCTTTCCCAAATCATCCTCCTCCTTTCTGTTTGATAGATGACCTTGGATTTGGCAATTAATTCATAGAAATGACATCAAAAGAAATAAATGAATAAATTTGGCTTCACAAAAATTTAAAACTTTTGTGTATCCAAGTATATGATCAAGACACCTACAAATGGGAGAAAATATTTGCATCCCGATTATAAAAAGAACTTACAGAACTCAACAACAAAATGATTAACAGCTGAGTTTTTTAAAAGGGCAGAAAGGCACCTGGGTGGCTCAGTCGGTTAAGCATCTGCATCTTGATTTCTGTTCAGGTCATGATCTCAGCGGTATGATATCGAGCCCTGTGCATCAGGCTCTGCAGTAGGCATGGAGCCTGCTTAAGATTCTCTCTCCCTCTGCCCCTCCCCTCCAAAAATAAAATAAAATAAGCAAAGATCTTGATTAGACATTTCTCCAAAGATGTACAAATGACCAATAAGCACATGAAAAAAATCCTCAATATCATCAGTTTTTATGGAAGTGCAAATGAAGACCACATTGAAGTACTACTTCATACCTACTGGGATGGCTTTAATCAAAAGAATAGAAAATAACAAATGTTGGCAAGGTTTTAGAGAAATTGGAACCCTCATGCATTGCTGGTGGGAATGTAAATTGCTATAGCTGCTGTAGACAGGAGTTTGGTGGTACCTCAAAAAGCTAAACATAATTTCCATATGATCCATCAATTCCTCTTTGTACTTACCCAAAAGAATTGAAAGCAGTGTTCTTGGTAAGATGATTCACAGTACTGAAAAGTGGAAACAATCCATGCCATCAACTGACAAATTGTGATATATCCACATAATGGACTATTATTTAACCATTACAAAAGGGAAACTAAGGGTGGATACATGATACAACATGGATAAACCTTGAAAACGGTATGCTAAATGAAAAAAAAGCCAGACACAAAAGGTTACAAATGTTTGGTTCTGTTTATGTGAAATGTCCATAGTAGATATATGAATAAAGACAGGAAGCACATTAGTGGTTGCTGGGGGGGGGGGGTATTGTTTGATGGGTATGATACTTTTTTTGGCGTGATGAAAATGTTTTGGAACTAGATAGAAGTGATGATCGCACAGTATTGTCAGTGTAATAAATGCCACTAATTTGTACAAAATGGTTGGTTTTAGATGATGTGAATTTTACCTCAATGAAAAAAAATGGAAAGAAAAAAGGAGTCCCCTAGCCAGGCTGCCACTTTGTTTTCACCTTTCAGAGTTTTCTTGTTTTTAATCTGTTTTTTTGTTTTGTTTTGTTTTGTTTTGTTTCTTTGTTTCACTTAGCTGGAGGTACAGGGAGAAGTACATCTATTCCATCTTGTCTCTAGAAGAATACCTTAGACTCACCTTAGTAGCTTTTTAAAAGACTAATGCTTGATCTTCGTCCTGGACTAATTTAATGAGAATGGGAGAGGGGTGGGGGAGGTAAGTTGCATCAATATAAAAAATATTTACATGTCATTCGAATGGCAGCCACCATTGTGAAGCACTCTTTGAAGAACATATTTTCTGCCACTGATGAGTTTTGCAAGTAGCTTTTTGACCCAGTCTGGCCAATAAGACACGAAGGAAAGTTCTTTGTAAGGTAACCTTACAAAGGAGGTTGTTCTTTTGTACATTGTCATATATTGGTATGAATTTTGAAATTGCTACAACCATCTTGTTAACAGTCTACAAAGACAGTTAATACCAGGAATGCATCACTTTCCAGTCATAATTTAAATGGAAGAATAAAAACAATAAGACAAATGATAAAGATATATGCATGAGTTAATGTGGCAACAATATACAATTACAAAAATATCGTGATTTTAGCCTGAAAGCAGAAGCATTTCAATCATAGGTTTTCCTTAATGTCATCTTATTTATTTATCTTTTTTATTATTATTATTTTACAGAGTGGGGGAGAGAGAGAGAGAGAGAGGTGGGGAAAGGGGCAGAAGAAGCAGGCTCCACACCCAGCACAGAGTCTGAAGAGGGGCTTCAGAGATCATGACCTGAGCCAAAATCAAGAATCAGATGCTTAACCAACTAAGCCAACCAGGCAGGCACCCCAATGTCATCATATTTATTATATTACCCTTTGAACCATCTGAACTAAAGTTAGACTCTGGTTTTGTTTGTTTGTTTGTTTTAAAGTTTATTTTTTAGTAATCTCTACACCCAGTGTGAGGCTCAAACTTACGACCCTGAGATCAGGAGTTGCATACTCTACCAACTGAGCGGGCCAGGCTTCCCAAGTCAGACTGATTTTTAAGTAGTGTGTAACACGTAAACTCTTTATCCTGAATCAAGTCGTTGTGGAAACAGTTGCCAATTTAATAGAAGAGGACAAAAGTTCAGGAGCTCAAACATCTGAAAGTGTATTGCCTACCAGTGTTGATTTCCTTTTATTTCTCTTCTAGAAACATGATCAGGGGCAAGTTCTGTTGGATATAGTCTTCAAGCATCTTGATTTGACTGAGCGTGACTATTTTGGTTTGCAGTTGGCTGACGATTCCACAGACAACCCAGTAAGTTTAAGCTGTTGTATTGTGTTTCATTTCACTTTTTCTCTCTGTTCATAATATAAAGTCCTTTCCGATTTATAATGTTTACTAATCTGATTAGTGAGAGTTGTTTTTTTTTTAAAGAATTTAATTAGAACGATTAGAGGTAATTCTTTTGCCTTTGTTCCTCATTTTCTTGATGTTTTGAATTGTAAAGTTTTTTCCTTAAGGTTTTCATAACTATAAGTCAGTCTGTAAATCTAGTACCATTTTCTTTATGTGTCTCAGACAACTGAGACGTAAATCTAACTCATGATACTTGACTGAAAGAGAAAAATGGGCATGAAGGTTAAAATATTAATGCAATATTAAAATATTGAAGTAAAATATTTTAAAGTATTAATGTATCTTAGTCTTACATAAATTAGCTTTCATTAAAATGAAATCAGTTTTTTGTGGCATTCATGGCAATCTGTTTCTAACTAAAATTCTTAATTTGTTAAATGTAAATTTTCCAAGTAGGAAGATTCAAAGGATACCCTCCCATATGAGATGGAGATTAAATTTCACAGCTCTACATTTCTTAGGCATTAAGTTACTTAGGTTATTACTAATTCTTTAATAGTTGCAATCATGATTCTTTTTGTTGGAAAAAAAATCACATTATAGAAATAGAAGATCGCATGTGATGAATAACAGAAATGTTGAATTCTTTGAAAATTTATATGCTTATACTGATAGGGTCTTTTACAAAAGAATATGATATTCTTTTGATTAGTACAGGAGAGTGACTATTTTGAAGGAGACCTTTTGTATATATAGTTTAGAAAATTAGAATCATTTCTTTAGAAATCAGTTTGTAAGGGCATATTAATAAAATGGCTGTAGAAAATAAAATAACTCTTATGTGAAAAGTAGAGTTTCTGTCTCGTTCTCTCTCTTTCATAGTCAGAATCCTAGGTTTCTTTCTTTCTTTTTTTTTTTTTTAAGATTTTATTTATTTATTTGACAGAGAGAGACAGCCAGCGAGAGAGGGAACACAAGCAGGGGGAGTGGGAGAGGAAGAAGCAGGCTCATAGCGGAGAAGCCTGATGTGGGGCTCGATCCCAGAATGCTGGGATCACGCCCTGAGCCAAAGGCAGACGCTTAATGACTGCGCCACCCAGGCGCCCCAGAATCCTAGGTTTCTGAATGAGTGGTTAACGGGAAGTAAATATGAGATGTTAAATGTTACTTTTTCTTGGCATCATTTACTGATTTTGTATGAAAAACTGAGGATGATGTGGATAAAAGAAAGCAAGAGCCAGCTAGTCGTAGTGCAAAGAAATCCTTTTGTACCGAACTGAAATAAAAACAAACTTTCCCTATAAGTTGATGCTTTCACCAGAGACTGGAGCTTCTACGTGGGCCTAGAGGGGGGGAGTATTATTTCTTGATAAATAAACAGATGTGAAAATGGAAGTGAGTAGAAATGTCAGTAATGTAACCTTTCCCAGAAAGATAAATTGTGAGCTAGGCAAATTCCCCGAAGGTGTCTGCTATACCTCACTTTGTGCAACGTTGAGCTTAAAACAAAAATACTAATAATTCTTAAATTATGTTGCTGACAGTTCTAGTTCCAACCCTCTAGCCGGAAGCCTGTCTGTAGATTGATCAGAGAAGTGATAAGACAACAAAGGAGAAAGAGCAACTACTTACCACGATTGTTTCTGCCAGGAGTGTGAAAAACCATCACTTGTGACACAGTATTCTAGAAGGGCTAATACTGAGATCACATATATTATAAAAGATAAGAAATCCTGTTACATAAGTTTGTATACGTAAGACATTTTTATTCTAAGGCAGTTACAGCAGGAAGAATATGGAGAAGCTGAAGTATTTTTAGCTGGGTTGATCTTTTTGCAGTCCCCTGCTTTTTCTTATTTTGTCTTACTTTTCTGTCTTGAGCTTTCCTTCCCAAATAAGATATATTCCTAGGTCCAAGGGTCCAGTTGCTAATGACCTAAAATAATTCTTCCCCAAAATTTAGAATTAGAATTTCAAAGACCCAGAAGAAGCCTTAGAAATTATCTCATCTAACACCCTATTTTTCGTGAGAAATTATCCTAATCCAATGGGATAAAGCCCAAGTTACTTGCTGGCATTAATGGAACTAGTCTTGGGTCTCACAGCTCCCCATGTGGGTCTTTTCCACGGTACTACAGTTTCACTATTTAAGTATTGAGAAGAATCTGTGAAATGCCAAAATGCCAAGGGGGGGCCTGTAGACAGCACAAATGTTGTAAGTAATGTCCTGTTTCTGATTGTCAATATGAAAATACATCAACACTTTGAGGATAATTAATGGACTGACAGAGGGATGCCATTCTGAAAAAGAGAAAGGAGTAAGGGGCTAACGTTTATAAAACATCTAATGTGGACTTGTTTGTAAACCTAATTCTCAATTTTATGAATGTATAATTAAAATATTTTTAGGATGAAAAACTGAGGCTTACAAAACTTGTCTAATGACATAGATAGTTAAGTAGCTGAGAAAGGATTTGAACTTGATTCTGACTCAAAAGCATATACTCTTCCTACTACAAAATACTGCTTCTCAAGAGATTATGATATATAGATGCACAGAACTTATAAAAATGAACATGTTGAGAAGAGGAGGTATTCATGCAATCAAATTGCCAGCATAGATCAAAAGAAATTGGGTTATATTCTATAAGAATTAATCCTTGTCAGTCCTTAGTTCAGAGTTTTTTCATTCCACAGTTTGTTTAGTTAATATATACCTGTATATAGGTGTATATAAATATATATATTTTTAAAGATTTTAGGTTTTATTTGAGAGAGAACAAGAGAGGGAGAAAGAGCACAGAGAGAACTAGAGGGAGAAGCAGACTCCCCGCCAAGCAGAGAGCCTGATGTGGAACTCAGTCCTAGGACCCTTAGGTCATGATCTGAGCTGAAGGCAGACACTTAACCGACCGAGCCACCCAAGTGCCCCTGTATATATGTATATGTATATGTGGTGTGTGTGTGTGTGTGTGTGTGTGTGTGTGTGTGTATGTGTATGTATGTTAGGTATATGTGTATGTGTTGCGTGTCTGCGCGTGTGTGTATAATGGTTTTAGAGGATCAGAGCTAATACTCCCTTAGGCACATAAACATTGAAATTAATTTAATTGGACTTAAAATTGATAAACTAAAAAAAACACCAGATGTTTTATTGTGATCTTGTACATAACAGATACGTACTTAGTAGGTTATCCTTTTCTTTAAAATCTTCCTGGGGGGGTGCCTGGGTGGCACAGCGGTTAAGCGTCTGCCTTTGGCTCAGGGCGTGATCCCGGCGTTATGGGATCGAGCCCCACATCAGGCTCCTCCTCCTGCTTCTTCCTCTCCCACTCCCCCTGCTTGTGTTCCCTCTCTTGCTGGCTGTCTCTATCTCTGTCGAATAAATAAATAAAATCTTTAAAAAAAAAAAAAAAATCTTCCTGGGTCATGAGTTCTAGTACAACAAGCAAAATTGCTTAAAAGCTTTGACTCTTCAAAATTTCTTCTGTTTTCATTAAAACCTGTTTATCACAGATTTAGGTCTTAGCATAATGTATGGTTTAATATAGTATTTAGCGAATGTTTATTGAATGAGCAAAATAATGAGTAATGTGGTTACAATTCATTATGCATAATTTCTTTATAAGCAGGTAAAGGTGGCTCTTCCTTATTGGCCTTTATCAGTACGATATTCATCGAACCCTCCAATTATATTATTCATGTATATTAATTTTTTTGTTTTTTGGGTTTTTGTCCCTAAAGTGACTTTGTGTCGGTTAGTGTGGGATGAAGAGTAGATTATCAACTGTTGTTGACTTGTTCTTTCTACAGTTTCATCCTTCTAATACTTTGTGTTGTGGTTATGATCTTTTACTCTTTACTACTATTTCTGTATTCCCTATCCTTGTGGCTTTCAAACCTAACTTATATCAGAATCACCTGGATACTTCTTAAAGTACAGATTTCTGGGCCTTATGCCTGGAGTCTTTGATTCAGAAAGTCTGGTGTGAAGCTCAGGAATTTGCACTGCAAATAAGTTCCACTTATACTAATGCCGTTAGTCCAAGGAACCATGTTTTGAAAATCACTGCTCTAACCTAATAGTCTAACTAAGGTTACTGAAGTAAGAAATAATTCTTACGAATAGCTTGGTCTGGTTTTTGGAGATTGTTTTTATACCCTCAAAATTCTTGAATTCATTCTTGAATTCATTCATGTTTGAGAAACTATAGGAAAGGTCACATAGAGGATGACTCATATCCACAAGCCTCATTTTAGGACAATATGATTGCTAAAATGCTTGCTTTTATTTCACATATTTCGGTAGATCTCTCATATTTTATATTTCATCTGTTTTACTGTAATATCTTAGTTAGGCTTTTACTACCTATTGTATAAACGTCTTTGGTAGTCTGCCAAATGTTGGATTTTTGTTCCTGGTCTCTTTTAACCCTGTTCCATTTTGGGAGGGAGTGACAGATTTGGGTGCAGAAAAGTGTTTCAGAGAGAATCAGCATCATGTGTAATGTTCCAGAATGAGGAATGAGGAATGTTATATTTGAGGAACTGGAAGAAAATTTTAATCAATGAAATATAGAGCAAGGGGAGAATGTGGGCCTAAAATGAAGTTTGGGTAGTATTCCAGATTATAGTCAGCAAATTTTACACTTATGGAAATGGGAAATGTATAAAATAGAAATAATGGAAATATTTATAAAATATTTTGTAAAAATTTATAAAAATGAAAATAGTATCACTCTTGGGGTTAATGTGGAGATGTGAATTTTTACATGGAAAGCACTTAGAACATGATTGAAACAAAGTAAATACTTGATAAATATTAATTTATCAACAAACAAATGAAAAGGACTCTAATTTACATTGGCGTGATTAGAGAGGATATTGTATCCATGCAAAAGGAACAATGAAAGATTTTGGAAATGAAAATATAATTGTCACAATAAAAAGATCACTGGTTAAGATAAATAGAGTAGATGCTGGAGAAGACTTAATGCCTCAATATTAATAGAAGCAACACATAAATAATACAAACACAGAATATTTTAATAATAAAACAGGTTTTATCAGGCAATCACATAACCTCCTTGTTTTTTTAAATACTATATTTTGGGAGATACAAAATTAACTTGCAGATATGAGACATTTTGAAGATTTAACAATAGACTCTACAAAGGGAAAAGAATGAGCAGTTAATTTTGAGAAGACTATAAACAGAACTCCAGGCCTAAATTGAAATTCCTTCAGGATTTGATAGAGTTGATGAAGTACTCATCCCTAACAGATAATTCTGCTTTTTTTAATTTAAATATAATTGACATGTAACATTTTATTAGTTTCAGGTGTAAAACATAATGATTTGATATTTGTATATATTATGAAATGATCACCACAATAAGTATAGTGAACATCCATCACCATATGGTTACAATTTTTTTTCCTTGTGATGAACTTTTAAGATCTGTTCTCTTAGCAACTTTCAAATGTACAATATAATAACTATCATTAATACAAAATGCTAACTATACTTACCATGCTATGCATTAAATCCTAGGACTTCCAGTTATAAAATAACTGGACATTTGTACTGTTTGCCTCCCTTTACCATTTCATGCCTGCCCTACGCACCACCTCTGGCAGCCACTTACCTGTTCTCTGTACCTAAGAGTTCAGCATTTTGGTAGGATTTGGATTTTCGTTTTGGTTTTGGTTTTGTGTTTTTATGTTCCACTTGTAAGTGAGATCATAATGGTATTTGTTTTTCCTGTCTGATTTATTCCATACAAGTTGTCATAAATGGCAGGATCCCCTTCTTTTTTATGGTTCAGTAATATTTCTGTGTGTGTGTGTATACACACCCTATCTTTTTAATCCATTCTTCCATCAGTGAACACTTAGGTTGCTTCCATATCTTGACTATTGTAAAATAATGCTCAGTGAGCACAAGGATGCAGATAACTTTTCAAGTTAGTGTCTTTGTTTCCTTTGGATAAATACCAGAGTGGAATTGCTGGATCATATAGAAGTTCTATTTTTAATTTTTTGAGAAACCTCCATACTGTTTTCCACAATGGATGCAGCGGTTTATATTCCCACCATCAGTGCACAAAGGTTCCTTTTTCTCTACATCCTCACCAACACTTGCTCTGTCTTGTTCAAGGCCAATATTTTCTTATTTTCTGTCTCTGGATGATCTGCTCACTGATGAAAGTGGGATATTAAAGTCCTCTACTATTGGACACCTCAGTGACTCATTTGGTTAAGTCATCTGCCTTCGGCTCAGGTCATGATCCCAGGGTCCTGGGATTAAGTCCCACATCAGTCTTCCTGCTCAGCGGGGAGCCTGCTTCTCCCTCTCCTCCCTGCTCTCCCTGCTTGTCTCTCACTATCTCTGTCTCAAATAAGTAAAATCTTAAAAAAAAAAAAAAAAAAGTCCTCTGTTATAGCTTTATTGCTGTCTTTTTATTCCGTTAAGTCTGTTAAAACTTGCTTTATATATTTATGTGGTCTGTTAGGTGCATAAATATTTACCAATTTTATATTTTGTTGGATTGACCCATTTATCATTATATAATAACTTTGTCTCTTATTGTAGTCTTTGTGTTAAGGTCTATTTTGTCTTGGTATAGCTACCGAGCTTTCTTTAGGTTTCCATTTGCATGTGATGTGGTTTGAAGGTGAGGTTTCCCAAGGAAGAATTTTTGAGACGTCATTGGTACAAAAAGGTGGTTTTTATTGAAGCACGGGGACAGGACCGCTGGCAGAAATAGCTGCTACCCTAGGATTGTAAGGAACAACTGATTATATACTTTAGAGTTGGTGGAAGTTAAGACAAAGGGAAGTTTCTGAGAGGACTTTCATATGCTAAAGAAGACTGACGGGATCCCAGAGGCCTAGTCAAGCTAAGATTGGTTTTCCCTCTAGCAAAGCTGTACCATTAAGACAGTTTGGAGTTTCCTGAAGGAATTCATACTCTGTCTGCCTCAAGTATTTGTCAGTGGGCTGCAAGTTATAAGAAAATTTAATTTTATGTGCATTTCCTTCTGCCTTTGTTCCCCACATCACATGGAATATCTTTTACCATCCCTTCACCTTTTGTATCCTTACATATGAAGCAAGTCTCTTGTAGGGAGCATATAGATAGATAGGTCTTTCTTTGCAATTTTCTTTCTTTGCAATTTGATGATGTTTTATAGTGGTATAGTTAGAGTCCTTTCTCTTTATTTTCTGTGTATTTACTGTAGGTTTTTGCTTTGTAGTTACCATGCAGGTTACATAAAGCAACTTATATTTTTAAGTCTATTTTAAGTTGGTAACAAGTTTCAAACATCCTAAACCTCTACATTTTTACCCCCCCATTTTATGTTTTGATGTCACAATTTACATCTTTTTACTTTGTGCGTCCATTAGCAAGTTATTGTGGTTATAGTTATTTTTACCAGTTTTATCTTTTAACCTTCATACTGGCTTAATACCTAATTAATCTGAATTTTACTATATATTTACTTTTACCAGTGAGATTTATACTTTTCTGGTTTTTTGTTACTAATTAGTACCCTTTCAGTTTAAAGAAATACCTTTAACATTTATCCAGTGGTGATGAACTTCCTTAGCTTTTGCTTATCTGGAAAACTCTTGATCACTCCTTCAATCCTGAGGTGTGGTTCTGCCAGGTAGAGTATTCTTGGTTGTCAGTTTTTCGTTTCATTCAGCACTTCGAATATGCCATTGTCTTCTGGCCTGCAAAGATTCTGCTGAAAAATCTGACGGTCTTATGGGATTTCCCTTTTAGGTGACACGTTGTTTCCTTCTTGCTGCTTTTAAAATTCTCTCCTTGAAAAAAAAAATGTGTCTTAAGTGGGTCTCTTTGGATTCCTCTTATTTGGAACTCCCTGAGATTTTTGGATCTGGTTGTCTGTTTCCTTCCCCAGGTTAAGATAGCTCTCAGCCATTATTTCTTCAAATAAGTTTTCTGCTCCTTTCTATCTCTTTTCTACTCCTGGGATCCCTATGATATGAATACTGAACGGCTAGCTATTGTCCCACAAGTCCTTTAAGCTGTCTGTACTCATTTTCATTGTTTTTTTCTTTTTGCTGCTCTGATGGGTGAGTTCTATCTTATCTTTGAGTTTACTCACTTTTTATCTGCTTCATTTAAGTCGGCTATTGAACCCTTCTAATGTATGTTTCAGTTCATCTATTGTGTTCTTCAGTTCTGTGACTTTGGTACTTTCTTGTATTTTCTATCTGTTGAAATTATCACTGTGTTCATCAGTTCTTCTGAGCTTGGTGAACAACTTTATAACTATTACTTTGAACTCTTTGTCAAGTAAATCACTTACTTCATTTCATTAAAGTCTTTTTCTGATATTTTCTCTTGTTCTTTTGTTTGGAAGTATTTCTCTGTTTGGGGGGGGGTTGCTTTTCTTTCTATATTGGTTTCTGTGCATTAGATAAATCAGTCACCTCTCCCAGTGTCGAAGAAATGGCCTTATATTGAACCTTATCATTCACCACTGCCCTAGCTCATAATTTCCCAAGCAGCCTGTTTTATTTTTAGTGGCTCCCAGTAGTTAAAGGTGTGCCAAGACCTGTCAGTGTCTCAAAGGGGAGTGTCTCAGTCAGCACCTGGATTCAGGCTGATTGGGAAGCCATACCCTCCACAGCAGCTTTTAAAGTATGCAGATACCCCTCTTTTAGGGGAATACTGGGCTTTTCTGTCTGCTCCCTCCATGCTGAGCCCTGCGGTGATAGTCAGTTAAGAACTGTTTTTTGTTTGCTGCTGTCCCCCTTTCACCTGCGAACACAAGCCCTGCAGAAGCCCTGCAGGCCCTCACAGCTGAGCCATCAAAGGGTGTGTTCTCTGGGCAGCAGACACAAGCTCCTTTCTTAGCAACAACAACAACTTGGGTGGGGCAAGAGAGTACAAAGATGGCACCCACCATCTTCTTTCCTTGGAGAGTGCCTAAGTAAGTTCTTAATAGGTGTGCCAAACTGTAAGCCTGCCCCTAAGGCCAAATCTTCAATACAAGCAAATAGGCCTCTTTCACATAAAGACTAGGGATGTGTTTTATTCTCCTTTCTCTTCATTCTGCCCTGGGAGTGGCGGCCAACCAAGAACTGTTTTTCCATTTGTTATTAGTCCCACTGGACCCATGAACACAAGCCATGAGGGGCAATAGAACCAGATGATCAAGGGGGATTCCTTGGGCAGCAGACATAAAACCTAGGTCACCAGGCATATATACAGGCTCTCCACTGGGAGACACTGGTGATCTGGAGCACAGCAGAGGGAGCTCTTGAGGATAGTACCTGCCCTCTGAGGTCTCTTGAGAGGATTACAGTCAGTTCTGAGATGTGTGGGTTTGTTTGTTTGTTTGTTTGTTTGTTTGTTTTTAAGATTTTATTTATTTATTTGAGAGAGAGCGCGCACGTGCGCGCACAAATTGGGGGTGGGGGGAGAAGCAGAGCGGGAGGGAGAGAGAATCTGAAAAAGACTCTATGCTGAGCACAGATCCGATGCTGGGCTTGGTCCCATGACTGAGAGATCATGACCTGAGTTAAAACTAGGAGTCAGACGCTTAACCACCTGAGCCACCCACGTGCCCCTAGATGTGTGTTTAATTGGAAGCCTGCTACTCTGACCACAGCTATAAGAAAAGCTAATAGGCCACCTTCACAGAAAAACTGGGTGCCTCAATTTGTTGTCTCTCTGCTGTACCTCCTATGGGTTGTAGGTGGTTAAGAACTTTCTCCATTTGTTAGAGTCCTGTGGGACCTGCAGTCTTTTGCCCCACTGGTCACCAGAACCAAACAATCTAGAGTATCTCCTGGGCAGCAGTTGAAAAAATCAAGGTGCCAGACAAGTAATATACAAGAGATGTGAGTGGCCTGGAGTGAGGCAGAGGGGGAGTGCAAAGATGGTACTTGCTAGCCTCCATCTTCAGAGACTGTTTCAGTAGGCACCCCCAGATGTGCGTTAAATTAGATGTCTTCCCCTTAGGCCCATGCTTTAAGATAAGCAAGTAAGTCTCTCTTGCAGAAAGTCTGGGCACTTTTCAGTCAGCTGCCTCTGCTCTGCCCTGGGGTAGGTGAGTTTGCACTAACCCTTTAAGAACTGTTTCTCAGTTTACTCTAGTCTTGTGGTCACAGGCTCTAGTTGGCTTTCAAAGAGGGAGGTTTTGGGCGCTCAACTGTCAGGTGCAGGACTTAAAAGTTGGGGTGCCAGATGTGTGGTTCAAACCCTTTGCTCTTCAGGGAGAAGTGTGGGGTTGTGAGTTCCCTCCTGATTGTGGATTACCATGGTGGGGGTGGGGCCTATGGGGAGAGTGTGTCTTGGCCTGTCCTTCCTACTTTGATGTGGATTTTTTCTTTCACCCAGTGGAAGGAAGTCATTCATCTAGTTTTGGGGTTTTTTTCAGAGGAAATAGTTCCATATGTGGCTTTTAGATTCAGTGTGTCCATGGGAGGAAGTAAGTTTAGGATTCTCCTACATTGCTATCTTGAACCAGAACCTCCATATTAGCTATTAATACTTGACAGGTATTAATCACTTTTAGTAAGATACCACATTTTAAATTCATACATATTACATTGCAAACAATGAGGACTCTTAAATACAGCACAGTATTTCAATTGGTAGAGCAATTTTGGGCACAGCAGATTATGATAGATGATTAGATATAGGTAATGATATAATCTCAGCACCCGTTTATATAGGAACAAAATTAGAGGGCTTACAATACTTGTTTCCAAGATGTAATAAAAAAAAGGTACTGTAAGCATTTTCACTCCCAATATGTACATGAAAACATGTCCACACACAAAAGTTAGTATTCAGATGTTCATAGCAGCATTATTTGTAATAGCTAAAAAGTGGAAACACTCATGTCCACCATCTGATGAATGAATAAACCAAGTTGTATATCTATACAGTAGAGCATAATTTATCTATTACAGTAGAATATAATTTATCAATTAAAAGGAATGACATACCACTTCATACCTAGTAGGATGGGTATCATTAAAAATACAACAGCAAGTATTGATGAGGCTACAAGGAAATCGAACCCTTTTACACAGATGGTGGTAATGTAAAATACTACAGCCCACTATGGAAATAAATTTGGCAGTTCCTTAAAAAGTTAAATATATAGTTATCATATGAGCAAATAATACCAGCCCTAGACATACACTGGAGAGAATTGAGTCACATGTTCACACAAAACTTGTTCATGAATGTTTGTAGTAGTGTAATTCATGAGAGCCAAATGATAGAAAAGGCCTAAATGGCAGTTATAAAATGGAATGAGGTACTGTTAAATGCCACAACATGGATTAACCTTGAAAACATTACATTAAATGAAAGAAGCTAGACGCAAAAGACCACCTGTTGTATAATTGCGTTCGTATGAAATGTCCAAAATAATAAAATCCATAGAGAGAGTAAGTAGATTAGTAGTTGCTAGGGGCTATGGGTGGGTGGGGGGTACTGAGACTGCTAATAGGTATGGGATTTCTTTTTGGGGGTGATGCAAGTATTCTGAATTTTAGTATTGATGGTTATACAACATAGTGAATGCATTCATGTACACTGAAGTATACATTTTACAATGGCAAATTAGATATTGTGTGAAATATATCTCAGTAAATAATGCTGTATAAAATAATGCTGGATCTGTTGGTCCTTTACATTTTATATTTTGATAAATATTGCCAAGATGTCCTACATTGAGATGGTGTCATTTTTATTCTCACGAGGTATGTATATGTACCTGTTTCTGCATTCTTGAAGCCATTGTGGTATGGCTTTAAAAGTTTTAATCTTTGCCAGTGTGTTATTGCTGAAAAATGAAAACCTAATGTAGATTACCTTTATATTTCTCTAATTATGATCAAGATTGAATATTTTTTCTTGAATGTTATATATATTTCCTGTGAACTTTCTATTCTTACCCATTATCTTTATTTCTATTAGATTGGGGTTTTTTCTTATAATGATTTGTAGAACTTGGCTGCATGTTGCCTGTTTTTCCACTTTTTCTTTTGACTTAATGATGTGTTTTCACTAGGAACAGTATCTGTACCGTCCAGTAGTGCTCACTGTAGGGTTATTGCATCTTCACGTGTTAAGCCAAGAACCTAAATCCTATCTCACTAATGTCATTGATGAGGTCTGTTAAATTTCCCAATACTTATTATTGTACTCCTTCTAAGCTTTCTCAGCTTAATACATCTATTTGTGTATATAAATGCATTTGTATCTCTGATACTATTTTAGAATATTTTAAAGGAATACTGAATATGGAAGACAGGCTTTGAATAGATTCCCCAAGCCTGAATTTTGATTATAGACAAGCATTAAAATGAATATATTATATGACTTTTTCTAGAAAACATGAAGAATGAAATCACTATAATATAAATGGGTTGAAAGATGGATAAATGGGTGGATGTACAAGGGAAAACAAATGTGTTAAGTAGGGTGATGAAAACCAGCTGATTATTGGCACAGAAACAGATCCCCCCACCATGTGCCGATTGTTGAGTCATTCAGCAGGTTTAGTCATTCATTCATCAAATTTTTTTAGTACAAATTATATGCCAAGCTCTATGCCTGCGTGCTGATTGTCTGCTTTGAATGAATCAGATTTTATCCCTTACCTCATGGAGTTCATAATCTAATGAAGGAGATGGGCAATAAAAAGGCAAAACAAACATTATGATTAAGAAAATGTTATGAAAGAAATTAATATTCCTTGCCTGTTTATAGAAAATAACTGGGGGAAATAGGAGCTTTGTGATATACTTTTGGTAGGGTGATCAGTGATGGCCAGTGAAGGCCTTTCCGAAGAGCATTTAAGCTGAGACTTAAAAGGTAATGGAAGGAGTCAGCCATGGGAAATTTGGAGTAGGACATTCTATGCATAATGAAACCTTTATTTGAAGACCCTAGGATGGCATCTGTGAGAAACAGACAAAAAGCCATAATGGCTGGAGCTTAGTAAATTGAGGTAAGAAGTGATCCTGTAAGCCCTAGTAGGGACTTTGGATCTTGCGTTGAGAAATTATCAAGAGCTATTAAGCAAAGAAGTGATATGTTCTGAAAGACTTTTCTAGCTTTGGGATGGAGAATGAAGAACAACATGGTAAGAAAAAAAGCAGGGACAGCAGCTAAGAGGCTATGGTGAGGGGCACCTGGGTGGCTCAGTCGGTTAAGTTTCTGACTCTTGGTTTCGGCTCAGGTTGTGATCTTGGGTCATGGGATCCAGCGCCTTGTAAGGCTCCGCGCTCAGCTTCAAGCCTGCTTGGGACGCTCTCTCTCTCCCCCTCCCACCCTCCCTCCTTCCTCTTCTCCCTGCTGGGTGCCCATGCACACACTCTGTAAGATAAATAAATCTTTAAAAAAAAAAAAAAAGAGAGGCTATGGCCAGAGCTATCCCAGACATAAGGATGGTGGCAGAGTGGATGGAGAAGAACTGCTAAATTCAAGGTATAGTTGGAAGGTAGAATCAGCTGGATTTGATGTGTTGGATGCTGTGGATAGTGGAAAGGGAAGATTTCCGAATTACTCTCAGCCATTTGTTATTAAAATCTATGTACTCTGTGTGGAATCAAGTATGGGTGTTAGGAGTATGTTTTATACATAATGATACATAAGTTGATATTTATGTAGTGCTTTGAAAATACTGCCACATCTAATACTGATTTGGGGTTCTTTAATTTTTTTTAACTGAAACATGTTGGCAATCTGAATTTAGTTATAGTTTTCCTGAAGTAGTGCTTAACTGGCATTCAGAAGTGTTGAGGCTACTTAAAAATCTCACACCAAAAAAATCAGTCCTTCCCCTAACTAAACACTATCTCTTACAAAGAGATAGTTATTTGGGGAGGGGGTAAGGGGAGATAGTTTTATTTTTGAAGGAATAGAGTGGAAGTTAGAAAGTTTTTCGTAAGAGTTGGGGTGTGTGGGTGGCTTGGTTGGTTGAATGTCTGACTCTTGATCTCAGCTCAGGTCTTAATCTCAGGGTCGTGAGTTCAAGCCTTGTATTGGGCTCCATGCTGGGTGTGGAGCCTACTTAAAAAAAGGAAAGGGAAATTTTTCTCAACAGTATATTTTCATGATGTGTAGTTAGATTTTGTCTGAATGGGAGTATATATAAAGTCAACTAGATTTTTATGAAAGATATCAAGAATTTTAAAAACTTGCCACACTGTTACATAATATAGTTAAATTAACAGAAATCACTTCAGATTGCTATTACTAAGCATTTTTCTTTTTGGAATAGAGGTTATTGCACACTGTATAATTTCAGGGGAAATTCAAATAAAAAACTTAGAGGTACCACAAATACATTCAGTACTTTCTAGTATAATTTTGTTATACTTGAGATGAATATCTGTAAATTGATTATTTTTTTCCCAGACTGTTTTCAAAATGCAGTGTTTAGCATTGATCTTCAAATGTTACAGATTTGCAAGAACTGATATATTAGTTCCTCAAGGAAAAAGAAATCAGTCTTATTTGTTTGTTTTTCAGAGGTGGCTGGATCCAAACAAACCAATAAGGAAGCAGCTAAAGAGTGAGCATACATATTTACTTGACATTTTACAAGTATACTTTATAAAGATAAAGGGTTAATATAATCTGATTAATTAGAACTGCTTTTATTAATTCTAGGAGGATCTCCTTACAGTTTGAACTTTAGAGTCAAATTTTTTGTAAGTGACCCCAACAAGTTACAAGAAGAATACACAAGGTGGGTTTATGGAGCATATTTTTCCTGAAAACATTGTCAGAACTATTATGAAATTTTGAAGTTATTTAGGCAGAAATAGATTGTCATAGTGTGTAATTCTGAAATTCCCAGCCATCACACAGAATGGGTTATAGATCTTTCATGTTTCCTCCCCTCTTGGATGGCTGGGAGGGCTTTAGGAGATTGGAACCCATGACCACCGCATCCAGCCACAAGCAGCCTGCTGAACCATATGAAATTAGATTTTTCTCTTTGTAAAAAAAAAACGGTTAAGAAGCACTGCTGTAACTAATTGAGGTAATCAGATGATGTTATAATTTTACCCCAGTGATGCTGCGTAGTGAGAATTGTGACTGCTTTTTTTTTTCATGTAAAAGCATATTCTATATATATATTTTTATTTCCATTGAGGAGAACATAGAATCTAGAAAAATATATAACCATTATGTGCAGGAGTAATGGTCAACAGGTTCCTTTTTTTTCCTCTGAAAATAGAATCTGTTCCCTTTTGCTAATAAGATTCAGAGTCTTTTATTTTTTTCCTCCACCCCTACCATTTTCCTTAAAAGTATAATTAACATACATTGTTGTTGGTTCAGGTGAGCAGGTACCTTTTTATAAAGGATGTTGGCAGAGAGTGCACTAGCAGACTTAGGTCTGTGAGTGCCCACTTTATTGGCCATTTTAGGTCTGCTCTTGAGTCACGATCTAATTTTGTTGTCACTTCTACTTGACAAAGTGTACACAAGAATGACCCAGATGATCATTTTGAGAATATATGAATGTTTGGTGAGCTGTTTAAAGTAGAAATGGGAATAATCACAGTGTGGTATCTGTACCCGAATCTTGTGTATTACTTTTGAAAGACAGAAGTAGTAATTAGTTTTTTTTTTTAAAGACTAAATAAAAATATAAGACCTTCCATAAAAGTCTCATATAAGAATATAGGTCAGTGATTATATTCAGAATTACTTTAAAAGATAGGTGCTAAATTAACATTCTGTAGCTAAAGCTACCTGTAGATAGGCTTTGAGATATTACCATGTTGGCCATTGTTTAGAATACTGTGGTGATTGGAGCAACAAAAGAATAAATTAAAAATATTTAGCTGTATCTGCCAATCCTCAGGTGTTTATAAAATAGTTTTCATCAGACCGGGTAAGAAAAGTTAGATTGACATTCTTGAGAGTCCTTTTCTGTGTGTTTGTTGAGGTCAGGGTGTTACCTTTTTTATAACAGAATTTAGGAATGTAAGCCCTGGATTAGGCAGTCCTAACATTCAAAACTAATAATATTTCCAAGGTAATTTATCTTGAAAAGCAAAGTTGTGTTATATGAATAACCTTCAGTTTAATATCATAGCTCTTAATCAGTCAAGTTTTGTTGTTAAATAATTAAAATAAAATCTTTTATCTTAATAAATAATTCTTAGTATTGTAAAACTTTCCCTAATTCTGGCTTAACTTCAAGGAAACTACTCTGAATTAATGAAAATTATGAATTATAAAATATTTTTAAGTGCATTTTACTGTTTCCTGGTAAATGTAACCTGAAATCAAGTAGCAGAGTATTCCATAATCCATATTTTAATATGTATTATGTATATGTAATATGTATATGTAATCAGAGTTTTAAATGTGTAAGAAATATTTGTAATTAAAAGACCAATAATTTGAAATTGGATTTCTAATGTTTTTAATATTTATGAAAGGTTTGTTAGTATAGCAATTAAAATATTGTCATTTGCAGCCATAGTCATAACTTCACTCAAAATAATGTCTTTGAATTTCTTAATGACACTTGAATGTGTTGATTCTTTTATAGCCTGTGTTTAAAACATAATCAAGCAATAAATGTATCTCAGTGATAATTAAGTCATAATATCTTCCTGAAGTAGAAGAAGGTAAAAAGCCAAGTTTGTCAGTAATCAAGCAATTACTTTGTGCTCAATCTGTTGTCTAGAGGATTATCTTTGTTTTCACGAGAAATAATGTATTCTTTCAAAAGTCCTCTATAATAGAATGTCCTAGAATCTTGTAACTGGTGGTATTTGGTGAAATGAGGTAAGTAGCTAGTTCTTATTATATTACCAAAGAATATATCAGTGAATCTCTACCCTCACTACAACTTAGAGTCACTTAGGGGAGCTTTAAAACATGTTGATGCCTTGGTCATACCCCCTGAGATACTCTGATTTAATTAGGTCTCAGATGGGACCTGCGCATAGACATTATTACAGACTTCCCAGGTGATTCTAAAATGCAGCCAGGGTTAAGAAATACCCCTTTAAAACTTTAGTGCTTGGGTAGCCTTAATGCAGTGGTCATGATTAATAATATGACACCTTCAGCCACAGTTGCTAAATTTTTAGGACTAGTTTAAACCCACAAAACAGGAAACATGCCATACCTCCTTACCTTGAGATTCCATTCTAGATAAGTCGTAGGAAGGAGTGGACCTATAGAGCTTACAGGTCATTTGGTATTAGCAGGTGCAGGCACCCTTAGAATTGGAATTTTCTCAGGAGTCATGACACTACAGATGACATTTCTTTGGTACCTTTTTCATGCTTAGGTATAAGTGCTCATGGTGTTGGTTATTGTCTGGATTAGAAAAGTTGTATTATTTTTACAGATTAAACATGTTGTTTCTATATTTATCTCAAACATGATTAATCTATCTTAAAAGTGTTAATTGTCTTTAAAAATTGGGTTTTTATCACCTTATTTAGGGCCCATGGGATACATATACTAGACAAGTGATACTACTTCCTTTTTTACAAATATAGAAATGAAGGCTCAGCCAAATTTTAAGTAGTTTGCTAAAGAGCACTGGCTGGTTTAGCTTAAGGACTTGAATTCTGGTTTCCACTCTGTCAGTCCTTACAGGGTGGTATATAAGTAAAATTCAGCAGGCTTAGGTATTATTTGTGTAAGATTTACAATATTATGTCAAGAATATATATGCCTTTTCAATCTTAATTATAAGATTGGTTCCTACCAGGAACCTCTAAATTTTAATTATGAAACCAAGTAAGCTAGGTAGAAAAATATTGTCTTACATTGAATAAGTAGGTAATATTTACAATATTACATATTCTCACAAGGAGTTTATATACTTCATTAATATATGAAGCTAAATATTTGTATCAACTTTAAAAAAATTAGCGAATATCTGATTCTCTGAAATACTTAATTACATTTTTTGGTAATTTGAATATTGTCATGGAGCTCTTTAATAATTTTAATCAGCCAAACAACTAAAATTGTTAAACATGATTTTTGATTCTTGGAGTATGTATACTTTTTTCAGTGGGGTAAAATAAAGTCTTAAACTTCCCTGTTTAAGCATTTAAAGCCACAAAATTTGGTCTTCTGCCAACATTACACAGCACAGGAGACTTACTACAAGCATTGACACATCTATGAGGGAATGACTTACCCCACTAGTGGGGATAGAAAGACAGTGACATCTTACAAGCAATCTCAGCATTTTTTTTTTAAGATTTTATTTTATTTATTTGACAGAGAGACAGCCAGCGAGAGAGGGAACACAAGCAGGGGGAGTGGGAGAGGAAGAAGCAGGCTCCCAGCAGAAGAGCCTGACGTGGGGCCCGATCCTAGAACTCTGGGATCACGCCCTGAGCTGAAGGCAGACGCTTAACGACTGAGCCACCTAGGCGCCCCTCAGCATACTTTTTAATAGAAATTTATATTTTTGTTGGTTTTAAAGGAAGTTCGGTACTTGGCAATTCTAATAGTAGGGAAGGGAGCTTAGGTTTTTTGTTTTGTTTTGTTTTGTTTTGTTTTGTTTCTGAACAAAGAGAGCTTTCTTAACTCAAATGAAAATGGAAGGGTGCTTTTCTACATTTAGCAGCTTCCGGTAGCATGATGAGAAGATGACCATAAGCCTGTCTTTGCAGCTGGCTTTCTATCTCAGCAGAAAGGATGACTTTCTCCACTTGATCTCTAGTGCATTGCTACTGTCAGCTCTCCTATGTCTCTGACTCAAGATTTCTGTGTTTCCCAGTTCTAATTTTTACAAACACCAATCTTCAGAGTATTCTCCCTAATCTCCCTTAGTCACATAACTCTTAAAGATCTTGAGTTTTTATAATAGAAGCTAGTGGAAACAAGTTATTTGAAGTACAGAATCTCATTTATCAAAGAATTTTAAAGATTGGGATTCATGAATTTATGAAAGCTTATTTAAAAAATATCTTAACTTGTGCTAATATGTAGATTATAAAAGCAAATATTTAAATATTTCACTTTTATTAGTTAATATAAGTATACAATTTTTAAACCCTAAATGTTGTAATTCCAGTCATTGCTAAATGTTATCTCTTGCTCTTTTTTTTAAGGTACCAGTATTTTTTGCAAATTAAACAAGACATTCTCACTGGAAGGTGGGCTATTTTAAATTTTTAAAAACGGGCTTTAAAAGTACTTTTAATTGTGTATTATTTAAGTAACTTGTGATCATTGCAAATGAATTATCTATTGAAAGATGGTTACATACAGCATGAATTTTTTTCATCACTTAAGTTCATTACTTAATAGTTAAAATGTTTAAGTCACGGGAACTTCGTATGTGACTAGTATTATATAAATTACAGTGCTTTTGAAATTATTCTGTTTAACCATGGGTTATGTATTTTCTGTTTTGTTTTATTAGATTGCCCTGTCCTTATAATACTGCTGCCCTTTTGGCTTCATTTGCTGTTCAGTGTAAGTATCAACCCACTCTGGAGTCACATAGCATGTGATTGAGTGGTCTGTGTTGATAGTACAGTGCCTTTAATGCAGGAGTTCTTAGACATATGTTACTATACAGAAAAAAGTGATTGCAAAGGAAATATAATGGAGCATTCATTAGTTAGCAATTACTTAGATTCCTGAAAAAAAGTTTTTCTGAAGTTGTTTGAAACCTAGAAGAATGTTAAGTGTGTTGTTATAACTTGCTTACATGGTAGCTAGCAGTTAAACAAATATTTTACTTCCGGAAATAAAATGGAATTCACAACATGGATGATTTGGCTATCAGAATTACAAAATGTGTTTATTAAGTTGTGACTGCTTTCCTTCCATGTAATAGCTGAACTTGGAGACTACAATCAGTCAGAAAACTTGCCAGGCTACCTCTCAGATTATTCTTTCATTCCTAATCAACCTCAAGATTTTGAAAAAGAAATTGCAAAGTTACATCAGCAACATACGTAAGGACTTATTTACTTTTCCAAGCTTATTTCATAAACTTCTTAATGGCATCTTTTCTAGAGAAATGTTTAAAATTATTTCTAATGTGATTGTGATATTTACTTAATACAGAACAGTTACTGTTATGTAAAATAGTAGGATTGATGTAAGGAAATGTGGGTTGTCTATACTAAAAAAAAATCATTGCTAATTTCGTAGAATATATGAAGCTTTCTTTCATTTCTAGTGAGAACCATAAAACTGTATGTAAACAGAAATTTGCTATTGGGGCGCCTGGGTGACTCGGTTAGTTGAACCTCCGACTCTTGATCTCAGCTCAGGTCTTGATCTCAGGGTTGTGAGTTCAGGCCCCACGCTGGGCTCCATGGTGGACATGGAGCCTACTGAAAGAGAGAGAGGGGGAGGGGGAGGGAGGGAGGAAGGACGCAAGGGCAGAAGGAAGGAGGGGAGGGAGGGAGGGAAGGAAGGAAGGAAGGAAAGAAGGAAGGAAGGAAGGAAGGAAAAAATTTGCTCTTACGTAAAGTTGACAGTTCTTTAAGAAGGAATTTTAGAATATTAATAGTATGTTCACAGATCAGTTGTTACGGATCAGTCTGCTTAGCAATTCTTCCTTAGTTTTTAGCTGTTTGAAACGAATCATTTGTTTGGTAATGAGCCAAGAGGAGAAAAGGAACCTTATGTAATATTAAATTAATTTTTAAAAGTCCTTTATAAAGTAGCATTTTTTTCATTCATAGCAATATTCAACTTTGATATTTTGTGATGACATAATTTGTTTCAAGAAGAGATTTATTACTTTGAATAGAAAATAATAGTGTTTATTGGTTTACTTTTGCTTTAACATGCAATTCAGAATGCTCAACGGTGGAACTAAGGCAGTATTGCTTATTGGCTAGGAAAAGTTTGAACTAGAGAGCCAGACTGCCTGGTCTGAAATTCTGGTTAAGACAACTTAACTCTCTTATAATCTTGGCCAAATTGCTTTCTATCTCTGCTTCTCTGTTTCATTATATATTATCTGGGGATAATAAAAGTATCTACCTTTGGAGTTAATGTAAGGATTAAGTGAGTTTATATATACAAAGTACTGAGAACAGTGCCCGGCACATGGTAAGCACTAAAGAAATATTAGCTCTTAATATTAAGGAAACTTACTTTCATTTGGTAATGGCCCATGTATCTAAAACAGGTTGGCAAACTGGCCTACTGCCTATTTTTGTATGGCCCATGAGCTAAGAATGATTTGTACATTTTAAATGTGTTTGAGAAAAATACAAAAAGAAGAATAATATTTCATGGCGTGTGAAATTTTGAGAAATTCCGTTTTCCATAAATGAACATTTATCAGAGCATAGATTCCCTTATTTGTCCTCATGTCTGTGACTGCTTTCATATAACAGCAGAGTTGAGTAGTTACAGCAGAGACCATGTGACCTGAAAGCCTGAAGTATTTACTATCTAGCTCTTTTCAATAAAAGTTTGCTGACCTCTGATCTAAAATAAGACTAATAAAATGAGAATTTCAATAGACTGGCCTAATGCCAGTGAGGGGGCTGTTTTGGTCTAACAGTAGAAATGCCATTTGTAATAAAAGTTTTACACATACCATATCTGAATCAAGCATTTAACGATAAACCAGATTTTTAAAAATTTGCCAGTAATGGAGAAATCCGTTAAGGAAAAAGTTTGACAAGGTATTGGTTATATATTTGTATTTGGTTTAAAGAAATGATTCTTCAGATCTTCATTTTTTATTTATTTATTTTTTTAAAGATTTTTAAAATTTATTTGACAGAGACACAGCAAGAGAGGGAACACAAACAGGGGGAGTGGAAGAGGGGGAAGCAGGCTTCCCGCTGAGCAGGGAGCCCGATGCGGGGCTCGATCCCAGGACCCTGGGATCATGACCTGAGCCGAAGGCAGACGCTTAACGACTGAGCCACCCAGGAGCCCCATGATTCCTCAGATCTTTAAACAGAAAAAAATAGAATCATCCAGTTTAACTGAGGAGTAGGGGGTGGGGTGAGGAGGTAGGGTATTTATTTAACTTAATTGAATGTTACAGAAAATTGGGGTATGTGTGCTTTTTTTAGGAATCCCATTTTTATGATAATGCTTTGGTAGGCAACATAGTAATTCGGCAAGTCTGTTCCTTATGCTACGCTCACAAATGTAGCTACAATCTGATACCATACAATGCTATTACAGTACCATTGACTATATTCCCTATACTGTGTCTCATGATTCCTCACGATTAACTCATTCTATAACTAGAAGCCTGTATCTCCCACTCCCTTTCACCCATTTTGCCCATCCCCTTTGGCAACCATCATTTTGTTCTCTGCATTTATGGGTCTCTTTATGCTTTTTGTTTCTTAATTTTTTTAGATTCCACATATAAGTGAAATCATATTGTGTTTGTCTTTCTTAGTCTGACTTATTCACTTAGAATAATATTCCCTAGGTCCATTCATTTTGTCACAAATGGCAAGATCTCATTCTTTTTTTATGGCTGTGTAATACTCCATTGTATATATAAACCATGTCGTATCAGTGGACACTGACTTGCTTCCATATCTTGGCTGTTGTAAATAATGCTGCAATAAAGATAGGGGTGCATATATTTTTTTGAATTAGTGTTTTCATTTTCTTTGGGTGAATACCCAGTAGTGGAATTACTAGATCATACGGTATTTTTAATTTTTTGAGGAACCTCCATACTGTTTTCCACAGTAGCTACACCAGTTTGCATTCCCACCAACAGTGCACAAGGGTTCCTTTTTCTCTGCATCCCCTGGTGCATTCTTGTATTTCTGGAAAATAAAATATTCTACAAAATAAAAATTTGTGTTCCTGAAAGTGCACCCTCCAGGTAAGTTAGACATTACTGTACAGAACCAAGAGGAATAGTCATGCAAAGTGTATTATAAAAGGTTCAACCAGAATGCTAAAATTTTTCCAGATAAATAAGCTTTTTTTCTAATTTGGCCTTATTTGTGATTGGTTTCATTTTTAACATAATGTCTTTACAGAGGTTTATCTCCTGCAGAAGCAGAATTTAATTACCTGAACACAGCACGTACCTTAGAACTCTATGGAGTTGAATTCCACTATGCAAGGGTAAGTGAAGAGAACTAATTTGATCTTGTTGAGTTAGGCTCCATTTAGTCAGTATCAAAGTTTTTATTTAATGTCCTGTTAAGATTAAGCAACAAATGGAATAACTAGTGAGTGCTGCCAGCATAGTTGCACTGAAAATTAGAAGTATTTTCACAATCACTTAAGATTTAATACCTGAAGAGAAGAATGTTTGAAGTGGATTTTTTGTGTTATTTTTCTTCAAGTTGGTTAGTGTTCTGTGTTACAAAGATAATTTTTGCAGACCATAAGAGATAATAAAAAATTATATAGGAAAAGTAGGGTTTGTTGCCTTCATCATTATTATTATAAAAGATGCTTTCACCTCAGTGAGACTTGTATTGTTTTCATCATTTAGTGACATTATAAATGTTTATTTTTAAAGCACAGAATGAAGTATATTAACATACTTTGGTTGTGTTTCTCCTCTGCCACAAATCCGTTTATTTAGATGGAATTTACAGTCACTGGCTTCTTCTCTATGGAGCTCTGTAACAACATTTTTCATTGTGTCAAACTTTGCTGCTTCCAAAAGACCCTTTTCCCCTGCTGTAGGCATATTTCTAAGTGGCTATCCTTCATTTGTGTGTCTCTACCTAGATTCCTTGTCATGATCTCTTTATCAAGAGGTTATAGTCCTTTAGAAGTACCTGGAGTACAGCTTTTCTACATAAGTGGAATTATAAGTAATCACTGGTTGAGTTGGTGATAGATTTTATAGTCTCTTGTGACAAATTGCCAAGCCTAATAAAGATAACAGCCTAAAAGGGAGTTAAGTTTTTCTTAGATAGATATTTTGAATTTATTTTAATATACATATTCAAAGTTCTGTTCCATGTAGTGGTTTTATTGTTGAGGGCCTCACCTGGCCATGTTCTTCTAGAGAGGAGTGTTAGTTCTTATATTTCACAAAGCTTATGTTAGTCTCTCCTTTAAAAAAACCAAATGACTTGCTTTCCTCACATGACTATATCTGGTAATTCTGAGTGCTTGTAACTTGGAAATCTATTTGTCTGATTCCATTTAAAATGTGTAGGTAAGGCTCTCTTGAACTTCTTGTTTTCTTTAAAATGTGCCCCATCCCCCTCTTGTTATTTGGAGTGGTTACATTTTAACACGATTCTCTAAAATGTAACATAGTGGTCAATATTTTGCAACTAGATTTTGTTTTTTATCATAATACAGTTTAAAACTAATGAAACTTTACATATGTGAAGTAAACTATGGTTAACAATAAAAAGAACACTAAATTCAGTCATTTTAGCCCTTAGCAGTTTTGTAAGGGTAGTGTATGTTGGTATGTGATCTCACCGACTGCTATCAGCGAAGTGCAAAGAGTGATTTAAGTGAAGTGCTAGATCTCATACATAATTAACCATATTGTTATTTATTGATTTGATTAAGGTAGGATTTTTTGTTATTTATTAGATTATAAAACCCTTTCTAAGCCATAAATGTAGAGTTACAGATTAAATTAAATTTTAAGTGATCAAAGTTATTTAGAAACGTATTTGTACCAATAAAAAATACCAGGAAAGGATGTTTCTGTTGTGTGTGGATACAGAGAACTCAAGAAGAAAACATGCAGATGTTTAGTGAATGTGAAGGGGAATTTTACAGCATCCTGAACAGAAAGGGGAAAAAAGTGGAGGGGAGAGAATACATAAAGAGAATACTTAAGTTTTAACTCACTCTCACAAGCAAAAGTATGTTCGAAATAATATTTTATTTGGAAAAACGAAGTAAGATGTTTTCTGTCTGCCGTCAATATGTAGATTGAAAAAATCAGAGAGTAGAACATATTTATAGCAATCTGCAAAATACAAATAAGGTTTACAGCATTCATTGAGGTGGTTCTGATAGGTGCCTTGCACAGTGTTAGTGCTAACTTAGTGAGCAAAACATCAATTATCCCTGCCCTCATGGAGCTTGCTGGATGGTGGGGGAGAAAGAAATGGAGCATGTATTGACAATTACATATGTGAAGGCATGAACAGAAAGTGCAGAATGCTATGGGATTATATGACAACATATCTAATCCAGCCTGGGAGCAAAGGGTAGGGAAGGCTTCTTAGAAGAAGTAATTTACTAAAGCCAGAAGAATGAATAAGAATTAACCAAAAGAGTAGTTTTCACCATGGCCTATTGGCATGAGTAAAGACCTGAAATCCAGAGAGAACATGCATATTTGAGAAAATAAAAAACATTTTGTATGTCTAGGAGATTATATGGATAAGGGAAAAGGAAAATGCCGAGAAAAGAAAGAATGAAAACTTCTGTGTAAAAAGGAGAGAGATTTGCGGGGGAGAAAGCACAGGGATATTTTGTTTTTTAAGATAACATAGTAAATGGATTTTTTTTTTTTTTTTTTTGGTGTGTGTGTGTGTGTGTGTTCAGTTCTGTAAGTTTTAGCACATGTATAGATTCATGTAACCACCACCACAATCAGAATAAGGACAGTCCATTACCCCATAAAATCTTGCTCCTGATACTTTATAATCTAACCTTCTGCTTCCCCCTAATCCCTGGCAACCACCGGTCTATTTTCTGACTCTATAGTTCTATCCTTTCCAAAATGTCTCATAAATGGAATCCTATGTTATGTAACCTTCTGAGACTGGTTTTTTACAGTAATACATTTGAGATTTATCCAACTTATTATGTATTTCAATAATTCATTCTTTTTGTTTGTTTATTCATTCACCCATTGAAGAACATCTGGATTGTTTCTAGTAGTTTTGTTTTGTTTTGTTTTGTTTTTGTTAATAGACTACTGGAAAAATTCATTTACACATTTTTTTTTTGTGTATTTAAGTTCTCATTTCTGTAGGGTAAAAACCCCAGAGTGGGATTGCTGGATCATATAGTAAGTGTGTATTTAGCTTTATATGAAACTGCCGAATTGTTTTCCAGAGTGTTTGAACCATTTTGTATCCCTGCTAACAATATGTGCAAGATCCAGTCATTCACATCCTTTTTGGCGTGTGGTGCTGTCCATTTTGTTTTGTTTCTTTTTAAGCTTTTCTAATAGGTGTGTTTTATCTTAGCACGGATTTACTTTGCATTTCTCTGTGACTAATGATGTTGAGCATCATGTCTTCTTTGATGAATGTCTATTCAGATGTTTTGCCCATTATTTAATTCCATTGTTTCGTTTCTTGCTCTTTTTTTTTTAAAGAACTCTATATATTCTAGATACACTTTTTTAAAAAGATTTTTATTTATTATTTATTTAAGAGAGAGACTGACAAGAGACAATGAGAGAGAGCATGAGCAGGGAAGAGAGGGAGAAGCAGGCTCCATGCTCAGTGTGGAGTCCAACATGGGGCTTGATCCCAGGACCCTGGGATCATGACCTGAGCCAAAGGCAGACAACTTAAATGACTGAGCCACCCAGGTGCCCCTATATAAACTTTTTTGATGAATATGTCATTTGCAAATATTTTTCCCCCACTCTTTGGTTTGCCCTTTTATTCTCTTAACAGTGTCTTTCACAGAGCAAAAGAAAGTGATAGATTCTAATATTCCTTATTCAATCACTGATAGAACAGATGGTCTACCCAAGTTTTAGGCTTCGTTGTGAATATCTTATTTCCATACATATTTGTAATAATGATGAAGGTAATTCTACCGAAAAGTAAATTTTGCCCGTCAGAGTTTTAAGAAAAGGAAAGCTTAATGATGCTATTTTGATTATTCATTCATTCATTCAGTGCATATTTATTGAGCACCTTCTAAGTTGCAAGTCCTGTTAATAGACACCATTGATATAGTAGTGAATGAGGCAGATAAAACCAAACTCTCATGAAGCTTGCATTCTGTTGGGCAAGACAGATCATAAACAAATAATTGAGTACATCAGAATACATAGCAGGTGTTCCATGGAAGTAAAGTTCAGTAACAGGCAAAATACCAATCTATACTGATAGAAGTGAGAATAGCAGTCACCCCTGGAAGGGTTTTATTAGCTGGGAGGCTCACGAGCCCTCTTGGATTTTGAAGATACGTATATTGGTTTGTAGTGGTTACAAAGATGTGTATATATGTATGTATATGTATACATGTAAAATTTTGGGTTGCACATTTAAGATTTGTACATTTTACTATATATACATGATATTCAATTTTCTTTAATTAACCGAATAAGAAATATATGGTAATAGATGCTATGGAGAAAAATTACCAGAGAGGGGGGATTGACACAACCAGAAGTAGGGTATCAGGGAAGCTCTCACTGAGAAGATAACCAGAAGGCGTTATTCATATACCTAGGAGAGAGGAAACATCAACGAAAGGCCATGAAATAGGTTGCTTATCAGTTCAAGGAACAGCAGAGAGACCAGTATGGCTGGTACAGTGTAAGCTAGGAGAGGAGAGTATTGATGAGGTTACGGTGGACTAGGGTTTTATAAGACATTTTAAAGACTTCCGCTTTTAATTCTAAGCAAGGCCATTAGAGAGTTTGAACAGGTAAAAGACATAGTGTGATTTACATTTTGAAAAGATAACAGTGGCTGCCGTTTTGAGAGAAGAGCCCAACTAGCGGACTGTTACCATGGACAAGGTGAGAAATAATGGTGTTTGTAGCAGTTGGATGGTGAGAGTAATCTGATTTTATATATATTTTGAATATGGAAGTGACAGCATTTACTGTGTTGGCTATAGGATGTGAGAGAAAAAGTATTCAGGAATGATTTCAAAGTTTTTGGCCTGAGCAACTAGAAAAATGGAGTAACTATTCAGGATGTTGGGAACGACCAGAGAGAAGCAGGTGTAGGAGGGTGGGTCAGGAATTAGTCTTATGACAAGTTAAATTTAGAAGACTTTTGCAGATCCACAGGAGGGAGGGTGGGCAATACAGTGTACAGTACTGGAACTCAGAAGGGAGGTGTGGACTGAAGATAGGAATCTGGGAATTGTCCACTTACAGCTAATATTTAAAGCCATGAAATGAGAGCATTGAAGGAAAATCTAGAGGATACTGCAGAGAAAGATCCTCAGAGCTGGAATACTTCAGAGATTAGAGGTTAGAAAGATGAGGAAGAACCAGGAGAGGAGACCAGGAGGAAGCAGCCCTTTCGACAGAAAGAAAGCCTTTCTTTCTTTCAGACACGCGTGTCTTTGAAGCCAAGTTGAGTTAGGAGTGATCAGCTATGTCAGATAAGAACTGGATTAGAAACGTGGATGTCATCAGTGACCTTGTAAGAACAGTTTTAGGGTATTATGATGGCCAGAGGCTGATTACAGAGTATTCAAGAAAGACTGTGAGGATAGTAATTTTGAGAGATTTTGCCGAACCGGACACAGGTAATTATAATAGTCAGTACCTAAATAGCATTTACTAAGGGCCCAACACCTTTTTAGGTAGGACTTTATGTCTGTTAATCTTATTTCATCCTTAAAGCATCCCAGTGAGGTAAGAGTATTATCATCTCCACTTTACAGATGAGGAAGGCAAGACACAGAGATATTAAGTAATTTAGCTATATGATAGCTATTTCTATATTGAAGAACCAGTTTATAGCTTCTTTTAAAACCTTGTTTTTAATTTGCATGTATTTGAAAACTTTTTGACAGATTGGTTAGAATAATCGAACAATTAAAAAATATAATCCCTTGAGGGGCACCTGGGTGGCTCAGTCAGTTGAGTGTCAAACTCCTGATTTCAGCTTAGGTCATGATCTCAGGGTCCTGGGATCAAGCCCTGTGTTAGGCTCTGTGCTCAGTGGGGTGTCTGCTTGGGATTCTCTCTCTCCATCTCCCTCTGCCCCTTGCATGTGTGTGCTTTCCCTCTCTCTCAAATAAATAAAATCTGTAAATATATATTCCCTTGAAATGGAGAAAAGAATCTCTTCTGTCAGAGTGGAGCTATATATATGACTTCATCTGTGTCACCCTACAGTATTCAGATAACCCAATGACTTTCTTTCTTTTTTAACTTTTTTTTTTTAGATTTTATTTTATTTATTTGAGAGTGAGAGAGAGCACAAGCGGGGGTGAGGGGTAGAGGGAGAGGGAGAAGCAGGCTCCCCTCTGAGCAGGGAGCCTAACTTGGGGCTCTATCCCAGGACCCCGGAATCAGGACCCAAGCCAAAGGCAGCCACCCAAACAACTGAGCCACCCAGGCACCCCCACCCAGTGACTTTCCATAATTCTGCTATGTGCTTTCACTCATCACAACCTGTCTAGACATAGCTTTTATGTGTGTGTATCTGTGTGTTTTATATTAGGCATCTTTATGAAAGCATCTTTATGAAACTACTTGTATTCATTTTCACTGAATAATTTGAACTTACATACACTGTTTTTTTTTTTTTTTAAGATTTTATTTATTTATTTGACAGAGAGAGAGACAGCCAGCGAGAGAGGGAACACAAGCAGGGGGAGTGGGAGAGGAAGAAGCAGGCTCCCAGCGAAGGAGCCTGATGTGGGGCTCAATCCCAGGATCACGCCTTGAGCCAAAGGCAGATGCTTAATGACTGAGCCACCCAGGCGCCCCTGAATTTACATACACTGTTAAGCCTACGTAAAGCACACAAACATTTTTTTGAATTAGTGAATATTATGTCTAAATACATTGAAAATACACAAATGTAAACATTTTAAATTAATCTTATGGGGAAAACATGAAACTAAAAGGTTAAATAGAAAATAATTTCAATATGTATTACAGAAAAATTTAATATTTTTATTTTATTCATAATATTCTTATTTTATATTTGTATTTCATATTTATTCCAAGGATTCTTTTAGACATGTAGTTAGAAATATAGGAAAAAGAGATGGGCATTTAACAAGATAAATGCAGATGATTGATATTGTGAAAAATTGCTTGTTTTCCCTAATCATCTAAAATATAACCATGAAGGGCACCTACCTGGCTGACTCAGTAGAACATGCAACTCCTGATCTCTGGGTCATCAGTTCAAGCCCCATGTTGGGTGTAGAGATTACTAAAAAACGGAAAAGAAACTTAAATCAGAAATCTAAAAAATAAAATAAAATATAACCATGAAAGTAACAATGAGATACCAATTTCATCAGATTTGCAAAAATTCAAAGAATTTAAAATATCCATTATTGGTCAGAGCATGCAAAGTGGACATTCTGAAACATTGTTGAAGAATAACTTGGTTTAACCCTTTTGGAATGCAAATATTAATGTGAATATAATCTTTGATTACTTCCATTTCTCAGATTCCATCCTTTAGAATATTTATATAGGTGTTCAAGGATTTTTATTATAGTATTGTTTGTAATACTAAAAAACTAGAAACGCTAAATGAATGAACAGAAATGGTTAAGAAATTACAACAAATTGATATTTTGGAATAATATGCAACAATTAAAATTGATCAGTTAGAGATATATATGTTGATATGAAAAGATGTCTCCAAAATGCTAAGTGCAAAAAAAAATTGCAGAATAATATAGCCTAGTTTTTGTTGATTAAAGAAATTGTGTAGTTATGTATAATATGTATTTGTATTTTTTATAACATAAATATCTAGAAGAGTATACATCTCAAAGTATTAATAGTGGCTCTCTCTGGGGAATGAGACAGAGAAGGTGAGGGATGCTCACTGACTTCTTACTTGATATTTCCCTATCATTTTGAAATATTTTAATAATTACAAATAATTAAGGGAATTATTTTAATAGCTACCCCACACCACTTAAAATTAATGTTGCTCCCATCCAAAATACATGAAATTTTAGTGGGACTGAGTTACTTTACTCTTAACATGTGACAATGGACAGGCTGGAATATTAAATAGTCCTAGCTGTTTATGTTTAGAACAGTAGTCTCCAAAGGAAAGGAGGGAAGGCCACTATGGGGGAACATGAAATGAACAGTTGAGGATGGGTGGAAAATATTAGAACATCTATTCATATTCATCTTAAATCTCATCCTTTTACGTTGCTATTTTTTAACCTATTATAAAATAAAACAGGGATACACGTATGTACTATATTTTAGTGAACATCTGCAGTTACCTTCAGTTAAAGTAGTAGATTTTTTTTTTTTTTAATTTATTTGAGAGCAAGAGAGAGAGCATGAGCAGGGGAGAGGAGCAGAGGGAGAAACAGACTCCTTGCTGAGCAGGGAGCACAATGTGGGACTTGATCCTAGGACCCTGGTGGATCATGACCTTAGCCGAAGGCAGACGCTTAACTGACTGAGCCACCCAGGCACCCTAAGCCATAGATTTTAGCCGGTCATTCCAGAAACACTCTTTGTGCCCTGTCCCAGTAACAGCCTCTTCCTACATTGAATTTTTTTTTTTTAAGATTTTATCACCCAAGTGTGTCTTCTTAGATACTACAACTTGGTTTTGCTTTTTGTTTGTTTGCTTTTTTTAACTAGATAGCTTTAAATCTGTTAATCCCCCCTTAAAATTTTTTGAGAAAGAACTTGATCATTTCACCTTTAGTTTCTCATGGTCTGGACTTTACTGATCATATATTCATGGTGTAATTCAACATGTTCAGCTATTCTGTGTATTTCTTGTAGATTGGCAGCTTGATCAAGAGGCATGTTCAGAGTTAGATTGATGCCCTTTTTGTGTTATTTTATCAAGAGGCACATAATGTCTGGTTTTCACTTCTTTTTTTTTAATGTTAGCAGCTATTGATGTTCAGTGCCTGGATCCATTCATTCACTGGAGGCTGCAAAATAGATATATCTTAATTCTATTTTTGTTTTTATTTATTCGTTGGGATAATTTTATAGGGAGCCCCTTCCCTTCTTTTACTATTTGATTACCCAGTAGCACAATTCATATAAGAAAAGCAAGGAAAGTGTTATTTGATTCTTTCTTCTTATTTACCCAGTTTTCAGGGTAATGAATTGGTTCCCTGCCATCCTAAGAGAAATACAAATATAGTTTTTAAATAATATCATTACTAATTCATGGATTAAATATTTTTGACAGGTTTCAATATATTACCCTTTTTTTTCCTTATCGAAGCTCAAATTGTCCCTTCTGACAACTTAATCTTTTCTTTTGATCCTTCAGTCCTTTGGACGTGTCCTTTGTAGTCAGCTTCCATGCTGTCATCTTATCTATTTACTGCCATAGACCAGGAATTAGCTATTTCTTCAGGAAGTCCTTGTTTCTTTTAATGCGAAGTGATATTTCAAAATCTCAATCTGTTCAGAATGTTCATTCCTACTGGTTTGTCATTATTTCTGTGCTGTTTAAGTGTACAGAGTTGGAATCTTTGTTTCTTCATATCTATATTGAGATACACAGAATATTTTAATTCTTGGAGGACTCAAGGGATTCCAGAATTAGAATATTCCACAATTAATTATGTTTTTATCACACATTATACTTAAAACTATAATTATAATATCACCATATCAATTATTACCAAAATGGTTAAAAATTTTCCCCAATTTTTTATGATTGCTTTAAATTTACTTTGTCAAATCATATAGCCATATAATCTCTCCCTTTTAATCATTATTTAATCATTTATTTAGTTCCATAGGTAACTATATATTTAAAGCTCATTACAAGTATTTGTAATCAGAGATTACATGAAGCATATTCTCTAGTATTGTGACTAAGTATAAGGATATTATCATCAATAATCAATTGAGAAACACTTATTTGAGAACCAGGCTCTGTGAGGAATGTGAACTTAACTGGTCCTTCACCACAGGTAGTTTACCACAGGTGGTCCCTGTATAAATGCACAATCCTAGCCGTTGTCACATAGCTGGCAGTAATTATGCATTTCAGATGAGTGGTTTAAGAGACATAAATATCCAGGTGAGAAACTTGTAGATGTGAGCTAATGAAATTTTCACAGAGAGGATGGACTCCATCTAGACTTTGTTTTGGTTTGATTCGTCAGAGAGACATGAAGAAGTCATGAGATGAAACATGTAATTATGGGTACACAAAACATCATGGAACTGGCCTGATAGGAAAAGGTAGTTTGTAACTAGTTAGAAGGGGGAGATAAAATGGGATGAGATAGTTGTTTTAAAGACCTTCAGTGCCAAGCTAAACAGCTAAGACACCTTTCTACTGATGATAGAGATCCAATCTTTTTTTTTTTTTTTTTTTAAGATTTTATTTATTTGTCAGAGAGAGAGACCACAAGCAGGGGGAGAGGCAGGCAGAGGGAGAAGCAGGCTCCCCGCCGAGCAAGGAGCGGATGTGGGACTCGATCCCAGCACCCTGGGGTGATGACCTGAGCCGAAGGCAGCCACTGAACGGACTGAGCTACTCAGACGTCCCTAGATCTGTTCATTTAACATATGAGTACAGTTGACCCTTGTACAACGCAGAGTTTAGGGGCATCACCCTCTTACTCTTCCCACTTGTACATTCGGAAATCTTCATGTAACTTCTGGTTCCCCAAAAACTTAATTACTAATAGTCAACTGTTGACCCAAAACCTAAATGGTTAACATACTTTGTATGTTATATATATGTTTTATGTACTATATTCTTACAATAAAGTAAACTAGAGAAAAGAAAATGTTACTAAAAAAATCATCAGGAAGAAAAAATACATTTACAGTACTGTATTGATAAGTGTACTCCATCTCTTTACAAGATGAATGCTCTGTCAGTACCTACGTCAATATTATCTTATATGATACAAAACACTGTAGACGTTAAATGTATTACTAACACTAGACATCAAAAATGAAAAGTTAATGTGAAAAAGAAATTCATATTTGTTTACAGGTGTAATAATTCATACATTGATAATGAAGAAGTAGCAGTATGAATGCTTTATGGTAGCATAGCCTATATACTAATGAATGAATCAGTATAAAATGTTTATGGCATACAGTATTGCAGTTGTAGTCCTATACAATATTGGAAACATTGTTAATTTTTTAAAAAATCTCCTTACCTGTGATGACAAGCTGATAATGCAGTCTTTCCAATTATGAGAGAAAGAGGTGTACTTCATGATAATGTAATTCTTTGAAAGCGAAGTTATAAAACATTAAGAAAACCGATGCGCCTGGGTGGCTCAGTTGGTTAAGCCACCAACTCTTGATTTTTGTCCCAGTCGTGATCTCAGGGTTGTGGGATCAAGCCCTGCATTTGGCTCTGTGTTCAGCAGGGAGTCTGCTTGAGACTCTCCCCCTCTCCTCACTCTTCCCCTCCCCCCTCAGGTACTCTCTTTCTCTTTCTTTTTCAAATAAATACATCTTTAAAAAAATTAACCTAACACCTTATTAACTTTATGTTAACTACTGCTGAGTTTATTCCTATATAAGGATAAGCTATCCACTTTCATACGAGTCTTGCACATGATGTTCTACAGGCAGATACTTAGACATTGTTGCTGATGGTGACACAGAAATGTCTCATATAGTTCTTGCCATACAGTTAGATTTCTACACAAAGATACCCACACACAGATACAACAGATAAGTTTACTAACTGAGTGGCATGGTGATTATTTACTATTCATTAAGTGGAAGTGGATTGTCATAAGGTCTTCATCCTGTTGTCTTCACACTGAGGGGGAGGAGGAGGGGTTGGTCTTACTGTTTCAGAGATAGCAGAAGTGGAGGAGGTGGAAGGAGAGGCCGGCACACTTGGTGTAACTTTATGAAAATGCATTGTAATTTCTGCCTGACTCTTGCTTTTTCATTTCTCTAAAAAAGTTTCTATATGGTACCAATTCTTCTTCCACTGTCTGCTTTAGTTTTAGTGCTTATATCATAGAAGGGCCCATGTTGTAAAAGAAGTCAAAAGCAGTCTTAAATAATCAGAACTCTTCTACCGGATTGTCAAATGTCAGTTCATTTGCTGCACTGCTTCTTCTTCCTCATCATCTGGCACTGGTTTGGAAGCACTCAACCTCTCTTAGGTCATCTTCTGTTAATCTTCTGGTATAGTGTCTGTTAGCTCTTGAATTTCTTGATAGGTCCATATCATGAAACCTTTCACCCTCCATCTTTATGCCATATCTGCAGTGTCTTTCATGGTTTTCTTGACTGGCTCTGTTGTAAATTCTGTAAAGTCACGTGCAGACGGCATCTGGAAAGTTTTCTCCAGCAGAAATTTTTTGTTTCAGGCTTGATGGCTTTCACAGCCTTTTTTGTAACAATGGCATCCTCAATCAGGTGAGCTTTCCAGACTTGTATGATGTTCTATCAGGGTTCTTGCCTATAGCATGGATAATCCTTTCCAGAGATACCATTTGTGGGGGTGCCTGGGTGGCTCAGTTGTTAAGCATCTGCCTTTGGTCCAGGGTGTGATCCCAGGGTCCTGGGGTCGAGCCCTGCATTGGGCTCCTCTGCTGGGAGGCTGCTTCTTCCTCTCCCGCTCCCTCTGCTTGTGTTCCCTCTCTCGCTGGCTGTCTCTCTCTGTCAAATAAATAAATAAAATCTTTAAAAAAAAAAAAAAAGATACCACGTGTAATGAGCCTTACAGGTCCTTATGACCCCCTGATATAGAGGCTGAATTAGAGATGTGTTTGGGGGCAAGTAGACTACTTTGATGTCTTTGGTGTTGAACTCATAGGGTTCTGGATGGCCAGGGGTATTGTCCCATATCAAAAGAACTTCAAAAGGCAGTCCCTTACAGGTGGATTACTTTCTTACTTTAGGGACAAAGCATTGATGGAACCAATCCAGAAAAAAGGTTCTCATTGTCCAGGCCTTGCTGTACAAACAAAAGAGTGGCAGATGGTATTCATCTTTTCCTTTCAAAGGTGGAAGGTTAGCAGCTTTATAGATATAAGCAGTCCTGATCATAAACCCAACTGCATTTGCACAAAACAGAGTTAACCTGTCTTTTCTGCTCTCAATCCACAGGCTTGCTTCTTTGCCTTACTAATAAATGTCCTTTGTGGCATTCCCCCCCCCCCCCCCCCAGAATATGGCATTTTAATCTACAATAAAAACCTGTTCAGGTAGATACCCTTTTTCCTCAGTGATTTTCTTAATAGCATCTGGGAACATGGTTCCAGCTTCTTGTTCAGCAGAAGCTGCTTTTCCTGTTATCTTGTCATCTTTTAAGCCAAACTTCTTTCTAAAATTATCAAACCATCCTTTGCTTGCATTAGATTCCTCAGCTTTAGATCCTACACCTTCCCTTTGCTTTAAGTTGTTGTATAATGACTTCGCTTTTTCTCAAATCATACCAGAGTCTGTAGGTATAGGCGTACTTTTCCTATAGCACTCTAGTACCCACATAAAACATTTTCAATACGAGATGAAAAGGTACAGTATTTCACACAAAGTACCAGGTTTTTGTGCATGCTGGTGTAGTTGCAGCAATGGCTTCATGAATTTCTTGTTCCTTTTTTTACAATGGTCCTGTCTCTGGATTCATTTATCTTCAAACAGCAGGCAACCACAGCTGCAGACCTTAATCTATGGTATATATCAAGCGGTTCGGCTTTTTCTTGTAATGTCATGATTTTCTTTGCTTCTTGGGAGCACTTCCAGCATGACTAAGTAGCACTCTGTATGAGTCCCATGATGTTATTGGAGGTTTACAGTATTACACTAAACACATTGAAAAATAAGCAACAACTGTGAGAGATCATTTTTACTGCTACTCCAATTTTTTGGAGAGACTGAACTTCTCACACAGAGATGATTAGTGTCACACCTTGTTTTAAGCAGATACTGTCAACACTTGTGCTCACCACTATGGCAGGAGGAGGTGGCTATGAAATTATTACAGTAATACAGTATGTACTACAGTAAATGTTATACAGTTATGATTTCATATCGTATCTTTACATTTGTGTACATTTCTCTCAACTGTAATGGTGCCATGTGTGGTCTGTAAGTGTGTAGAAGTTTTGCTAAATCTTCTTATAATAGATTCATGTGTATTTTATGGTAATAAATGATAAAGTAGACTAGTATATACATATATTTTATGCAGTCTTGACATACCTAACTTTTAAAAAAAATTTTTGATATTTCTAGGCTATGTGGTTTGTCTGCAAGTTTTTTGAAATTTGTTGAGTTTTCTGTATCTCTTTAATGTTACTGGTTCTTCTCAAGTGCTTGGTGATGGTTGGTTGATACTTCCTTTTGTATTTGTGATTCCTAGTTCACTTGCTTGTGGATGTTGTCTTTGCTGTGACCTGCCTTAGGTGATGGTGGAAGAGGGAAGGAATATATTGCCAGGGAGAACTCAGCAAATAGATAAACCAATCAAGCTGGTAGGTTGGTAGAAAAACATGTTTAAAAAAAAGAAAGAAAGAAACATGTTCATGATATCTAGGAACTCAAATTCTTAAATTCTAGTTATCTAGATTTGAAGTGGCAGTTCCCAAGGTGATGCCAGAAGTGGGCAAGATCAAACAAAACAAGTGTTATGTCCTTAATAGATACACTGAGGATCCCTCTGATTTCTGTCCCCAGTATCCACACTCACTATTTTAGATAGGCTGCACCTACTTCTATGTCCCATAGTTCAATCCAGACAGAGCAGGATTGCAGGGTTGGTAGGAGCTAATTACCTTAGCTGCTCTCTGCTGATCATCCTGATAGTAATTTGAGGGCTCCCTTTATTTTTTTTTATTTGTTGTCTGTGAAATTGTATCTGTTGACTATACTTTCCTTCTGCCTCCAAATAGAACTTTCTCTTCTGTGTGTAGTTTAGGCTGTGGTCTTCTATAATTTTTTCTTTCCTTAAATCTGATTTTACCCTCTTTACGTCTTTATAAATTCCTCAAAATGTCTGGTCCATTGATTATATGCCTTCAAGTGTTACACGTTGTTTTCATGTATCTTCTCCAGTGTTTTATGAGATTGGGAGCTGAACAAGCAATAGGAGCATATATTAAGCCTGCCATTTTGGCCTAAACTTCTAATTGATGTTCTTTAAAAAATTATTTAGGACTCTCCTTATAATAGTGTACAATAATGGTGGTTATTACTAAATAAATTGTGTGGTCATACATATACACTGATGTGTTACTTTGGCCATTTGTTATATATTATCCTCTCGAACAGGTTAATTTAGTAAGATTTTATTTAAGTAGAAAGTATTGAAACTACATTTTAAAGGGTTTTTTTCTGAGGGACACAATTATAAAAATCTTAATTATAATTTCATCAATTAGTTTTATCTTGTGAGCATATGAATAGGTAGGGGGTAAAAGCATTATTGCTCTATTAGCTTACCTGTAGAATGTTTCAGGTCAGTAGCAAAACCATTTCAACGTTGATTAGCATCTGTGAAAAGAATTTAATTCTACTCATTTTGTCAGTAGTGCAGGTTAGCTATTCAAGTTGGATCAGTTAGCATGAAAACTCTCCCTTTCCTCAAAGCATAGTCAAATTTTCTTCTCTGGAATCTTTCAGACTCTCCAATAGTTGTTCCCTACTTTATACTGCCTATATGTTTTTGTTGTATTATATTTGTTATATGATTTATCGTTATATTGGGAGCCTTGTTTTATTACAGGTTACACTTTACCAAACTCTTAACTTCTCCATGTTTTATTCGCTTTTGCAATCCTGGCACTATATTTATGCAATAGTTGGGTCAGAATAGTTTTAGAAATGGAAAAATGGATATTAACTCTTCATTCTACAAGTTGAAAAGCCTTTTGATTCCTTATCTCAAATCTCAGTTCCAGTTAAGAACTGTGGAAAATCCTGAGATCATTTTTACTTTGGATTAATGAATTTTAATAATGCAACGTTTAAGCTTGATCTGAAATACGTTCTGTTTTTATGAGGTAACAATTACCATATTGGTTGGTAAATATTGTGCAATTATGTGCTGACTTTGAAAATGTTATATTGTGTTAAAAAAAAAAACTTATCCTATTTTTAAAATATATATTTAACAAGAAAAGCCCAGTATTTTAGATTTGTCATTTTCTTTTTTTGAAGGATCAAAGTAACAATGAAATTATGATTGGAGTGATGTCAGGAGGAATTCTGATTTATAAGAACAGGGTACGAATGAATACCTTTCCATGGTAAGAACTTCCATCAATACTTTTGCTTTTACCAGTATATTACCAAATATAATAATCCAAATTAGAGAAAGTGATTGTTGGGGTGCCTGGCTGGCTCAATCAGAGGAGTGTGGCACCCTTGACCTTGGTCAGGGTTGTGAGTTCAAGCCCCACGTGGGGTATAGAGATCACTTAAATAAAACTTAAAAAAAAAAATGTGGTTGTTAAACTATATTAATGTTGTCATGCAGCTTACCCCCTTGAAATCTACCAGAGAATACCAAAATAATTTAATTATTTATTTTAAAATGTACATAATCCAGACAGGGCAGTATTTATAGAGAATACTACTTCATGAATTTTCCTCTTAGAGAATCTCTTAATTTTTACTATAGTATGCTAGCTAATACTGTCATGTTTACTCTGTTTCACCATGTTGATTGCTTTAAATCAATATTTCATCTAAGTGCATTCAGTGGGGTGCTAGTTTATTAGTTGGAACATGGGCATGGTTGCTGCATCTAAGATCCAATATCACACTGGTTTATATTGGTGCTAGGAAAACATGGTGGCTCCTGGGGCTTAATACTCATCTTTCTTTAGTTTTATTGCTCTACTATCCTTAGCATGTTGTCATCGTTGTCCAGGATGACCCATCTACCATTACTCCTGTATCCCAGAATGAGGAAAAAGGAAAAGTAGCATCTGCCACTTTCCTTTAGGGGATAAATTGAAAATCATAAAAATCACATGAGTCATATGTCTTATATGAGTAGCTCTGGTTTTTTAAAATAAATGGAATGATTTTCTTTAGCAGAAAAATTCAAAAGAAATACACTGTATTAATCTGTTTCTCTTTATATCTCCTTTTAAAAGATTTGGTCGTGATTTTTCACTATCTGATTTTTATTTAGTAGGTTTTTGTAGTTAGTCACTTTAATAACACTTTAATAGAAATATGATAAGTGACAGAAGCAATTATTTTAGAAAATACCCACAACTTTGTTTAAAAAATAAAGATACATTTCCTAGATAGGTCACAAAAACATATGAACCAGAAAATAAAAAAATTGAAATAGGGGCGCCTGGGTAGCGCAGTCGTTAAAGCGTCTGCCTTCGGCTCAGGGCGTGATCCCGGCGTTCTGGGATCGAGTCCCACATCAGGCTCCTCTGCTATGAGCCTGCTTCTTCCTCTCCCACTCCCCCTGCTGTGTTCCCTCTCTCGCTGGCTGTCTCTGTCAAATAAATAAATAAAATCTTTAAAAAAAAAAAAAAAAAAAAAAAAATTGAAATAACCTTCATGACAATTAAATACTTTTGCTCTTCAAAAGACACTTTAAAGAAGATGAAAAAGCGAGACGCAGTCTTTTGTAAAATATATATTTGATAAAGGACCTGTCAACAATATATAAAGAACTTTCATAGCTAAGTAATAAGAAGACAATCTGATTAAAAAGAATAGGCAAAATATTTGAATACACATTTCCACCAAAGGACATATACAGATGGCAAATGAGCACATGAAAAGATGTTCAGTCATCAGTGAAATGCAAATTAAACCACAGTGAACTACTATTCACCCACAGAATAGCTCCAGTTTAAAAAAAAAAAAAAAAAGACAATACCAAATGATGGCAAGAAGCAGAGCACCTGAAATCTCATACATTCTTGGTGGGAGTGAAAACTAGTATACCAACTTTGGAAAACAGTTTGGCAGTTTCTTTAAAGTAAAACCTAGATTTACCATATAATCTAGCATTTCTATTCCTGGATACTTACCCAAGCGAAATGAAAACCTAAGTTCATAAAGAGATTTTTTACAGTGATGTTCATAGCTACATTATTTATAGCAGCACAAAACAGACCTACAAATATCAGTTGGTGAAAGGATAAGAAAATTATGGTATATTTCCACAATGGAATACTGTTAAGCAATACAAAGAAAGAACTGTTAATACATTAAACCATATGTATAACCTTGCTTTCAAAACTTTATGCTAAGTATAAGAAGCCAGACACAAAAGACCACATACTCTTTGTTCCTATTTATATGAAATTCTAGAAAACCCAAATTACGGAGACAGTAGACCAGTGGTTGCTAGGAACTGAAAAGGGGAGGAGGCAGTTGACTGCAGAGGCACACCAAGGGATCATTTTGAGGTGATCAGATATTATAAGATGATTTTGGTGGCTGGTAGTTACATAACTGAATACATTTGTCAAAACTCTTTTGAATTGTTCATTAAAGTTGGTGTATTTCATTGTATATGTAAATAACACCACTGTAAAGCCCATAAAAGAAAACTTAAGTATCACTTAGTGTTTTATCTCACATCTTTTAAATGCTTACTGTATAGTTTCAAACCCTGGTGTATTCAGAGGATATAAAACAATTCAAGACATAGCCCCTACCTGTTAGTGGACACACAAGAATTAATAATTGTAAAATTAATATCAATAAGAAAATTAATTAAAATCTTCAGAGAAGATAATTGTCAGTTTTTACAAAATGATAAATGCACATCTTTGATTTTAATACATTTCTGATTTTACTAAAGACAATTTTAAAAAATATTTTATGTTGTATTTTATATTTTATATAAATGTCAAAATCTGAAAAAATTCTTTTCGGATGATGTGTATTAAAATAACAGTGGGGGCGCCTGGGTGGCTCAGTCGTTAAGCATCTGCCTTTGGCTCAGGGCGTGATCCTGGCATTCTGGGATCAAGCCCCACGTCGGGCTCCTACGCTGGGAGCCTGCTTCTTCTTCTCCCACTCCCCCTGCTTGTGTTTCCTCTCTCGCTGGCTGTCTCTCTGTCAAATAAATAAAAATAAAATCTTAAAAAAAATAAAATAATAAAATAACAGTGATAATATAAATTTTTCTGTATTTTCAAAACCCTATATTGTGTGTGTGTGTGTGTGTGTGTGTGTGTGTGTGTGTGTATATGTGTATCCCTTTTTTATTGTTACAAGGATTCTAGAAGAGTTTTTGACAAATTGTTTTGGAAACACAAAGGATACAATCTCTCTAGGGAAAATTTTAATGGCTCCGTGATATTTGACATTGTTTTAAAAGGATGAATGGAAATTTCCTCAGTGAAAAAGGAAGTGTGGAAGAGGTATGTGTGGATTTAGGGCATTCAGGTAGAGGTAGCAAACATTTGTATAGAAATAATAGTAAGAAAAGGGTATGGCAAGTTGAGGAAATGATGAGCTGTTTGATTTGGCTTCTCCTTCAGTTGTCTTTACTGAAGACAGAAGCAAAGGAATGAGAATTTAGGAAGATGGTGTGACTAGAAGAGAAATTAGATTCAGATTGTGAAGGATCCTACATATTCTGTATGCTAAGGAGTTGGCATATTACTTATTGGTAACTATGCTTAGAACTAGTTTAATGTTGAGAAATAAAACTCACACTTCCAAGTCTTTATCATACAAGTTAGGTTAAAAAAAAGAAAGGATGTGAATGTTTAAGATATTGATTGGAAAGTATATATTGTTTATTTTAAATTTTATATTCAAGAATTAAACTGAAGAGATGGGATTTAAAGTTGGTAAAGCCACTATATTTGCATCATCATGGAACATAAGGGTGTCTTCTGATCCTAACTACTCATGGCAGTACATACTACCACACTGGTAGGAATACTTAAAGGGTAATTGACTAATTGCCAGAGTCTGAGCAAAGACTGGCTTGAGAGATAAAAATTCCTGAAGGCCCGGCCTTACAAAGGTCCCCACAGTTTCATTAGTTTTACTACCACCAGGCACCCCACTGTGTTCCCAAATTGAAGACTGAAGAAAAATCCACTCATGCTCTGGATGGCAGGGTGGGGTGAGCAGGGAAGTAACCATTTTGAAATGTGCTCAGAGCTTCCTGTTCTCCTTAACAAAGGTTTGCCCTCAAGGAAATCTATTTTACCTGTACTTACCCAACATGGATTTTACCAGGGAATAACCAAAGTGGGGGAAGGAAATACCATTTCCAGCCTACTTTATACTTCTTGTGTCACCCAAGGAGAGAGTGAGCTGAAAAGCACTGGAGGTCATAACTAAGTAACACAGACCACTGAGTCCTAAACATAAGTTGAAGAACAATTCCTCCCCAACCCCTTACCTTACTGCCACATCAACGTGGCTCATATATAATAACAGGAGTTTACAATTTAAATTAACTACAAGGCTCGGATTATTTAAGAAGGAGTCTCTAGGGAAACCTAAAGACAACAGAGGAGACAAAAACAAGGAAACTAGAGGAAATAGTAGCCTCAAACACCTACCACACAAATTGTTCCTTTGAAGATGCCATAATTTGATTGGTTTAGTTTCTAAAGGATTCATGTCCTGGGGCATTGTGGAAAACAGTAGAGCAATGTGTTGGTAATTAGGGGAGTTTTACAGCTGGGTGTGTTTATTGAACGAATGGGATGACTGGTACCACTGTCGTCTCGGGATTACTGTGGGCATACCTAAAGGCGTGCCTTCCTGAAGAGCAACAGCAGAAATTTAACACTGGGGATTAGGGGGTGGTGTGGGTGGATTTCATGAAAATAATGCAGCAAATAACAATAACAAGCTGGGGGCAGGGTTGCATATATCTTTTTGAATTAGCGTTTCTGTTTTCTGTGGGTAAATATCCAGTAGTGGAATTATTGGATCATATGGTATTTCTATCTTTAATTTTTTGAGGAACCTCCATACTGTTTTCCACAGTGGCAGCGCCAGTTTGCATTCCCACCAACAGTGCACAAGGGTTCCTTTTTCCACATTCTCACCAACATTTATTTCTTGTATTTTTGATTTTAGCCATTCTGACAGGTATAAAGGGATGTTGTGGTTTTGATTTGCATTTCCCTGAGGATGAGTGATGTTGAGCATCTTTCTGTGTGTCTGTTGGCCATTTGTATGTCTTCTTTGGAAAAATAGCTGTTCAGATTCTCTGTCCATTTTTTAATAAATTTGCTTCTTTGTTATTGAGTCGTATGAGTTCTTTATAAATTTTGGACATTGAACCCATTATGTAGTACATGGTTTGCAAATATCTTCTCCCATTCTGTAAGTTGCCTTTTCACTTTGTTAATTTTGTTTGCAGTGCACAAGGTTTTATGTTTTTTCTTTTGTTATTTGTGCTTTTGGTGTCATGTCCAAAAACATCATTGCCTAGACCAATGTTGAACTTCTTCCCTATGTTTTCTTCTGGGAGTATTTATGGAATTAGGTCTTATGTTTAAGTCTTTGATCTATTTCAAGTTAATTTTTATGAATGGTATATGGTAAGGGTCCAATTTTTATGTTTCTGCATGTGGCTATCTAGTTTTCCCAACACCATTTGTTAAAGAGACTATCCTTCCTTCATCAGGTGTTCTTGACGCCCTTATAAATATTAGTTGACCATGTTTGTTGGAGTTTAATTCTGGGTTCACTCTCTCTGTTGGTCTGTGTTTATTTTTATGGTAATACTATAGTGTTTTATTTACTGTAACATTATATATAGTTTGAAATTAGTGTTGTGTGCCTCCATTTTTGTTCTTCTTTCTTATGATTGGCTATTCAGGGTCTTTTGTGATTCCATACAAATTTTAGGATTGATTTTTCTGTTTCTGTGGAAAATGCCATTGGAATTTTGATAGAGATTGCCTTGAATCTATAGATGGCTTTGGGTAGCATGGGCCTTTTAACAATATTAACTCTCCCAGTCTATTAAACGTGGAATGGAATGTCTTTCCATTTGTTTGTTTCTTCTTTGATTTCTTTCAACAAAGTCATGTGGTTTTCATGGGGTTGATCATTTCCTTGGTTAAATTTATTTCTAGTATTTCTTTGTTTTTGATGCTATTGTTAATGGGATAGTTTTCTTTCTTTTTACAGATTTTCATTGGTAGCATATAGAAACAAATGATTCTTGTGTTTTGATTTCATATCCTGCAATTTTATTGAATTCGTTAATCAGATTCAACTGTTTATTAGTTGAATCTTTTTGATTTTTAATACATATATCATATCATCCACAAATAACAATTTTACTTCTTCCTTTCCTATTTAGATGCCTTTTATTTCTTTGTCTTGCCTGATTGCTGTAGCCAGGACTTCCAGTACTGTGCTGAATAGGAGTGGTGAGAGTTGTATTTTTCCTGATTTTAGGGGATAAACTTTTGGGTTTTCTCTATTGAGTGTAATGTTAGCCATGGGTTGGTTGTATATGCCCTTTAGTATTTTGAGGTATGTTCCCTCCATACACAGTCTGTTGAGGTTTTATCATGAAAGGGTATATTTTGTTAACTACTTTTTCTACATCTGTTGAGAAGATCATATGATTTTTATCTTTTATTTTGTTAATGTAGTATGTCACATGTATTGATTTGCATGTGTTGAACTAGCCTTGCATCTCAGGGATAAATTGTTCTTGGTCATGGTGTCTAATCTTTTTAATGAGTTCTTGAATTTGGTTTGGTAGAATTTTGTTGAGAATTTTTGCATCTGTGTTCAATAGGGATATTGATCTGTGGTTTTGTTGTTAGTGTCCTCATCTGGCTTAGGTATCAGGGTGTTGCTGGCCTTGTAGAATGAATTTGGGAATCTTCTTTCCTTTTTATGTTTTTGGAAGAGTTTGAGAAGGCTTGGCAAATATTATACCAAATATTCTACCAAATATTCTTTAAATATTTGGTATAATTTTCTAGTGAAGAAATCTGGTCCTGAGGCATTCTGTGTTGGGAGATTTTTGATTACTGATTCAAACTCCTTTCTTAATATTGGTCTATTCAGACTTTACTTCTTTACTCAGTCTTGGAAAGTTGTATGATTCTAGGAAATTATCCATTTCTTCTAGGTTATCTAATTTGTTCACAGTAGTCTCATGATCCTTTATTTCTATAGTATCAGTTGTAATTTTTCCTCTTTCATTTCTGATTTTATTTGAGTCATTTTTTTCTTAGTCTTGCTAAAGATTTGTCAATTTTGTGTATCTTTTGGGAAAAAAACCAGCTCTTAGTTTTGATCTTTCCTTTGTCTTTTCTGGTCTCCATTTCATTTGTTTCTGCTCTGATCTTTTTTATTATTTTTTCTTCTGCTAACTTTGGGCTTAATTTGTTCTTTTTGTAGTTCCTTGAGGTGTAAAGTTAGGTTCTTCATTTATGATCTTTCGAATTTCTTAATAGAGGAAACCCTAGAATAACATGGATTTGAGCTGCGTAGGTTCACTTAGATGTGAATTTTTTCAATAAATACAGTTTAGTACTGTAAACAGTATTTTCTCTTAGAATTCTATTAACATTTTTCCCTCTAGCTTACTTTATTGTAAGAATACAGTATGTCATACATAAAGCATACATACAAAATATTTGTTGTTTGACTATATATTATTGGTAAGGCTTTTGGTAAACAGTAGGCTACTAGTAGTTATGTGGATTTTCAACTGTGTGCAAAGTTGGTGCCTCTAAACCCCATGTTGTTCAAGGGTCAACAGTATATGCATTTATTGCTATAAACGCCCCTCTCAGAACTGCTTTTATAGCTTTCATTCCATATGTTTTGTTATTTTGTGTTTCATATTTTTTAAGATATTCTTTGGTTATCTTTTTCATTTCTTCTTTGACCCATTTGTAGTTCAGGAGCATGTTGTTTAGTTTCTACATGTATGTAGTTTTTCTACCTTTCCTCATGTTGTTGATTTTTGTTTTCATACCATTGTGGTTGAAAAAGATAGTTGGTTTGATTTTAGTCTTCTTAAATTTGCTAAGACTTGTTTTGTGTCCTACCATATGATCTTTTCCTTGAGAATGTTCCATGTGTACTTGAGAAGAATGTGTGTTCTGCTGCTGTTAGATTGAATGTTCTATAGATGCCTTTAGATCTATTTCATGTAATGTATGGTTCAAGTCCATTGTTTCTTTATTGAATTTCTATCTGGATGCTCTTTCCATTTTTGAGAGTGGGTTATTAATATTCCTTGCTATTATTGTATTTTACTATTTCTCCGTATCTGTTAGTATTTGCATAATATGTTTACGTGCTCTGATGTTGGGTGCGTACATATTTACAGTTGCTATATCTTCTTGATGAATTGATCCCTTTATCATTATATAATGAATGACTTTTCTTGTTTTTTGTTCCTGTTTTTGGCTTGAAGGCTGTTTTGTCTGATAAAAGTATATACATCTTGCTTTCCACTTGCGTGGAGTATCTTTTTTCCATCCCTTCTTTTTCAGGGGATGTGCATCCTTAAAGCTGAAATGAATCTCTTGTAGGAAGCCTGCAGTTGAATTTTGTTTTTTTTTTATCTGTCATGCCACTCTGCCTTTTTATTGGTGAATTCAGTTCTTTCCATTTAAAGTAATCATTGATATGTAAGAACTTTATATAAAATGCCATTTTTTTATTGCTTTCTAGTTTTCTTGTATTTCCATAGTTTCTTTCCCTCTGTTTCTTCATGCCTTTGTATAAGTTATTTACTGTCTGTTTCCCTTTTCTGTCTTTTGTTCACGTTTCCTTTTTGTCTTTTGTGCATCTACTATAAGTTTTTGTTTTGTGATTACAGTGGAGTTTATCTTATAAATAAAGTAGTTCATTTTAGTAGTTCATTTTTCACCTTTCCCAGCGTGTTGTATACTTTTTGTATATTTTATGTCACTGATTAGCCTCTTTTCAGCTTGAAGAACAACTTTCACCAGCTTTAGAGTTGGTGAACTCTGTCATCTTTTGTTTGTGTATGAAAGCCTTTATTTATCCTTCATATTTGAAGGATAACTTTGCCAGATAAAGGATTCTTGTCTAGCAATTTGTATCTTTCAGTCCTTTTAATATGTCTTTTTACTCTGTCCTGGCCTGTTAAGATTTCTTCTGGGAAATCCACTGACAGTATGATGGGGGCTCCTTTATTGGTTATATTCTTTTTTTCCTGGCTGCCTTTAAGATTCTTTATTATTGATTTTTGATAGTTTCATTATAATATGTCTAGGAAAAGGCCTTTTTGCATTGAGATACTAGGGTGTTCTGTTACTTCCATGGACTTGTGTGTCCAAGTCTTTCCCCAGGTTTGGGATGTTCACTGTTATGTCTTTATGTAAACTCTCTGACCTCTTCTTCCTTTTTTCTTTCTGGAACCCTAATTATTTAATTTTTTTTTTTTTCTGTAATCCTTGAGCTCATACTTTCATTGCTTCCTTTTAAATCTTTGTTCTATCTTCTGCTAAGAGCTTCTGATTGTTAGTACCATAGGTCATAAATATCCAAACTTTGCGTTACCATGAAAATATTTACTTAGATGATTGGCCCAGGACCCCAAAGCAAGTTTTACAAAGTAAGGTTGAATCTTTGGCCTCTTAGGTGTGAAGGTTAAAACAAGATCTGAGTATTACTTATTAAAAGGTTAAAAAAATGAGGCAGATCTGTTTTGCTGGTATTGATTATACTAATGAAACTTTGAGAACTCCCCTCTTCTAGGATTATATAACTTGGATATAAGAAGAAAGGCAATGTAGAAAGGAAAAATAAAAAATCAGTATGCTTTAAAAAAGATAAAAATATTTTTAGGGTCATTCCATAAGATCTTGAAATCTTAACATCTTTTTGTCCAAATATTGCTTATAGGTTTGTTTATTTATTTAATTTTTTTAAGATTTTGTTTTTTGGGAGGCAGTTTTAGATTCACAACAAAATTGAGAGGAATGTACAGAGATTTCCATATATTTTCTAACCCCACACATGCATAGCTCTCCCCATTAACATCATTCATTATAATGGTATATTTTTTTTACTAAGGATGAGCTTATATTGACATATCATAATCACCCAGAGTCCATAGTTTACATTGGGCTTCACTCTTGGTATTGTACATTCTATGAGTTTGAACAAATATATAATGATGTATGTATATCCATCATTATAATACATTTCAGAATAATTTTTCTGCCTTAAAAATTCTCTGTGCCCCACATAATCATCTCCTCCACTGACCTCTGTCATGCACTGTTCTCTTTGTACATAGTTTCGCTTTTTTCAAAATGTCATATAGTTGGAATCATACATTTTGTAGCCTTTTCAGATTGGCTTCTTTTGCTTAGTTATATGGAGTTAAGTTCCTTCCCCATCTTTTCAGCTTTCTTGATATGTCATTTCTTCGTAGAGCTGAATAATTTTCCATTATCTGGACGTACCACAGTTAATTCATGTATCTGCCTACTGAAGGACATCTTGGTTGTTTTCAAGTTTTGGCAGTTATTATTAATAAAACTGCTGTTTGTACTCATGTGCAGGTTTTTATGTATATATAAATTCCTATTTCCTTTGAGTAAATACCAAGGAGTGCAATTGCTGGGTGGTATGGTACAAGTATGTTTAGTTTCGTAAGAAACTGACAAATTGTCTACCAAAACAGCTATACAATTTTTCATTCCCATCAAAATGAATGAGAGCTCCTGTTGCTCCACATCCCTGCCAACATTTAATGTTGTTAGTGTTCTGGATTTTGGCCAATCTGTAGTTGCATGGTGGTATCTCATTGGTTTAATTTGCATTTTCCTGTTGACATGATGTGCAGTATCTTTTCCCATGCTTATTTGCTCTCTATATCTTCTGTAGTGAGGTGTCTCTTAATGTCTTTGGCTAATTTTTTATTGGGTTTTTAAACTTTTATTGATTTTTAAGAGTTCTTTGTATATTTTGAATAACAGTCCTTTATCAGATGTGTCTTCTACAAATATTTTGTTCTAGTCTTTGTCTTTTTTTCTTTCCTTAATATTGTCTTTCACAGAGCAAAAATTTTTAATTTTAATGAAATCCACCTTATTTATTATTTCTTTCATGGATCATGTTTTTTGGTGTTCTATCTAAAAAAGCATTATCATACCTAGGTCATCGAAGTTTTCTCCTGTGTTATCTTCTAGGAGTTTTACAGTTTTGATTTTACAGTTAGGTCTCTGATCTAACTTTAGTTATTTTTTGTGACGAATGTAAGGTCTTTGTTTAGATTCGTATTTGTGCTCTTGAATGTCGAGTTATTCCAGCACCATTTGTTGAAGAGACTGTCTGCTCCACTGTTTTACCTTAGCACCTTTTTCAAAGATCACTTGAGGGCGCCTGGGTGGTTCAGTCAGTGAAGGGTCTGCCTTCAGCTCAGGTCATGATCCCGGGGTCCTGGGATCAAGCCCCACGTCAGGCTCCCAGCTCAGCAGGGAGTCTGCTTCTTCCTCTCCCTCTGCCCCTTCCCCTGCTTCTTCTCTCTTTCTCTCGCTCATTCTCTCAAATAAATACAGTCTTTAAAAAAAAAAAAAATGGCCTGAATGTATTTATGGGGTTTATTCCTGGGTTCTTTGTTCTGTTTCACTGATCTCCTTTGTCTGTTCTTGTACCAGTAGCATACTGTCTTCATTACTATAGCTTTAAAGTACGTCTTGAGGTTGGATGGTGTCAGTCTTCCAACTTTGGTGTTCTCTTTCAGTCTCATGTTGGCTGTTGTGGACCTTTTTCCTTTCCATATAAACTTTAAAATCAGTTCATCAATATCCATAAAATAATGGTGGAATTTTGACTGAGATTGCATTGAATCTGAAAGTGGAAAGAATTGACATCTTCACAGTACTTATTCTTTCTATCCATAAATACGGAGTGTCTTTGTATTTACTTAGTTCTTTGATTTCATTCATTCGAGTTTTGTAATTTTCCTCATATAGTTCTAATATATATTGTTTATTTTTTTAAAGGATTTTATTTATTTGAGAGGGAGTGCACGAGTGAGAGAGCACAAGCAGGGGGAACAGTAGAGGGAGAGGGAGAAGCAAACTTCCCACCAAGCAGGGAGCCCGACTTGGGGCTTGATTTCAGGACCCTGAGATCACAACCCTAGCCGAAGGCAGCTGCTTTACCGGCTGAGCCACCCAAGAGCCCTGAATACATATTTTTTAGGTTTATGTTTAAGTATTTCATTTTTGAGGGTGCTAATGTAAATGTTACTGTGTTTTTAATTTCAAATTTTATTCATTATTGACATACAGGAAAGAAATTGACTTTTTTATTAACCATGTATCCTGCACCTTGCTATAATTGCTTATTAGTTCCAGGAATTTCTTTGTCAGTTCTCTTGGATCTTCTACGTAAATGATCGTGTCATCTGTGAACAACGTTTTATGTCTTCCTTCCAGTCTGTAGCTTTCATTCCCTTTTCATGCCTTAATTGCATTAACATGGGATTCCCATATGATGTTGAAAAGGAGTGGTGAACTGAGACATCCTTTCTTTACTTGATCTTAGTAGGAAAACTTCTAGTTTCGCACCATTGGTATAATGTTAAATTGTAGGGTTTTTTAAGAAAGTCTTTTATCAAGTTGAGAAAGTTTCACTGTCTTCCTACTATAGCGAGAGTTTTCATCATAAATGGTTTTTAGATTCTGTCAAGTACTTATTCTGCATATATAACTATGTGAGTTTTTCTTTTTTAGTCTTTTAATGTGTTGGTTTTTATTGATTTTTGAATGTTGAACCAGCCATGCATTCCTGGGATACGTCCCACCTTCTTTTGTTGTATAATTCTTTTTATACAGTGGCACGTGGGTGGCTCAGTCATTAAGCATCTGCCTCAGGCTCAGGGTGTGATCCCGGGGTCCTGGGATCGAGCCCCGCATTGGACTCCTCTGCTGGGAGCCTGCTTCTTCCTCTCCCACTCCCCCTGCTTGTGTTCCCTCTCTTGCTGTCTCTCTCTCTGTCAAATAAATAAATAAAATCTTAAAAAAAAAATTCTCCTTTAATTCTTTTTATACATTGTTGAATTTGATTTGCTAATATTTTGAGGATTTTGAATCTTTGGTCTTGAGAGAGATTGTCCTATAGTTTTCTTGTTATGTCTTTGTCTGGTTTTGGTATTAAGGAAATGCTAGCTTCATAGAATGACTTTAGTAGTATTCCTCCTGCTCTGTCTTCTGAAAGAGATTGTAGAGAATTGGTATGATTTCGTAAATGCTTGGTGGTTTACTAGTGAACACATCTGGGCCTGGTGCTTTCTTTTTTTGAAGTTTCCTAATTGTTAATTAAATCTCTTTAATATATACAGGTCTATTCAGATCATGTATTTCTTTGTGAGTTTTGGTTGATCATCTCTTTCAAAGAATTGGCCCATTTCATTGAGATTACCAAAACTTCTGGGCATAGACTTATTCATGGTATTCTTTTATTATGCTTTTAATTGTATTGATGTCTACTCTTTCACTTCTGATATTAGTAATTTGTGTACTTTTTTTTTCTTAGTCTGGCTAGAGGCTTATTGATTTTATTAATTTTTCAAAGAACTACCTTTTGGTTTCATTGATAATCTCTAATTGGTCTGCTGTTTTCAATTTCATTGGTTTCTGCTCTACTATTTTTCTTTATTTTTTTTCTTACTTTAGATTTAATCTGCTTAAAGATTGATTGATTGATTGATGAGAAAGAGAGAGAGTGTGTGCAAGCAGGGATGAGGGGCAGAGGGAGGAGAGAATCCTCAAGCAGACTCCCCGATGAGTGCAGAGCTGGATGCTGGGATCATGACCTGAGCCAAAATCCGGAGTCAGCCACTCAACTAACTGAGCCACCCAGGCACCCCTCTACTCTTCTTTTTTTAAAAATTGAAACTTAGCTTATTCATTTTTGGTCTTTCTTCTAAGCACTGCTTTTGCCACATTTCACATATTTTGATGGGTTGTGTTTTCATTTAATTCAAATAATTTTTCATTTCTCTTGAGATTTCTTGTTTGACTCATGTTTTATTTATGGGTATGTTATTTAATCTCCAGGCATTTTAGGATTTTCCAGTAGTTCTTTTGTTACTGATTTCTAGATTAATTTGTTGTGCTTTGAAAGTAGGTATTATGTGATTTCTATTCTTTGAAATTTGTTAAGGTGTGTTTTATGGCTGAAAACATGATCTATCTTGGTGAATGTTTCAAATGAGCTTGGGAAAAATGTATGTTTTCATATTGTAAGAAGTAGCTTATAAAGGTTAATTATAACCATTTGATAATATTGTTGAGTTCAGCTATGTCCTTAATGATTTTCTGTGTGCTGAATTTGTCCATTTCGGATAAAGAGGTGTTGAAGTCTCCAACTGTGATAGTGTATTCATGTATTTTGTCAGTTTTTGCTTCTTGTAGTTTGATGCTCTGTTGTTAGGTTCATATTCATTAAGATTTTGTAATGTCTTCTAGGAGAATTTACCCCTTTATCATTGTGCAATGCCCTGCTTTATCCTCAATAACTATTTGCTTTAGAGTCTTGCATTTTGAAATTATTAGAGCTACTCTTTTTTTCTTTCATTCTTTTTTTGAGATATAATTGACATATTAGTTTCAGGTGTACAATGATTCAATATTTGTATATATTGCACAATGTTTATCACTGTATATCTGGTCAATATTCATCATTACACATAGTTACAGTTCTTTTTCCTTGTGATGAGAACTTTTAAGATTTGTCTTAACAACTTTGAAATATACAATACAGTATTATTAACTACAGTCATCATGATGTACATTACCTCCCTAGTACCCCTGCTTTTTTTTAATTAGTCTTGGCATGGTATATTTTTATACATTTGTTTGCATTGAACCTATATGTTTTTATATTTAAACAAAATGTTGTTGTGCCTTGTGTTTTGACCCACTCTGACAATGTCTTTTAATTGCTGTATTTAGTCTGTTAACATTTTAAAGGATTTTTGATATATTTGTATTAATATCTGCCATATTCATTACTGTTTTCTATTTGTTGCCCTTGTTCTTTGTTTCTATTTTTGTGTTTCATTCTTTTTCTGCCATTCTTGTTTTCACTGAGCATTTTATATGATTTCATTTTCTCTTCTTTCCTAGCTTATTAGTTTTACTTCTTGTTTCATTTTTTTTAGTGGTTGCTCTAGAGTTTGCAATTATATTTACATTAATCCAAGTCTACTTTCAAATAATAGTATGCCATGTCACAGGTACTGTGAGTACCTTATAATAATGAGATAATACTAATTTCTTCCTCCTGTCCCTTGTATCATTGCTGTCAATCATTTCACTTATATATAAGTATATATAAGTATATAATTGTGTATATGTGATAGGTGCATAAACATATGTAATTGCATACATTTTTGCTTTTATTGTTTTGAACAAACTGTTATGTTAGATCAGTTAAGAATAAGAAAAATGAAGTTTTTATTTTACCATCACTTAGTCCTTCTTTAGTGCTTTTCCTTTCTTTATATAGATTCAAGTTTCTGGCCTATATTATATATTTTTTTCTTTTAACATTTCTTGCAAGGCCTGTCTCATTCCAACAAATTCCCTCAATTTTTATTTGAGGAAGTCTTTATTTCTCATTCATTTTTGAAGGATAATTTCACAGAATATGAAATTTGGGGTTGACGGTTTTTTTTTTTTTCCTCTCAACACTTTACCCACTCTATTTTCTTCCTGCTTCATGATTTCTGAGAAGTTGGATTTAACTCTTCTTACCTTTGTTCCTCTGTACTTAAGATGTTTTTTTCTTCTGGCTTCTTTCAGGATTTTTTCTTTATCTGTAGTTTTCTGTAATTTAAAAGTGATTTACCTAGGTGTGGTTTTTAAGGCATTTATCCTGCTCATGTTCTCTGAGCTTCTTTGATCTGTGGTTTGGCATTTGATGTTAATGTGGGGAAATTCCTTAGTCATTTTTGTTTCAAACATTTCTTCTGTTACTTTCTCTTCTCCTTCTGGTATTTCCATTACCATATGTTACTGTATGTCACATCTTTTGTAGTTGTTCCACAGTTCTTGGATAGTCTGTTCCGTTCTTTTTTAGTCTTTGTTCTCTTTGCTTTTGGGGTTTGTAGGATTTTATTGACGTATCTTCTGCCTTAGAGATTATTTCCTCAGCTGTTTCCAGTGTACCAATAAGTTCATGAAAAGTATTGTTTCTGTGATAGTGTTTTTTACCCATAGCATTTGGGGGTGGGGGTAGTCTTTCTAATGAAATCTAATGATTTCCATCTCTGTGCTTACATTGCCCATCTGTTCTTACATGCTTTTTGCTTTATCCATTAGAGCCCTTAGCATATTAATCATAGATGTTTTAAATTCCCAGTCTGATCATTCCAGCATCTCTTCCATGTCTGGTTCTGTTCCGTCTCTTTGATCGTGTTTTTGCCTTTTGGTATGACTTGTAATTTTTTGATAGCCAGACATGATATTCCAGTAAAAGGAAGTTTCTATAAATAGGCCCTTAGTAATGTTGCTTTGAGATGGAGGGGGATGGCAAGTGTTCTGTATCCTATGATTAGCTCTCAGTGTTTTAGTGAGCCCATGCCTTTAGACTGTGAGCTTCCCAAGTGTTTCTCTGTTTTTTTCCTCCCTGCTAGGTGGGATAAGATGGCTAGAGTGAACTGATTAGGCTTCCCCAGGTTGGTTAAGCTCTAGTAATACCCAAGCAAGTGAGGCTTTGGTTAACTACTTTCCCCTGTAGGCAGACCTTATTAAGAACAGAGTACTCCCGTTTGTTTCAAGATGGTTCCTTTCCCCCTTCCCTTGCTGGAAACCCAAGGGTATTTTTCTCTGATGTTTACTGTGGGTTTCTGGTTGGGCTCCTAGAGATAAATTTCACAATATTGCAGGAGGCCCCCCCAGCCCATAACTGGGTCCCTCTGGAGTTTTTCACTCTTGAATTTGTCCACACGGAACCTCCAACAATTCTTAAATTACAGTTCAGGTTCCTCTGGCACTGGTACCTCTGGCAGTTTCTGCTCGATGAGTCTCTGCTCTGGTAAGCTGCCCTTCTCTGTATTCACCTGTTAGTCTCTCAGATCCTGGGAACAGCAGTTCCTGCACCCTCCCTTCTCTTCTGAATCCAAGAAGAGGTGTTGATTTCTCAATCAGTTGAGCTTTTTACTTGTTACAACAGAGTGGTGATTTCTAGGATCCTTATAGAATCAGAAAACTACTTGTAGTTTTTGGTATATCTTATTGGCATATCTTGAAATTTTAATTTGTGACTTGTGTTTTTATGTATTTCTCTAGATATAAAATTGGGAAAGGTATAGTTCACAGCAAATATGCTGATAAGACTTTCTTCAATTGAGTATATAGATTCTAATTATTTTTTCATGAAAATGTAGTTTGTAGTTTGATGCTCTGTTGTTAGGTTCATATTCATTAAGATTTTGTAATGTCTTTCTAAGAAATCTTGAAGATTTCTTATGTAATGTGTGTATATATGATTGGTTAGATTTTACTGAATATACTGTTAAAAGATTGTTTTTTACATTATTTTCTTAAGTTAATGTTTTTATTTTTATTCAGTATTTTAAATACTCCAATTCATTCTCTTTTTATCCAGGTTGAAGATTGTAAAAATTTCTTTTAAGTGCAAACAATTTTTTGTTCAACTTAGAAAAGAAGTGGTGAGTAGTGATCTAATAATGATTAGTATAAATGAATATATTTATATAAATGAAGTCTTAAGAAATGAAGTCATTCATGGCCGAACTTTTAGTATGAATGAAAGTGTTACTAATATTGTTGGTAACTGCCTACTGAGTTAGTTAATTCACATTTTATGACAATGTTTATTTATTTCCATAGTGTCACTGTGGTTCTGATTCAAAGTTCTTCTGTATATATCCATTTTGCTCTCTTTCGAACTTTGAAACTGATCCCAATCATGATGTTCATTGTCAGTTGCCAAGGTCTATTCATGAGGGTGGTAACAGTATTTTATATATATTTATATATTTATGTATGTGTATATATATATGTGTGCATGTGTATATATGTATTTCCCTACTAATCTGCAGCACTTCTTATCATGTGTAGCTCATTTTATTTTAGGGAGACTGAGTGTTTAGTTTTGTTTCTAGTTCATGAATGTGTAGTATGTTTCCTCCCTTTGTGGGAATGGTGATGTCCTTTTTATATATTAAATACAACACATAGAGTTATCGTGGAAAGTACAGTGCTGGAAAGAACTTCACCTTGTTAATGATTTTATTTATTTAATCAAAATAATTTATTTTTAAATTATTTCTTATTAAGTTTAATGCGGATTTCAAGATGGTTGTGTGTGCTTATATGTGTAAAATGTATTTGAAACCTTAAAAATATTTGAGTCAGCTGCATTTTATCAGAGGGTAATGATCTAAGTGACTATGATTTATCATTTATACTCAAAAATATTAAAATTTTTCTATAGTTTTATTGAGTTACACAGAAAAGTATACAAATATTAAGGGTAGTGTTTGGTAAGTATATAATAAATATATAATGTTAATATGTAGAACATTACTAACAGCTTGGTATTATTGCTAATGGAGCTGATGCCCATTTGTGTTATTAACCTTCCTGAGAGGTAAATACTATTCTCATTTGTATCACCATGGATTAATTTGCTTTTTTTTGAACTTTAAAAAATGAAATCATACATAATGTTCTCTTTTTGTCTACTTTCTACCTGTAACATTGTGAGTTCATCCATATTTTTGCACATAGCAATAATTTTTCTATTGCTGAATGGCATCATATTGAGTGATTATACCATAAGTTATTTATTCTTACATTAGTGCACAGTTGGCATTTCCAGGTTGTGGCTATTATGACTAATGCTGCGAATGAAAATTTTTGTACATGTTTCGGAACATCTTATCTGGAAACTAGAGAACAAATATTTTACTTTTAATTATTATATTGGTAGAAGGCAATGTAGAAGTCAATTTTTCTAATTTTTTTCCTATTAATAGTACTATCATTATTAGCAGTAATAGTTGTGGTATTTAACATTTATTGAGGTCTTACTATGTGTCTGATAATTACACAGCTATTTTCACATCATTTAATCCTCACAACCATTCTCCGAGGTAGTATATCATTAGAAATATATTTAGCCACAGATAACATCAACAAAAGTCATCTAACAACTGATTAAAGACTGTATATAGTCATAGTCTACAGAATGATGCCTTGTTAATGTTTCTCTCTGAAATATCTCTTTACTTTTAAATACCCAAACTTTATAGAACTACTTATCTCTCAATACCACATTTTGTGTCTATTTTATACAAAATGTGGAGGGTGGATTTTATTGCAAATTTGTTACAAATTATCCAAATACAATTAGTAGGAAGTCAAAATCACACAGAATTTTTGAACTATGCGAGGTGTCAAAAGAACGTATACGATTCTTTGATGTTGCTTCTACTGAAAGGCATTACTGCATACTGCTCTGTGTAAGACCTTCTCTATCATTTTGCGTTATTTATGGAGTGTGGTACAACATGTAAACTATTAGTTAGGGCCTGCCAAGCCACTGTTAAGCATAATTTAGAATTCTTCGGTGATCAAGAAGTGGTATATTAAGCATGTTCTCTTCTAACATAGTAATTTAATGTTTATACATGGGCATCTTACTGTATTTTAGTTACGGAAATATCTTTGTATCTTTTGATAGGCAAACATTTAACAGGACGTAGAAGGAAAACTAACCTTAAAAGAAAAGATCAATAACTTGGACTGTGTTAAAATTAAAAACTGTATTATCAAAAGACATCATTAAGGGAGTGAAGTAGCGCAGAACATGTATATAATACACCACATCCCTGGTTAAATATCCAACCCAATCCAAAAATATGCTACTAACTTGAACAGATACTTCAGAAACGAGAACATCCACATGGCCAGTAACATGAGAAGGTGTTGAACCTCATTAATCATCAGGGAAGTATAAATTATAACCAAAATGTGATGCTTCTATACATCCACCAGAATAGTTAATGAAAAGATTAGTAAGCGAGTGGTTGGTGAATGTGTGGAGGATACACTGCTTGTGGGAGGAAGTATATATATTGGGCATTATCTGTTGAAGATGAACACAAATATCTTACGATCCAACAGCAGAAATGCACACACATAGCAGAATTTTTTTATCCTCAAACTGGAAACATCAAATGTCTATCAATAACAAATGGATAAACTGGTATATTCATATGGTAGAATATTACATAGAATGAAAGTGACTTTAACAACCATATGGATGAATTTAGAAACATAATACTGAACAAAAAAAATCAGACCTATAGACATGTATATATGATTCCATTTATATAAAGTTCAAAAACAGGTATAAATAATCTATGGTGATAAAAGTCAGAAGAGTGATTACCTTTGCAAAGATAATCTCGTAGAAAGGGGGCACAAAGAATACTTCTGAGTTGCTAGTAATAATCCATTTCTTGTTCTGGTTGGGTGTTAAATGGTTGCATTCATTGTGTGGAAACCAGAACCGTACACTTAAAACATGTGTGCCTTACTATATTTAGTTTACTTCAGTGAAACCATTTAAATAGTAATTGTGCCAAGGTTTTAGAGAAAAATTAAAGAAATGATTCTGTTATGTTGCTGCTTACTTTAACATCTGAGTTGCATAATATTGTTCAGAAGTACTGAATGAATATTCCTATGTACTGACAATCTAGATTTATAAATTTCAAAATATTTTTAAAAGGTGTGATAGTATATCTTAAAAAAAAATTTATGGGCCAGGATTATATTTTGAAATAGAATTATAGCTAGTAAGTTTTGAAAACATATATATCAATTTTTAAACTTATTTCTAACTATGTTCTAAAATAAAAGCCCTAAGAGTCATAATATTACAGAATTAGGTGAGATCCACATTTTACAAACCTTTCCGTTTATTTTACTTCTTTTTTATTGGTTAAGAAAAAAGGTACTGTGCTACAAGGTTTAGTTGTTTGTAAGGCTAGAATATTTATCTGTAGAAAGAAAACTAAATGGAGCATTAGATCCTGATGTTTTCCTGGTTTCTCTGCATTTTGTCATTTATTACAGCATGAATCTAGAGAAACATTATTGGGATTTAATATGGTGAATTACAGAGCATGCAAAAATTTGTGGAAAGCATGTGTAGAACATCACACGTTCTTCCGTTTGGACAGACCACTTCCACCTCAAAAGAATTTTTTTGCACATTATTTTACTTTAGGTTCAAAATTTCGGTACTGGTGAGTATTGCTTATGCATTAATGCTTTGTCATTGGATTTTTCCTCACTTTAAAATAAAGGTCTGTTTTAATCAATCACAGAATGTTTGTAATTCATACACACCTACTGAGTCAAAATCTCTGGAGCGTGGACCCTATAGATCAGCAAAAAATTCTAAAGGTTCTTGTGATCTAACGAGATGGAGAAACCTCTTCCGTTGCCTATATTTCCAATCATTATTTTCTAAAGCAAATTAATCATATTATTTACGTTCTAGATGTGTTATATATTCCATTGTGTCTTTGTTAAATATTTATAAGAAAACTTTTCTTTGTTCTAAGACATCTTTATTTGTAAAAGCGAAAGTACCCTCTGCATGAGCATATAATTGGCAGTTTCCCTCACCATCCAGAAGAAGAATGTTCCTATCAAACCTTTTGTAAGCCAAATGACATAAAATAAAGCCATTACCATTAATTTATATGGAAAAATTATTTAGCATTTCCAGACCCCAAGAATCCCCTCTCATAGGCTTTTTTCTGATACCTTAGGACACATCTTGCTAACAAATGCACAAAATAAATCGAGATAAAGCACAGCTGCTCAAAGACACAATTCAAAGCTCTGGCGGCTTAATGCTGAAATGTTGAGTGTACTTCATTGGAAGGAGCTTGGTGGGGTACTCTCACTACTTGCGGTGTGCGCAGCCTGTACAGTGGCTTGCTACAAAACAAATGCTGAATGCTGTTTTCTCCCTTTTTTTGTGAAAGCAGAGTGGCATAACACAAACTTTGAAAAAGTGGGGGATAACTGTACTTTGCTTTTTTATGTATTTGTTAAACCCTTTGTTATGAAGAGTTCAGACAGCTATTATGCAAAAATCACATTTAGTCATTGAACAGTAACACCAGATTCCTTTTCCTAAAACTGTCTTATTTATTCTTGATAGCTTTTACTTTTTCCTGAAGGAACAGTCTTTGAGGGATAATTCTAAATTTGGAGAAGTTCTGGTTAATTTTGCCTCTGGAGTTCTTAAAAGATCCATGAAAGCTAGTTTTTTAAGTGCAACCTGGTAAGAATCACAGAGCAAAGTCATTCATAATCTTCTACTAAAACAAATGTTATCCATTTCTCTTTCTGCTTCACAAAAGATTTTCCATCTTCAGTAAATAAAACCTTTTATCATTATGTGTTAAATTAGTTCATGTTATATATTCATGTGGAAAATGTTGAGATGTGGCCCAGAAAAGATATATATTGTAAATCACAAACATTTATAAATGCCCAGTTTGTAATCTCAGAAAAAATAACAACATAAAGCTTTTAATATACTATTAAAAATATATGCCCCCCCCCAAAAGCAGTCCCCAAATTCAGTGGCAGCACTTAAACAGAATTAGGAAACTTCTGACTACAAAAATGGCACAGCAGATTCTTAAATGGTGTCATGTTTAGCTGTTCTGTAACCTACTAAAAGCAATTTTGAGAAAAGTAAGGTGATGCTACTCGTAAATGTAAAAATAAATAGACTGATGGGGCATCTGGGTGGCTCCATCCGTTAAGCGTCTAACTCTTGATCTCAGCTCAGGTCTCGATCTCAGGGTCATGAGTTCAAGCCCCACACTGGGGCTCCATGCTGGGTGTGGAGCCTACTTGGATGGATGGATGGGTGGATGGATGGACGGACAGACTGAGAGAGCAAGTATTAGATCATTGGTGAAAGTCGAAAAGAAAATAAAAAAGCCTTATCTAAATCTCTGGAAGGGTAAAAGAAATCTCCATTGAGAAAATAGCGTAGACCATAACAGTAGGCCCTCAATAAACTTAATAATTAATTAAGTGATCATCAGGGTTATTATCTAAGGACTACACTTATCTTTAGCAGAATTCTTCCTTCCCTCTGTCCTTGAAAATGTGACATACACATAAATGTACACACACCATTTCTCTTAGGCAACAAAGAAGTGCATAGAATGTATTAACCTGCCTTCAACGGTGACTTAGACTGGTGTCAGATACAATGAGGGAAAAATGAAGGATTTTACCCAATCTGTACCACAGCAAACAAAATCTAGTCACAATGACAAGTACAAAAGACAGTTAAACCAGTTTCGGAGAAAAATCACTGAAACAGAATGAAATTTCAACCACAGATATTAATAAAAACATGCTAAAGAACAATCTAAGAAAAAAATATTGGCAGGGTGAGGAGCAATACCTACCATTCAGGTTATTATTGCCCTTGGGGGAATATGGCCCTAGTACTGGCAGATTTTATATTTTTAAACAGCTTTATTAAGGTGTAATTGGTGTACAATAAGCTACCGTATTTATCATCTAAAATTTGATGTTTGGGGATATATTTATGTACCTGAATCCATCACCATAATCAAGATAGCAAGCATATCCTCCCCCATTTTTCCCTTATGCTCCTCTGTAACCTCTTTCTTCCTCTCTTCTTTGTCCCCATGCAACCACTGATCTGCTTTCTGTCTCTATAAATTGGTTTGCATTTTATAGAAGTTTATATAAGTTGAAACATATATGTTGCATAGTCTTTTTAGTCCAGCCTCTTTGACTCAGCATAATTATTCTGAAATTCATCCGTGTCGTTGTCTGTATTGGTGATTAATTTCTTTTTATTGTGGAGTATTATTCCACTGTATAGATATATCACAATATGTTAATCCATTCACTTGCTTATGGATATTAAGTGATTATTGTTTCCCTATTGGGGTTGTTTCCAGGTTTGAGCTATTACAAATAAAGCTGCTGTGAGCATTCATGCAGAAGTATTTATATGGTTTAACTTCCCTTGGTTAAATACCTGAGAGTGGAATGGCTAGATTACAAGGTAGATGTATGTTTAACTTCGCAAGAAACTGCCAATCATTTTTTCAAAGCAGTTCTTAGCATTTTATGTACCCACTAGCTGTGAGAGTTCCATTACATTTTCATCAGTGCCTGTTGTTAGCTCTTCTGAATAGTACAAAATTTTGATGAAATTTAATTTACCATTGTGTTCTTTCATGGATCTTTCTTTTGGCATCATATCTAAGAAATCTTTGCCTAACCCAAGGCTGAAAAGATTTATTCCGCTGTATTCTTTTAAGAGTTTTATAGTTTTAGTTCTTACACTGAGATCTGTGATCCATTTGGAAATAATTTTTGTATGTGGTGTGAAGTTTATACAAAAAAAATATATAAAGTTCATTTTTTTGCTTATGGATAGCCAGTTGTTCCAGCACCATTTTTTGCAAAGATTACTCTTTCTTTCTTCACTGAATTGCCTTTGCCCCTTTGTTGAAAATCAGTTTTCACCATTTTTTGCAAAGATTACTCTTTCTTTCTTCACTGAATTGCCTTTGCCCCTTTGTTGAAAATCAGTTTTCAGTATTTTGCAAAGATTACTCTTTCTTTCTTCACTGAATTGCCTTTGCCCCTTTGTTGAAAATCAGTTTTCAGTATTTGTTGAAAATTCAGTTTCAGTGGAGTTATATTTGGATTTATTTATAATTAAGTTTTATAGTAGTTTTAGTCCTCCAACTTTGTTCTTTTTAAAAGTTGTTTCAAATTTTTTAGGTCCTTTGCATTTTCATCTGAACTTTAGAACTAGCTGATCGGTTGCTACAAAAAAGACTTCTTGGGGGGGGGGGCCTGGGTGGCTCAGTCGGTTGAGTGTCCAACTCTTGATTTTGGCTCAGGCCATGATCTCCGGGTTGTGGGATGGAGCCCCACATGGGGCTCTGTACTGGGCATAGAACCTGCTTGAGATTCTCTCTCTCCCTCTGCCTACCACCCAGTCCCGCTCATGCACACTCTCTCTCTTTCTCAAAACAAAACAAAACAAAACAAAACAAAAACCAAAAAAACCCCGCTTCTTGGATTTTAATTGGGATTGTGCTAAAACTGTAGATCAATTTCAGGAGAATTGACATCTTAAAAATACTGGGTTTTCAAACTCATGAAACATGGTATATCTTTATTTGTCTTTTACTTCTCTCAGTGTTTCTCAGTGTACAGGTCTTTCACAAATTTACAAGTTTCACAGGTCTATGCTAAATTTATCCTTAATTTCTTGAGGTCTTTTTTTAAATTTTAATTTCATATTGTTCACTATTAAGCAGAAATGCAATTGATTTGTTTAAATGTTGATCTGATTTCAATAGTGAGACCTTGCTTACCTCACTTACTCTAGGAGCTTTTTTGTAGCTTCCAACAGATTTTCTACCTAGAGGATAAAGACAGTTTCAATTCTTCCTCTCCATTCTGATCCTTTTTATTTCCTTTTCTTTCCTTATTCCCCCAGCTAGAACCTCCAGTACAGTGCTGAATAGAAGTGGTGAGAATAAATACCCTTGTCTTTTCCTTGTCTTGGGGGCGGGGGAAGATATTCAGTCTTTCGCTATTAAGTATGTTAGTTGTAGGCTCTTCATAGATGCTGTAGATAATGCATGTGGAGGAAGTTCCCTCTACATCTTACATCCTGGAAGTTTTTGTTAGGTTTGGATATTGGTTTTTGTCAAATGCTTTTTCTGCAGCTATTACAAAGATTATATGGTTTTTAATTTGTTTGTATGATGAATTACATTGAGTTTCAAGTGCGAACCCCACCCTACATTCCTAGGATAAACCCCATTTGGTCATGATCTGTTATCCTTTTTCTGTGCTGTTTTATTCAGTTTGCCAAATTTTTGTTTAGAATTTTTACATCTGTGTTCATGAAGGATATTGCTCTGTAGTTTTCTTTTCTTGTAATATCAGTGTCAGGTTTTGGTGTCAGGGTAATTTCAGCCTCACTGAATGAGTTGGGAAGTGTTCCCTCATTTTCAATTTTCAGACAAGTTTCTGTAGTAATGGTATTATTTCCTTTTAAAATGTTTGTCAGGGGACACCTGGGTGGCTCAGTTGGTTAGGTGTCTGCCTTTGGCTCAGGTCATGATCCCAGGGTCCTGGGATTGAGCCCTGCGTCGGGCTCCCTGCCCAGCGGGGAGTCTGCTTCTCCCTGTTCTGCTGCTGCTCCCCATGCTCATGCTCTCTCTCACGCTTGCTCTCTCTCAAATAAATAAAATCTTTTAAAAAAAAATGTTTGGCAGAATTTACCAATTAATCCATCTAGGGCAGAAGTTTTGTTTATAGGAAGCTTTTGAGCAACACATTCATATTCTTTAAAGCTATAAAGCAGTTCAGATTTTCTTCTCAGTGAGCTTTGGTAGTTCATTTATTTCAAGGAATTCATCTCTTTCCTCTAAGTTAATGAATTTTTTGGCGTTAAGTTTATGGTATTCTTTTTAATAATAACGTGAGCCACTCTTTGTCTACCACATCCTAAGGAAAAAAGTGACTGAAAAATATTAAACTTACCCAGTTTGCCATTCAAGTCTGAAGCCAGTAAACATTATCAAATAAACAAAACCTCAGGGAATATAACACCTCTGAGCCCATCTGGGGAAAAAAAATTTTTTTTTTAAGATTTTATATGTAGGTGATCTCCAGCCAGTGTGGGGCTCTAACTCACAACCCTGAGATTGAGTCACATGCTTTACTGACTGAGGCTGCCAGCCACCCAGAAAAAAAACTTTTTTAAGAAAAGTAAGCCATCCGAGAGATAAGTCAACATGACTTAAGAAGAATCCTGGTAAAAGAACTAAGAATGAAGGGTAGGTCCTTTAACTAATCCTTGACAACTATCAGAATTATGACTATAGAACAGAATTGAAGTGTTATAAACTTTGATAAAGTAAAAACAATATAAAAAAATGAGGAAGCAAGGGACTAGTGGAAGTATGAGAATCCATATTAACAAAAATTAAGTATTAATAACACCAGCTCCTTAAGGTTTTCCTAATCTTTCTTTATATATGAATGGCAGTCTTTTTCTTTCTTTTAGTTCAAGGGAAATCAGTTTAATACTGTTTTCATTAAAAGTGGGATATGTAGCATAATTGTTCTGTGAAGAGAATTAGAGAGATGTGTTTTAGAATGATTTATACCTGCTGATAGTTGAGATTATTTCTTCAGGATAAGACTGGCTAAATTTGGGGGGTTTATTTTTTAATTTTATTTTATTATTTTCTTAACTTGGGGTTTTAAAACTTTTTCTTTGGTTTTCTGTATTGCTGAAATTACTTATAATGAGCCTGTGTTCTTTTACCAATTGTCATTTTCTCATTGTTCTAAAAATAAATATCTTACTGTCAGAATTTGGTGTTCTCAGATTATGGTACAGTTTTGCATTTTATTCTAGTAATAGTAATATTAAACCCCTAAAGAAAGTATTATGGATAATATGAAATATAAACCTTTAATGCTCTCTCATATTTCAATTTTACCTTTATGTTTTTGTTACAAAATTCAGCTTGTTAATCCAGCCTTTTGAGTAATAGTGTTCCATTTGAATCCTCTTCACTGGTAAATTACCAGAGACACAAAAAGTCCTTTTGATTTTTCAAGTAAAAGCCACTTGAGGGAACTGGTTACACAGGTATTAGAGAGGCTGGCAAAACAAAAGGGAGGAGGAAGGTTTTAGAGAAGTAAACAGGACGAATGGGTAATGCTTAAGGATCAGAAACGTGTGTTACGTCTAGGCTGGAGTCCACAAGCCTAATCTGCTGCTCCATCATTAGAGCCGCTGTCATAGGCGGTTCTGGATCTGCCCAAGAGGTGCTGCTTTGATCAGCGATGGTACATACCATCTATAAGGTGCTGTTTCTCCCAGCATCCTCTTCCCACTATTACTACAACAGCCACCAGCGTCTGTCAGTCTTCTGCTTTTGACTTCCCCTACTTTTTAATCTCCCATCAGAAAAAAAGTAAAGTAGAAAAAATTGTGAGTTGGCTAGGAAGGAACCTAGAAAATAGAGGTTGTTGGCTAGCAAGCCTCCTACAAAACTTAGCTGAGCACAGGAGGAGAATTGAGGCCCATGAGAGCTCAGTTAACATTAAATTAGTGTATATAAGTAAACCATGTTTGTTTATAGTTGTGAAAGTTAAGTTTTATGTTTGTAGTCCTTACGAACTTTTAAAACATATCCAAAACACCTTTTAATCATCAAAGTGATTAATAATCTTGTAATTGAGGTAGGAATGGCAGCACGACAGATGTTATCTGGACATGGACCTATCCCTAATAGGTATGCATTAAATGAATATTTTTTCCCTCATAATAAGCAATGGTTGGAAGTACTAGAACTTTGTAAGACTTAAAATGTTGATATATTATTTAAACTGAGAGATGGAATTCAGATATCAGAGAATCTATTAATTTCTCCACCAGCCTACTCAAATACGCACCTTTATTATCTCTCTTCCAAAATATCCAGGGGATTAAAGTCATTGTCCTAATGTGGAAGTACAAAACAATAGTAAACCTCAATTTATTACCTTGTTCACAATTGCAGGTATACTTTATCCTTCTTAGAGGAAATATATTTTCTTAAGAAAAGTTTAAAAATCATGGTTAGGTTTCTGACTTTTCCATTAAAACTTCAACAGATAGACCATTCTGTTCACATGTATCTATACTTACCCATGGAAGATGATCTTAAAATTGCTTGCTTTGCTTTAGAAACCTATATTTGGCTGTTTTTATTTGAATTAGATATCTACATACGTAAATGGTTATATTTGGTATACTAGACATTTATGTCTATTCACACTTAAATAATGTGATGTGTCAAGTAGCAAATTCTCTGAGAACCAAGTTTTTAGTAACAGATTTGGTCTGAACACATTGGTTTACCACAGAGGAGGCTTAGTTTCCATGCATAAGCTATGTGCTTGCTAGACGGATCGACTTCAGGACAAATTGTCTATAGTACCCAGTTCGCAACCATATTTCTGTCCTTAGTTTCTTCCTGTATGCAAAAGTCTGGAGTTGCCTATGTCTGGGCAAGGAAGGATTTGAGGATATAACCAGTCTTCGAATCTGCGATAATTATCAGTAGACAAGAAGGAAAAGCCCAAGGAAAGAGCAAGAATCTTCAAGATTGCCCATGTTTCAGGTCCTTCATCAAGGAGTAATACAGACACTAGCTAAACCACAGACTAAACCGGTGATAGTCATTCTCAAATAAAGTACCTGAAAATGGAGTGTCTGTGGAACACATTGTTGTTCATTAATGCAAGAGCCATAAATAAGCTTCATCCATTCAGGTAGAACTGAAATTTAGTCCAGTCTTTTCTTCTTATCCTCTGCTAGAAATTTGTCTCTTAGGAAGTCATAGTATAATCATGTCGTATGTTGTTACTTTATCTTAGAGTTCTCTCTAAGACTTTATTATTGTGCATGTTTATGTATTTCAGTGGGAGAACTGAAGTCCAGTCTGTTCAGTATGGCAAAGAAAAAGCAAATAAAGACAGGATATTTGCAAGGTAAGCCACCTCTATTTCAGTGTCTGAATTGTTTTTAAAAGATTAAAATTACTGGGGTGCCTGGGTGGCACAGCGGTTAAGCGTCTGCCTTCGGCTCAGGGCGTGATCCCGGCATTATGGGATCGAGCCCCACATCAGGCTCCTCCGCTATGAGCCTGCTTCTTCCTCTCCCACTCCCCCTGCTTGTGTTCCCTCTCTTGCTGGCTGTCTCTATCTCTGTCAAATAAATAAATAAAATCTTTAAAAAAAAAAAAGATTAAAATTACTAAAAACTCTTTTTCCAAATGTGATTACAGAATTATCACATGATCCTTTATTTAATTAAACAACAAGTTATGTTGAGGGAGTAATGAAATAATTTGTCTAGTTTATTCATTCCCTTTTTTTGTTGTTTTTTATGTGAGTGAAATTAACCCTGTGCCAAGCATTGTAGTTCTGAGCAGGCTGCATCAAGTATTATATTACGATTGTAACATTTTGTTAGAAAGTTCATTTCCTTCATTATTTTAAACATTTTTTAATAACATAATAATTAATTCCATATATTATTCAGTCCATTTCCATATTTCTTTAAATGACATTGTTAAGAAATAAGTTTATTTTTTCGGGTGCCATTTAGTTATCTTCATATTTTTAGGAGCTATTTATAACCAGTTTGCTTTTTAACAAGTGAAATGACATAGGTTTATGTTTTAGAAAACAGGTATATGAGCAGTTGATGGAGAATGGGTTAGAAGTAAGGACTTGGGGGCGCCTGGGTGGCATAGCAGTTAAGCGTCTGCCTTCAGCTCAGGGCGTGATCCTGGCGTTGTGGGATCGAGCCCCACATCAGGCTTCTCTGCTGGGAGCCTGCTTCTTCCTCTCCCACTCCCCCTGCTTGTGTTCCCTCTCTCGCTGGCTGTCTCTGTCTCTGTCAAATAAATAAATAAAATCTTTAAAAAAGAAAAAGAAGTAAGGACTTGGTACCAAGAGACCAATTAGAAGGTTATTACCATATTCCAAGTGAAAATAATGAAGGCCTGAACTAAAACAGTGGTGATGAAATGGAGACTAGGGAACAAATCTGGGGAGCATTTTCTATGTAGAACTAGAAGAAGTTGTTAATCAATTAGGTGGAGGTGTGTTAGAGACAGGAGTATCCAGAAAGACCATCAGATTTGGGTGACATAAAATGGACAAGGGGTTACAGGAAAGAGAACAAATTTGTATTGGAAAAAGGAGTTAAACTGGCACAGGTCTACTTTGAGATGCGTGAACAACAATCTAACAGGATTATCCAACAAATGAAAGGAGGAAGAATGACCAAATTGGTGGCAGCAAATGTTTATCTAAGAACTACTCTACTGAGCATTGTTTCAGGCCCTGGGAAGACAGTGAAAAACAAATACACAGCTTAGTCCCATGGAGCTTAAATTCTGATTGGTGCAACAGGTATCTAGTGTAAGAAAAGGATTGAGCCAGCACAAGGCCATGGAGCTGGAGCCCCCTTGTCATGTTGGAAGAAGAGTAGGCAGGCCAGTGATGGACCAGAAAGAGCAAGGCAGTGCTAGAGAAAGTGGTTAGAGAGGAAGATAGGAAGCAGCCAGAACTTGTATGACCCCATGTTAGAAATGGTAAGGACTTTGGATTTAAGGGCTGAGATCCCCCACTGGAAGGGATAAAAACTGACTTCCATTTTAACCATCTGGCAGAGTTGCCGTGTTTTACAGTGGTAAACTGAAATATTTACAAATATCGTGATTTCTCGGATTTGCTTCAAAATAATTGGGGTGAGAGGGTTCAAGTAAATGGTAGGGAGGGAACAAGATTGACCGTGATGATGATTGTTGAATCTGGGTCCTGAGTGCAGTGTTTATTAAACTATTCTTTATACTTTTGTTTATGTTTGAAATGTTCCATAATAAAAATACGGGAGTAGAAGAGGGGGAATCACTCTGGCTGCTGTGGTGGAATCAACTGTATGGTGATGTGAGTGGACAGAAGATAGTCAGTGAATCTAATAGTGGCTAACATTTATTTTATATTTATCTGTGCCAGGCAGTTTTTGTGTATGATCTCACAATCCCCATAATTCAGTTAGGTAAATTCCATTACAGGTGAGAAAACTGAGCATAGCATGTCTGAATGATTTAACTGAGATAGTCAAGGATGTAGCAGGATTCTCATGCAGGCCTCCCAGTTCTAACCCACACTTTTAACATCTGCAGAATAGTTCTTACTGTTCTGCCTGAGATACTGAACGCTTGGCTCCTTTCCTGTCTCAGAGCCTTGAGAGATGACCTCCTTTATTGTCCATCTCCCCCACTAGAATGTAGGCTCTATGAGGGTGGGAGTTTTGTCTGTTTTATTCACTGCGTTAGCCCCAGCTCTTGTTGTAATGTATGTGGTATGGTAGATGTGTTTTAAATGAAGCAGTGGTTTTTCAGTAGAAATGGCTTACAGAGGGTAAGTCGTTAAATTAAAGAGTTCATCTGGGGCGCCTGGGTGGCTCAGTCATTAAGCATCTGCCTTCGGCTCAGGGTGTGATCCCAGGGTCCTAGCATTGAGCCCTGCATCAGGCTCCGTGCTCCTCTGGGAGCCTGCTTCTTCCTCTCCCACTCCCCCTGCTTGTGTTCCCCCTCTTGATGTCTGTCTCTCTGTCAAATAAATAAATAAAATCTTTAAAAAAAAAAAGTTCATCTGCTTGGGGTCTACTGCCATTGGAGACATAAGAATTTTAATTATAGAATTTTGCTTTTGATTTTACTTTAATTTTGCTCTTAGTCTTCATCAAAAAGACCTTCTTGTTTTGTGTTTGTTGAGTAAAAGGAGTTTTTGTTTTTTCTCTCTCCAAAAGTAGAAATTGCTTTATTTTTTGTTCTACTTATATAAGTAATACTTCATTATTTTTTTTAAAATTCCAACATGCCAATACTTATGTGGCAGGGAAGAGAGCCATGATCACAGAGACGGTTAGAGGCTTGTAAATTGTATTCGGGCCATTCTGACCCCTGTGATTTCCCCAAATGTGGGAAACTCAACTGGGTTCAAGGTTTCCCCTTTTTAAAAAAGAAAAAAAAAAAAGTAAAGAAAAGGAAATAAAGTCTAACATGCCAAATAATATAAAGAAAAATCATGACCCAACATGATTATTTTTTAAAAATTGGAGGGGGGGCGCCCGGGTGGCTCAGTTGGTTAAGCATCTGGCTCTTGATTTCGTCTCAGGTAATGATCTCAAGGTCCTGAGATGGAGCCCCACTTTGGGCTCTGCGCTGGGCGTGGAGCCTGCTTAAGAGTCTCTCTCTCCCTCTACCCCTCCCCCCCTTAAAAAATTGGTACTTACTATTCAAGAATTTGCCATGTATATCCTTACAGAGATGTGTGTGTGTGTGTGTGTGTGTGTGTGTATTTCATTTAAAAATTATTTCATACTTTTTATTGCTTATTTTTATCACTTCATGTATCATAGGCATTTTCTTTTATGTTGAAAAATCTAGTCATTTATGTCAGTAAATCTTTAAGCAGTGAAATCCTTTTATCCGAAACAGTAGATTTAACTTCATGATTCCTCCTTTTAACCTGTCACTTCCCTGCCTCTGGAGTTGGAGTCACTGCTAAAACTATGTGACTCTTTGCCAGTACTGTATGTCTTGAATGCTTGTAAAGATAAATAACAAATGCTATTGTAAGTTCCTTGGAGTAAGGACATTTGAAACTAAAAATTATTCAAGCATGATTTTTATGTGTTTGAATTAATAAAATTTACCTGCATTGTTTTTCTTCATTCCTGGCTTATCCTCATCCTCATTTGTCTATGAATAACCTCCCGGAGAGGAAGACTGTCAGTGAAAATGCCTTGAAGGATTTAGCTGGTCAGGGCTAGATAGCATTTGGCTGTGAAAAATTTACTTGAATTTGAATGATGTAAATCATTCAACATTTGTTCAAAATTCTGAATATGATTTATTTTTATGTCTTGTTTTTAGATTTATGAAGGAAATATTGTCATTTCTCTACTAAATATAAATATTAGCATCATATTAACGGTTATTTGGTTACTTGCTTGTTAGGGAAGGGAGAAAAGAAGAAAGTAAGAACAGAGATACCTACTCTAATAGACTTGGCTACTGAAATTATTCAGAACCTTCCCTCTTACAGTCTTAGATACCCTTGTTTCCAGTTACAAAGTGCTCAGCTCCTGTAGGAAGGTAAAATGTACAGAAAATGTTATTGAAATTCTTTTTCTTGAAACTTCTCAAGAATGAAATAATTTACTTCCTCTTAATTTTGTTTTAATATACAAGGTATTCAAGTTCTAAGTACTGTACTTTATTTGCATCATTTCTTGCAGACTTATAAAATCAAAATCAATATTTTTCTGATTGTTTTCTGTTAAAAATGCATCTAACAAAATACTTAGCTTTTTTCTTCTTTTCCTAACTTAAATTTTTTTCTTGCTTGCTATTTATAAAAATAGTGAACATGATTTGATAATTAGTTCTGTAGTATGATATTTTAATACAAACGCCAAATTGTAGATGTATTTATTAATTTAATATCACATGCAAATTACTTTATAAGTTATAGTGTTTTAATATTTTGATCATATGTGACCTTGAGAAATATGCACAATTAAACCTGCATCTTAGTTCTTCATTTTGTATATGCATTATTAAAATGAGAAATTGTTTAATAGGTTATTTTATAAAACAAATATGCATTGCTTAATGAATAGTAGGCTAAAATTCCAATACGAGAACCCTCAAGTAACTGTTCCAATTCTTCTGTTATATGGAATTCCATGAATCCTCCTTTGAATAAGAAGTCATCAGCAGGGATAAAGTTGTTTTTAATGGTACTGTGTTAACGATCCTGCCATCTCCAAAAGATTTAAGCTTCTCTGGCCTTGTTTTTGTTAATATATCACAATCTTATTGTGATGACCTGATGGATATCTACCAAAATATTCTCATGGTTTTAGCAATTGTTGAGTTATTCTGTTAAATTATTAGAGAATTCTAGAGTTCTTGTCCACTTCTTAGAATTTTAGTTGGTGGTATATAGCTAGAAAAGATTTCTCCTTAAAGTTTCCATGTAAGGTTGTTTCTTCAGCAATAATTAATAAGTTACTTTTTTCCCCCAGTATATCTACTCTTTGAATTGCTTTCACACTTTTTCAATTGTCGTATAAAATCTAAGAAGAAAGCAAAAGAATGTTTACATGCAACAGAAAAATAAAGTGCCATGGTCAGAAAATATATTTACCACATTGCAAACACACTGATGAAGTGTGGTATTTTTTTCTCTGAAATTTCCACATTCAACAGGAAACATAGACAGCAGACTTGAGTGGGTGGGTCTCTGAGGTTAAAGCTGTTAATAAAACACTTGAAATTTAGTTTTAAACGCAGAGCATTTCCAACCATGTTTAGTTTATTAACAACAGTAAAGTGTTCTGATGCTCTGTGCTGGGTGAGTATAACTAGAATTTTTCCTCCTTCAAATGATTTTTTTCCCTCTGTTTGAAAACGAAAGTAGTTGATCTAATTATGATATGAACTCCTAACAGTTTATATTTAGTAGTCTAATATATGAGAAAGAATAGCTTATTAACGTCGAGAATTGGCTAATAGAAGAGCAGTAAATGCTAAGGTTTCTTTAGTAATCTTCATTTTAAAAATCAAATGCATGAAAAAATATACTTGTTTTCCATCTTATTGTGAGTAAAGGAATATGAGTTTGCATAGCAGTATTAGGATGTTGGGCTAAATGGTGTCCTGATTGTCTTCAAGTAGGAAAACCCTGTAATTTGGACTTAACGATAATGGGAAATATTCATGCTTCTATTACTTTGAATTTATTTGTGAAAAATGAAATCTGAGCCAGTGCCTTTTTTTTTTAAATCAGTAACATTATATCTCTTTTAGGAAATGTTATATGTTCTTAAATTAAGGAGATGTCATTCTACCAAACTAAAAAAGGTTTTGGCTATGAATACCCAAAATGATGGGGTATTTGTTTGATTTGGATTCATAAGGAATTTAAGATACTTGTGGTTTAATAAAAGTAATAGACTAAAACATTGCACTGAAAATTCAGATACTCCTAAATCATAAAATGTAGGAAGAAGGGAAGGCCCTAGGGTCATACATTGTACCAGTAAATTTAGATATTTAGACATAGATACTTACATGCTTTGTCTCATGGAAGGTCAAAACTAGTACACTCTACTAATCGTTATTTTAATGCTTCCTACCATGTCTATAAATATTTTTGAGTATTCTTAGTAAGTGTTACCATGCTTTTTAGTCCAGTCTGTTTATATGTGCTTCAGTGAATTTATTAATGAAATATAAGACTATCAGCTTACAAGATGATTTATTTTGTGTTTTTCTGTAAGTAGCATAATTCCTTATATTAACCTTCATATTAACTCTGCATGTCAAAAAGTAGATGTCATACGTTTTCCATGAATTTTGGCCACTGTCAGAATTTGAATATTTTTTTATATTCTGCAAAGGTCCATATCTTTTCTGAAATGATTACTTAGTTCTCATCTTTCTCAGTGTGGTAGCTGACAATATATAGATAGGTGAAACGTAGTCTTCTGCTCCCTACCACCAGACAGAATGTTAACCTTTTAAATGTTTTTTAAAAAACAAACCAATCCACTAGCCTACTACTATATATAAGATGTAAAAAGTTATAATATACATAATTACCATTTTCACCCCGTCCTCTATTAAGGTAGAGGATCAGGGTGTAGATTTAAGGATATTTAGGAGATAATAGGCTAGCAATTGTTTAATACATCGCAAGATGAGCTAAAGTTTCAGAAACTCTGGAATAGGCAACATTTATAATGTTGCTATCTGAGATAACTTGATAGCCAACTACTCCTTTGCTTTTTTCCTTTCTTCTCTTTTTCTCCTCTTCCTGTTCTCTCTTCTACTCTTAGCATGTCTTTCCCTCCTTCTCCATACAAAGCAGATTTAATTTCTTAGGAAATTATGGGGTAGATGTGTCACTAAATGCATTAATTTCTTTTAAGTAAATTATGTTTACTCATCTAGAATATGATCTATTAAGATAGATTCTAAGATTTGGTTAATAGTTGGGGATATAAAAATAAAAATTTTTACATATCAAATTATTTCTGCAGATCCCCAAGTAAGCCTTTGGCACGGAAATTAATGGATTGGGAAGTAGTAAGCAGAAATTCAATATCTGATGACAGGTTAGAAACACAAAGCCTTCCATCACGATCTCCACCTGGAACTCCTAACCAGTAAGTACAGACTTACTGTAGACTGGCCTGAAGATCAAAATATGTAAATATTTGCATTTAAATATCTAGTCAAACATGATTTTTGTTGCTCCAGAGCATTATTTTCTCATAGCCTGCAGCTTACTGCACAAGTGGCAAGAAAAGTCTCATCAATCAGGGAGTAGAACATTGAACAAGGATGCTCGCTTTCCTGTACGGTATGGAGCTCTAGCCAATAAATCAAGATCTATTAGTAGAATTAAAATCTGGAAATGTGGTTGTTATTGACATAATCCTTTTTCATGTGGCTCTCCAGAATTCTAGGGAAGCATATATTTTTTGAAAATGCTAAATGATTGTGATCATCTTACCTAACCTCCTACCCCAACTGTTCCACCACTTTCTTTGGTCTGGAAAAAGGGGTTTCCAATATAAATTCTCACAAGCTTAGCCATGTCTGCACTAAGAAGCCTGTATTACTCACCACTTACTGTTTATATACTTCATTCTAGTATTTCTCACAAAAACTGTAGGCTTTGGTATAGATAATAATAAGATAATCAACTTGTACTGGCTGAAGATGTTAATTTTATAATGTCTTAACAAATGTTTTGTGTGTAATATATGTATGTAATTAAATAATGATAAATAGATGTCAGTGTATTCATAGACTTTGTTCACCCAAAAGGTTAAAATCAAAATATTTGAGTTTTGGTATGGAATATATTTGAAGTAGTCTAACTTCAGAAATATTTTAAACACATTAATATCCAGTAAGTGTGTACTACGTTGTACTTTTATGAAAGATTTAATTTTTTATTTTAGAGAGCACAAGCAGGGAGAGGAGCAGAGGGAGAGGGACAAGTAGACTCAGCGCTGAGCGCAGAGCCTGACATGAGGCTTGATCCCATGACCCTGAGATCATAACCTGAGCTGAAATGCAGAGTTGGATATCCAACCAGCTGACCCACCCAGGTGCCCCTGTACTAAATTCTAAAAATTGTGTCACCAGTGGGTGTTTTTCAGCCCAAGAATAAACTTCTACATAACAAAAGTAAAGTTTGATTTAGAGATCATTACCTCATACCTATGTGTCTTCCTAGCTGCTAAGCTGCTAAAAAAGATAGACTCACAAGTTTTTCTCTTACTAATTGCAGATTGCTATATCATCTTTCTTTATAAAATACTGCATATATTCAGAGGCTCATCAACTATTTGAGGAAAGTCCAGAACCATCTTTTTTGGTCCGTTTTCCAGCCACCCATTTCTCCATTTGTTACTAGTAGCACTAAATAATTAGAGCAAATTACAGAAGACAGAGGAAAGATGATTGAGTTAATTAATTAACAGTAGCTCTGATTAAATTTCCTAGATAATGAAACAGTTTTAGATATAATCTGAAAATTTTTTTTTCTTAATTCTAAAGAGACAGTATAGTGTGATGGTTAAGAGCATGGGCCCTGGAATCACTGAAAGTTTGAACTTTGAGCAAGTTAATTAATCTCTTTGTCCCATTTTCCTCATTTACAAATTATAATAACAGTGTCTTTCTTATAGTATTGTTATAAGGATTCAATGAGGTGATATATGTAAAATCCTTAGAACAATGCCTAGCACATAATAAGTGTTCAAATGTTAGCTGTCATAATTAATAGTAATAATGATAATAATTCATGTGACTGTCACAAGGATGGAAATATGTTATTCATTATTTATTTTTAGGAATTTTAAAAAGTCCCATAAATAAAAACTTTTATACGGATTAAAAAAGAACACAGACCAGAGATATTTCTGAATTATTTATTCTCTCCCTTTATTTTATACAGACATACCTTGGAGATGTTGCAGATTTGGTTCCAGACCACTGCAAAGAAGCAAGTCACTGAATTTTTTTGTTTCTTAGTACATATAGAAGTTATATTTACACTCTACTGTATTCAATTAAATGTGCAGTAGCAATGTGTAAAAAATCAATGTGCATACTTTAATTAAAAACACTTTATTACTAAAAAATGCTAACTGTATCTAAGCTTTCAGCGAGTCATAATCACTGATCACAGATTACTGTAACAAAAACAATAATGATAAAGTCGGAAATAATGCAAGGATTACCAAAGTGTGACAGAGGCATGAAGTGAACAAATGCTGTTGGAGAAAGGCACCCAATAGACTTATTCCATGCAGAGTTACTGCAAACCTTCAATACGTTTTTTTTTTTTTTTTTTTTTTTTTTTTTAAAGAAGAGGGGCACCTGGGTGGCTCAGTCAATTGGGTGTCTGATTCTTGATTTTGGCCCAGGTCATGATCTCGGGGTTGTAGGATCAAGCCCCGCATCAGGCTCTGCACTCTGTGGGGAGTCTGCTTGAGATTCTTTCCCTCTGCCCCTCCCTTGCTCATGAACTCCCTCTCTCTTTCTCTGTCTCTCTAAAAGAAATAAACCTTTTAAAAAGAAGAAGATGAGGCAATAAAGCAAAGTGCAATAAAATGAGGAATAAATGCTATAATACTGTAAATGCTGATTAAGACACTAAGTTGTAGTGACTAAAGCTAAGGTTGGTAGAGATAATAGATTGAACAGGTAAAACCCTTGTGGCAGATCGCTGACTGTAGTTCTGATCTTAGACTTCCTATTTGGTATTCTTTCTGTTTACATCATACTATCTTTGTCAGAGATTTTGATTAGTCACTGTGGTTAGTGTTAAAACATGTACCCACTTTCTAATGTAATCATGTAAGTAAGAAACTGGAAAAAGTTGAACTAAAGCACATTTTCACTCAATTTTTCTTCTTCTTTATATAGTCGAAATTCTGCATTCACACAAGAGGGAACCCGGTTACGACCATCTTCAGTTGGTCATCTGGTAGACCATGTGGTTCACACTTCCCCAAGCGAAGTATTTGTGAATCATAGATCTCCGTCTTCAACACAAGCTAATAGCATCGTTCTGGAATCTTCACCGTAAGACCTTTTTCATTTAGCTTCCCTCTTATAAATAATAATGCCCCAGATTGTTTCATTTGAAATAATCTGGGAAATTAGGGTATTTGATACAAGCATTTATTTATTCAGTGTTTTGAAATTTTTATGTATTTGTAAATGTGCTTATTTGTTCCTGAGAGTTCTTTGTATTCCCCTCCCCCTACCCCACCCCCAAAAATCCCTCTTACTGTTTCATTGACAGTATGTTCTTAAACCTTTAGTTTCTGCAGATAATGTTGCACTGTGGTCAGGCAATAAAATACTAAAAGGTAGAGTTAATATTTTTTCAGGAAGGGAACCATAAGAATGAATAGACAATGTGGGAAAAATTAAATAGCAAAGGAGAACTAAATAAGATGACCATCATTCTGAAAATAAGCTGTAGAAAGTATGCACCCAGGGCGCCTGGGTGGCTCAGTCATTAAGCATCTGCCTTCGGCTCAGTTCATGATCCCACCGTTCTGGGATTGAGACCCACATTGGGCTTCCTGCTCAGCTGGAAGCCTGCTTCTCCCTCTCCTGCTCCCCCTGCTTGTGTTCCCTCTCTCGCTGCCTCTCTCTCTGTCAAATAAATAAATAAAATCTTAAAAAAAAAAAAAAAAGAAAGTATGCACCCATCTTTTTAAAAATTCATTCCTATCTCCTATTACATACTGGTATATAAATCCAGCTTCATAATTCAGCATTTATACCCCATTAGTTTAATACACAACATGCTTACCCTCACAATAATATGCAATATCTTGATTTATTGGTTTATATAATGCAGTTAGTCCATATGCAAGTAAAAACAGTGTGAGAATTTTGGGAAAAAAGTAAAATTCTTTATAAGGCACATAGATAAGTAGAAAGATTAATTGTTGAGAAGAAGGAAGGGTGTAGGATGTAGTGACTGTGATCAGGGCTGAAGAAAAAAGGGGTCTGAGAGTGATGGGTAGAAGAGTAGATGGACTGATAAGCAAAGCAGGTAGGTGTAGGAGCTCGGGAACACGTGACAAGATATAGAGGAGGTGTGGTTGTCCTCACTATGGGGCCAGACAAAGGAGGACTGGCTAAGCTATTAAGACAAGTGGAATTTTAGTCTTGGTAACAAAGCTTGGTAAAACATTTTGATTGTGTGTGTACAGAGGATGGAAGAGTAGGAAGGATACACAGTGACACATGTGGGGAATGAGTTGACAGGAGACAAGGCTGGTGGAAATTTAATTTTTTTTAAAGATTTATTCATTTATTTGTCAGAGAGCGTGCGCTTGCAAGCAGGGGGAGTGGCAGACAGAAGGAGAGGTAGGCTCCTAACTGAGCAAGGAGCTGGAAGTGGGATTCGATCCTAGGACCCTGAGATCATGATCTGAGCCAAAGGCAGATGCTTAACCAACTGAGCCACCCAGGCTAATTTTTTATTACTTTAAAAATTATCCTTGTAGGGTCGCTTGGGTGGCACAGCGGTTAGGTGTCTGCCTTCAGCTCAGGGCGTGATCCTGGCGTTATGGGATCGGGCCCCACGTCAGGCTCCTCCGCTGTGGGCCTGCTTCTTCCTCTCCCACTCCCCCTGCTTGTGTTCCCTCTCTCGCTGGCTGTCTCTATCTCTGTCAATTAAATAAATAAAGTCTTTAAAAAAAAATTATCCTTGTATACTTTGATTTTTTAATAATCATATATTTTCTAATTCTGAAACTTTAAAAAGTACAGTAATTAAGCACATGATCGAGATGTTAATTGGTTACATTTAAAAATGCTATACTTTCAGCACATAGAAATAAACCATATAGAGGAATCTCAAAACCCCATCTTACTGCAGAACAAAACAATATAACTCCCAGGACCTAACCAAATTATCTCAGTCCATTTTTTGAAGAGCCCTTTTCATACAGACTCACATACACATACACATATACATACAATTGAGTATCTCCATATATATATATTTTATAGGTTCATCAACCCATTAAAACCTTTGTTCTGGTTTCCTGACCTTGAATGGAGATGCAAGTTCAGGACACATTGGCATTGTGTAGGTGTTGCTTCCCCATCCTGATCCACAAGAATTTCAAATGCTTGGACCTTTCTCTAGACATGTATTTAGTGCGGCTTATGTGTTTGTATTCAGTTTTGACTCTCTGAACACTGCATTTAAAATTCAGCCAGTTTTAACCTTAAGAATAATGAGAGAGGTCTGAAAAGATAAGCTTAATGGTAAACGAATAACTTACATTAGTTGCTTACAATCAGCTTCAGAAATTATCTCACTGTTCAAGACAACTCAATGAAATAGGAAAGACATGTAATCCCCATTTTGTAGATGAGAAAGCCACACTTAACAGGACTTGTCCCAATTTACAGAACTAAAATTCAGGTCTTCCCTACCTGAGCCAATCAGCAGAACTTTGTGTCTTAGACAAGGCTTTGTTGATTGATTGACCAGTTGGTTGGTTGATTGCTTGGCTGGCTGATATTTGAAATCCGGAGAAAACATTTTACAACTTGGAATCCATAGGGTTTAGTTCTGGCCAAATGTGGAAAGAATTCGGACAATGTGTTGGATGAAACACAGAGCATTTCAACGTGTATTGAAACAAATCTTGAGATCAATCTCACCAGTTCCTTTTTTTTTTTTGAGTGAGTACAGGGCCTTTGAGGTGAAACCTGGGTCCAAACTTCAGTCACTGGGTAAGGTCACCTGCTTCACAAGGAGGAAACACTATTAACTCATTGGTGTGTTTATTATGGAAACAAATAGGTTGTTTGTACTGCTTAGAATAAAGTTACCGTTTTTAGGCGGGGGTGATTGAGACTACAGTCTACCATTTCCTTCCTTTCTTTAAATGTTTCGCAGAAGATTAGACTGTTTTGGTTTGTGATTTTCTGAGAAAAACAATAACCCTCAATTAATTTGAAAATACTTAACAGGTGTTTATTTTAGTAAATTCACACCACAAATGTTAATATATTCCTATTAGTATGTAATAGGGAAGCTTGGACGTTTCTACAAAATCATCACAAAACATGTGAGTTGGGTGGTTAAGATTTTTTTATTTTCATACAGATTGCTAAAGACAGCAACAGAGAGCTGCTTTGACTGCAGAATAAGCTGCTTTCACTGCTGCTGTTGAAGCATTCATGAGGAAATTTAAAGCTGAGTGGACTCAAATCAGCAAAGTTTTTGCCTACCTGGCTTCATTGACAGTTTTAGCAAATCTTTTGCTGCTATGTTACAATATATTGCTCTGTTGACAACAAAGTGCACTTTAACATTTTCATTATTTGCTCTTCACTTAACACTTTTTAAAATGTCAAAGTTGAAGATAAGCAAGTTATTTGTATTGAAAAATCCCAATATGAGAGTTGGGCATTGGAACACTCTCAGAATTATATTCCCATGTCCCCTTCTCCTTTCTTAATGTCCAAAAGTTAACACAGGTAGTAATTTGTCCACAAAATTTTTTTGTGGGTGAATTTTGAACATTATGTTTCAAGCTCTGGTCCCATTCAAACCTCCCCCCCATCATATACAAATTATTGGTTTTAAGTATATTAAAATCATTGAGTTAGAAATACGTTCTCCATTAAAGTAAAAATGCATGTTATTAAAGCACAGATCTCTACTGATCTTGCATTCTCTGCATTTAAATATAAGTTGTTTTTATTAGAACTTAAAATATAGAGCAGTATTACCACTTATAACCAAATGGCATGATAGAAAATAGTCATGTTCAGGGTATGCTCTGAGAAGTTCTGTTGAGGCCTCAGATACTGTCAGGTGGGTTGCTTAGCTTTTGTATATTTTATATATTGGCATCTGAGAAGCATCTTATTTGGAGAGGAGTCTACTGCTACATAAAGTATGGAAACCTCTGATTTAAAATAACTTTGCTCCTGCCTTTTATAGTTTTGTTTAAAGTGCAGCTATAGCATAATGTTCAGAGCAGAAGTTCTGGATTCAGGCTGGGTTTAAGACTTGGTTCCACCACTTCTAATTATATGACCTTGGATGAGTCATTTTATCTCTGTAAGCCTCAATTTCCTCACCTTTAAAAAAACAGGATGATAATATCTACCTCATAGGGTTGCTCTGAACAGTAAATGAGATGTATAATAGTTAAGCAGAGAAAAAGTGCTTAGTAGATGTTAACTATAATAATTGTATAATTCTAGTTAATTTGCGGGGATATACTGGCAGCCTTTAAGAATATTAATCAGCCATTTATCTGTCTACTTGTTTGAAGTACGGAGATGAGGAATTCTCCAAACGCTTAACTTTATCCTTAGGCCCTAATCACAAGAGACTCTTCACAGATTTCACAATCCTGAAGGATCGAATTCATTTTCCGGAGCCATTTTTGCTTGGACTGTCCCATTCTAGTCTTTTCTAGTGAGTCACCACAGCTTCATCCTCACTTCATCAATTCCTTTCACTTAGTCTTTAAAGATTTGTCTTCACTTTGCTCCTCTGAGCTACTACCACTGAAAACTTTATGTCCTCACTCAGCTTAACCCAATTCCCATGCCAGTCTTGCATGGGATCAAGTTGATCAAGTTGACCAGTTTATCAAGTCTAGCAACATGCAGTTGACCCTTGAACAACGTGGGCGTTAGGGATGCCAACCCCTGAATAGTTGAAAATTCACATATAACTTTTGACTCCCCAAAAACTTAACTGCTAATAACCTGTTGTTGACCAGAAGCCTTACTGAGAATTAAATTAAAAAGTGAGTAAGTAATTAACTATACTCATGATCTCTACATTAAATATGAAGTAGGAGGTTATTTGTTATAATAAATTGAGTTAATACACTTGGAATATGTCTTAAAATGTAATTGATAACCTTTGTTCAGAATAAGAATTTTCAGGAGTCTGTGCTGTGACATCCTTGATTACTTTGATAGACTGTATTAGAGACAAAAATAGATATGTAGATGGAGTTTGGTTATTGGACATGGAGACATAGAAAGGGTAGTTACTGGGATTACTGGGAGAGCACATAATTAGTTTGTAAAAGCTCCCGGACCAACCTATCCCTCTGCAACAATCTGACATCTGAAGAGCCTGACCATCACTCTCTGAGAAGTTATTCTAACAAGAAGGTTTATTCTAACAAGAAAGTTACATAAAGCAATGAGAGAAGGCAGATAGCCCTTTTCCTGAAATCTGAAATTACAGTGTTCTTTCCTGTCTAATCCTCTCAGTGCATGCTGCATTCTCCTCACCTTGTCTTTAGAACTTGGCTTAAATCCCAACCCAAGCCTGTGTGCTTGGCTCTCTTCCTTCCTGTGTTTTCCTGCGGACTTGAATATTTAAGAGAGGTTATACTCAAATACGTACTGGAATCTCACAAGTACCCCTGGGTGGGATTTATGTGGACTGGGATGCCCATGGCCCATCTAAAGGCAGCAGCTCATTCTTGGCTTTGACCAGTGGTAATGCAGTTTCATTCTTTCCAGAGCGTCCAAATTTTCCATTCTGAAAATCCAGATACATATGTAATTTTTTAAATGTAGCCAATTAACTCACATTTTATAAAGAAAAAATAATGGGCCAAATGTATGTTGGCCAAAATTGGCCCACAAGCCATGAATTTGCAACCAGTGTTTCAGGACAATGATTTCTAATTAGCAATGCATAATAAAAATCACTTCTGGAGCTTTTTTGACTATATATACCTAATCTTTTGATCAACTGCTTTTGATCAACTGCTTTTTATGTTTTTTTTTTTTTTTTTTAAAGATTTTATTTATTTATTTGACACAGAGAGACAGCCAGCGAGAGAGGGAACACAAGCAGGGGCAGTGGGAGAGGAAGAAGCAGGCTCCCAGCAGAGGAGCCTGATGTGGGGCTCGATCACAGAACCCTGGGATCACGCCCTGAGCCGAAGGCAGACGCTTAACGACTGCGCCACCCAGGCACCCCTGATCAACTGCTTTTTAGAAATGTCACATCTGTGAGGCTGTGCCAGGGGATGTGTCCGTCTTTGTGTCCTAATCCCTTCCAGCAGGCCATGTTTGAGGTCCATGTCTCTATTCTCATCTGTGTGAACAATTTCCTGGATTAGCAACACTTGAATATATTGGATCTTAAAGGCTTGGGCTCTTGGCAGTTAAAACTGGTAGAATAAAAACTATTACATTTGGTACCTGGAGTCTCTGACCATCAAGGTAGACCTCAAAGAAGGCTTTGCTGAAAAAGAGAGGTATGTTCTTTGATGCAGTCCTTACAGACTTCTCAGAATTCAGAGCATTGTGTTCCCTAAAGACTTCTATGTAGAAAGTTAGACTGAGTGGGCATTATGGTTTACCTACTTATTTCATGATTAAGTTTTATATTACATTATGGAAATTTGGAATGACTATTTTCTCTTAAGAGAAACTTCCCTGGAGGGCTATACAGTTAAACCATTTATTATTAATCCTGGCTGACTTCCTTGGCACTAATAAAACTTTTATCTTCATCACCTGTATCTACCAGGTATTTAGCAAGCAGTGAGCCTCTAAGTAAGGTTCACACCTTCTCTGCCAGGGGAGAGCATATGTACCGAAGAGCCGCTCTGACACTAATTTCTGTATCTGTTTTCTTGGGATAAACTATGCTGTGGTAGCAAATTACCCCAACTTATAGTGACTTATAACAATAAAGGTTATTTCTTTCTTACATTATATGTACATCATGGATCATCTGTGGCTCTACTCCATGTCATGTCCATTGCAGGACCCATACTCTTGTTTGGGGCATGGCTAGTCTGATGGCCAAGGAAAAAGAGACGCATGATGAATCATGAGCTGTTTCTTCAGGTGTCCTTTCAAAAGTGACCCCTTCTACTTACATTTCATTGGACAGAGCAAGGCCTATGGCCAAGCCTAATGTCGGCCAGAGAGAGTGGAGAATGATTTTTGAACAATAATACAATCTAATGCAGTTCCACTTCCTCAAGACCTTACAATTTGTATCTTGGGCATCTGTTGTCACTCAAAAAAGCAGAAACTGAACGAAATCTGTGTCTGGATAGTACAGCAGCCGCCGTGCAACTTGATACAGCAGCTATCGACTCTCTTAAGAGACCTTAGGCAATGGGACAGTAATTCTTTTATTTTCTCAAAGACCTCCTGGCATCACAGAGATTAATAATAACCTCTGAAATGGTCACTGCTCCTACCAAGAACTATTTCCCCTTGCCTTATTTTCCTCACTTCCACAACCTCCATGGATGAATGCTTCCTAGGATGCAAATTGAACCACTGGTTCCCCCTTCTGGCCTTGTGAAAAACTCACAAGTAGTGTTATTACATATACTGTGCTGGATCTTAAAAAAGCTACTGTTTATACCTTGAAGCTTCTCCTACTTAGCTCTTTTTATTAATTCTTGCTGTCACAAATTGAGGCTTATTCTCCCTAATGTTAATTGGATTTTGTTTCTTTAAATTACATACTCCAACAATGTCTTGTCCATTTTTATCTCCTCAGTGAGCTCAACACTTTTACTCAGATTCTAATCTTTGTGAGCATTGAGTTCATTACTTTCATGAATTGTATGTTTTGTCTTGTTTTTGTAAGATTTTATTATTCGTCAGAGAGAGAACACAAGCAGAGGGAGTGGCAGGCAGAGGAAGAAGCAGGCTCCCCCCTGACCAAAGAGCCCAATGTGGGACTCTATCCCAGGACCCTGTGATCATGACCTGAGCTGAAGGCAGACGCTTAACTGACTGAGCCACCCAGGCATCCCTTGTGTTTTATTTCTAAGTAAATTGGGCCAATCACAAGTTCTCTAGATTGTACCAGTTGTTTTATCTGTGGAACAGCTCAACTCTCAATTCTGATTTCTCTTTGTCTGCCTTTTTCCCTGGCTACCCATGTGACTCCACTGATAACATTATTTTTAAAGTGTTTTGGAAAGGTGTATATACTGTTATAGTAGATTAATAGATATCTTCATTGTGATACCCATAAAGTATATTTAATTATTATGTAGAATTGTTTACAGATTTGATAAAGTAGGGAATTTGATGTACTACTTAAACGTCAAAGTTAAGAAAGGTTTCATTAAACAGTAGCACTTGTAAATAGAATATTTAAAGCTTGTCTCTTACTAGACATTGTAAATATCCGAGTTGATTGAGCCTAGCTTTTATTTTTTTTTTTAAGATTATATTTATTTATTTGACAGAAGAGCACAAGCAGGAAAAGCAGCAGGGGGAGGGGCAGAGGGAAAGGGAGAAGCAGGCTCCCCACTAGGCAGGGAGCCAGAGCAGGATGCGGATGCGGGGCTCGATCCCAGGACCCTAGGACCACAACCTGAGCCGAGGGCAGACACTTAACCAAATGAGCCACCCAGGCGCCACGACCCTAGCTTTTAAAATAACAATTCTAGAAGACAGCTTCCAAAATACTCATTTTTTTTTTTCCCCTTTTTCCTGTCCAGGTCACAGGAGACCCCTGGAGATGGGCAGCCTCCAGCTTTACCACCCAAACAATCAAAGAAAAACAGTTGGAACCAAATTCATTATTCACATTCTCAACAAGATCTGGAAAACCATATTAATGAAACATTTGATATTCCATCTTCTTCTGAAAAATCTACTGTAAGTAGCTTTCAGATATTCTCATATTTCTTCAAAATTTTTTAATCGGAAGTGAAATTTTTTTATACTGTGGTATGTTTTGTCTGTAATTTATATTACTGTACTTTCTCTTTTTCATCATATGTTGCTCATGAATTTTGCCATGATACAACCCAATTGTGGAATTTCCTTTTATCATTGCTCTAAAAGTTCATTCTTGACAAATTTATGTTGATTTTAGTCTTGCAAAGCATACATTTTCAGAACAAACGCTAATAATGCATTAAATACAACTAACTTTATTATATAATTTGCTGAATGCAGAGACTATCATTTTCATCAACCTTTTGAAATTGAGTACAGGTCCCTGGAGTATATGATCACTCTCTGTTCTGTAAAATATATTTATGAATTATGTTGGTACTTTTCCCTTAGAGAACGTGCTTTTACCACAACAAAATGGTAAATTTTTAGAATCCTCTTTAAATTTAGATTTATGAATTTTTAGAATCCTCTTTAAATTTAGATTTATGAATTTTCATTGCTTTCTCAAGTAGATGTAAATAAACGAAAAGTGAGGGGCGCCTGGGTGGCTCAGTTGTTAAGCATCTGCCTTTGGCTCAGGGCGTGATCCTGGCGTTATGGGATCGAGCCCCACATCAGGCTCCTCTGCTGGGAGCCTGCTTCTTCCTCTCCCACTCCCCCTGCTTGTGTTCCCTCTCTCACTGGCTGTCTCTATCTCTGTCAAATAAATAAATAAAATTTTTAAAAAATTTAACAAAAAGTGAGATTGTCGGTAAATTTTAGGGATACACTGTGTTCGTGAAGTATCAAAACAGACAAATATGGGTATATTTCAGGAAACTTAAAGGGACATCAGGGAATAGAATAAGGTGCAGGGAGTGGAGAGTCCACAGAAGGTATTGGCAGTACTAAAAGTTTCTGGTGACCATTGCTCTAATATAACCCTCTTGTATCTAAAGTTTGAAAAGCAAGAGGCAACCACTCTATTCTCCCACACTTACTGCTCCACCACCACAAACATGTCAAAAAAAAGTTCAGAATCTTTACCAAGAATGAACGACAACTGGGGCGCCTGGGTGGATCAGTCGTTAAGTATCTGCCTTCGGCTCAGGGCGTGATCCCAGGGTCCTGGGATGGAGCCCCACATTGGGCTCCCTGCTCTGCTGGGAGCCTGCTTCTTCCTCTCCCACTCCCCCTGCTTGTGTTCCCTCTCTCACTGGCTGTCTCTCTCTCTGTCAAATAAATAAATAAAATCTTAAAAGAAAAAATGAACGACAACTGTGGTGTTACCTGTGTGGTGATTCTCATGTATCATTTATTCATTCATAATCATTGAGGTCCTTCTGTGTATTGGGTTCTTTGCAGGGTAGTGGGAATATAAAGACAAATAAGACCTGGTCCCTGCTGTTAAATAATCTGCAATCTAATTTGTTTGTCTATTCATGCAAAAATTGTTGAGTACCTGCTGTGTGCCATGCATTATTAGAGGCACCAGGGATATATCAGAATAAAATAGGGGGAAAAAACAAAAAAACTCTATCTTCAAGGAACTTACATTCTGGGGATAAGGGCAAGACAAACAGTAAACGAGGTAAGTAATTTAAATATATAGCATATTAGATTAAGGAGAAAAGTAAAGCCGGAAGAGGCCAGAGAATTTCAAGAGTGGAGTGCCACAACTTTGAATAGTGGAAGCCAGGGATGAACTCAGTGATGAGTCATAGAGGTATCTAGTGGAAGAACAGGTGAGCTGGGGGGGTAGAGGTACAAAGGAAGGAGTATGCTTGATACGGTCAAGGAACACCAAGGGAGTCAGTGTGGCCAGAGTAAAATAAGCTAATAAAGAGGAGGAGAGGGCCAAATTTAAAGATTCTGTTTTTTAACCCTGAGTGAGATAGGAAGCAAAAGAGGTGGGACGTATCTGAGGAGAAAAGCAGCATGATGTCACTTAAGTTGTAACTGTCAGTCTGACTGTTGTATTGAAAACAGACTAAAGCAGGGCAGAAGTAAAGATAGTGGGTGTGAGGTCGTACAGCATTCCAGGGATGTGGGGGTGATTCGGATCCGGATGGTAACAGTGGAAGGAGGACAACGTGGCTGTATTCTGGATAGTTTGAGAACAAACCTAACATCATATGCTGAGAGATTGGGTGTGGAGTACTAGAGAAAGAGAGCGATCCAAGGTAACAGCCAAGTTTTTGGCGTGAACAACTAAGAGAATGAAGTTGCCGTTTTCTGAGATGTGAAAGGTGGAGCCAGGTATAGGTGGATATCAGGAGCACGGCTTGGGACATGCCACGTTTGAGATGTCTGCTGGAAATCCATTTACAGTACGGTTCTGGAGTTGAAGGGAAAGGTCCAAGCCAGAGGTTACACTGAGGTTTGGTGGCGCACGTGGACAGTATGTAAAACCACAAGACAGGAAGACAACGCCAAGGAAGTGTGGTGTGTGCAGGTAACTAAGTAAGAGGTTCTAGAAAGTGAGCCTTTGGCCCTCCTAAATGTAAACATTAGGGAGATGACGAAACCAGCAAAGGAGACCGAGAAGATGCAGACAGTGAGGTAGGAAGGAAACTAGTCCACTGGCTAACTGGCTGACGGGAAGAAAGTCACAGAAGAACCAACTTTGTCATGTGTTACTGGTAAGTCAAGTAGGATGAGGGTTGACAGTTGGACACTGGATATAGCAATGTGAAACTCTTTGGTGATCTTAATTAGAATACCTGATGGAGCACTGGAGATAAAAACATGACTCTGGGAGGTTGGGATCAGGGGAAATAGAGACAGTAAATGTGGCCAACTCTTTAAAGAAGTTTAGCAGCAAGAGGAAGGAGACAGGGCAGTAGATAGGTGGGGAAGCAGAGACCAGTGAAAGTTCTTTTATTATTTTTTTTTTAAGGGGAGAAATAAGAGTATTTCTCAGAAGGGTGGAGGAAATGGATAATATAGAGGAGTAGAGAATTGACATAGCAATATCCTTGAGTTTGGAAGAGGGCCTGGGTCTAGAGCAAGGAGGAAGACAGTTTGAAGGCAATACATTTAGATGTGATTATAGGGAAGAATATACAAATAACTAATACAGATGTAGGGTTATGGGAAGACTTCCCAAAGTGAGCATCTCTGACCTGTGTCTTGAAAGATAAGCAAGAATTAGCCAGATACTTCCCCTGAAAGAGCACACATGAAACATGTTCAGTGAAAGAAGCCAGTAACAAATGACCATGTATGTGAGATTTGACAGTAGTCAAATGTATAGAGACAGAAAATAGGTAGTGGTTGAGTAGGACTTAAGGAGTGAGGGTGAGGGGTGGGAAATGACTGGTAATGGGTACAGGGTCTCTTTGGGACATGATGAAAATATTTTTAAATTAAATTGTAGTGATGTTTCTACAACTGTGTGACTATAGTAAAAATTACTGAATTATACACTTTGGGTGAAGTGGATAGCATGTGAATTATATCCCAATAAAGCTGTTTTGAAAAAGCAGAGGGAGAAATGTGAGTTCTTTTAACACTTAGGAACACATTTGTGCAGAGCTTTGAGCTGGGTTCCAGGGATATTGCAGTTGGTAACTTAATTCATAATGCCTGTTCCTCCTTGCATTTGGCCTAGCATGCAGGGGCAAGGAGAGTGTATCCAGTTGGTGTAACTGCAAGTTATTAGAATTTACTTTCCTGAATTAACATTTGAATTTAAATTATGATTTTTTTAATACACTGTAGATAGTATCAACATACAAAAAGCATACACCATGTATATCTTTGAAGGAGAGATTATAAATGGGGAAATTACAAGTTATTTATTTTTGTCTTTTTAAGCCTAATGGTGGTATTCCACAAGATAATCTTGTTCTAATCAGAATGAAACCTGATGAAAATGGAAGGTTTGGATTCAATGTAAAGGTAATCTAGAATTTGCACTGTACTCAGTTTTTAAATTAAGGCGTGTCTGTTTTGGTAATATTTGACTGACATCTGACTTGCTCTGTTGTTCAGGGAGGGTATGATCAGAAGATGCCTGTGATTGTGTCCCGAGTAGCACCAGGAACACCTGTGAGTTATCTAAATCTTGCAAGTAAATCCTGTTTTCAAGAAAATGTACTCATTTTATTTTTATTAGTTTAAATAAAGGAATAAATTAATAATTTCTTTTAATTCATCAAGTATCAAATGTTGACTAACTCTCTTATATTGTTGGGAAGTTAGTTTTTATTTCCAGTCTATAAGAGTTTTTTTAAATCCCTGTTTTTGTAAAGAAGCTGTATATAACTTCCAGTGTTTCTAAAGTGTTAAAAGATTCTATGAAAAGACCGCCTTTAAACAGCAAAATTTGTTTTTCTTTTTTGTTTGCTTTTTTTTTTTTTCATTTAGAATTGTTTATCTACAGTCTATTTGCCTACTTTGTGTTTAAGAAATTTACTTTAAATAGAAATGATAGCAGTGTGGGACTCCTCGGTGGCTCAGTTGGTTAAGTGGCTGCCTTTGGCTCAGGTCATGATCCCAGGGTCCAGGGTTGGAGTCCTTCCAGTCATGGGGCTCCCTGCTCGTTGGGCAGTCTGCTTCTTCTTCTCCTTCTGCCTGCCGCTCTGCCTGCTTGTGCTCTCCCTCTGTCATATAAAAACTGAAATCTTAAAAAAAAAAAGGAAATGATACCAGTGTTTTCCCTATAGGGACAGTTTTTAAACTTTTTATTGAAACATATTAAAAATAAAGTATTACAGTATATTAAACATTTTAACAAAAGTAAACACTCTATGTACCCATTATGATAAACCCACCTGTACCCTTCATTCACCTTCAGCGCTCATGAACTTTCTGTTCCTCAGAAGGATAATTCTTAATTATGGATGTGTTATCTTTATTGCTCTTATATGTAACAAATACTGCTTTCAAATTCCCATTTATGTCTTTGCCTACTTTACCTGGTCTTCAGGGGCTTTTCAATCAGCACCTTTTATCATTTCCCTCTCCCTGTCCTAGGGCAGGTACACACCAGCAGCCTGAGAGAAAAAAGCCAGTTATGCTGTTTTTTGGTGCTTTGCAGCAACCTTAAAGTTAGTTTGAAGATGACAATTAAGACTGATCAGGGATTTCATGATACATAGTTTTGGTTCTGGTTGTTAAGGACTTTATTGGTTGCAAATAACAGAGTGCTCTGGAATACCCCTGGCTTAAGCATAAATACAAAATCATACACATAATCATATAGCTATAGAGGTTTCTCACAAAACCCAAGGATAGGGATGCAATTAGACCTCTAGAAAAAAAAACCTTTAAAATGAACATCAGGACTCTCTATTTTTCATCTCTATTTTCTTTTTATATTCCACTTTTCTCTCTCTGTAAACCAGTTTGTGTAGGGAATCAGCCTTATCTCTCTAGCTCCTCTAAATAAAATATAGTCTAAATAAAAAGAGTATACCTAGTAAGTTTCAGGTTAGTCCTATAACTATAACACCACACACTCTCTACTTTCAGATATGATTTTGACCCCTGCATCTCTACTAAAGAGAAATTGTATGGCTACCACTATTCTCAGTTGATATGATGGGCTAATGGTAACTTCCAGATTCGTATATTATCAGCTCAGCCATCCAGAGGCATTAAACCTCAGTCCAATTTAGTAAGTCCTTCATAGATCCAGCTTGTATCAGATGTCCATTTTTCAACAAATCACTTGTGGGCAGGGGGACAGGACAGGGATATGATGTATAAAATGCCTCCTGAACCTATTCTGCATGTGAAGGATGGGGACAGAGATGAGGGAAGTAGCCAAATTATTTATTAGTACATAAGTAATGGGAAATAGGTGTTTGGGACAGACCGCAGATGAGAAGGTGAAAGATTGCTAAATTCTCACCTGTGGACAATGTCTAAAACAGAAAACTAGGGGCGCCTGGGTGGCTCAGTCGTTAAGCATCTGCCTTCGGCTCAGGGCGTGATCCTGGGGGTCCTGGGATTGAGCCCCACATTGGGCTCCTCCGCTGGGAGCCTGCTTCTTCCTCTCCCACTCCCCCTGCTTGTGTTCCCTCTCTCACTGGCTGTCTCTCTCTCTGTCAAATAAATAAATTAAATCTTTTAAAAAAGAGAGAGAGAGAAGAAAACAAAAGGGGCGCCTGTATGGCTCAGATGGTTAAGCATCTGCTGTCAGCTCGAGTCATGATCTCCAGGTCCTGGGATCAAGCCCTACGTCTGGGCTGCTGGCTGAGTGGGGAGTCTTCTTGTCCTTCTCCCTCTCCCCCTCCCTCTTCTTGTGCTCACTCTGTCTCTCTCTCTCTCTCAAATGAATAAATACAATCTTAAAGAAAAAAAGTAAAATAAGAATAAAATAAAATAGAAAACTAAAGAAAAACAAAATGAGGATGTTATTTAGAGATACTGAAGTAGATACAAAAGATATAGGTAAAATGTTGAAAGAAGTTGCCTGGGGTGGGGAGGTGGTAGAGAGGAACACAAGAAATTGTTTCTTGTCTTAGTAATCTTATAGACCTAGTCATTTCTTTGACCTGTGTGTTATATAACTGTACTAAAAACAGAAACTTAAACTACAATTTTTTTAAATCAAATACATATCTTTTGACCCTTTGATTCCACTTTTAGCAATTGCCTCTAATGAAGCAGTTGGACTAGGGAACAAAGGGTACACAAGGATGTTCATTGTAATATTGTTTATAATAAAGATGGGGTGACAAAAATGTACATCATTAGAGTTGGTGAAATAAATTATATGCTGCTTTGCAGCTGTTGAAATGATGGATGATGTAGCTCCATGTAAGTATGGAGATACGTCCATGTAAGATGGTGTTATAGAAAATGCAGCAAGAGGAAATCAGAGAGGGAAACAAACCATAAGAAGCTCTTAATCATACAAAACAAACTGAGGGTTGCTGGAGGGGGGAGTTGTGGGGGAATGGAGTAACTGGGTGATGGACATTAAGGAGGGCAAGTGATGCAATGAGCACTGGGTGTTATTTACTTATATGCCAGTTGCAGTAGTCAGTGAATGACACAAAAGAAATATTAATTTTCCTGAGCAGTGAATGTGTATCATTTTCAATTAAGTCAGAGATGTTCAGGGAACTTTGTATAGACAGGTTCATTTCCAAACAGAATGCTGTGACTATTAATTTTCTTTTTAGGCTATACAAATTCTTGGTAATTCTTCCTTTCTGTCATGTAGAACTATGTCCCATAAATATTGGCTAATGGGTGCCTCACTGGCTCATTTGGTAGAGCATGCAACTCTTGATCTTGGGGTCATGAGTTCAAGCCCCACATTGGGTGGAGAGTCTACCTAAAATAAGGAGAGGCTAGAAAACAGATCCATATTTAAGAGATAAGAGAAGACACAAAAGTTCCTAAAAGTCAGAGAATGAGAGACAAGAAAGGTGGATGGGTAAAGAAAAGAAAAGAAAAAACAGTGAAGCATAAGGGAGGAAGAATGAGGATTCCAGAAGGAAAAAATAAAAATTCTTCAAAAAGAAAAATACATTGGCTGGGGGCTCCTGTGTGGCTCAGTTGTTTAAGTTCCGGTGCTTGGTTTCAGCTCAGTTCGTGATCTCCTGGGTTGTGGGATAGAGCCCTGTATCAGGCTCTGTGACAGCGGGGAGTTTGCTTGAGGTTCTCTCCCTCTGCCCCCTCCCCACTTGCGTGCTTGCTCTCTCTCTCTCTCTCTCTGTCAAATAATTTTTTTAAATATTGGCTGAATTTAGAACAAATTAGAACAATAGAAATTTATCATTTTTATATTATTTTATTAATATGGAGACCATCACAGTGTTCCAGTTGGAAACCTCATTTTAGGTGATTGGGGGAAAAGAACAGGATTTCAAATATTTTAATGTTATTTTTTATATTGGACATCTTCTGAAATGGATGAAATAATTCCCAATTCTTCAATTTCCAGTTGAATTCCTCTTTTTCTTTCTGTCTGATTATCTCTGAGCCAGTAGCTGTTGCTTCAACAAAATCCGCTTAAACAAACAGCTTATCTAGACTTTCCAGGTCAGAATGCAAATAGAAATCTATGAACATAACCTGATGAAAAGCAGATTAAGTATAAGAGTTCCCATCAGTGATAAAGTTAAAAAAAAAATTACCTGCCTGTTTTAGCATATTGGTTATTATAGTGGCCCATTAGCCTCAGTCTCTGAACTGGAAATACCAGTGGATGTGTACGGTACAGTAGGAGAGAGGCATAGCTAGCCTCTCCCTATCACATGGATTGCCTCCTCTTTTCTGCCAACTGTACCATCCACAAAATAAGGTGAGAGGGTAACTCTTTGCTCTGGCCATTACATACCTCCTAGTACCATTGACACCTCCCAGGTCACTACTCTTTGGGTCCTACAAAGGCACTTCAAAAACTTGGGACTAAATTGATATACAAAAGTATCACATTACTACTGCACTCCTCATATACAGAGGGAGTATATGAATGTCACCTGCTGCACTACGAGAAGTAGAGAGAGAAACAACTAGAGAGAATTGTCATAACCTCTGAATTGAATTTTCCAGATTTTAATGCTCTGCATTGAATTATCTCATTTTTGTCTTTGCAACTCTGTGAAATAATTTGTGCAGATATCTGCTCCGTTTTCAGAGTTTCAGGTGTTTAAAAACACACACTTCATAAGCAGCAAAAAGAACTTGGCTCCTAGACCAGTGCTCTTTCCACTAGTGACAATACCTTGTTGGATTTTATTAACTTTCTGTTCGTTACGAATTTGAGTAGTTGTGCTTTCATTTCTTCAAGCTTCCTTTGTTGTAAGGTCCAACCCAATCATTTCCTTCTCTGTCTAACCTATCAGCCTTCAGACTTGACTTCCGTATGTTCTCATTGCTGTGTTCCTGGAGCATGCAATCCGTATTTCTGCTTACCTCTTTTAGCTTAATTATGTCTTTGTTTTCTCAATAAAATGCAGGCAGTCCTCACTTTGCACGGTCATGCAGGACAGTAAAAATGTTTGTTTAGGCTGAAACTGTCAAAGCCATCTTGATAGTCAGTGGAGAAAGTTATGGTAGTTTCTATGACCTTTACATTTTTTGTCAAATAATTGAAATCTCTGTTTCTCTTAAAAGTGTATAGGGAGGTGAAAAAATAGTAAAACGAATACCGGTTTAGTATCCTGTAATTCAAACCACTAGAAATACTGAGAAATAAAGGTTCTATGTCCTTGTGGAAACTTATCACGGGTACTTTGAACAAGTAGCTTGTTGCCCTTTCTTGTTGTATAACTTAAAATACAGAGGGAGTGTTTTTCTTGCATTGGCAAATTGTCCTAATCATTTCTAAATTTGAATTCACTTCCAGCATTTTATCGGTGCATTTTCAGTGTTGGGAAATGTGAGCTTCAGTGAGAACTTTTTTGCCAGCATCAATTCCTCTAGGACACCTTCATCCTTCTCATCAGAACCGCTTTCATCATTTATGTTAATAAGTCTACCTTTACTGAATTCCTTTCACTGCTTGTCTGGAGCTCTTTAACAGTAGTAGTGTCAGTATTTCCACTGTCAGCGGTTTATGTCCGACTGAATTTTACCTCCGTCACTATCACCCTTTTGTTTCTTCGCTGCGTTTTTAGCTTTTCTGGCCAGTTGCCTCTTTAGATTTAGGGAGACGAGGAGGTGACACAGTACCTGCTTTGCGCTGTCTGTGCGCACTGAGTAACAGATGCACAACACATCACCCGCAGACTTTGAAGGAAGTGATGTGATTGGTCACTGATAGTGATGTGTGTCTGTTATTTCTGTAGTGATTGTGGATTCACGAGCTAGTAGCAAAGCTTGTACTTTATGCAGTCATTCACACTTAATATATTGTGGTAACTGTAATTTGAACCTTGTTGGGAGACTGGTGTTATTTAACTGAACTGTGGTATGGAATCTGTACTTATCTGGACAGTGCAGAGTAAGGGCTGCCACTGTGTACGCACCTTGAGGTCATTAATCTTATCTGTGTATCTAGGCATATAATAGGGCATCAGGGGAAAAGTTGTTGAAAGAAAAAGGAAAAAAGTAGCTTCATGGGAAAGTTAGATTTCTGCTTTTTACAAACAGATGAATAAATGGATGGATGCTTTTCTTTATGTACTTTTCCTTCTCCTGCTGTAGAATCTATAAAAATAAATTCCTGTGGTTTACTTTCAGAAAGCCATGTGCACATCTGAAACTTTATTTATGTTGCATTACAGGCCGACCTCTGTGTCCCTCGATTGAATGAAGGGGACCAAGTTGTACTGATCAATGGTCGGGACATTGCAGAACATACCCACGATCAAGTTGTCCTGTTTATTAAAGCTAGCTGTGAGAGACATTCTGGGGAACTCGTACTCCTGGTTCGACCTAATGGTAAGTACTCTATGCAACACTGGATATTTTTATGATCTGTTAATATTTGTTACTAGACACAGCAACCAGAGTGGGCTTTTTAAAACATACATCATGTCATTCAGTTTCCTGCTCAAAGCACAGTGGCTTCCATTCACACTTGGATTAAAATTCAGTTCTTGGCCCCTTTCCTGCCAGACAGCCTTGCTCACTCAATTCTGTGCTGGCGTTTTTTTGTTTTGTTTTGTTTTGTTTGTTCTGTTCCTTCTCCCTAAATCTCCTTGATTTTGGTATGACTTACACCCTCACTTCATTCAGGTCTCTGCTCAAATGTCATCCCCAGAAAGTCCTTCTCCTCTGACTACCATAGCTAAAATGGCTCCCACTTCCCTCAGTTGCTCTAGTGGTACGTATGCAGTAAATACTTGTTAAATAGATGATACATTTTAAACCGCTTTTAGAAAACTCCGTAACAAGCTATAGTTAAAGCATTTTTAAAAATCCCGTCTTTGTTGGCAGTAGACAATGCCAGTAGCCTAATCATGTCACGTCCTTCTCTGGACAGCTGACTTGTTAATTCAGAGCCAGAGTTCCAGGTTTAGAGAAGCCTTAATACCATACATTCTAGCTCCTTTGCCGATTGCTCGAGTTTCCTCTCAACAGCCTCAGGATCATCCTGCAGTGTGCAGCATTCAGTGGCTCCTGAAGCAGGTCATTTTCCCTTTGGATAGCTTGACCACTTAATTGAACTAAAAATTCATCTTTTTTCAGTCTCTTTGTTCCAAATTCTGTCCCTTTGTACTGTGCAGAATAAGTTAAATCCCCCTTCCTTCAGTTTTTTGACAATAGCTAATTTTACCAGAAACCTTCCCTTTTCTCCAGTTTAACAATCCCACATCCCTCAGTGTTCTTATGTTCAAGTTCCCACAACACTTTACCTCCTCTGAGAAGCTCTCATATGCCTATATCCTAACATTAGACACATTCTTCTAGTTTCGTTCTGAACAGTATGCCATTAATCATAGTTTTAGCCACAAAAGTAATTGTCGGTTAATGCCTCGCTACCAGTTGTTGAATATATACCATAAGGAAGTAGAATGTAGTTAGAATCGACCCATTCCCCAGCCCACCCAACCCTGCAGAGTTTTCCAAGAGAGTTCGTTTAAAAGAATAATACAGAACTCTCATTTTGTCTCTTGGGTACAAACAGGCATTTTCATTTTATCTTCTCTACTTTGTGTTTTTCTGCATGCGTGGTCTAGAATTTTCTGTGAAAAGTCACAGGACTTCAACAGAACATTCTATTTTGACTTTTCAAGGAACTCATTCATTTAGGCCTGGTATTTAGGTGATTCATTATTAGGCATTTTCTGTCACATAATGCAACTTAAATTTTATACTAAGAATAATATTCTCTCAATCTTATTTGTTCCGTTTTCTCTTGATAACAGGTCCTAAGGAACTTAATAGTAAGTTCTGCACCTGGGCTATTTTGTGTATTCTCATTTAATCTTTATCCAATGAGATAGATGAATTATCCCCATTTTATAGTTGAAGGCACTTTAGCACCAAGACATTCAGTTATCTGCTCACAAATTCATGACTTATACAGAACCAGAATATGAACAAAATCCCATATAATGGAAAAGGCATGTCTTTTTGCAATTCCAAATCACTTTAATACTTTTAAATTAGGAGAGGAAACCACCTAGGGCTTGTTTCTTTGCAAAAGATCTTTCTGTTGTTTTGTTGTCAAAAACTGGACTGGGGGGGGGGGCGCCTGGGTGGCAACATCCGCTCAGGTCATGATCTCAGGGCTGTGAGATGGAGCCCTGTGTGTGGTTCCATGCTAGGGATGGAGCCTGCTTAAGATTCTTGCGCTCTCTCTCTCTCTCTCTCTCTCTGTCCCTCCGCCACTTGCATGTGTGTGTGCTTTCTCTAAAAAAGAAAATATCTAGACTGGGACCTGTATTTACTTTTAGTATGAGTCTATCGTGTCCCTTTTTATTTAAAACAACATATAATCAAACTTTAAAACTGTGTTTACAAAAAGTATCAAAAAAACAAACAGCTTGTTTTTCTGGGGTTTTTCCCTTTAAATCTCCTTCTTAGACAAAATGCATTCACACATTTTTTTTTTTTCTTTTCATTCTTCTTTTCAGAAGTTTATTCTTCTCAGAAGTGCACACATCTGAACAGGAACCAGACCTCTTAAGCATGGGCAAAAGAGGCCCCAAGCTTGGCTCTACTCTTTCAGTATTTGCCCTTATTTGTGGGGATCAGGATTTTGTGGGACCGAGGGGGGCATGCCAAGCTATCAGTTGTGAGCACTTCTTTTCTTGACCACCTCATTTCAACCCTGAGTTCTCTGTCCAGATAGCTCTGATTCCATTTCCTGGGCCTGTGTGGCTATTTTCCCTAGGTCCATTCTCCCAGGGGTGGATCACACAGTATACATACCCCTAGGCCAGCAGGGTAGCTCAGAGGCAGCAGTTTGTAGAGGAGTGGAGAACAGGCTTACATATGTACTGGTATGTTCGCACATATGTTCAGAGGCTCCCATATTAAAGAATGGAGTTTAGGGTGGGAAAAGAAGTAAGACGGGCTACAGGCCAGAGTCTGGGGTCTGGCTCTCTTCATACTACCGTGACCATGGATTCTGGCCTCCCAGGTTTTGTAGATGTGTTGAGGAAAGAGGATAGAACAGATTTTGTTTAACACTCTATTCAAGTTATTTGTGCCTTTTCATATCTGTATATATGGTATATAGGTCCCTGTTTCCACTTTTGTTCTAGGTCTAACAATTTAAGGGCAGGTCTGTTCTGAGCTGCTTCTTGGCAGCTCCTCTTTTTCTGTTTCTTCAAGTTACAGACATTTTCAGCAATATGGCCAAGGACGTTTTCTTTTCCGTAAAAGATATAGCAAAGTTCAACTTCACAGCCACTTTGTCTCTTACACAGTGACACCAGACTCAGATCTGATGAATTCTTTTTCCTGACACAGAATTAAAGAACACATCTGGTAGTTTCTTTTTGCCAATTGATTGAGATTTCCATTTGGCTTTTTTGTTTTTGTTTTTTTAGCTGTATATGATGTAGTGGAAGAAAAGCTAGAAAATGAGCCAGACTTCCAGTACATTCCTGAGAAAGCCCCACTAGATAGTGTCCATCAGGATGACCATTCCCTGCGGGAGTCGATGATCCAGCTAGCTGAGGGGCTTATCACTGGAACAGTCCTGACACAATTTGATGTAAGTAATATTGGAAAGGAAAGGGTGTTGGGCCATATTTTCTAATTAATTTCATGGTCTCTTAACTGCCTAATCTATCTTTTATAATTTATAAACTACAATGATATTCTGTGAAATATTTGACACAAAAAATGTTCTAAAATACATAATTTTAAACATTGCTCCCAAAATACTAGCTATAGTTACATAAATAGATAGTTATTTAAAAGAGAGGAATAAGGAGATTTTATATATATGTCATCAAACTAAATTTTTTTCTATAATTTAATAGCTATTTTAATGAAAGGTGTTAGATGAAGATAGGCTATGGCAGAGCTAAAAATCCTTAGTTAAAGGAAAATAACTTTTGTACCTCATCATGTTTCATCCTCTAATTTTTTTCTGGTTGATCATCATTAATAGTTATTGCTCTAAAGTATGTGCTATTGATAAGTGACTATAAAACATTTGTGACTGTAAATCATTTAGGGCATGTCAGTTTTCTTTTAAGAAGTTCTTCTTCCCGGGCGTCTGGGTGGCTCAGTCGGTTAGGCATTTGCCTTCAGCTCGGGTCATGATCCCAGGGTCTGAGATAGAGCCCCAAGTTGGGCTCTGCTCAGCAGGGAGCCTGTTTCTCCCTCTCCCTGTGCCTGCCGCTCCCCCTACTTATGCTCTCTCTCTCTCTAGTAAATAAATAAAATCTTTAAAAAGAAAAAAAAGTTCTTGGTTCATATACTGTGTAAACCTCTCCAAATTAAATGAGAGCTAAATGTTCTCTGCACACTTGCTATTCATAACTTCAGATACGTTTCTGTAAGCAAAATTATTTTCAATTGTTTTATCATTTAAAAAAATACAATATATAATTCATTTCAGAAATTGTGCAGAATTCAGTTCGCAAATGTGGTTCAATGCCCTACTAGCCTAAGGTACATTATTGTATGGATTAGGTACCCCAAGGAAAAAACCTGTTTGTTGTTAGCGTAGAATTAATTCTGAAAAACAAAACAGAATCTCTTAGTGGCTTGCTGGACTCATCTTATATCCCTCCTCCTTTTTTTTTTTTTAAGCAACTGTATCGGAAAAAACCTGGAATGACAATGTCTTGTGCCAAATTACCTCAAAATATTTCCAAAAATAGATACAGAGATATTTCGCCTTGTAAGTATCTACCATCTCTGTTTTGTTCAGTTTAATTTTTTTAGTATAGCTTTATCAAAACATTCTTTTAAATTTTTTTCAGATGATGCTACACGGGTCATTTTAAAGGGTAATGAAGACTATATCAATGCAAATTACATAAATGTAAGTTTATTTTTATTATACCTTTGTCATTGGGAATAAGAGGGACCACTATAAACTTTGAGGTTCCTTTTAACCTTGAGAATATTAACACTTTCAGATATTGAAATTTAGTTATAAAATTAATGTTAAAGAAATAGTTGGTACTGGCATATTAGCATATACATAGAGCAGTGGAATAGAATAGTCCAGAAATAGGCTGAAATAATTATTAGACTTTTATTTATGGTAGAGATGACCTTTTAAATCATTGGAGATAAAAATAGATTATCTAGTGAATGGGTTGAGTAATATATCTAGATATAATCTAGAATATATCATTGTAAGGAGGTTTTCCTTCCCTTCTAGTGGGATAAAGGGATTACTAACTTCTCTTTTTAACTCTGTAATGTAGAAAATTTCAAACATATAAAAGTAGAAGAAAAGTAAAATGAACCTTCATATATACATCACTCAGCTCAACAGTTGTCGCCTACTCATGCCCCCACACATCCAGATTGTTTGAAACAGATCTATGTTTCATATCATTTATCTATAAAGACTTCACCTACTCACTCTTAATGTAGCGTATTTTAGATGTGTCAAAATATAAATGTTAAAAAATGGAATCATGAAAATACTTGGAGGAAATCTATGAGAATGGCTTAAAATCTCAGAAAGGAAAAGACTTTTCTAAGTTTAGAATCTTGTCTAAACTCACAAAAAGAAAAGTGCAAATCAAAACTGGAAGGAATTACTGTTTTGCACCTATTAGATTTGAAATATCAAAGAGTGTGATAATATCATTTACAAGTCGAAATCTTGGGGTCAAATATACTTTAGGATTCAGAATTTTTTTGGATTTTTTTAAAGATTATTCAGTGCCTGTTTCATAGACTGTAATACGTAATATCCCTAGCAGACTATGAGACATTACCCTGTAATCAGTGTATTGATACTCAATAGCAAACCATTGATACTCCCACTGAGTGGGACTTGTAAAGACTATAAGTAGTCTTAGATTAGTCAGATATTGCTGTCAGATGAGTCCAGATTAGGCCAGGTGTACCCAAAAAAGGACAAATTTACACTTCACAGCACTGGGAGTTTCAGAATTGTGGATGAGGGATTATCATATATTAAGGAGACTGTCAGGGAACAAGCATTCCTCATACATTGTTGGTAGAAGTATAAATGGGTACACCCTCTTCAGAGAGGTAACTAAGAAAAGTGTTAAGTTCACAAAAAGTATTCCGTACAGCTTTGTTTATGATAGCAAATAGATTACCAGCAACTTAAGTGTTCGTTAAATAAATTATGGTATACACAGAGCCATTAAAAAAAATAAAACTTTATGTACTAATCTGACATCTCAAAGATAAAGCAGAAAAAGAGAAACAAGGTGCAGAACAACATTATAAGCTACCTTTTATATTTTACAGAAAACAGAGTTTTGCATCTACATTTGTGTGTTGTATATAGAGTATCTTTGAAAGGATATATTAGAAATTGGAAAAAAGGATTGCTTTCTTGGGTATGACCTGGAGGCTGGGATAGGAAGGGAGACCTTTTTCTCTGTTCACCGTTGGTATTCTTCCAGTGCCATGGTACATGTGTCACCTTTTCTTCTTCTCATTAAGTCTCAAAATGTAGTAAGATGATGACTCATCTTCCCCAAATTCTCATGATCTTACTCTTCCTGAAAATAATGTATTTAAAATATTTTTTACTATCTTTTTATATGTATATGTATGTATACAGAATTTGTAAAGTCTGAACTAAAACAAATGGCAGTATTTTTGCTCCTTGCAAATTTTACCAATAAGGTGTTTAGAGACAAGTATTTTTATTTCTATACCAACTCTCTGCATGTAAAACAGGGTTTCCTGTAAAGCTGCTCTTAAATCTGTAAGAGTGCTTTGGAAAATATTTAACTTTCTGTTTCCAATAATTAAAAGATAAATATGTATAACTACTGAGAAATTTCTTGTACAGATAAAGAAATTATTAAAGATAGGGTTTTTTTTTTTCTTTTTCAAATTTTTATTTAAATTCTAGTTAGTTAACATATAGTATAATATTGGTTTCAGGAGTAGAATTTAGCAATTCATCACTTACATACAACACCCTGTCCTCATCGTAATGAGTGCCCTCCTTAATACGCGTCACTCATTTAGCCCCTCCCCCACTTCCCTCCCTCCATGGACCCTCAATTCTCTATCATTAAAAGTCTCTTACGGTTCGTTTTCCTCTCTCTTTTCCCTTTTTAAAGATATCATTGGTAAAGGCTTATTTTACTGATTTTGCAGTTTATTTAGATTAGTTGTATTCAGTTATTATTTGGTGGATGATTTTCATATACTTGATCATAGCAAAAAATAATAATGTAAAACACTTGAATTTTGTGTCCTTTGCTTTTTTAGATGGAAATACCTTCTTCTAGCATTATAAATCAATATATTGCTTGTCAAGGGCCATTACCACACACTTGTACAGATTTTTGGCAAATGACTTGGGAACAAGGCTCCTCTATGGTTGTAATGTTGACCACACAAGTTGAACGTGGCAGAGTAAGTCATACTTGAATCTTACACATTGCTTGGGCTTTTTTCTTTCTTCCCCCCCCCCTTGGGCTTTTTTCAACTTACATTGCATATATGGTCAAAATATTCACATTGGGGGTGCCTGGGTGGCACAGTGGTTAAGCGTCTGCCTTCAGCTCAGGGCGTGATCCCGGCGTTGTGGGATCGAGCCCAACATCAGGCTCCTCCGCTGTGAGCCTGCTTCTTCCTCTCCCACTCCCCCTGCTTGTATTCCCTCTCTCGCTGGCTGTCTCTATCTCTGTCAAATAAATAAATAAAATCTTAAAAAAAAAAAATTCACATTGATTTAGTCTTTTTTGTAACCTTTAACTTTCTTGTGGTGTTATTAAAATCATAGTGACTAACACATAATAAATGTGATATGTGTTAGCTACTATTATTATCAGTTACTATCTAAGTGAATTAAAATGTATTTGATAAAGGATTTGTATGTAGAATATATAAAGAACTCCTACAACTCAACAATGAAATGCTAAATACCCAATTTAAAAATGGCCGAACGTTCTGAGTACATGTTTCTCAAGAGAAGACATTTAAATGGCCAGCAATATCATGTAAAGATGCTCAGCATCATTTTGTCACCAGAGAAATGCAAAGTCAAAACCACAAAGAGAGGGATACCTGGTTGGCTCAGTTAGTCAGTCATCTGCCTTCCACTTAGGTCATGATCCCAGGGTCCTGGGATCAAGTCCCTCGTCAGGCTCCTTGCTCAGCAGGGAGCCTGCTTCTCCCTCTCCCTCTGCCTGCTGCTCCCCCTGCTTGTGCTCACTCTCTGTCTCTCTGACAAATAAATAAATAAATAAAATTTTTAAAAAACACACACAAAGAGATGGCACTTCATATCCAGTAGGATGGCTAAAATAAAAATGACAGATAATACTAAGTGTTGACAGTGATGTGGGAAAAATGGAACGCTCCTATACTGCTGATAGATTTGTAAAATGATGCAGCCACTTTAGGAAACTGTCAGTTCTTCAAAAGGCTAACCATAGAGTTAATAACTCAGTAGTTTCACTCCTTGGTGGACCCAGGAAAAATGAAAACATATGTCGACACAAAAACTTGTACACAAATGTTCATAACAACATTAGTCGTAATCGCCAAAAGGTGGAAACAACTGAAATACAACAAAAAAAATGTGGGGTAATCATATAGTTGTATATCATTTGGCAGTAAAAAGAAATGAGGAAATGGTCCATGCTACAACCTTAGAAACCATTATGCTGAGTGAACAAAGGCAGTCACCAGAGACCACATACTATGTGATTCCATTATCTGAAGTGTCCAGAGTAGGCAAATTCATAGAGGACAGGAAGCGGATTAATGCTTGCCTAGGTCCAGAGTGAGAGAAGAGGTTGGGATAGAGGAACACACAGTGATTATTAATGGGTATGGAACTTCTTTGGGGAGTGAAAAAATGTTCTTAAAGTGATTGTGCTGAGAGTTGTACAGTTCTGAAGACAATTGTGTGCTCTAAATGGGTAAATTGTATGGTGTATGAATTGTATGACACTAAAGCTGTTTTTTTTAAATATCCTAATTATGAATAAATAGATTGGCATTTAGGTAGAGATTCTTTCTCGTTGTTAACTTAAATCTAAAAATATATTGAATTTAGTGCACCTTTTTGCCACTCTCATAGTAGTAAATGATTCGGGCAAGAATTAATCAACAATGGTAAAACATTGGGTGAAAACTTGTAATAAACAGGATATTTGCAGTCTCTAAATATATCCAAACAGATTATTATTACAAAGAGAAAAAAAATGATGAAGAAATTTTAATAGTTGGCAGATCCAGGTGAAGGATATATGAGGGTTCATCAAATTATTCTTGTAACTTCTGTAGGCTTGAAAGTTTTTAAAAACTGAGACGTTTTAAAATTGGAGACCCTAAGTTATATATTTTTCTTAAATCTATTGATGTCAGGTTAAGTGTCACCAGTATTGGCCAGAACCCACAGGAAGTTCATCCTATGGATGCTATCAAGTCACTTGCCACTCAGAAGAAGGAAATACAGCATATATCTTCAGGAAGATGACACTATTTAACCAAGAGGTAGGAAGGCAGTATATCCATCCATTCAGTAGAATGGTTATGTTCAAGGTAAAAACTTTGAAAGCTGAAAATGTTTTGAGTCCTGGTTACTAGGAAATAATATTTTAAAAATGCTGAATTTGCTTCATTGGAATGCTTTGGAATCTTATGAAGTATATTCTCCTACTATATTAAATGTATTTTCAATTTCTCTAGGTAAATATGGTCAGTAAAAAAAAAGATTGTAGTAAATAATACTACTCTTAATATTTTGCCTAGTCACAAAAATTATGCCAGGGTTGTGTTTGATTTCTTCCTGCTAGTAATATCAATAAAGTATTTGAGTACATCTGTGGAAATACAAAGAATAATTGAGAGCTATCAAATTATTTTCCTTTTTGTAAAAGGGTAAAGGAGTACAATTTCACAGTCTCCCCAGTATTAAGAAGGAAAAGATTGTAGGCAGGATCCTCTGACAGCAGACAGATTATAGCTTTGTAATTGCTAGTTCCTTCTGCCACCTGGGTCACTCCTCTTTGGCTTCCAAATCGAGAGCCAGAAGTGGAAACTGATTAGTAAATGATGGCTCAGTAACTCAGTTGGAAGATGTGTGTAGAGCGTGGCATGTTGCCAGTCTTGTCAAGCTGTTAAAGATAGTACACCCCACTTTCACTGCCTACAGCTAGATATTCCCCTGCAGCCACCTTTGGTTTTGAAGGGGGCTTGAAGAAGAAAAAAGTAATTGCTAGAGAAGAGCAGATACCACATGCTTTGAGTACCCATGCCTATCCCATCAGTGGTTGAGCCTTTGGAAATGAAAGCTTCATATTCCCCTCCCCATCCCACTCCACCTCCCTGTGTATGAATAAAGGAGCCCAACAAGACAGAGCTTTACTGACCTAAAGGGAAGAAGCTTTACTGACCCAAGGGGATTTATAGTAAAAGTATCTGGCACTGAATAAAGCTAAGTTACAAGACATAAAAAATTAAATTTTCAAAATCTTCTGGACTAGAGATTCCATCAGAATGGATTTAGGGCTTGTGTAGCTCATGGTCCAGTGTAACAAGGTAAGTTAGAAAGATATTTCTTCATTTTCCCAAATGGGTATGAAAGACTGTATATTGGGCCATATAAAATAATATTTATCTCTTCAGCATAATCTCTTTGTGCTCCACCTATAGGTTACCTGTGGCAGTTTATAAACTTACAGTGGCTTTTCTTTGCAAACCCTGAGCACCTTAGAACTATGCCAAGACACAAATTAGTTTTTAAAGTTTGAGACAAATATAATTGGGAAAATACATTTGCTTACATACCAAATACATATATACATGGATGGACAGACAGACATACCCCAGAATGTAATAAATATCCATTTAACATTACCCATTCTTGTAATTATTGATACCATTAAATTCTTTCAACAATAATAATCAAAGGTAGTCTGTATTAGATACCTTCAATTCATTTCACAGGGTTCTTAAAAATTAGTTATACTGAGATCTCTTTGGGAATTCGTTCATTAGTCCTTTTCTTAATTACCTTGTACTTTAATGGTCTTTTCTGGAAGTCCCCTTTAATGTAAATAACAATAACCAGATTTCATAGTGTTGAATGACCATAGCTACCAGTTTTTGAAAATATGATTCTTAATAGCTGATTGGGTGATTTAGATGAATCCTTTCAACACAAGACTATCCTTTTGAGGTATAGATGTTATTTTATTTTTATTTTTCAGTTGAAGAAAATAAGGCTCAAAAAAAATATTAAGTGCCTTAACCCAGAGGCAATATTTAAACCAAGATGTATAAATCCAGTAATAATACCTTTCTCTATTTTACTGACTCTTGGCTCCCAAAAAAGAATTAAGCCTTGATTTGACTTTATGTTTTGTGATCTCCGGTTTTTAATCTACATTTATTTTGAAATTTCATTTTCCTAATTTCCATGATTTCACTGTGTTTTTCAGAATTAGCCCAACTTTGCTTGAATATTCAAATTTTTTCTCTACCATTTTTGCTCACCAAACACTTTTTTAGTTTTCTTTAAACATTTCTCTGTATCTTTGTTTTTGCCTATTTATATGATTGTCATCTGAAAAATACAAATGCAGAAATTTAGTTACAAGAAGAGTAGTGATCCAAGTAGCCGACACTTAATGGATACAACTGTTTCTATAAAATGGTTTCTTTCTTTTTCATTGAAATTTTGGGTTTATTGAATTTATACATTATTTCGGGGGGGTAGCGGGAGTAGTTTCTTTTGCTTTTCTTCTAAAATTAAAAAGACACATAAGAAGTGCACGTATTGCATGGTGCACTGGGTGTTACATGCAAGTAATGAATCATGGAACTTTACATCAAAAACTAGGAATGTACTGTATGGTGACTAACATAATATAATAAAAAATTATTATATAAAAAAAGACACAAATATTTATGTTTATATTTTAAAGATAATTCCTAAGTTAAGGTGTATAATTTTTCATTTACACTTAGAAAAATGAGAGTCGTCAACTCACTCAGATCCAGTACATAGCCTGGCCTGACCATGGAGTTCCTGATGATTCAAGTGACTTTCTGGATTTTGTTGGTCATGTACGAAATAAGAGGGCTGGCAAGGAAGAACCTATTGTTGTTCATTGCAGGTATTCTATTTTCTGTCTTTTATGATTGAATAGTTGACCTGATAAGTCACTTTTAAAAGGGAATGTGTATTTTATTTTGTCCTTAAGTTGTGATCATCACTGTGGTAATTAGAGGGAATCCAAAGCTCTGATCTGAAGCTGGAAGGCAAAGGGTATGTTAACATAGGATTGTCAGACTCTTTATCATAGGAAGTAAAAATAATACTTCATTGACTGACTCTTAGAAACTTATCTTTTTCATAGTTTAACATCTCAGACATTGGGTGTCTTACAATGGATGGTATCTTAGATTTGATGAAATCCAATATCGCAGGCATTCAGTTGCAGCCTAAGGTTTAGATTTCCTCCTCCCAGCAGTGTACTCCCTCTCTCCAAGTGCCCTACCCAATACCACCAGAGGATATGCCACTCCCAGGAGCTCCAGGTGAACATGTAGGCTACCCTTTCTTCCTTTCGTACTCAGGCCTGTTCTGCCTTCTGAAGGGCCAAATAAAATGACTCCAGCCTTCACTGCCATAGACCCAGATTAGGAAACTGAAATTATCTTCTCCTTATCCTAGCCACTTCTGTTATTAAAGTGATTTATTCAGAAGCTGCATCGAATCCTCTGAATAAATAAAGGTATCTCCTCATCCTTAAACTTTCCAGCACTTTTTTAAGAGCAGACTTTCAAATCATCAAAACAGATTGTAGACCAAATGTCTGAGAGGCAACGTGGCAGGATCGATGAACACATTTGGCCATTTCATATCCTAAGTCCCCAACAGCTGCTATAGCTATTTTGTTCACAAAGAATACTTCAAAAAGTTCTTGACTATCCTAGTTCTAAAATTGAGTCAAAATTAAATTTACTTTTAAAAACCAAAATGAGTGTGGAAAATATTGTCGTCTTTTGTGCATTTGTTAATGATTTATTATTGTAATTTTGTTATTTTGCATTTTCTTTCTTTTTTTTTTTTAAAGATTTTATTTATTTATCAGAGGGAGAGAGAGCACAAGCAGGGTGAGCAGCAGGCAGAGGGAGAAGCAGGCTCCTGAACAAGGAGCCCAGTGTGGGACTCGATCCCAGGACCCTGGAATCATGCATGACCTGAGCCAAAGGCAAATGCTTAACCAACTGAGCCACCCGGCGACCCGAATTTTTATTTTTATTTTTATTTTATTTATTTATTTATTTATATATTTAAGATTTTCATTATTTGAGAGAGAGAGAGTAGAAGTAGGGGGAGGGCCAAAGGGACAAGCAGACTCCCCACTGAGTGGGGAGCCTGATGTGGTACTCCATCCCAGGTCACTGAGATCATAACTGGAGTGCAAGTCAGCCACTTATGACTGAGCCACCCAGGTGCCCCATTAATTTTGCATTTTATTTATTTATTTTTTTTTTAAGATTTTATTTATTTATTCGACAGAGATAGAGACAGCCAGGGAGAGAGGGAACACAAGCAGGGGGAGTGGGAGAGGAAGAAGCAGGAGGAGGAGCCTGATGTGGGGCTCGATCCCATAACGGCCAGGATCACGCCCTGAGCCGAAGGCAGACGCTTAACTGCTGTGCCACCCAGGCGCCCCTAATTTTGCATTTTAAAGGGAGGCTGCTCCAATAAGCTTATATACCTTGTTCAGATTTTAAAAACTGAAATGTACTTCTTTTAAAGTAAGGGGTAGATACAAACCATTTAATCTGTATTAAGTGTAAAATGTTTTTCAATTTTCAAAGTATTTTTTAGTTGGTTTTTTACTTTTGTAATATAAAACTTTTAATTAAAATCAAATTATTCTTCTACTGTATTATATCTCAGTACTCTAATTTACTGCACAAAAGCCACAAGAAGTTTAACAGAATAGTATCAATGAAACTGTCCCTTGTCTTTTTTAGTGCTGGAATTGGAAGAACTGGGGTTCTTATTACTATGGAAACAGCCATGTGTCTCATTGAATGCAATCAACCAGTTTATCCACTAGACATTGTAAGAACAATGAGAGATCAGCGAGCCATGATGATCCAAACACCTGTAAGTATTGCACTTCATGTTTCATATGTGTATTCTCAATATGATGATTTCTGTTATCCATGTATATGGCAAACCATATTTTTGTCTTTTTAATTCCGTGACAGGAGCCAATAATCCCTAGCACTGTGGTTGGCGAATATTGCCTATACGCCAAATCTGGCCTGTACTTGTTTTTGTAAATAAAGTTTTATTGGAATACAGCCATGCCCATATTGTCTGTGACTGCTCTCAAACTAAAATACCAGAGTTGAGAAGTTGTAACAGGCACCATAGGATTTGCAAAACCTAAAATATTTACTAACTGGTCTTTTACAGAAACTGTTTGCTAGTACCACCTTATATTAATTCTTGAGTGCTTAAACAAGTACAGAGGAGAACTTTCCCTCTGTTAGTCAGGTGGGACGCCAAGAACAATAGCATCCCTGAACTGGAGAATCTTGGTAGACCTGTTCTTGATGAAACAGCTGTGGTGAAATCACCTTCTTTTTAACATAAGAATTTGAATTGCAACAACAACAACAAAAGTCATGGAAATCAAGCTACTAGCTTATTGTATTCTACACAGACTCTGAATTATATTCCAGGAATCAAAAGAGGAATCATGGAAATTTGATGTTAAGATTATTTTTTATATTAAGGCATGGTGAAATGTTAGCAGTGTTGGTGGCATTGAGGTTACTGAAGTGAATTAACCTATATGACCTAATAAATGCCTGTCATTTTTTTTTTAGCTTTTAATTATAGAAAATTTCAAACATACACAAAAGTAGACAATACAATAAAACGAACACTATGTTGGGTACTGAGACCCAACAACATGTGCCATATTGTTTCATCTATACTGTCACCTACTCTCCTGGTATTTGAAGCAAATCCTAAACATCAGATCATTTTGTCTATAAATATCTCAGTGTGTATCTCTAAAAGATAAGAAGTGGTTTTTCTTCTAAAAAAAAATCATAAGCCATTATCACATGTAAGTATAATTAACAATTTCTTAATGTTATCAAATAATCTATAGTCAGATTTCCATTTGTCTCATATAAATTGTATCTTTTTTTATTTTAGAACAGCTTTATTGAAATATAATTCACATACCACAAAATTCACTCTTTTAAAGTGTACAATTCAGTGGTTTTTAGTATATCGCGGAGTTTTGCAGCCATCACTATCTAATTTTAGAACATTTCATCACTTCAAAAAGAAACCCCATACCTATTTTCCCTCATACAGTCTCCAACCTCCCCTCCACCCAGTCCTAATAAGGCAACCACTAATCTACTTTCTGTCTCAGGCTTACCTGTTCTGGACCTTTCATATACATGAAATCATACAATTTGGTATTCTATGTAATTGGCTTCTTTAATTAACATAATATTAACGATTTATCCATTCTGTAGCTTGTATCAGTACTTCATTTCTCTCTCTCTTTTTTTGGGGTGTTGCTGAATAATATTCCATTGTATTTTATTTATCCATTCATCTATTTATGGGCATTTAAATCATTTCAACTTCTTTGGTATTATGAATAATGGTACCATAAACATTTGTGTATATGTTTTTATGTGAATATGTTTTCATTTTTCTTGGGTATATACCCAGAAAAGGAATTGCTGGGTCATATGGTAACCCTGTTAAAACTTTTGAGGAACTGCCAGACTGTTTCCAAAGTGTCTATACCATTTTACAGTTCCGCTGACAGTGCATGTAGGTTCCATTTTCTCCATGTTGTTGTCAACATGTGTTATTATGTCTTTTTTTTTTTTGAACTTTAATCTCTATGTCACCATGGGGCTTGAACTCATAACCCAGAGATCAAGAGTCACATGTTCCACTGACTGAGCCAGCCAGGCACCCCTATTCTATTTTAGCCATCCTACTGAACATAAAATTGTATCTTGTTATGGTTTTGATTTGCATTTCCTTAATAACTAACGATATCAAGCATTTTTTCATGTGTTTATTGGCCATTCATCTGTGTATCTTGGAAACTGTCCAAATCTTTTGCCTCTTTTTTTGGAAGATTTTATTTTTGGGATACTTGGGTGGCTCAGTTGGTGAAGCTTCTGCCTTTGGCTTAGGTCATGATCCCAGGGTCCTGGGATCAAGTCCTGCATCGGGCTCCCTGCTCAGTGGGGAGCCTGCTTCTTCCTCTCCCTGCTGCTCCCCCTGTTTGTGCTCTCTCTCTCTCTCTCTCTCTAAATAAATAAAATCTTAAAAAAAAAAAAAAAAGATGTTATTTTTAAGTAATCTCTATATCCAATGTGGGGCTCAAACTTAAAAACTCCAAGATCAAGAGTCACATGCTCTACCAACTGAGCCAGCCAGGTGCTCCTTGACCTTTTTCCAATTTGTTTTTTTGGTTTTTGGTTTTTTTGGTCATTTTATTGTTGACTTGTAAGACTTCTTTATGTTGACTTCTTTATATTCTCTGAATACAAGTGTCTTGTAGATCTCTGTTTTGCAAATGTTTTCTTCCATGCTGTTCTTTCACTTTCTTAGGTCATTTGTAGCACAGAAGTTTTTAATTGTGATGAAGTCTAGTTTATATATTTTTTTAATCACATGTATTTTTGGTGTCATATCTAAGAAATCATTGCCTAAACACAAGGTCGCAAAGGCTTATTCCTTTGTTTTCTTCCAAGAGTTTCATAGCCTTGGTGTCACATCATACGTCCGGTTTATTTTGAGTTAATTTTTACATATAGTTTGAGGTAGGGTTCCAGTTTTATTCTTCTCCATGTGGACATCCAGTTGTCTCGACTCCATTTGTTGAAAAGACCATTCTGTTGTGTCTCTGTGCCGCTTGTCAAAAATCAGTTGACCACAAATGTAAGGGTTTATTTCTGGACTTGCAACTCTTCCATTGATGTGTATGCCTTTTCTTATACTAGTACCATATTGTCTTGATTACTGTCAAATTTGTAATAAAATTTGAAGTCAGGAAGTATGATTCTCCCAACTCTTTTCCTCTTTTTCAAGACTATTCTGGCTATTCAGAGTCCCTTGCATTTCCATATGAATTGTAGAATTAGTTTGTTCTCTCTGCAAAAAAAGCAAGATATGGATTGCATTAAATCTATCCTTTTTGGAGAGTGTTGCTATCTTAATGAATTTCGTCTTCCAAACCAAGAATACAAAATGTCTTTCCATTTACTTATGTCTTCTTAAATTTTTTTGAGTGATGTGTTACAGTTTTCAGTGTGCAAGTCTTGCAGTTTTTTTATCAAATTTATTCTTAAGTTTTTTAGTCTTTTTGGTGCTATTTTAAGGGAAAATGTTTTCTTAATTTCATTTTTGGATGAACCTCCAGTATGATGTTAAATAAAACCTCCAGTATGATGTTAAATAAAGTGGTAAGCCAAACATCTTGTCTTGTTCCTGGTCTTAGGGAGATAGCTTCCAGTTTTTCACTTACTAAGTATCTTCTTAGGCGTGCTTTTTATCAGGTTGAGAAAGTTCGCTCTGTTACAAGTTTGTTGAGTATTTTTATCATGAAAAGGTGTTCGGTTTTGTCAAATGCTTTTTCTATATCTATTGAAATGATTGTGGTTTTCGTCTTTTAGTCTTTCGTTGTTGTATATTATATTAATTTCGATGTTAGACTAACCTGCATTCCTGGGATAAATTTTACTTGGACGTAGTATACAGTTTTTTTATATGATGCTTGGTTTGATTCGCTAGTATTTTCTTGAGGTTTTTGTCTCTATATTCACACATAATGCATTTTTAATTATAGTAAAATACACAGCATAAAATGTACCATCTTAGCCATTTTTAAGTATACAGTTCAGTAGTGTTAAGTATATTCACACTGTTGGGTAACCTACCTCCACCACTTTTTCATCTTGCAAAACTAAAACTCTTTACCCATTAAACAATAATTTTCCATATCCCTCTCTTCCCATCCCCCGGCAACCAGCATTCTACTTTCTGTTTCTATGAATTTGACTACTCTAGGTGCCTCATATAAGTAGATTCATACAGTTTTTGTTTTTCTGTGACTGGCTTATCTCAGCATAATATTTTCAAGGTTCATCCGTGTTGTAGCATGTGTAAGAATTTACTTTCTTTAAGGCTGAAAAATACTTCGTTGTGTATAGACCACATTTTGTTTATCCTTTCATCTGCCAACGGACATTTGGGTTGTTGCCACCCTTTGGTTATTGTGAATAATTCTGCTATGATCCCTGATGTATGAATGTCTCTTTGAGATCTTGTTTTCAATTCTTTTATATATATATACATACATACATACCCAGAAATCATATTTTGGATTATATCATACATAATGAGTTTTTGGTTTTGTTTTTACTGTTTGTATAACAAGTTAGGATTCAGATGCAATTCACAAATACTGATTGGTTTATGTCTCCTAAATCTCTTTTAAACTATCACTTCTTCCTGCATCTCTTTTTTTTCTTGCAGCTTATTTCATGAACAAACTGAGTATTCTCTGTATTTCCTAAAAGTGGTAAATGGGTCTGTAAACCTCAACAAATTAGGTGATATTCTGTTCTTTCAAGAGACACTTAATGTCTGGTTGTCTTTCTTTTTATGATGTTAGTAGCTTTGGGTGGGAGTGCCTGCATCATTAACTTATGGGGCTTGAAGCGTGGTGATAGTCTGTTATTCTTCCTTCCTTCCTTCCTTCCTTCCTTCCTTCCTTCCTCCCTCCCTCCCTTCCTTCCTTTCTTTCTTTCTTTCTTTCTTTCTCTCTCTCTCTCTCTCTCTTTCTTTCTTTCTTTCTTTCTTTCTTTCTTTCTTTCTTTCTTTCCTGTAGTACTTCTTTCTTTAAAGAGAAACTTTTCATCTGATGTTGGTTAACCAACAGGCAGTGGTACATAAGGCAGTATAGGAAAAGCAAGATAAACACTTAATGCTTTCCCTTTATAATTTTTCAATATAAGGAGTTGGTTCACTTGCCTCTTCCATTGGTGACCTCATACTTTTGTTTGTTTTGATATTATTCTGAAATTATGGATTTAAACATATGTGATATGTTTCAATCCACTCTAGTTATTTTTTTTAACGATGCCTAAACTGTTCCACTTTGGGCCAGCAGGAACCTATTCAGGCTTGCTCCTAAGCTTTTTTTGTCAAGACCCTAGTAACGGATAGCTTCTTTGCTATTAGTAAAGATATCCAGGCCTCAGCTTGTACTTTTTCTCCCTCATCACCAGTTTTAGAATCCATAATTTCCCCAAAAAAGTACTGGTTTTTGGTTTTTTGTTTTTGAGAAATTACTTTAGGGACCACCTTCGGAGCAGTAGTAGGTGTTTTTATTGCCGTTCGGTTGGTGTTAGTATTTGTCTCTAGAAATCTTATTGCCAGAGTTAAGAAAACAAACTTATGAGTTAATACTAATGCTTCCAATACAAATTTAGGACCACAGTGTTTTTAGTTAATGTGGTCTACTTTATATATGTTATGCCCATTCATCTTTAACAAGAATAATATTTCTCTACAATACCAGCAGTGGAGGATTTAGACTATCACAAATACTCATTTGTTTTATTACACATGACATAACAGTCTCAGAATAACAAAACTAACACTAATGCCACGAACAAAATAGTCACTAAAAAGAATTTTCAGTTTTTTCCACTTTTTGGATATATTCTACGAGATGCTCATATAAATAGCTCCTCTCTGTGTGCTTATGCTGTCAACTAGATAGACACATTGATTCATTTCATGTCATTTTCAACTTATGGAGATTTTTTAAATTAATGTTCTAATTATGGGGTATATTTATGTGGTTCCAAAGTAAAATCTATGAGAGAAGGAAATATATTCAATGAAGTCTAGTCTCTGCCCCTCTCCTGCACTCCATTCTGTCTGTCCCTTTATAGGAAACCATGTTTTAATGATTTGTCCTTCCCTTTTTTATAACCTATATATTGAGATAGATATTTGTATTCCTCCGCCCTTTTCTTTTATAAAGAGAATATAGTGTGTGCACTTTTCTCTGCCATGCTGTTTTGACTGAACAAGATATTCTGGGGGACGCCTGGGTAGATCAGTCAGTTAAGCGTCTGCCTTCGGCTCAGGTCATGATCTCAGGGTCCTGGGATCGAACCCTGCATCAGGCTCCCTGTTCAGCGGGGAGTGTGCTTCTCCCTCTTACCCTCCCCCTGCTCATGCTCTCTCTTCTCTCTCTCTCTCTAAGTAAGAAACCTTTTAAAAACCTTTAAAAAAAAACAGCAAGATATTCTGGAATTATTTTACAGTGATCCTTCCCCTCCCAACCTTCCTCCACATATTCCCATGTGAGAATGTGCCACTTATTACTCACCCAGGCCCTCCTGGTAGCCATTTGGATTGTCCCTACCCTTCGTTGTTATAAATACTCTAGCAACAAATAGCCTTATTTATGAATGTATGTTTTCAATTTCTTTTTCTAGTTTATCTTTGGATAGATTCCTAGATGGGATTGCTGGGTGAAAGGTAAATTAGCGTAATTTTATTAGATGCTGCCAAATTGTAGTATTTTACATCCCTACTAGCAATGTATGAGTGTGTTACCAACAAAATATGTTGTCAGACTTTTTTATTTTTTGCCATTCTCTTGGTGAAAAATGGTATCTTTGTGCAGTTTTACTTTGCCTTTCTTTTATAAGCAAGCCGAGTGAGATGTTTTTCTTTTTTTGTTGTTGTTCTCTAGTTTTCTGATCAATTCTATTCTTTCTATTTTTCAGAGTCAATACAGATTTGTATGTGAAGCTATTTTGAAAGTTTATGAAGAAGGATTTGTTAAACCCTTAACGACATCATCAAATAAATAAGAAAGCAAAAGTCTGGGACATGTGTCAGAAAACTGCTTTCTGTTATATTCACTGTGCCATAATTCTGCGTGCAGGAAATGGCATTTAGACAAAACAAATGAAGAACTAACAAAAACTGAAAACTTCAGCACTGTTGCACTTTATGTTTAAGAAAATGTCACTCTCTCAAAATCTGTAATTCACGTGTTTGAAGACTATTTCATGCTTTGCCCCGAACAAATAGTGAATAACTGAGTATGTTCAGGGTAATTTATGAAATTGGTGGTGGCGCCATGCAGTCCCCTTCTGGTAGAATTGCCACAAACAAGGCTCAGAATTCTCATCATCTCTGTTATACACCTGTATCTTGAAAGCAAAAAGAAGTAAACATCAGGAGTCAGCTCTGGTGTTACCCAGTGATTCATGTACTTATTACTATACTGGTTAACCAGATTTTTATTTTTTAAATTTTAGCAATATCATTCTCAATATTAGCCAATACACTGCCTATGGATGCAGCACATCTTTCCCTGTACTCCCCCTGTAGAGACCTGCTGTTCATGAGAAGAAAGATGGAATTTGCTTTTCCCAGGAAATGCTGCACATTGTCCATTTACCAGCATCTTCTAGAAAGTATAAATATGAATCTACAAATTTTCTTGAATTTAATAATGTAACTTATATTTATCATAAGGTTGGCTTATTCCAAATCATGTGATTTCACATACTTGATGTAAAGGAATGCATGCATTGTGTCTTAACCCCTTAAGTGCCTTGAGACGTCTTTGTATGTCTAATGAAAAGGCACTCATTTGACCCCACTAGGAGGTATGTATATTGTACATTTACATTTTTATGCATTTTGAATCAGTTCACATTTTAAAACATAGCTTCTTGTATGAAGAGTTATGCAGTCAAAAAAGGGTATGGAAATTCTATTTCTTACTCAATTTTCCTGTATTTTGCCACAAGAAGCAAAGATAATTTGTGTTCTACTGAGTGAGCGCGCTGCTGCTATGAAATTGTCGAAAATCTGCTCATGCCTTTCCTGAGGGACAAGGGTTACAATGTAGCAGCTCAAGTCGAAAGATGCTTTATTATTCAAATTTTCTATTTATTTTATCCCTGACTTTAGAAATGGCACCTAATATGCACATTAAAGTTAAACATATTCATATTTTCAGCTAAAGTTAGAGCAATTCATTGTGATTTATTTCTCTCAGTGTCTAAATTGTTACTCTAAAGCATTCATTTCAAGCTTTGTTCACACTGGTCTGTTGGTTGGGATACTTCAAACAAGGAATGAAATGTTATTGACTTACTTCTAAATGTAATCCCTCAGTAACTGAAATGAGGGTTTTGCTGTCATTTTTTGCATACAATTAAATTAATCCAGTTTATATATACTTACTAAGTTATAAGCATGTTCATGTGGAGTTTTGAGTGTCCAGCCTGATGGAGGATCTGATTCCCTTTAAGGATGTGTATATTTTCCTCTTCAGGATTTTTTTTAAGTCTAGAGAGATAGAACTTTAAAATTGCCCAGTTTTAATATCAGTGGAAATTTGCTCACCTATTGAAATGTTATGTTACACAATTATATGGATTATGGTTAAAACAGATTCATTTCCTAGTAGTTTCCTAATACTTCTGTGGAGTCTTGATAAAACTTAGAGTTGAATAGTTTTGGAATGCCATTTAGTATGAGGGGGGGAGAATGTACATTTAAAAATCTTCAGTGTAATTGAAATGATGTTATTTCAAATATTCAGAATCCATAATAATAAATTTTAGGAAGTTAAGCCCTAAACATTAATAGCCAAGATATCAAATAAATTATTATAATCAAATACTTTGATTTTTTAAAGAGAAAAGTAATATAACCTTTATGTCAGAGAGAAATTCTCCTATCTTTGGATTTCACAGCCAAGAAAGTATAAATTAGTAAATAACTATAGTCTTATTTGAACATTCCATTCTCTACCAACAGATAAGTATAATTTAGGCCGCTATATGACATCATGATAAGTTGAAAAGTGAACAAGTGAAATCCTGTTGGGGGTCTACATAATTAATAACTGTTTTGACAGTTTTTACCTGAATTAAAATCTGTTTTAATTGTGTGGACAGAATATGACAACCATAAATTAAAAAGATGAAACACTTGTATAGATAGAAACAGATAAATGTCATGGTTGGTATGTTCTTTAACTTACAGTTTTGTTTACACTTCTGAGATAAACTAGTAATTTGTTGGCAATGAGCACTGTTGCCTTTTTTAATCATTAATTCCAGTCTTTAAATGATAAATATTAGAAGTTTAGAATTACATTTACATTTCTCATAATAGGAATTTTCATCTGGGAGCTACCCTCTGTCAGTATTTGTATGTACAGAAAAGATGCTTTTTTAAAGACATATTAGGATCTTAAATTTAAAATTATCCTTCACAGCTTCTTAAAATGGATATGCTAATTATGCTTCTCTGTTCACCCAACAGGTAAGACTTTATCCATTACACCTAGGAATTTTTTAACCTGTTTATCAATCTAAGTAGAGTTCTAGGAATAATCCTAGCTTTAATATGCCAAGTAGTTCTAGATTCCATTCATATCAGTGTAATATGGTGTAATAAAATGTCAAACTTCTTGTATCTAAACTACTCTCCCCCTCCTCCCATAACTCCCCTGTTCGCTCACCCCCCCACACACACACACTCTAGAAGTCAATGCTGACTGTTATTCTTACAAGTGGAAATAGGTATTGGTGAATCAAGGGGCTTTGTAAATGCTAAGAAATGTTTGTGAAAACCTTTCCTCTCTGATTTAAAATGGTTTTACCATGTTCATTTCAGATGCTTTATTGAGCATCAGATTTGTGTCAGCGCTGTGTACATAGCATGAAGAGTAGACTTCACATTCACAAGAAGAACTGGTAGTATTTGTTAAACAAGTGCATCCGTTCAAAATAGAGGCTGAGTAAACAGTGTAAGAAAAACTTCCTTTGTGTGGCCTGCTAGCACAAGTAGGAAGGGGGAAGGGGTTGATCATTTTGATGAAGAGTAAAGAGAAAATTTATATATAAAAACTGACTTCAAACTTTCAAAGGTATGGTAAGCCATTAAGACACACACTTTTGTGTGTTTATATATTTGTGTGTTTCGTAAAGGCTGATGCTAGCAGGGGTAAAGGATTATTTTAACTATAGAGTCGTTTATAATCTGTTGGCAGATCTGATCAGGTCTAATCAGGTATTTGAGCAAAAGTCTCCTGTCTCCACTAGAAATACTCTAACTTAAGAGCTGAAAGGAACTTGAATGATTTTATCTAATCTCACCTTCTCCTATTATTTTAGGCAACATATATGAATATCATAAATTCTTGTGAATTTTTGTCTGTTTCAGCTCAAGAATTATACTCAGGCAGTGTTTTCATGTAATAACTACGATGACCTTAGAAGATGTCACTTAATTTAGAAAATAAGTAGGCTTTAAAAGGTGATCCTAATTAGGACCCTGACTCAGTTTGCTAGTCATGCTTCCCTGATAGAACATAAGCTTTTGTAAAGTATTTAGGCTGATAACACATGCAGTATGAAAACATTCTGAAATGTAAATTAGAAGACTAATTTTTAAAAGCACTTAAAACATAGAACTAGAATTTAGAATATATGTCCACTTAAATGATTTATGTTCAGAATGTGAACATGTAGTAGAATTAAAAGCATTACTTATTTTATAATCTTATCAGCAAGAAAGAAAGAAACAAGAATTTTTAACAATGTTCTATTTAATACCTGTGGTTTGAATATTTAAGATACTCTGATAGTAAGGTTGCCAAAGTAGTTTTGAATTCATAAAAATTATTTATACCACAATAAGGTGGGATATGTTTACATCTCTTATTTTGTAGTTTAGGTGAATTTACATTTAAGTCACTTAGAGTAAATACATTATGGTAAATATTTGTTGGAATAAACATCTCTTAATAATATGACATGAAAAAGATGAATTATGTCACAGCTGGCTTTTATGCCACATCAACAAAGTAACTATATTATCATTGCTTACTTCCCGCATTTGCTTTAGCTGTCCAACCACAATTTCTGTAGTCATTTGTGTGTGTGTGTGTGTGTGTGTGTGTGTGTGTGTGTGTTGTTTCCTCCAAGTAAAACAGTTACGTTATTAAAACCCACTGGATTTTTCTTAAATATCAGAATTACTGATCTGTTGGCCAAGATTTATCGGTGTCTCAGTGTGATCACAACATAAGTTATAGCAACTGTTTTATAAAATTCTTAGTGAATTGTATAGCTACTAAGGAATTTACATAACAATAAAAACATTTTTGAGAGCTATCTGCTAACAGATAAGTTCAGCAATTTTATAAAGAGCCCATGAAATTAATCCCTAAAATGTATTGTTGGGGTTCAGCTTACTTTACAATATCTACAACTATTAACATAATTTTTTATTATATCTTGACTTCATTTTTTTTTCTGACTTAATATTTCTGAGTAGCAATTAGTACAGTAAGCCTTTGAGTGTTATCAAAAACAAGTCCTCTATCAGCCAGAAACTAGACGTTTTAATCTTGGTGAAGTTGTCCTGGGTAGACACCAAATAGTTATTTCCGTGTCCATTTCTAAATTTGCTGCTACTTATTTGTATGTTTTTCTACTGCAGTTTACTGTTGATTTCTGAAGTTTTATAGTCATTGTTATTTTTATTTTAGCAATCCAAGCTAAATGGGCAGCCAGAAGTAATATCTACTGGGGTGCAATCCATCAACATTGACTAGATGTGTTTCAATGCATAAAGGAGAAAACCAATTTTTTTTTATTTGCAAAGTAAGAGGTATTAGCAATACTGCAAGTTAAAGAGTACAATTTTAGTTGGAAGTCCTAATGTTTAACTTCCTGAAACCTTTTAAAATTTCCAGTAAAAGAATGAAAGTGTTTTAAAAGCCTTGTGCTCATAGAAGTTTCAGTTAAGCACTGTAGAATTTTCCTACTTATTGTTGTGTAAATGATAGAGAAAATATTTTTCTATGGACAAGAGATTGAAACTGTTAACTTCTTTTACTTCATTGTGTAAAAAAAATGATATTTGTATGTCTTTCATGCTGTAAAAAAAATGAATGTATCTTTGAAATGTTGTTAGAATTATGACTTGATTCTAAGGATACTCTTTGTTTAAAAAAGTCAGCAAGGGATTGAAAACAAGGAAAGGAAGAGTGTATTCTACTTCATTATATAAATGCAATTTTAGAAGAAAAATGTAATATTCATTATAAACAAGAGCAATCATTACTGAAGCATATTTCAAATATAATGTACATTCTTTTTCACTTTGTTTTGTTTTAGCTTTAGAACAGAAAATTTCAAGAAAATTTGTGCTTACTATTTTTAAGTGTAAAATAATTGTAGACTTCTGGAGTATGGAAGGGTGTTTTCGTGTGAGGGTAAACATTCTGCTGCGTGTGTTTACCATGAGGGAGCGTTCTCAGGCATTGTCAACTGTGGCAGCCACAAATGAGGACATCGCTGTGAGTGTGACTTTGGTGAAGCCAGAAATCTGTGCCTCAGATTTACTACAGTAAATATGTGCAGAGGCCCCTGACAAATAGTTTTGCCTTTTTATTATCTGTATCTTGGACGGATAAGACCACTGAGCCCAGTTTTGACTTGTGACAGTGGTGTCTTAGAGGCTTCAGGGTTTATTCAGCCGAACAACAGCAAAAACCCTACATTTTTAACCATTGTTTAGGCATGATTAATTTGTTCAACAGTCTCTTTAAAGGGTAGTATTTATTTATTAATTATCACTTGTTAAACTTGACTCAATGGGGCCTTCATTATTTTGACTCCTGCTACCATCCCTCCAACTTTTAAAAGTCATTAATTTCATTTTATAGTAGTCTTTGTGAAGTAAATACCCCAAACAACTACAAGCTGGTATTTTTCTTTACTAGATTTTTTTTTTAACTGTTGTTGAGAGATTACTATCAGGCCCCCTCAACCCTGAGAGTTTCCAAAATTTAGTAAGTATTACTTGTGCCATCTTGCTAAATGAAGTTATCACCATAAAGTCATCAAGGAGGATCAGCCCGGTTTACAATCTTAAACCCAAATAGGTGCTGATGTTTGATGTCCCCAAATACACTGTAGTCACAATTGAGCCCATTTTACCTTTTATTTAAAAGCAGCTTTTTGGTTTTTGCTCCTGAGTTGTTGTGTTGCAATTTCTTGCCTTCCCTGGCATGGAAATTTTCAGTCCAGTTCTGGAATTCTATGGCACCCATCTTTTCCAACCCTTTGGTGAGTTCACAAGATCATCCAGTCTTTCTTGTATCCTGTAGAATAGGTCAAATTTCAATGCTGAAATGATTTCTTGAATTTTAAATAGTAGCACTTTATTTCATGCTTACTACTGACTTAATTTATACATTTAAAAATAAAATCTAGGAGTTTTGTAAATACGGGAAAAACTTTATTAGTATGTAGAGCTCATTGGATTGGACCCAAGTAAAATGCTTTACAGTGATCTCTTAATCTTTTGATATTTAAAAGGTAACTTGGGTGATTGTAGCTTTGCCACTTTTCTGTAATTTATTTAGTACAGTAAAGACTACCCAGTTGATTGTCTTGCTGGACTCTGAGTTCTCTCAGCTTGCTTCAACCAGGTTTGGTTTACAGTTATCATTTCTGCTTTGCATTTTTTGTACATTACATGAATACTTGGAAATCCATTTGTTTGGTTTTAAGTCGTAGGTAGGGGTTAAGTCAATACTGCGCCACAAGTAAGTTGAAGAGGGCAAAGTCCTGACACTTTATATACATGTCAAGGGGCAGGATTTAAGACACTAAAAACAGTTTACATTAAGCTGTTTCATTTTCTATCATTAGAATATATGTGCTTAAAAAAAATAAAAACTGTCCACCCAGTGTTCTCAGAGCATCAGGACATTGCAGTTATGATCCATATTGTAATCTTTTCAAATGAGAAAAGCTAGTCTTTATTTTCTACAGTGTAGGCTTAATTTTAGGACAGATAATTTACTATATACTCATCAGTGATATTTTTAAGTAGTTTTACAAATAATTATTTCTATGTAGAGGGTGTATTAATTTGGGATTTTTTTTTTCTTGTAACAGGTGCTATATGTAAATATGAAGGGCGAAAGGTCACTTAGTTAAAAGTCTAGTTTATTTCATAATTAAAATATAATTTTGCATTTCTGCTGTCATTTCACGTTTGATTGTACTGAACTAGTAGCAAAATGGAATTAGCCCCTTAATTTTTTAAACTATCTTCCCCCATTTCACAAAAATAGCTCTTTCCATATGGTTTGTTTCCATAAATAAGAGGCAGAGAAGCTTAGGTTTCATTTAAAATGTGTAAGCTTGAATTTGGTCAACACTGGATAATTTGAAGTCATACTCTGCATCTGTCACTGCGGCTTACTGTATGCTTGAAAGGCCTTGTGTGTTTGTCTTAATTTCAGTGAAAAATTAGAATTCCTGCAGTTTATTCATGTAAAAAAAATCTATGAATACTAACAGCAGACAGGATAAAAATGCCGATTTGCATTAAAACTGTTTTAGTCCTAAGAGCGATTTATGTTACGTGAAATGCTATTACACATATTTTGTTGGCCATATTTCATTTTGATTGAAAAATAGTTGTTCAGGTACAAACGTGAAACTAGCTGTGACTTTTAATTGTTCAATTGCAAAATAAAGATGTGCTTTAGTAATTTAAAGTGTAGGAGTTTTGAAGATTATTTTTTGTTGTTGGGCTTGTCTAACAATGGTTATATTCATTAATGGGTGATCAGAAGGACCTGGGAGGTGCTAAGTGCAAAGTTTTTCTCTAGAATTCCTGGTTCACTAGTGGCTGTATGTGGGGAGGAGGTGGGATTATTAAGTAAGGAACCAAAAGGGATTTAGAGGATTAAAGAATGAGGAAATACTCCTTCACTGTGACCACTGCTTGACTCCTCTCTTCTCCCAGCACCAGCCCCTCTTCTGGTATTCCTAACATAAGATCTAGTCCCAGTAAGGGACCTTCCTAAATTCCATATTGATGGCCTTTGCTTATTTTTATATCAGGTTGTTTAATGTTTTATTCATATGAGATGTTGGAAATTAAATTGTCACTTGACAATAATATATATTTATATGTTGCAAACCCTTTTTCTTAACGGTGTTTGACTTTATTCTTTTGAGGGGTTGCAGAGACATGACATTTTTTAATAATTTTATTAACATATCAGTCTTCTCCTTAATGACTTCAGAGTTTGGGGTATGCCTGCAAAAGCTTTTCTCTAATCCCTATTAGCATTCAATCTGTGACTGAAAGCTCCCTTAACCACCATCCAAGTAACCCACTCAGACTGGCACCCAGCTTTACAGTCTTTTTTTTTTTTTTTTTTTTTTGTCAGAGAATAAGCAGGGGGAGTGGAATGCGGAGGGAGATGCAAGCTCCCCACTGAGCAAGGAGCCCATGTGGGACTCGATCCCAGGACCCAGACCTGAGCTGAAGGCAGACGCTTAACCAGCTGAGCCACCCAGGCGTCCCTCTGCTTTTCGGTCTTGTTCTCTCCTTGCCACCACTGACTGCTCTTAATCATGCCAGAGCTCTTTTGGTTCCAATTAAATTGTAAGCTTACTAAAATTAGTTGTGTTTATTTGCTAACCTATACACACAAATTTATGGTCATTATATCACTTAATTATATGTTATATAAGCCAGTGAAATGTGAGAGAAACAAGAAGGTTGGGTTTTTGCAAAAGCCTTATGGTGTCATTAAAACTTTATTAAATTCTTTAAACCTGATTAAAAATAGGTATGAGCAAGACAACTATGAGAGACTAACAAATGATGTATTTGAAAAACGAAGAGAAAAAAATAGATGATGCACTTGGGGTCTGTTTTTTTTGCAACAGAGATTAAGGGACTATAATTGGGCTCAAACCCAAAGAAAAAGATGCTGGTCCTACATAAAAAGAATTACAAATGAATATATATTTATCTGTCTTAAGCTAAAACAAAATGCGTGTGTTTTTTTATTTCTCCTTTAAATGTTTTTCATTTGGGGCGCCTGGGTGGCACAGCGGTTAAGCATCTGCCTTCGGCTCAGGGCGTGATCCTGGCGTTATGGGATCGAGCCCCACATCAGGCTCCTCCGCTATGAGCCTGCTTCTTCCTCTCCCACTCCCCCTGCTTGTGTTCCCTCTCTCGCTGGCTGTCTCTATCTCTGTCGAATAAATAAATAAAATCTTTAAAAAATAAAAATAAAAAATAAATGTTTTTCATTTAGCCAACTGGTCATTAGTTTTGATACCATCAAATATGGTTTCTACCAATTATTTAAAAATTCCTCTCGAATACTTAGACAGTTTTTATATTTTTGCTATTAAAAATTACACATTTAACCTTTTATATATTCCCTTTAAATTATATTTGTACATATGGGTCAACTATATATAAATTTTCCCCCAACATTGTGTTATAAAAATGTTCAAACATAGAGAAGGTTGAAAGAATTGAACAGTTAACACCTATATATCCATCCTCCAGGTTCTGTAATTACCATCCTGATAAATTTGCTTTATTACTTGTCTGTCCATCTACCTAAGCCTCTCTCCATCAATACATCTTTTATGCATTTCATAAAATGATGTTGCCCACATCTGTATCTTCACCCCTGAGCACTTCAGCTTGCATATCACTAATAGTCAAGAATTATCTCTTTTTGACATAACATTTTTATTGGTAAGACAAATATTAAGTCTACCATTCAGTATGTGTTTTTTTTTTTTTTTTAAGATTTTATTATTTGAGAGAGAGAGCATGAGCACAAGTGAAGGGGAAGAGGCAGAGGGAGAAGGAGAAGCAGTCTCTGCTGAGCAGGGAGCCTGATGCAGAGATCATTCCCAGCACCCTGGGATCATGACCTGAGCCGAAGGCAGACGCTTGACCGACTGAGCCACCCAGGCGGCCTTACCATTCAGTAAGTTTTAACAAATGTATACATTTATGTAACTCAAACCCCTATGGGGATCAACAGGTTCAAACTTAAGTTATAAAATGAGTAAGTGAAGGTACATCATGGTGACTCTAGTCAATAATATTGCAAATTTGAAAGTCGGTGAGAAAGTAAATCTACAAACTTCTTATCACAGGGAAAAAAAATTTAACTCTATATGGTCTCAGATGGTAAGTAGGCATTGAGGTGATCATTTCACAATGTATACAAATGTCAAATCATTATTTTGTATACCTGAAACTAATGTGTTGTCTGTCAACTATACTTCAATTAGAAAAGGGGAGGGTGAGCCTGGCTGACTCAGCCAGTAGAGAATGTGGCTCATGATCTCTGGATTTTAAGTTCAAGTGCCACGTTAGGTGTAGAGATTACTTAAAATCTTAAGGGGAAAAAAAAAAAAACCTACACAGGGATTTGATAGAGAACATTTCCATCACCGGGGGGAGTTTCCCTTTCCGCCTTTCACCTTCACTCCCTTTATTAGTTTCCTGGGGCTACCGTAACAAAGTACCACAAACTGGGTGCCTTAAAATGACAGAAATCGATTGTCTCACAGTTCTAGAGTCCAGAACCCAAACTCAAGGTTGGCAAGTCCAGGCGTCCCCTGAGGGTGCTAGGGAAGGATCTCTTCCATGTGTCCTTCCTAGCTTCAGGTGGCCTTGGACCCTCCTTAGTTTTCAAATACTCCAATCTTCCATCTTAACATGGCATCGTTCTGTCAGGAAGCCAGCCATATTGGATTAGAGACCCATGCTCCTCCAGTAGCACCTCATTTTTTTAACTAGTTACATCTGCAGTGACCCTATTTCCAAATAAAGTTATATTCTCAGGTATTCTGGCAATTAGGACTTCAAAATATCTTTTATGGGAATGGACACAATAAAACCTACAACATAACCAGAAGCGGTGAGTATTCCGAATTCTCATAAATTAGTCTGTCCTAGAATTTTTATACATGTAATTTATATACATATTTTACTCAAAATTTCTGAGATTCATCAGTTTCTTGTTTTCTTTTTATTAGTAAGTAGTAGTCCGTTTTATTAATATAACAGTTTGCTTATCCGCCTCCTTTTAATGGTAGCTGGACTTTGAGACATTCTCAGTTTGTGGGATTTTATCAATAAAAATGCTATGAACAGGACACCTGGGTGGCTCAGTCAGTTAAGTGTCTGCCTTCTGTTCAGGTCATGATCCAGGGTCCTGGGATCGAGCCCCATGTCAGGCTCCCTGCTCAGTGGGGAGCCTGCTTCTCCCTCTCCCCCCTGCTCACACTCTCTCTCTCTTTCAAATAAGTAAATAAAATCTTTTTTTAAAAATGCTATGAACATTCCTTTACAAATCTTCTTGTGAACACATGCTTTCATTTCTGAGTAAGTATCTAGGAGTGGAATTGCTGGGTACATTAAGTGTATCTTAAGTTTTTATTGATACTGTCAAAATTGGCTTCCAAAAATATATATCTTTTTATAATCTCATCAATAATGCATCTGTGTCTCCACCCTTAGTGGATATTATGACTCTTTTAAAAATGTTCTCATGTAATAAGATATATTAAATATGATTTGCAAAATTGAATATCTTTTTATATGTTTATTGGCCACATGTATTTCTTTTCTGGTGAACTGCTCACTCAGGTCCTTTGTGTTTTGCAACTTGGTCTATTTAAACAACAAAAAGCTATTTGCGGGGCACCTGGGTGGCTCAGTCCTTAAGCGTCTGCCTTCTGGCTCAGGGCATGATCCCAGAGTCCTGGGATCAAGTCCCACATCAGGCTCCTCCTCTGGGAGCCTGCTTCTTCCTCTCCCACTCCCCCTGCTTGTGTTCCCTCTCTCGCTGGCTGGCTGTCTCTCTCTGTCAAATAAATAAATAAAATCTTTAAAAAATAAAAATTAAAAAAAACAAAAAAACAAAAAAGCTATTTGGGCCATGAGGGAGTAATAGGGTCCAGAGTCATCCTCCTGGTGTAAACAACTGGAAAATAGGACAAATACAGTAAACAACTTTTGCAATATTGGACAAAAGTTGAAGAAGACTGTAATTCCTCAGAAAAGATAAATAAGTGAGGTGAGCCATACGATAAGCTAGGTTTTCTTTGTCCAGGTAATTTATAAACGGATGCAGGAATATGGAGCCCAAACAAGACTGGTATTCTTGCTACCTGGGAGAGAGGTGTCAGAGTTTTGGGAAGCTGGGGCTGTTAAGAGGTATGGAGCAAAGTTCCAGGGAGGAGTAAACCACATAAAGATTTCAATAAATTTACATAGGAGTCACTTTGTATCCTAGCCTGAATAATAATCTTCAAATATAGTGAAACCCCATGATGCCGGACAAACTTCTAAGGAAAGACAATTACCAAGTTGTAGGATGAATATTTCCAGGGCTGGCCCCAAGGATGAAAATAATTCAAGTTTCTTTCAGGTAGAGTGGAGAAGCCTCTTTGAAAATGTAAGGTAGTCAGCCAAAACCCAAGAAAGGCCAAACTTTAGAAATGAGGCTAACCAAGCTGCAGGGTCAAAGCTATTCTAGGCTCATTTAGAAGATTTAAAACAAGCTTCAAAATGATTAAACTAAGTCACAAGCTACTTAACTGCCTAACAGATACTAAGTCCATTTATTTATTTATTTATTTGTTTATTTATTTATTTATTTATTTCAGGTTTTATTTATTTTAGAGAGAGAGCCTGCGAGTGGGGGGAGGAGTAGAGGAAGAAGGAGAGGGATGGGGAAAGAATCTCAAGCAGACTCCTGCATGCTGAGCATGGAGCCCCTCCTGGGCTTGATATCACAACTCCTAGATCTCCACTCCAGCCAAAAGCAAGAGTCAGAAGCTTAACTGACTGAGACCCAGGCAACGCCCCCCCCCCAAAGATAAAATCTATTTTAAAAATACCGTTCTGGGATGCCTGGGTGGCTCAGTTGGTTAAGCGTCTGCCCTTGGCTCAGATCATGATCCCAGGGTCCTGGGATCGAGTCCCGCATTGGGTTCCCTGCTCGGCAGGGAGCCTGCTTCTCCCTCTGTCTGCCTCTCTCTCTCTCTAATAAATAAATAAAATCTTTTAAAAAAATAATTTAAAAATACCATTCAAAGGGCAACTGGTGGCTCAGTCACTTAAGCACCTGACTCTTGATTTTGGCTCAGGTCATGATCTCAGGGTTAAGAGATGGATCCCTGCATCCAGCTCTGCACTGGGTGTGGAGTCCTCTCCCTCTCCCTCTCCCTTACCCTCCCTCTCCCTCTGCTCCTATGTCCCCGTCCCTCTCTAAAAAAAAATAATGAATACCGTTCAAGAAAGTAAATTTATCATGTCCAGCAGCCAAAGAAAACTATAGATAGGAAGAAGCAAGGAAATATGACCTAGTGGAGAAAAATCATTTAAGAGAAACAGACTCAGCAATGGCAAAGATGATGAGAGGAGAAGAAAAAGACAGTGAGGGCGTCTGGGTAGCGCAGTCGTTAAAGCGTCTGCCTTCGGCTCAGGGCGTGATCCCAGCGTACGGGGATCCAGTCCCACATCGGGCTGCTCCGCTAGGAGCCTGCTTCTTCCTCTCCCACTCCCCCTGCTGTGTTCCCTCTCTCGCTGGCTGTCTCTCTGTCACATAAATAAATAAAATCTTAAAAAAAAAGAAAGAAAGAAAGAAAAAGACAGTGAAACAACTAGTAAGTAAGTCACGGATGTAGAGGACAACAGAGACAAGGGAAATATTTTTTAAAAGAACCAAGTGGGAGTAACATCTTAGAAGATAGTGGAGTAGGAAGTTCCAAGAATCTGTCCTTCCACTTACACAACTAATTAGCTTGCAGAGATTCTCTGGAGTAACTGTTTTTGGAATTCTGGATCGAGTTGAAATATTTGCAGCACCCACGAGATTGCTGATGACAAGACTGGTAAGGTTTGGTAAGTTTCAGCCTTTCACATGGTAGCGACTACCATCCCCCATTCCTGCAATGGGCAGTCGTAAGGATGGCTGCCTGTGGTTCTGGTGTGACTTGCTGGAGCCAGAGTGGGCCATAAGGACCTTATCATCCAAATATTGAGATTGTGGGTTCTTTTTTTTTTTTTTTTCAAGATTTTTATTTTATTTATTTGACAGAGAGAGACACAGCCAGCAAGAGAGGGAACACAAGCAGGGGAAGTGGGAGAGGAAGAAGCAGGACCCCAGCAGAGCAGGGAGCCCGATGTGGGGCTCGATCCTAGGATCCTGGGATCATGCCCTGGGCCAAAGGCAGACGCTCAAAGCTCAACGACTGAGCCTCCCAGGCGCCCCTAGATTGTGGGTTCTGATTGAGGATTGCTGCTTTTGCTCAGCAAGGGGCCAGGACACAGGCCGGTATCCATTGTTCCAACCCCAGTGGGCTAACACTGTTTCTAAGGGATTAAAGAACAGTACTTGGTTCCCCTTCCCGCTCTAGAGAGCCAGACCCTTCAGGCAATATTTGTCAGTCACTGGCTGCCACAGAATAACAGAATAGAAATGTAAGTGACCACATACAAAAAGAAATACACACTTGGCGAAAACGTTTTGGAAAAGTAACAAATGAACCACTCTGGATCTCAATAAGCAAGACTCAGTAATTCCTGAGGAGTGGGGAAGTTAGGGTTTTCAGAGTTCTCATAACATAATACTCAAAATGTTCACTTCTCAACAAAAATTATAAAGTTACAAAGAAATAGGAAAATAGGGCCCAATCACAGGGGAAAATAATAAGAATTTGACAGAAATCATCTTCAGGGAAGCCCATACAGAATTATTAGTCAAAGATGTGAAACCAACTGTCTTAGATATGTTCAATGAACTAAAGGAAACCACGGACAGGAACTGAAGGAAGCCAGGAAAACAATGTTTGAACAAAATGGGAATTGAAAGGAGCAAAACAGGAGCATCTGACTAGCTCATTCAGAGCATGTGACTCTTGATCTTGGGGTCCTGAGTTTGAGCCCCTCATTGGGTGTAGAGATCACTTAAATAAATTTTTTTTTTTAATTCTGGAATTGCAAAGTAAAATAACTGAAAACCACTAGAGGTGTTCGATAGCAGGTATAGGTAGCCAGAAGAAAGGATCAGTGACTTGAAGATAAGATGATTGAAATTATTTAGTGTCAGGAGGAGAAAGAAAAAAAAATGAGGGGAGCAGCATCTGGGTGTCTCAGTCAGTTAAGCGTCTGCCTTCAGCTCAGGTCATGATCCCAGGGTCCTGGGACTTAGTCCCGCATCGGGCTCCCTGCTCAGTGGGGAGTCTGCTTCTCCCTCTTTCCCTACCGCTTTCCCCCACTCATGGCCTCTCTCTCTCTCAAATGAATAAATAAAACCTAAAAAATTTTTTTGAGGTGTCTGTGGTATACCATAAAACAGACCAACATAAATATTAAAGGAATTCAGATGGAGAAGAGAGAGAAAATTGGCAGAGAATATATTTGAAATATGGTAGAACCCCCTTCTCCATGGTTTCACTTTCCATAATTTTAGTTACCTGTGGTCAGCTGTGGTCTGGAAGCAGACGATCCTCCTTCCGGTGTATCATCAGAGGGTCAGTAGTAGCCTGACGCTACATCACGATGCCTACATTATTCACCTCACTTCATCTCAACATTACAAGAAGAAGGGTGAGTACAGTACAATAAGATATTTCAAGAGAGACCACATTTATGTGACAGTGTATTATTATAATTGTTTTCTTATTATTAGGTACTATTAATCTCTTACTGTGCCTAATTTGTAAATTAAACTTTGTCGTAAGTACGCATGTATAGGAAAAGATGTAGTGTGTAGAGGGTCTGGTACTACCTGTTTCAGACATCAATTAGTCTTGGAATATATCCCCTGCAGATGGTGGGGGGATTACCATAACAGCGGAACATTTTGCAAATCCGAGGAAAGAGATGAATACACATGTCCAAAAAGTTCAACGAACTTGAAGCAGGATAAAACTAAAAGATACACACACTGAGATACATTATAATCAAATTGTTGAAACCCAAAGACAGGGGTGCCTGGGTGGCTCAGTCGGTTAAGCTTCTGCCTTCAGCTCAGGTCATGATCCCAGGGGCTCAGAATCGAGCCCTGCGTCAGGCTCCCTGCTCAGCAGAGAGTCTGCTTCTCCCTCTTCCTCTGCTGCTCCTCCTGCTTGTGCTCTCTCGCTTTCTCTCTCTCTCTCTCTGTCAAGTAAATAAATCTTTTTTTTTTAATTAAGAAACCCAAAGACAAAGAATTTTGAAAGCAGTAAGAGATAAGTAACTCATGAGGTACAGGGATCTTAAAGAACATCAACAGCTAATTAGAAATAATGGAAGTTATCAGGCTATGGGATAACAGTTAAGATTCTGGGGGGGGGGGAATGTATCAGCCAAGAATTTCATATCTGGAAAGAATTCTTCAAGAATAAAGGAGAGGAGCACCTGACTGGCTCAGTTAGTAGAGAGTGCGACTTTTGATCTCAGGGTTGAGTTCAAGCCCCATGTTGGGAGTAGAGATTACTGAAAAAAAGAGAGAGGGAAAGATTTAAGAATAATGGAGAAACTAGGACAATTACAGATTAAATTAAAATGCTGAGAGAGTTCATTACCAGTATATTTATCCAAAAATAAGTGCTAAAGACAGTACTTCAGGCTGCAATGAAAGGAAACTGGACGGAAACTTAAAGTCATAAGAAAAACTAAGTAACACTGATGAGGGTAAACTACATCTACATAGATAAATAAAACAACATTGTACTTTTAGCATAGTTGGTTACATTTCTCTTTTTCCTATATGAGCTAAAGACACATGCATAAAATAATAATGAATCTTTATTAATGAGCATACGATATATACAGATGTAGTCTGTGACAATGATCTGATCAACATCATTAATCCTTAAGGAAATGCAAGTCCAAACCGTGATGAGATACCACTTCACATCCATTAGGATGGCCATGATTTAAAAAAAAAATCAGAGAATAACAAGTGTTGGTGAGGACGTAGAGAAATTAGAACCCTTGTGCACAGCTGGTGGAAATGTAAAATGGTGCAGCCACTATGGGAAGCAGGATAGTCGTTCCTCAAAAATTTAAAAATAGAGTTACCATATAATCCAGCAATTCCATTTCTGAATATATAACCAAAAGCAGTGAAAACTGGATCACAAAGATAAAAATAAATAAATAAATAAATAATAAATAAATAAATAAATAAAATAATGCTGTTCATAGCGGCATTATTCACAATAACCAAAAGGTAGAAGCAGCCCAAGGGTCCATCAATGGATTAATGGCTAAGTAAGTGAGATAATACAGTATGTGTCTTTCTCTGACTTATTTCATGTAGCATAATACCTTCAAGCTCCATCCATGCTTTTGCAAATGGTAGAATTTCCTCATGTTTTTATGGTTGAATGATATTGCATTGTATATATACCACACCTTTTCTTTTTAAGATTCATTTAAGAGAGAAAGAGAGAGCATGCTTGTGTGCTCGTGGGAGTTGGGGGAGGGGCAGAGGGACAGAACCTTCAAGCAGACTCCCCGCCGAGCACAGAGCCTGACACAGGGCTCCATCCCATGACCCATGAAATCATGACCTGAGCCAAAAGCAAGAGTTGGATGCTTAACGACTGAGCCACCCAGGCTCTATAGCACACCCTCTTTATTCATTCATCCAGGAGGGATGCTTAGATTGTTTTCATGTCTTGGCTATTGTAAATAATGTTGCTATAAACATGGGGGGCAAATTTCTTTTTCTTATAAGGACACCCATCATATTGGTCTAGGGTCTGCTCAAGCGACCTCATCTTAACTTGATTTCATATGCAAAGACAAATTAAGGTCACATTCATAGGTATTAGGGATTGGAACTACAACCTGTCTTTTGTAGGACACGATCCAACCCATCATCTGTCTAATTACCTCATTTTATAGATGAGAAAACTGATGCCAGAAATAATGAATCGTTGTTCAAGTGAGTTACTGGCAGTGATCTTTCTACTGTATGTCTTCCAATGCCTTCACAGGCCCTGATGTAGGGTCAATAGTCACAGGTGTGGGGCAGCCAGTGAAAGACCTCCTTACTCGAAGTGTACCCATGAGCAGTGTCAACAAATTGCAAGCTTGTGGGTAACGCAGACTCTCAGGCTCCACCCTAGACTTAAACCTTTTAACAAGATCTTCCGGTGACATATACACATCACCTCTTAGACATACTGAGCCTTGGCTCCTTCCTTTTTCTTCCCTTGACTCTCTTAGTCTCATCATAGTTTCACTATTAGGCAAATCTAATGACAAAATGTTTTTATTTCTGCCTCTCTATTACGAATATTATGAACTTTCCTGGAGCCATCCAAGGCTTTCTCAAATTTTCTCCTTATCGGTATAAAGAAGGAGCAGAGGCCACCAGATCAGTAGACTCTGTTCCAAATAATACTGAACAAGGTGATGCCTGAAATACGGATTCACGGAACTTGAATACTTAGGTCTTTTGCTCTGAGTCTCCAGATGTAGGGAAAAGCCTGAGAACTTTGGAGAAAGAAGTGACTTGTCTTCAGTTCACCCTTCTGTGGCCCTTCTCTACATACCTTTCCCCCAGCCATTCCCCATTCTTTTAAGGTGTTCTTCAATTCGTTTGTATGGCTAATACTTCAGTGTGAATTTGTTTAAGATCTTACTCCCTCCAGGGATACTTGCAAAGAGAGAAAATGCGGACTTTCAAACATGAGATTCAGGCTCAGGAAAGATTTAGCTGGGTAAAGGGAACTACCCAATCACACGAAATTAGGCACAAGTGATGGCTCCACTTCGCAGACCCTCATCTTCTATTTGCTTCCCCAGTTACTGTGTTCCTTCATCTGTGGTATTTACATTCTCTTATATGTCATGTTGTACTCTCTTGAAAACATTTTCATATAACTTGTGTTCTGTAACACTCATTACTCCCCTTCGAGGAACGTAGTATCATCTTTACCTAATAGATTTGAAAATTGTTTTAGGTGTTTTAGCTTTTGAAGTTTAGACTCTTCGCAGTCTGCTTACAACATTCTCTCTCTTTGTGGTGTTTCCTGATGACTGGGTTTGTTTTTCATTTATTTTACTTGTGTGCATTTTTTTGAATAGGTAATGCTCTCCTAGATCCAGTGTCTGATAAATGAATTCTTTATGATACCCACTCCCCTGAGAGTATTTTCTTCTCAATGGAGAATTTTTGGAATGCAGGGGTCCTTCAGTCTCCAAGAGAACTGAGTTTTAATTGGACTTCCTTCTGCTCCACTCTGCTCAGAATACCTTGGCACGAGTGACCCCACCAGTGTGGACCAATTCAGAAAAAAGCAATTTAGAAAGTTCTTTACTTTCTTGCATATCAGCACAAGAGAAGGAGATTTGCAGGCTTGGAACAAATGTCCTTGATTAAAGAGTTCTGATGTGAAAGAGGAATTATGTTTCTTTTTGTGGGCAGAGGCAGATTTACGATGAAGATAATTAGGTTTAAGCTTTAGGTCTCCTAACTTGTGTGGGCCCCTTCCAAGCCCCGGTACCTAATATTGAATCCTTAAATTTGTTTCTTCACTTAACACGGTTGTATGATTTTTTAGAACCCACAGAATTGCATCTACCGCTTTTTGTGTGACTCCAGAGAGCAAACCAGGACCTAAGATAGAAATGGAAATCTAGAGTGAGGATGTTCTGTTAAAACTGCCAATTATTTCACTGGCAAAAATTCAGGAACAGCAGAGAATTGCCATTCAGCACAAGGAAGTTATGGCAAAACCATAGGCAAGTCCAGAAAACCAAGGAGAGGATGGCTTTTTAATAGAGGAGCGTGGGAAGTTGTGGTGTGGGCTGTTGAAGACAAAAAGTCCATTGAAGTAAACTGGGAGTTCCCAGTATAGGGGCTTTTCATTGGTTGAGTTGTGACGGCCTCTCATTGGCTGGGGAGGAGAAAAACCTTTCTACTTTCTACTGGGATAGTAAAGTAAGTAGCTAACCCAGCATCCACTTGCAAGGTACATCTTTTCCTGTGGGGTCTGAGTGGAGCAGTGTGAGAGCTCCCCCTGCTGGCCTCTCCTCTCCATTCTAAACAGTCCTTTTGTTACACCTCTTGGCTCAATAAGGAAAATCTTTCCACGAGCTAGGACAATCCCACCAAAAAGTGGGTTATTGTGGTAAGCACCCTCTATAGTCATTCTTCCTTGCAACACCCCCTTTTGCTGCTAATAAAACTTGGGTTTGTTCAAGAAGTTAATGGAGAGCGCAGATCGGAGAGCAGGCCTTTCCCCAAGTGAACCAGGATTGGTGTAAAGATGTTATTGTGTTCCCTTACCTTATGGTCAGTAAGTAGTCTAAGTCTGGGCAGGTAATCTAGTTCTGACTGATGACACGGGGTGGTGGGACTTCATTCCCTGAATTAAAAGACAAGGCTTCATGAAGTTCTTTCCCCCTTTCCCTTTCATTCATGAAACTCAGAAGGGGTGGAGATACTGCAGCCCTTCTGTGGCCAGTAGGCTAGAAGCATAAAAACCAGACTCAACATGCTAAGGATGGCAGAACAGAAAGAGCAAAAGTGTTTAGGATCCTTGCATTGTTGAGGACCTGAACCAATATTAGGCAGCCATTTACCTCTAGGTTACTTATGTGAAAAACATTAAACTTACTTGTGTAAGTGTAGTTAATTGTACTGTGTATTACTTGTAGCCAAATCCATTTTTACTTAACTCAGTTGTGTTCAAGGAGAGGAACTTCTCTGTCCCTGGTGGGAGCCAATTAGGGGACCAATTGCCACAAAATAGGGATACTGCAGGGGTATTTATGTCTAAGAATAATCTTCCATGACTTAAGTTCTTAGGTTCCATTCTTCTTCCCGAAGTCTTCATATTTCATTCAGCCTATAATCATCTTTCTCACCTACTTCTCTCCCCTCATCTACAGCCTCCCTCAACCCCACCCTTGACAGGAGGTAGAGAGAAGGATTCAGCAGAAGGGGACAAGAGGAGACTTTCTCCAGATTGGTGGGCTATGCAACAGTTTAGGACAACGAGGTAGGTTTGTAAGTCTTGACAGAAAATGATATTGATCAGTAAACAGATAAATTACAATACAGCTTGCAAATGTGGAGATGCTGGGTGATAAATACCTGGAGGGAGACAGCCCTGATAGACTGGGGGGATGGCACTCAAGACTGTAGTTTTCAGGGGCACCTGGGTGGCTCAGTTAGTTAAGCGGCTACCTTCGGCCCAGGTCATGATCCCAGAGTCCTGGGATGGAGCCCCACCTCTGGCTCCCTGATCAGTGGGGAGCCTGCTTCTCTCTCTTCCTCTGTCTCTTCTCCCGCTTGTGCTCTCTATCTCTCTGTCTCTCAAATAAATGAATAAAATCTTAAAAAAAAAAAAAAGACTGTAGTTTTCAAACTGGAGTAATCAGTCCCCTGGGGGATACATGAAGACTTTCCAAGAAGTAGAGAGCCCAGACAGTATTTTTTAAAAAAACTTTTTATTACGCAAAAAATTTAAACCTATACATAAAATAGAATAGTTCAATGTACTTACGTACCCAGCTTCAAACTATGGCCCTTTTTTGTTTCATGTGTACATCCATGGCTTCCCTCCCTCCTATATCATAATCATCACCATTGGTTTTTTATTGAGATAAAGATGCAAAGATGACCCTCAACAATTCCTCCCATCCCTGTACTCCCATGCTGCCTCTCCCATGAGTGGAAATAAAAATGTCCTATGATTAGATTGTAATGATGGTTGCACAGCTCTGTGAATACACTAAACACCACTGAAGTATACACTTTAAATGGGTGAATTGTATCATATGTGACATATCTCAATGAAGTTATTTTTAAAAAGTAAAGAAAGATGTATATAAAAGGAAAAAAGAGAGATGGGATCTTATTCCCATCCCAGTTGAAACTGGCCTGGCCTTGTGACTTGCTTTGACCATAATAGGCAACAGAAGTGACACGGTGTGACTTCTGGGCATTTCCTTAATAGGCTTCCGGGTCTGAGCCACCCAACTACCCTGCTAGAGAAAAAGGCCCAGGCAGAACTCAGCTGTTCATTTCAGCCATCCCAGCTGAGACGCCACAGAGATGAATGAGGCCATTTTGGTAACTCCAACTCCCACTGAGCTGCCCCAGCCAACACCACGTGAAGCAGAGACCAGATGTCCCCGCCAAGCCCAACTGTTAAGTCTTGGGATGGTGGAGGACAGGCAGTGCCAAATCTCCAGAAGGGGCTGAATATTTGCCTATTCTCATCTCAGCCAGCAGGGACTTCATGCACTTCATACCCTCACACCTGCCACTGACTCTCTGACTTCCTCAGACTGGGAGGCAGGCTCATAAGACCCTTCACCTCACAGCTCTCTCCTCCCTGGTTTGTCACCTCCCATGGCTCTATCTATTCTCTAAGCACACTGACTTTCCTTGAGCAGACCAAGCACCCACCCAACGGGGCCTTTGGAGTTAACCTCTGCCCTTCCCCCAGGGGTCCACAGAACCACTCCTTCACCTCTTTTTGATTTTCACTCAAAGGTCACCTTCTTATTGAGAACTTCCTCCTTACCTAGCTAGTCTATCTAAAATGACCACTTCCTTATTCCCTATCTCTGTCCCCTACTTTGGTTTTTCTCTATCATTTAGCACTGCCTAACATAGTATTTAATTTTACTAATTTATCTCATTTCTTTTCTGTCTCTCCTGCTAGCACTTAAACTGCATGAGGGATTTTTGTCTGTCTTGATTATCTGCTGTATCTTAAGTGTCTGGAAAACAGCCTGGCCCATAATAGGCAATTTCACAATTTATCTCTAGAAAGAACGGATGAAATGTCCCCTGGTCACAGAGGATCTCCTTGCCCACGCTATGTTAAACAGAAATCTATGTCCCGTTCCCTTTTTTTCCTTCATGATACCACTATTTGATATGTATTTGTTACCGTCTTTCTCCCCACTGCAATGAAAGTTCCTCTAACAACGGGGCACTAAAGATTTGCTGAATGAATTAATTTCCCGAACGAATGGATGAATGAATCTAGCAGCACCTGACGCTGGGCTCAGACTGCGCTAAGCTACCTTTCGGATGGGACTAATTTGGGGGCTCTCTGCGGGCGTGCACCCCCTCCCAAGGAGGAGTTTGATAGGGCTGGATTTCGGCAGCGCCCCTTTAAACCAGCCCGGGACGCCGGGCCTCTAGTACTGGAAGCCGATTCGGCAAGGCCTGGCATCGCCGGTTTAACCCGAGTTTCACCCAGACGGGCGATTTCCGGGGCGGTGTCATTGCCCATTTAAGAGCAGAGCGCCCCGCCCCGGAGGGCGGAGCTTAGAGGGGGCTTTAAGGGGCGGGCCGGCGGACCGCTGGGGTCCTTCAGAGGATTAGCGGAGGGTGGGCGCGCGCCTCAGGCCGCCATTTCTTGGCGTCTCCAGAGGAGTCGCCCCCTCCTCAGTCGCACTAGGGACGTCTACATTCGCGTCGCCGGCTCTCCGCGCCGCCTTAGCCACCGCACCTCCGTCCCCAGCCCAGGTAAGCGCGAGGCCCAGTGGCCCCGGCGGCACTGCCCAAGTATCGGGCTCGGTCCACGCCCCGCTTCCCCTCACCGCTCCGGGGACCCAGTCTGACTCGCGCCGGAGCTCTGTTCTCGCGGCCTCGCCCCGGGGCGCTCCGGCCCCAGCTGCGGCCGGCCGGCAAAATATTAAACCTGCCGGGAGGGGAGGGGCGGCGGCGGCCAATGGGGCCGGGCCGATGAGTTTCGGGCGATACTGCGCGGCGCGGCCGGAGCGGGGAGCCGGGGGTGAGGCGGGTTAATGTGTGCCTGCCCGACCCCTGCCCGGTCCCGGCCCTGGCTCCCTCCCGAGCAGCCGGGGGCCGCCCTTCACTGAGAGGTCTCGGCTTAGCTGTCCGCCTGGCGAGGGGGATGTGGCAGGTCAAGGGAAAAAACCCACCGTGGTTCGTGTCACGGTCTTAAAACCCGAGTGGACTTCTGGGGTTGGTTTGCGTTGGACTGAAACTTGAGACACTTGGAAATTGTGAGAAGCAGGTGGGTTCCCAGCAATGGCGGGATCCAAAGGGCCCTCCTCCGCCCCCACCCGTGGCTCTGGGAGTGTTAAGGATGGGGTTCTTCCGTGTGTAAACATTAATTGTACCTGTCACTATCTTAATGGTTACTGAGTCTCACGAATTTTAGGTAAAAGCGATAAGACCCAAGTCTTTTAAACCTTTTGACAACATTTTAAATTAGTATCAGAAGTATTTTTTTAAGAATTAGGTGAAAAATTACCCCTAACTCTATTTCTGACTGATAAAACGAGCTGCACCCTACTTAACAAAGTGGGTTATTCGTACACGTAAGCTAGTTTGCAGGGTTTTCTTCTTTTTGTACGTAAGCTTCATTAGAAAATGATATATATTACTTTTGTTGAATTAACTCTCTTGCAGACGTTTTCTGTGTCGGGATTGGTGGGACAAAAGATACCAATATCTATGGCACTTGCTGTATATTGGTATATTGCTTTATCAAAAAGCAATTGCCTACCAAAGAATGTGGCCACCGGTCACATGTGAGAGTATACACATTTCATGACAAACTTGAGTTTTAGGTACACATTTAAAAAAACTTTCAGTTAATTTAGGCAGTTAATGGTTTACTTCAGTTTACATTTTTACGATTGTAAAGGATACCTTTCTTTACAGAGAAAAATGAGAAATCACAGATTAAAAACGTGTTAAAAAGAGCCCACATAAACCTACTCTCTGAGAATTCCACTGTATCATTTTAGTGTCAGACAAGTTCTTTATTGAGTGCCTGATATGCTGATTGCTGTGCTAGCTAGGTCATCTTGCTGAATGAGTCAGGATCAGATCCTTGAGTCTTAGTGGGGAAGTACCCAGTAAAAAAAAATAATTAAACAATTGGGTATTTAATTACAGTTTTGGTAAATGTTGTAAAGAGTCTAAGAGTACTAAAAGAAGCACCTAATTTAGACTCAGAAGTCAGGGAATGCATTTCTGAGGAAATGGGAGAGAGGTGAAGTGGAAAGAGCATTCCGGAAAGATGGAACAGCCAAAAAAAAAAAAAGGTCCACAGTTAAAAAGATTGTTGGATTGAGCAGAAGGGATACTAGAGCAGAGTGGACAGCTGGGAGTGGGCTGTCTGAAGGGTCAGGCAGGTAGGAGGAGCCGGATTCAGAGTAAGACCATTAAAGATTTTTTAACTGGGATCACATTTGTGGTTGCTAAAAATCCAGTGCTGTAGCATTTAGAATGAAAGTGGTAGTGGGGGATGGAGAAAGAGTGAATATGGGAAAACTTTTTTTCTTTTAACAAATTTTTTTTTTAAGTAGGCTCCACATCCAGCATGGAGCCCAACGCGGGGCTTAAACTCATGACCCTGAGATCAAGACCTGAGCTGAAATCAGGAGTTGGATGCTCAACTGACCTAGCCATCCAAGTGTCCCTTAACAATTTTTAAAAACTCTTCTGACACATTCATATATGCTTATTATAGAAGACTTCAATATCTCCACATGACCCTCTCCAGGGATACTTAATGGTTTGCATGTCTTAGTCCTTTTGTATATATGTAGGTATCCCACCTTAGAGTGGGATAAAGCTTACCACTTTTCTCTGATTTCATTTTTCACTTACAAATTTTGTCCGTGTCTAATTCAATTGTATTTTAAAAACAGCTGTGTTGTATACCATTTGATGTACCGTAATTTGTTTAACCACTGGCATGTTGATGGACATATTTAAAATTTAAAATTATGCCCTGAAAATCCTTACTTCTACAGCTTGGATCACATCCTGTTTCTTAGGATATCCTACCAGAAATATAATTGCTGAGTGAAAGTGTATGCATATTAACATTTTTGATAGCGTGGTTAAATCCTCCAAAGAGGACAGTGTATGAGGGTGATTGTTTTTCCCATATCCTTTTCAACACCGGCTTTCTTGAGTCTTAAATGACAGACAGTATCTTATTTTTTAATTTAGATTTCCTTTGTTATTGTTGAGGTCAAACATTTTTTATACATATTTTCATTAGATATCTTTTAGAACTTGTTTCTTCATATCTTTCCCATTTTTTTCTGTTGCATTATCTTAATGGTTGTGATAGTTCTTTATCAAACTGCATATTAATCCTTTAAAAATTTTAAAAGCTCTTTAATATATTGTTTCCTTCTAGTACTTTATCATTTCTTTGATGTTAAGTTCTTAGTCCATCTGAAATTTATTTTCGTGTAAGTTGCTTTTATATTTTGTAAAAAGAAGTGGCATTGGGTTTTATGGTTCAGAATACATAGTTATTAAATCTTAATGAAGCTTTGCTTTTCCTTAGCAAGTTAATTCTACTTGCATAATGAATGAGAGAGACAGCGTGAGCAGGAGGGGCAGAAGGAGAGGGAGAGAGAGAATCCCAAGCAGACTCTGCGCTGAGTGCAGAGTGACACAGGGCTTAGTCCCAGGACCCCAAGATCATGACCCGAGCTGAAACTGGTAGTCGGATGCTCAACCGACTGCACCACCCTGACACCCCAACAGATGTGTGACTTTAAAATTTCCTATATTTTGAAGTAATATTAGACTTACATGGAAGTTACAATAGTGGAGTTCCCGTATACCTTTAACCTATCTTCCCCCAATGATAACATCAGACAATTAAAAAAAAAAAGTTTATTTGAATTAGGATCTAATGTAGGTGCATTGTGATTGATGGATATGTATTTTAAGTCTGTTTTAATCTGTGGTTTTCTTTGCATTTCTTTTTCCCCCTTGCAATTTGTCGAATAAGCTGAAGTTTTTAAAAAAACACATTTATCATGTATGTTTTGTGCTTGTATTTTCATTCATACTCTTTTTAGCTACTATCTTTGATGATTTCTTATCTCTAAAATACTAGTTTTACATGAATTGTTCTGTGATGTAGTAGCTAGAGAGACCAAGATTTGGAATCAGGGGCACATGGGTGGCTCAGTCGCTGAGCGTCTGTCTTCCGCCCAGGGCATGATCCCAGAGTCCTGGGATTGAACTCCGCATCCGGCTCCCTGCTCTGCTGGGAGCCTGCTTCTTCCTCTCCCATTCCCCCTGCTTTGTTCCCTCTCTCTCCGGCTGGCTGTCTATCAAATAAATACATAAAATCTTAAAAAAAAAAAAAAGATTTGGAATCAGAAAAATTGGGGTTTGAGTCTCTGTCTTTGTTGGTTTCATTTCTTGGACCCTTAGTCTACTCATCAAAATAAGACAATATTTTGGGAAGTTTTTCTGAGGAGCAAGTAAGATTATTTGCTAACCATTTGTTGTACTTGATGATGAAATGTTCTGGGTGGCTGGCTCTTCAAAATACGAATTATGTCTTTAGGAGCTTATGATAAATGAGACAGACATGTAAATAAATGATTAAAATCTGATTAGTGAAACGGTAAAATGTTTTCAAGTTTCAGTGGACATGTGATGATGGGAGTGACTAACTCCTTGGTTATCAGAGAACGTTTCTCAGGGAAGATATAGATAGAGTTGAGTTAAGAAATAGGGAGTCTAGGATAACAAGTACCTTTCTTAGGCAGCTGAAATGAGAATGGATAGCAAAGTGCAAAAGGAGCAATGTCTGAAGAGAAACCTGAAGAGAAAGAGACTGCAGCCAGATGTTATATATGAGTGCTTTGTAAACTGAAAAGCAATCTAGAATTTTATTTTCTTGGGATTTAAGTAGATGAACATACAAAGGACAAGTCTTACGGCTTTGCCAGTTTACTCAGTTTTGTAGGAATATCCATATGTGTGATATGTATATGATAATCTTCAATTTATAGGCACTTATTTTTTAATGTGCTGGTATTTATTTTTAAATTAGCTTTTATTTTAATCAAGTTTATAAATATGTCTAGGTGAGTCATCTAATCTGAAGGCTTCTTTTGAAAAATAGCGCTCTGCTGAGTTCTGTCCTGAAGACTAACACTTTCACATTTTAAGTAACATGCTTTTATTGTCACTTCTTGATATTTGGTTTCAGGAATTATCTGTTGAATTCCAACTTGGCAAGATGAGGAATTGGCTTTCTGCATCCACCTCTGTTATGTACCTCCACTTATAGTTACTTCTGTAGTTATGCTTAGATCAGTATTTAGTGTTTATAGTATTATGAATAAACAATTATTAGCTAAGTCATGTAGTATACTGTGATTACTTTCCCTTTTCTGCTCAACTTTTTGTTTTCTCTGGAATTAATCATTAACTTATTTTTCTCATTCTTTTCTTGTTTTCTCTGGAATTAATCATTAACTTATTTTTCTCATTCTCTTATTTGCATAAATTAAACATTAGGTTAGCAAGATAGTTTTTATGGTGTTACCATTTGTGTTTGCTGTATTTTTAAAATTACTAAACTGGGGGCTTCTGGGTGGCTCGGTCGGTTAAGCATTTGCCTTCAGCTCAGGTCATGATCCCAGGGTCCTGGGATCGAGCCCCACATCAGGCTCCCTGCTTAGTGGGAAGCCTGCTTCTCCCTCTCCCTCTGCCTGCCACTCCTCCTGCTTGTGTGCACTCTCTCTGTCAAATAAATAAATAAAATCTTTTAAAAAATTAAAAAAAATAAAATTACTAAAGCTGTCTTAATTATTTTGACTAAACTTAGTGTTATTAATAAAGATAAGAAAAGAAGTGGCCTTAAAATAATTTAACATTTTAAAGAATTGACTCTATTAAATAGCAATTTAAAATCTTTAAGTAATAGAATATTTAATAAAAACATGTTTGAATTATATTTTTATTTTAGCTGAATTAGGTGATTATTTGTTTATTTTTTAAGATTTTATTATTATTTTTTTAAAAGATTTTATTTATTTGACAGAGAGAGAGAGACAGTGAGAGAGAGAACACAAGCAGGGGGAGAGGGAGAAGTAGGCTCCCTGCTGAGCAGGGAGCCCGACACGGGGCTCAATCCCAGGACCCTGGAATCATAACCTGAGCTGAAGGCAGACGCTTAACAACTGAGCCACCCAGGCACCCCTTAAGATTTTATTTTTAAGTAATCTCCACACCCAATGTGGAGCTCAAACCTACAACCCTGAGATCAAGAGTTGAGTGCTTCACCCATTGAGTGAGCCAGGCGCCTGTTTTTGTATTTTTATTGTGATTGCTCAAAAAAGAACTGGAACTTTTTAGGATTGTTATGATCATGAAACGGTGTGTTAGTGTATGGATTGTCTCCTAACATTTGTAGAGCTATACAGCAACTGTACATAAAATTCATTGACCTAGAAGACCTGATAAACTTCATAAATGTTTGTTGTCTCTTGTCAGCTCCTTATAAAATAGACCAGTAAGTTTAGAAATGCTGTCATAGCTCTATTTTATATAAAAGTTTTCAGAAACTTTGAGTTGACGTAGCTAGTTTTAATTATGTTTTTCAAATTTACTTTCTCCTTTTAATAGTATGTCTGTAATGGCCATAGGATTTTACTAAATAACACCATTTGTTTGACTGCACGTTGTGGGGGGTCTGCTAATACCTTTTTCTCTCTGGTTTTGTAGTGACAAAAATGCTGAGCTTCTTCCGTAGAACACTTGGGCGTCGCTCAATGCGTAAACATGCCGAGAAGGAACGACTCCGAGAAGCTCAACGAGCTGCCACACACATTCCTGCAGCTGGGGACTCTAAGTCCATCATCACATGTCGGGTGTCTCTTCTGGATGGTACTGATGTTAGTGTGGACTTGCCGGTATGTAGGTCCTGCTGACCATTTGCAGATTCTATATGAAACCGCTTTCTTCATTTGAACTTTCTACTGGTAACTTTGTGAGGAAATTAGGTAATATGGATTAGTATGGATCAGGCATTGTAATGTTAGGTACATGGATCAGGTAACCTTAGATACCCAGTATTATAGTATTTCTCTGGGATTAGTGGAAGTTACCTGAAATATTTAAATGATAGGGCATTTATTGGCACAGATCATTTGTGACTTTATATGTGTTCTTTATGATGGCAATACATAGGGTACTCTAGTGGATTTCTCACAATCCTTGTTGAGCAGTTATTAAAACAGTGAGAATATTTGGGAATAATGATACACGTATACTGCAAGACTTTTAATTCTATATATTTTTCTTTAATTTTCAAAACATTCCTCACTTTTCCTCAAAACAAATACTTCTTCAACAGTTTAGTGTGCTCGCAGAAATTTTAATGAAATGGAGTAAAAGGACTTCATACTCCTCAGCTCTGACGGTTTATCTCTTTGCTCCCAAAGTAGTTCGCAGAGGAGGTTTTTTTATGTACTGTAATCTTTATTTAATCTTTATTTCAAGACAGGATGTTGTGATTTTATTAAAATTGTAGGTGGTTTCTTTTTGCAGTTATGAGTGTATAATTATAGCTCATGATGTGAAACAGTCTGATATATTTGAAAGGGGTTAAGTTAGGCCTTTTTGAGGAGCAAGAGAGGTAGCTATATGGTTTGGGCTGGAGCTGAGTTTCTTTCTGAACTATTTACTAATACCAGATGTCTTTGTTCTGCATTGAAAGACTTATGTAATGGGGTGCCTGAGTGGCTCAGTCCGTTAAGCCTCTGGCTCTTGGTTTCCACTCAGGTCATGATCCTCTGGGTTGCAGGATTGAGTTCTGCATCGGGTTCTACACTCAGCACAGGAGGTCTGCTTGAGATTCTTTCTCCCTTCCTCTCTGCTCCTTCCCCTGTGCACATTCTCTCTCTCTCTCAAATAAATAAATAAAATCTTTAAAAAAAGATTTATGTAACTAAGCTATAAAATGTATGATTTGGTGTGTCATTGGATGTTCACAGTCTTCCTTCCCTACACATTCTTTTTAGTATACACCTATATACCCAAAATGCAATAAAAAAGGTGCAGGGTGGTAGCCTAAATGCTGCTACAGTACACAGTTGAATATACTCTGGAAGACCTTTAACTTAACCTTTAACTGTGATCTTTAACTCACAGAGTGAGATTAAGGAATTCGTTTGTTTAAATTAATATTCTGATTAATTGGATAATTTAGAATGTACTAGGTATATACCTTACACATTTAAAACATAATGGAATGTGATAAAATTAGACATAGGATTTCTTGAAGTGTTTTGAAGTCATCACCGTGGGTATGTTTTATTATCTTTTTACGTTAGGACATCTTTAGGGTTTTTGATTCTGGAAGACTTGAAGGCGTTTACATTTTCCTACTGTAAGCGCTTCTTGAGGGTTTGTCAAGCATTCTAATATGTGATGCTTTTGAGGAGTTTTCATATTCATTTCTTTCTTGATGAGTATCCTCAGGGTTTTGTGTACTATTCCATTAAAATATCATTAGATATGTTATAAAAAGCTTGAGATTGCTATGTAAGAGACTGGAAAGAAGTTTCTTATTACCTAATGTTTGAAGTATGAAGTCTCAAGATTGCGGATGGAGAGGCTGATACTAGGAAAGTAGACTTAGTAAAGGATCTTTTTAAGGAGGCAGTGTAGTGTGGAGGAGAAACAGCTTGAGGTTTTAAAGTAGTAGAACAAATGGCTAGTGACTGGTATAGAATCGTTTCGTGTGCTTGGTATGCTCAGTAGGGTGCATGTGATGCTTGATGAGGGCCAGAATGCTAGCTGACCTCATGCAGACAATTGCAGTGAAAACGCCAAGAGTTTGAAATTTGACTTTTCGTGGAACTAGAACAATTGCCTTTTCAGCTCTGCAGGTGAAATCCTAGAGTTAGGATCTAAGTCTAGATGTTTGCATGGATATAAAATGGGCATTGGCCTGCCAGCTAAACTGTTTTACTAAAAGAAAAAAATAAACCAGAGGAATATTAATTTCTAAAAAGAAAGTTTTCCCTTTTTTTGATTTAGCTTCTCAGCCAGTCTAGTATGATTCCAAAAGAGGATTTAGAATTGAATTTGGAAATTGGATGAAGCACATACTCATTTCCCACTAGGATTCAATCACTAGTGATCACAGCAAGCCATTGTGGAACTAAGATGATTGCCCAGGCAATATGTAAGTGATTATCGGTGATTAAATAGATGGTTTAGCTATATGGACTTCAGATTAAAATATACCAGTAGTAATGGTCATTTTCTTCCTTCTGCTGTCTTCGTCTCAAAACTGGGGGAGGGATTTAAGTACTTTCTACCTGTGCCCCCCCCCCCCCCCCCCGCCTTTTAAAGAACTGATTGCAGTGAGAATGCCTGATGCCTTTCAGTGAATGATAAAAGCATCAGGCAGAAATTTCTAACTATCTGATTCTTAAATTTGCTCTTTGGAAATGCCACAGAAACTTTGATTTATAACTTAGTATTGTTTAGTAAATTGTCTTTTATCGTTCTGCATCTCCCAAGTTTTAAATTAATAAAAAAATGATAATCTTAATATATCTATTTTGCTGATGTAGGCGCTGAAGGCTTTAAGTTATATAGCATGTGTAGTTATACTTTTAGATAAATAACATTTATAGCTATCCTATGTTTATGAAGACTGAACATAGTTAAGATGGCAGTACACACCAATCGATCTACAGATTCAACATAATCCCCACCAGAATACCAGTTGATTTATTTGTAGAAATTGACAAGCTTATTTAAAAATTCATATGGAATTGCAAGGGACTTAAAATAGCCAAAACAATGAAAAGAACAAAGTAGTAGGATTCACACTTCCTAGTTTTAAGCCTTATTGTAAAGCAACAGTAATCAAGATGATGTGCTACTGGCACAATAATAGACACATAGGGGTGCCTGGCTGGCTCAGTGGAGCATGTAACTCTTGATTTCGGGATTGTGAGTTTGAGCCCCACACTGGGTGTAGAGATTACTTAAAAATAAAATCTAAAACATAAATTATTGCAACAGAATAGAGAACCAAGATGTAAACCCATACATCTGTGGTCAATTGTTTCTTTGTGGGGGTGGTTCTTAATATCTTTTTTAATGAATAATTTTTTAATTGAAAAATTCCTGTAAAATAAAATTAACCATTTTATTTATTTATTTATTTTTAAAAAAGATTTTATTTATTTATTAGAGAGCAAGTGAGAGAGCACTGGGTTTGGGGGCGGGGGGGAGAGAAGCTGACTCCCGCTGAGCAGGGAGTCGGACTGGGGCTCTATCCCAGGGCACCAGGGCAGGGCTCAATCCCAGGACCCTGGGATCATGACCTGAGCGGAAGACAGATGCTTAACCAACTGAGCCACCCAGTGCCCCATAAAATTAACCATTTTAAAATGTGTAATTCGGGGGGCCTTGGCTAGCTCAGTTGGAGGGTGTGTGACTGTTGATCTTGGGGTCATGAGTTCGAGCCTCATGTTGGGTGTAGAGATTACTTCAATAAATAAAACTTTAGAAAGTGCATAATTCATTGGCGTTTAGTACAATCACTATGTTGTGCAACCGTCACCTCTGTTTAGTTCTAAGATATTTTTGTCATCCCAGATGGAAACTCTGTAACTCCCATCAGCCCCTGCTAACTGCTAGTTGGCTTTCTTTCTCTAAGGATTTGCCTGTTTTGGATGTGTTATATAAATGGAATATTATCCAATCTGTGACCTTTCTTTCACTTAGCCTAATGTTTTTGAGGTTCATCCATACTGTGGCATTCATCAGTACTTCATTTCTTCTTATGTTGAATAATATTCCATTGTATGACAAATCATATTTAGTTTATCCATTTATCAGTTGATGGACATTTGGGTTGTGTCTGTCTTTTAGCAGCTGTGAATACTGCTGCTGTGAATATTCCTGTACAGTGTTTGGTAGAATACATGTTTTTAATTCTTTGGGATATGATACCTAGGAGTGGAATTGCTGGGTCATATGATAATTCTATGTTTAATTTTTTGTGGAACTGACAAACTGTTTTCCATAGCAACTGTATCATTTTACATTCCCACCAGCAATGTAGGAGGGTTCCAATTTCTCTGCATCCTCAACACTTGTGATTTTCCATTTTTTAAATTGTAGTCATCCTCATGGGTGTGAAGTGGTACCTCATTCGTGGTTTTGATTTGTAGTTTCCTAATGATTACTGACGAGCATCTTTTTGTATGTGTACTGGTCATTTGTACATCTTCTTTGGAAAAATGTCTATTCAAATCTTTTGCTCACTTTAATTTAGAAAAAACTTGTAGTTTTCTTACCTGGTTTTTAAAAATTTTTAAAAATTAAAAAAAATTTAATTGAAATATAGGTTGACCTACAATATTATATTAGTTTCAGGTGTATAACACAGTGATTGGACAATTATATATACATTAGGAAATGCTCACTGTGATAAGTAGTTACCATCTGTACCATACAAAGTTGTTACAATATTATTGACTATATTCCCTATGCTGTATTTTCATCACTGTGGCTTATTGATTTTATAACTGGAAGTTTGTACCTCTTAATCCCCTTCATCTCTTTGGCCTATCCCCCCACCTGCCTCTCCTCTGGCAATCATCAGTTTATTCTCTGTATTCATGAATCTGTTTTTTTGTGTGTTTTGTTCATTTGTGTTTTAGATTCCGCATATAAGTGAAATCACATGGTATTTGTCTTTCTCTGACTCATTTTACTTAGTTTAATACCTTCTAGATCCATCCATGTTGTTGCAGATGGCAAGATTTCATTCTTTTTTTTTTTTTTTTTTGGCTGAGTAATACTCCATTGTATATTGATACCACATCTTCTTTATTGATTCATTTATCGGTGGACACTTAGGTTGCTTCCATATTTTGGCTATTCTGAATGCTGCAATAAACATAGGGGTGCATGTGTCTTTTTTAATTAGTGTTTTTTTCTTTGTGTAAATACTCAGCAGTGGAATTACTGGATGGTATGGTATTTCTGTTTTTAATTTTTTGAGGAACCTTCCTACTGTTTTCCATAGTGTCTGCACCAGTTTACATTCCCTCCAACAGTGCATGAGGGATGTGAAGTGAGGACCGGGTTTGAAAGAGGTGGTAACCTGGAATAATTTGTTAGGTGGAAGGAAAAGAAGAATATAAGCAGCCAGTGATGGTCTAGATGTAGCTGAAAATTGAATTTGTAGTGGGGTAAGGGGGGGTGGCTAAAATAGGTAAAGGAGATTAAGAGGTATAGACTTCATTTATAAAATAAATAAGTTAGGGTGATAAAAATTAAAGCATAGGGAATCTAGTCAGTAGTATTGGAATAATTTTGTATGGTGACAGATGGTAACTACACTTAATTGTGGTGAGCATTTTGTACTTTATATAATTGTTGAACCACTATGTTGTACATCTGAAACTAATGTACTATTATATGTCAACTACACTTCAATAAAATTTTTCTTTAAAATATGCAAAGGACTTGAATAGATACTTCTCCAAAGAAAATATGCAAATGCTTGGGATGCCTGGGTGTCTCAGTCAGTTAAGCATCTGCCTTTTTCTCAGGTCATGATCTCAGGATCCTGGGATCGAGCGCCATGTCATATCCTTTCACACGCATTAGGATAGTTGTATCAAACAAAACAAAGCAAAACAACCCCAGAAAATAACAAATATTGGGGAGTATATGGAGAAATTGGAACCTTATGCGTTCCTGGTGGGAATGCAAAATGGTGCAGCTACTACGGAAGACAGTTGGACAGTTTCTCAAAAGTTAAACGTAGAATTATATTCCACTCTTAAGTAGATACCCAAAAGAATTGAAAGCAGGGACTCGAACATACTTGTATACTGTTGTTCATAACAGTATTCACAATAGCCAAAAAGTAGAAACAACCCAAATGTTCATCAACAGGTGAACAGATAAACAACATGGTATATATATACACAATGGAATATTATTCAGTTTTAAAGAGGAATGAAATTTTGGAGCCTACTCGACATGGATGAAAAAACATTATGCTAAGTGAAATAAGCCAGGCACAAAAGGACATAGATCATATGATTCTACTTATGTAACGTATGTAGAATAGGCAAATTCACAAGCCACAGAAAGTAGGAAGGAGGTTACTAGGGATCGAAGGGAAAGAGTGTGAGGAATGGTTGTTTAATGGGTACAGAGTTTCTGATTGGTATGATGAAAAGTTTTGGAAATGAATATGGTGATGGTTGTACATGTTGGGAATATATTTAATGGCATTGAATTATATATGTTAAGATGGCAAATTTTATGTTATGTTCAAAAAAAAGAAGTGGAGGCTTATGAATGTTAATAAGTGGGGTCAGTGTACCGGAAATTTCCATGTAGTTGGAGAACCTAAGTATTGAGAGTAATTTTATCAACAAGTTAGAGACAAGGTTGTGATAAGAAGTTGGGGGTATCTAGTTATTGATCTGAGAGGTGACATTCCAGGTAAAATCTTGTTGTGGTGTGTAACCCTTAGGGAACTGGAACTTAGGAGACAACAAAATTCAAATTCTAGCCTGTCATTTTTTAGCTATGCAGTTTTGTCGTATTATTAAAGCTTTCTGAACTTTTTTCTGTGTTAAGTATTTGTTAAATGGACAAATAAACCATAATCAGAGTAATTATGAGTATTAAATGAACATATATGTTAAAGAAAAAGAAAGTTGAAGTGCCAGAACTTAGGTAGGAAATTTAAAATGAGAAAAATACAGGAAAAATACTTGAGGAAATAGATTGTTTTCCCAGAATTAAAGGGAGATGAAAGATTACAGATTTAAAAGCCCAATAGAATACCGAATATAGTTAAGGGGAAAAACCACACCTAGACACATTATATTGAAATTTGATACTATCAGAGTTAGAGAAGTCTAAAAGCTTACCAAGAGAATTAATAACATTATTAAGGACCAGAATTCAGATTGTCATTGTACTTTTCAATGGCAACATAAGCTGCAAGAAAAAGAGTAATACATTTGGAATATTGAAGAGAGTATTGAAAAAAAATAACTTTGAACCTTGAATTTTATAAGGAGACAATTGTCGTTCAAGTGTAAGAGCATGATTAAAATATTCTCAAACATAGAAGACCTTTAAAGATTAGCCATACAAAGTTCCACATGGGGAACATTTCTGTAGAAAGAACTCAGATGAGTGGAGAAACAAATCTAGCAGATGCTATTAGATATATGTGATGTATACATGTGAGAGTGTAAAGAATATTCAAAATGCTAAAATAAAGATTATTGTCTTAAAAAAATTAGCCCCAACAAGAGAAAAATAAGAGAAAGTATGTTCATAAACCTGAGGATTGGATGGAGGGGAGATCACGGGCATGAGGCATGGTAAAGTTCTTCTCTTGGGAAAGGGATATATGGATAACACTTTCATTTATCAAAAAGAAAGTTTGTAAAAAGTGCAGGAAAAGCAAAAATACAAGTTGAAATAAAGATGTCCATTAAAAGGCAGAGATTGATGTTTCAGTAAAAAAATGTGTGTGTGTGTGTGTGTGTTTGTGATATGTGTAAATACCCTAAATCAAAATTTTAAATTACATAGGAGGAGGGGCATGGATAGGATATGTATGAAAATCGTTGAAAATTGAGATCCTAACAATGCTTTTGCTTATGTGGGTTGTATCTATTGATAGTTACCTTGTTAGAAATTAAAACTGAAAAATTAAACATTTATCTATTGATTAATTTTAAAACAGCAGCAATCTACTCCTTGTAAGTTATAAGTAACATGCAAGCATTTTTTTTTAAAGATTTTACTTATTTTATTTTATTTGAGAGAGAGAGAGGGAGTGCGTGCGTGCGTGCAAGAGCACAGGACAGGGGAAGGGCAGAGAGAGGGAGAAGCGACTCCCCGCTGAGTGAGGACCCTGATGCAGGGCTCCATCCCAGGACCCTGAGATGATGACCTGAGCCAAAGTCAGACACTTAACCTACTGAGCCTCCCAGGTGCCCTAGTAACATATAGGTATTTTTGTGAAAAAAAGCTATTTTATTAAACAACAAAACAATTTAGTGAGAAGGGTAGCATTGTATTATGCACTTTTGCATATCTTGTTAATGTAAGGTCTAAGAGAACATACTTAGGTTCTCTTTTCTGCTTCTGCATTTACTCTCTTGCAGTATGTTGTTTTGACTGAGTTACATGAGGAGAATCCTAGGACCTTGTGGATCTTTTGAAAGTATCTGGGGTAAACTTTGGGTCCTGAGACCACACTTTGAGAACTCCTTTTTCCAAACAAGTTTCTTTGTTTATTACCGACCCTCCCTCCCCATTTGGTATCTTCTCCGTTTATGTCTATTTTTTATTGTCCCATATTTCCTCTCACCTTCCATTTTTGTTTTTGCTATTTCCTGCCTTACATTCTTTTCCATTTTAAGGCTGATTTCCAAGTTTTCACTAATGATTCTAGTCTCTGTGACTATCTCGTCTCTAAAATCTGTTAGCAGGTATATAGTTCCACGTGATTTGTACTTCAGTGATCTAAGCTTTCTTGTGTTTTCTCTTTCCAGTTACATTATAAAGCTCCTTTGAATTAGGGACTCTAAAAATTGACAAGACAAAGTAAGAGTTTCTCCTTACAGCGTTTAGTACAAGGTAATGTTTGTTGGTTGATAGGTAGTAACACTTTCTGCAAAAGTGCATATAGATCACAAATTCTCTTTTGGCCTTAAGTAGTTGATTGGAAAATTATAGTATCTTACACATTACCTGATTTATGGTAGTATTTTTGGTATTGCAAGTAATGTTTTTTAAAATAGATCTTGTAAAGATCTATTTATTTATTTGAGAGAGAGAGAGAGTGTGTGTGTGAGCCAGGGAGGGGCAGAGGGAGAGAATCTCAAGTATACTCCCCACTGAGCATGGAGTCCAAAGCAGGGCTTGATCTCAGGACCCTGAGATCATGACCTGAGCTGAAATTAAGAGTCGGATGCTCAACTGACTTAGCCACCCAGGCACCCCTAGATCTTGTATAACTAAAACCATCTTCAGTTCAGGCTTGTTGTTCTTGTGAGTCATTTATTGATTAATTTATTTTCTTACCATTTCAGAAAAAAGCCAAAGGACAAGAGCTCTTTGATCAGATAATGTACCATTTGGACCTTATTGAAAGTGACTATTTTGGACTGAGATTTATGGATTCTGCACAAGTAGCAGTGAGTAGCTGTTTTTTGGAGTTTCCAGTGTGGGAGCAGAAATGGAAAATTTCAGATGATGTGCTAATTGCTGCAAGGCTACATATTCTTACTGCATTCTCTTTTTCTTCTGATTTTCTTGTTATGGTCTGAAGCTCTGACCCCTTCAAAACAACCTGAAGTGCTTGTTAAAAAAATGTGAGTCCTGGTCCTAACCCTTATTACTAGAGTATGATCTTTGCAGTTGAGGCTAGGAAATCTGTCTTTTTAATGACCACTGGGTTGGTTGTTGGGCATACTAAAGTTTGAGAACCACTGTGTATAATGGAAAGGGTGCTAAAATGGGAGTTTTGTGGGTTTGTGCATAAGTGATAGAAGTTACCGATTTGCAAATAAGGTGAGTAGACTAGGTTATCGTCAAGATCCTTCCTGATCTGTGATTCTATAAATATTCTTTGACCATGTGCATTTCAGATGAGAGAAATGTGTATGTGATACGGTAGGAAGTTGGAGGCTTTTCAAAGATCTGAATACTATACTAGGATTTGACTGGAGGATGTTTGAGAGAAAGTAGTAGATGATAAGATTGGAAGGTGGATTAGTGGCTATATCATCCAAACTGAATACCAAAATTATTAAATAATATATGGGCAATATTTATTCTCTAATAATTGAGATTAGGGGTTTTTTGAGCAGGGAGGTTATATTTTGCTTCAGGAAGTATTATGTAGGAGTATTGTGTAGGATTATTTGGAATAGGCAGAGATTGAAATCAGAAAGAGTCATTGCAAATACTGGGGATAAAAGTAATGTTAAGGCCTGGAATAGGATAGTCACAGTAGCAGGGGCGGGGGGGGGGGGGAGTAGAGATAAGGATATCAAGACATTAAGCTTTGTGTTTTGGAAGTCTATGATGGAGGAGTGTGTATGTATGTGTATGTGTTTAGTGACACTTTAACTCTGGTATCTAGGACTCATAGGAACAATATATAAGAATTCTCAAGTTCCTTTTGGAGTGGGGCATTCATTCACTCATTCATTTGGTGTGATTAATAAATGAACTAGAATACCTCTATAAGATACTATTAAAAAACATATCTTTTGGAGATGAACTCCTTAGTTGGCTTTATAGATCATCTTGGCTAAATTTACAGCTGTTAATAATGCTAGCTATAATTTATTTCTCTGATTTCCATACCCCTAGTCCCCCTTTCTGAGTTAAAAGAAATTAAGCATGCACATTTAGCAACAGAGTACTGGTTAAATTTTGGTATACTCATACAATGGAATAATCTGCAGCTCATTAAAAGTGGTGATTTTTAAAGTATACTAATTGACATAGAATAATGTAGAGAAAAGGTTACAGAACAGTATATTTGAGTTTTTTAATTTTAAAAAAAGTGGATAAATGTACACATATATACATGAAAAAATTAGCTAAGCTATTTCCCATAGTTTCAGAGTTCTCATCTCTGGATGGAGTTTGTATAGGAGGTGTTTCTTTTATTATTCATTTTAATGTTATTTCTCTCTGATTAGACTAAGTCCATTGAGGGCAGGGAATGAGTCTTACCTCTGTTGCCCAGCATTTAGTAGACACATAAAACATTTATCAAATTGAATTCTGGTGCACTGCTTAGTTTGATATAAAGGCCTGGTTGACTGTTAAGTTTAATATCATTCATCAGTCATCTTTCAAATAGTGGAATTATACTCGCAGTCAACGAAAAAATGAATGATAGGGATAAATAATTCATAGTTTCCTGTTTTTTGAAGGGTTGTGAAGGAAAAGAGGTAGAAATATGCCAACATTAAGTTTAAGGTACCATTTTCCTTAGGATACATAAATACAGTATTCTCTCTTTATCCATGATTTCACTTTCCATGGTTTCAGTTACCCGTGTTCAACCCCAGTCTGGAAGCAGGTGATCTTCCTTCTGACATGTTGTCAGAAGGTCAGTGGTAGCCTAAAGCTACATCACAATGCCTATACCATTCACCTCACTTTATCTCATCACGTAGGCGTTTTATCATCTCATAGCATCGCAAAAAAAAGGGTGAGTGCAGTATAATAAGATACTGTCAGAGAGAGACCACATTCATAAAACTTTATTATGGTATATTGTTATAATTGTTCTATTTTATTATTTGTTATTGTTATTAATATATTACTGTGCCTAATTTATACATTAAACTTTATTCTAAGTATATATTGGAAAAAATATAGTATATATTGGGTTTGGTACTATCTGTGGTTTCAGGCATCCACTAGGGGTCTTGGAATGTGTCTCCCACAGATAAGGGGGGACTATTGTAATTGGGGAAAGAAATAGACATGTAGCCATTGCTAAGTTGTATTATTTGCTCTTGGTTAATATCAATAATTACTGAATTTCTAGATCCATTAATATTTTTTCCCCTCACTTGATACCTTTCTTCTGGTCATAACAAGTTTTTGGGAAAGCCAGTATTAGAACTCTTTTTTTTTTCTTTTTTTTAAAGTTTTATTTATTTAAGTACATGGGGCTTAAACTCATGACCCCAAGATCAAGAACGCAATTGCATGCTCCTCTAACTGAGCCAGCCAGGCGCCCTAGAACTTTTAATCCCTACTCTTTTTTTTTTTTTTTAAAGATTTTATTTATTCGTTTGACAGAGAAAGACTGCGAGAGAGGGAACACAAGTGGGGTAGTGGGAGAGGGAGAAGCAGCCCTCCTGCTGATGTGGGGCTTGATCCCGGGACCCTGGGATCATGACCTGAGCCGAAGGCAGAGACTTAACAACTGAGCCACCCAGGCACCCCTAATCCCTACTCTTTTAGTTGTAGTTTATCCTTGTCAATGCCCAGAAATCTAGGCATTAAGATTAAATTTTAGTAAGATTTACTTTCTGTTGGGGCACCTGGGTGGCTCAGTTGTTAAGCATCTGCCTTCAGCTCAGGTCATGATCCTGGGGGCCTGGGATCAAGCCCCGCATCGGGCTCCCTGCTCAGCGGGAAGCCTGCTTCTCCCTCTCCCTCTGCCCCTGCTTGTGTTCCCTCTCTAACTGTCTCTCTCTCTGGCAAATAAATAAATAAAATCTTAACAAAAAAAAAAAGAAAAGATTTACTTTCTGTTTTTGCTGTCACTGAAATACGCTGTGTGACTTGAACTGGAAGAACAATAGCTGATAGATGAAAGCTATTCAAAATGACCTCTAGATAAAATTTTAAATATTCTTAAAGTGCTAACTCACATAATTCTACAATTTTATGACATCAGTAAATATAGAGAAGACTCTGAGGTATTTGTTATGTGGCCAGATTTAACCCCAGAATGAAACAAAATTGATACTTTGCAAACAATTCAGTTTATTGGTGAAGGTAATAAACTTGAGGAGGAGGAGGAGAAAAGATGGCAGAGGAGTAGGGGACCTTATCTCAGCTGGTCCCCTGAATTGAGTTGGATATCTACCAGATCATCTTGAACACCCACGAAATCAGCCCGAGACGTAGGAAGATACATCTGGATCTCTACAAACGAACATCTCCGGCGCTGAGTATTGAGGTACGAAGCGGGCAGCCGTGAATCTGCACACAAATATCAGAAGATAAACGGAAGGGGGAGGGAGCCGCCGTGCTCGCGCTCCGGGAAGCAGTAGCCACCTGCACTGGGGAGTGGGCCAGATTTGCAGACCGGTAGCCGGCGGAGAAAAGAGACTGAGACCGGGAGCTTGGGAGGGAGTGCGCATGACCAGACTGAAAACTGGGAGCTCCAGAGCATGCACTCAAACTAGACTGAAACTGGGAGCTTGGGAGCACGTGCACAACCAGACTGAAAACTGGAGCTCGGGAGCGCTCACCCGAACCACACTGAAACAGGGAGCTCGGGTGCGCGCACGGGAACCGGGGGCGGCTGGCAGTGTTAGAAGCACAAAGGACAGGGGCACCTGGGTGGCACAGCGGTTAAGCGTCTGCCTTCGGCTCAGGGCGTGATCCCAGCGTTATGGGATCGAGCCCCACATCAGGCTCTTCCGCTGTGAGCCTGCTTCTTCCTCTCCCACTCCCCCTGCTTGTGTTCCCTCTCTCGCTGGCTGTCTATCTCTGTCAAATAAATAAATAAAATCTTTAAAAAAAAAAAAAAAAAGAAGCACAAAGGACAGAGACGTGCCAGCCCTGGGAGCAAGGACTGGAAGAGTGGTTGTGGGGCGCACGACCTAGGACACTGCGGCGTTTTTAGCAGCACTGACAGAAACGGTTAAAGTGGCCAGGAGAGCTCAGTGGAGAGCAGACTGTGATCTCTTTGTTCTGAGACAGAGGCTTGGATACAGACACTGCTGCTCTTACTCTCAGAAGAGTCACAGAAAATCGCCAGGGAAAGCCGCCAGAGAACAAAAGCCCGGAAAAACCGGTTCACATTGTGCCCATCCCCACTCCCCCGCCACAGGGGACGGGGCACCTCTACCCAAACAGGGTTCCCTGATTATCAGCATGGCAGGCCTCTTCCCCAGAAGACAGGCTGAAAAAACAAGAAGCCCACATCCCTAAGGTCCCTATAAAACAGGTGCATCTTGCTTGGGTCCTGGTCAATAATTTGGGCTCTGTACATCCCCGGAACCAGTCCTCATCAGAATGACAAGGAGGAGGAACCCCCAACAAAGGAAAGAAACAGAGACTATGGCCTCTGCCACAGAGCTAATAGATATGGATATAACTAAATTGTCAGAAATGGAGTTCAGAGTAACAATGGTCAGGATGATGTGTAGGCTTGAAAAAAATGTTAACGAAAATATTAACGAGAATAGAGAATCTGTAAGGGTGGAAATGAGAACGAATCTGACAAATTAAAAATGCTATGAATCAAATGCAGTATCAACTGGATGCTCTGACAGCCATGGTAAATGTGGCAGAAGAACGAATTAGTGAACTGGAAGATGAGGTGATAGAAAAAGAAGGAAAAAGTGGGAACTTGGCTTAAAAAAATCCAATCTTGGGGTGCCTGGGTGGCTCAGTTGTTAAGCGTCTGCCTTCGGCTCAGGGCATGATCCCGGCGTTCTGGGATCGAGCCTCACATCAGGCTCCTCTGCTGGGAGCCTGCTTCTTCCTCTCCCACTCCCCCTGCTTGTGTTCCCTCTCTTGCTGTCTCTCTCTCTCTCTGGATTTTTTTTTTTTTTAAGATTTTATTTATTTGACAATCTCAAGAATGTAGAATACAGGAGATTACTGACTCAATGAAACGTTCCAGTGTCAGAATCATCGGCATCCCCGAGGAGGTGGAGAAAGAGAGAGGTCTAGAAGAGATATTTGAACAAATTGTAGCTGAGAACTCCCTAATCTGGTGAAGGAAACAAGCATTCATGTCCAAGAGGCAGAGGGGACCCCTCCCAAGATCAGTGAGAATAGACCAACACCAAGTCACATAATAGTACAGTTTGCAAATCTTAGATCCAAGGATAAAATCTTGAAAGTGGCCGGGGGAAGAGAATCCTCACCTACAGAGGGAGGAACATCAGAATAAGGTCAGACCTGTCTGCAGAGACCTGGCAAGCCAGAAAAAGCTGGCAAGACATATTCAGAGAACTAAGTGAGAAGAACATGCGGCCAAGGATCCTTTATCCAGCAAGGCTGTTGTTCAGAATTGATGGAGAGACAAGGACCTTCCAAGACCAGCAGAAACTGAAAGAATACGTGACCACCAAGCCAGCCCTATAAGAAATATTAAGGGGGGTTCTGTAAAAGTAAAAAGACCCCAAGAGTGATACAGAACAGAAATTTACAATCTATAGAAACAAAGATTTCACAGACAGCATGACATCATTAAAATCATCTTTCTTGATAATCACTCTCAGTTTGAATGGCATAAATGCTCCCATAAAAAGCCACAGGGTTGGAGATTGAATAAGAAGACATGACCCATCCATTTGCTGTCTACAAGAGACTCATTTTGAACCTAGAGATACATCCAGACTGAAAGTGAAGGGATGGAGAACCATTTTTCCTGCCAATGGACCTCAAAAGAAAGCTGGGGTAGCAATTCTCGTATCAGACAGATTAGATTTTAAACTAAAGACTGTAGTTAGAGATACAGAAGGACACTATATTATCTTAAAGGATGTATCCAACGAGTGGATATAACAATTATAAATATCTATGCCCCCAACAGGGGAGCAGCTAGATACACAAGCCAACTCTTTTAAACAGAATAAAGAGACATATAGATAATAATATGTTAATAGTAGGGCACCTCAACACTCTGCTCTCGGCAATAGACAGATTACCTAAGCAGAAAATCAATGAAACAAGAGCTTTGAATGACATACTGGACCAGCTGGACCTCATGAATATATGCAGAACACTACACCCCAGAACAACAGAATACTCATTCTTTTCGAATGCACATGGAACTTTCTTCAGAATAGACCATATACTGGGTCACAAAACAGGTCTCAACCGATACCAAAAGCCTGAGATTATTCCCTGCATATTCTCAAACCACAATGCTTTGAAACTGAAACTCAATCACAAGGAAAAATTTGGAAGAAACTCAAACACTTGGAAACTAAGAACTATCCTGCTTAAGAATGATTGGGTAAACCAGGGAATTAAAGAAGAACTTAAGCAATTTATGGAAACCAATGAGAACGAAAGCACATTGGTCCAAAACCTATGGAACACTGCAAAGGCGGTCCTAAGGGGAGAATACATAGCCATCCAAGCTTCACTCAAAGGAATAGAAAAATCTAAAATGCAGTTTTTATAGTCTCACCTTAAGAAGCTGGAGCTGGAACAGAAGAACAGGCCTAACCCACGCATGAGAAGGCAGGTGATCAAGATTAGAGTAGAGGTCAATGAATTAGAAACCAGGAGCACAGTAGAGCAGATCAACAAAACTAGAAGCTGGTTCTTTGAATGAATAAATAAATAATTTGATAAGCCACTGGCCAGACATATTCAAAGGAATAGAGAAAGGACCCAAATTAATAAAATTATGAATGAAAGGGGAGAGATCACAACCAACACCAATGAAATAGGAAGGATCATTAGAAACTTTTGTCAACAGCTTTATGCCAATAAATTAAACAACCTGGAAGAAATGGATGCCTTCCTGGAAACCTATAAACTACCAAGACTGAAACAGGAAGAAATTGATGATTTAAACAGACCGATTAATTATGAAGAGATTGAAGCAGCGATCAAAAACCTCTCCAAAAACAAGAGTCCAGGGCCTGATGGATTCCCCGGGGAATTCTACCAAACATTCAAAGAAGAAATAATACCTATTCTCCTAAAGCTGTTTCAAAAAATAGAAACAGAAGGAAAACCACCAAACTCATTCTGTGAGGACAGTATTACCTTGATCCCCAAACCAGGCAAAGACCCCATCAAAAAGGAGAATTACAGACCGATATACCTGATGAATATGGATGCCAAAATTCTCAACAAGATCCTAGCTAATAGGATCCAACAGTACATTAAAAGGATTATCCATCAAGACCAAGTGGGATTCATCCCTGGGATGCAAGGGTGGTTCAACACTCGCAAATCGATCAGTGTGATAGATCATAGCAACAAGAAAAGAGTCAAGAACCATATGATGCTCTCAACTGATGCAGAAAAAAGCATTTGACAAAATACAACATCCTTTCCTGATTAAAACCCTTCAGAGTGTAGGGATAGAGGGTACATTCCTCAATTTCATAAAAACTGTCTATGAAAAGCCTACAGCAAATATCATTCTCAATGAGGAAAAGCTGAAAGCCTTTTCCTTAAGATGAGGAACACGACAAGGATGCCCACTCTCGCCATTATTATTCAGCATAGTACTAGAAGTCCTTGCAACAGCAATCAGACAACAAAAAGGTATAAAAGGTATCCAAATCGGCAAAGAAGAAGTCAAACTGTCTCTCTTCGTAGATGACATGATACTCTATGGAAAACCCAAAAGACTCTACCCCCAAACTACTAGAACTTATAGAGCAATTCAGTAATGTGGTGGGATATAAAATCAATGCTCAGAAATCAGTTGCATTTCTATACACAAACAATGAGACTGAAGAAAGAGAAATTAGGGAATCCATTCCATTTACAATAGCACCAAAAATCATATGTTATCTCGGAATTAACTTAACCAGAGACGTAAAGGACCTATATTCTAGAAACTACAGATCACTCTTGAAAGACATTGAAGAAGACACAAAAAAAGATGGAAAAATATTCCATGCTCATGGATCAGAAGAATAAACATAGTTGAAATGTCTATGCTACCCAGAGCAATCTATGCTTTCAATGCCATCCCGATCAAAATACCAATGACATTTTTCAAAGAACTGGAACAAACAGCCCTTAAATTTGTGTGGAACCAGAAAAGGCCCTAAATCGCCAAGGAATTGTTGAAAAGGAAAAACAAAGCTGGGGGCATCACGTTGCCAGATTTCAAGCTTTACTACAAAGCTGTGGTCACAAAGACAGCATGGTACTGGCACAAAAACAGACACATAGACCAGTGGAATAGAGTAGAGACTCCAGAAATGGACCCTGGACTCTATGATCAACTAATCTTTGACAAAGCAGGAAAAAACATCCAGTGGAAAAAAGGACAGTCTCTTCAATAAATGGTGTTGGGAAAATTGGACAACTATATGCAAAAGAATGAAACTTGACCACTCTCTCACACCATACACAAAGATAAACTTCAAATGGATGAAAGACCTCGATGTGAGACAGGAATCCATCAAAATCATAGAGGAGAACATAGACTGTAACCTCTTTGACATCGGCCACAGCAATGTCTTTCATGACACATCTCCAAAGGCAAGAGAAACAAAAGAAAAAATGAACTTGTGGGACTTCATCAAGATAAAAAGTTTCTGCACAGCAAAGGAAACAGTCATCAAAACAAAGAGGCAATCCACAGAATGGGAGAAGATATTTGCAAATGAAACTACAGATAAAAGGCTGGTATCCAAGATCTATAAAGAACTTCTCAAACTAGAACATGAAAAACAAATAAATCAAAAAATGGGCAGAAGATATGAACAGACACTTTTCCAATGAAGACATACAAATGGCTAACAGACACATGAAAAAATGTTCAAAATCATTAGCCATCAGGGAAATTCAAATCAAAACCAGATTGAGATACCATCTTACACCAGTTAGAATGGCAAAAATTGACAAGGCAGGAAATAACAAATGTTGGAGAGGATGTGGAGAAAGGGGAACCCTCTTACACTGTTGGTGGGAATGCAGGTTGGTACAGCCACTTTGGAAAACAGTGTGGAAGCCCATCAAAAAGTTAGAAATAGAGCTACCCTATGACCCAGCAATTGCACTACTGAGTATTTACGCCAGAGATACAGACATAGTGAAGAGAAGGGCCATATGCACCCCAGTGTTCATAGCAATATTGTCCACAATAGCTAAATTGAAGGAGCCGAGATGCCCTTCAACAGATGAACAGATTAAGAAGATGTGGTCCATATATACAGTAGAATATTACTCAACCATCAGAAAGAGTGATTACCCAACATTTGCAGCAACATGGACGGGACTGGAGGAGATTATACTAAGTGAAATAAGTCAAGCAGAGAAAGACAATTATCATATGGTTTCACTCATTTATGGAACATAAGAAATAGCAGGGAGATCGGTAGAAGGAAGGGAAGATTGAAGGGGGGGTAAACGGAAGGGGGAATGAACCATGAGAGACTAGGAACTCTGGGAAACAAACTGAGGGCTTCAGAGGGGAGGGAGTAGGGGATTGGGATAGCCCCGTGAAGGGTATTAAGGAGGGCACATATTGCATGGAACTCTGCACGTTATACGCAATCAATGAATTATGGAACACTACATCAAAAACTAATGACGTACTGTATGGTCACTAGCATAACATAATAAAAAATTTAAAAAATTTAAAAAAATAAAAATAATCTCAAAAAAAGAAAGAGTGGGCCACCCAGGTGTCCCTAAATTGTGCTTAATTTAAAATTAAATAAAATGCAAAATTAAAAAAAAAGATAGTAAACTGATCATGATTAAGTGAAGTTTTTGGCCAGGATCATCTGTGTAAACTAAGTTATCCTATGATTTTCATGGCTGTTTGTCATATTTAGTGAGTAGACGTAAAAAAAAAGATAGTAAACTGATCATGATTAAGTGAAGTTTTTGGCCAGGATCATCTGTGTAAACTAAGTTATCCTATGATTTTCATGGCTATTTGTCATATTTAGTGAGTAGACGTAAGTGTAGAATCTAAAGAATGTTGGGTTAGAAAATGGGTAGAAAAATGACCAAAACCACATCAAGACCCTACATAAAAAGAGAACTATGGGCCAGTATCTCTGATGAACGGAGATGCCAAAATCCTCAAGAGAGTATTAGCAAACCAAATCCAACATCATTCACCATAATCACTTGGAATTTATTCTCGGGATACAAAAGGTGGTTCAATATTGGCATATCAATCAACATGATATGTAGCAGTAAGAGAAAGGATAAAAACCATTTGATCATTTCAGTAGATGCAAAAAAAGCATCTGACAAAGTACAACATCCATTCATGATAAAAACCCTCAACAAAGTAGGTTTAGAGGGAACATACCTCAACATAATAAAGGCCATATATGAAAAACTCTCAGCTAACATTATACTCAACGTTGACAAACTTGAGAGCTTTTCCCTAAAGTCAGGAACAAGAGAAGTATGTTTACTCTCACCACTGTTATTCAACATAGTACTGGAAGTCCTAGCAATCAGATAAGAAAAAGGAATAAAAGGCATCCAAATTGTGTGTGTGTGTGTGTGTGTGTGTGTGTGTGTGTGTTTTAAGATTTTATTTATTTGAGATAGAAAGAGCTAAAGAAAGAGCACAAGCCAGGGGGGAGAGGGCGAGGGAGAAGCAGATTCCCGATAAGCAGGCAGCCTCATTCAGGGTCAGTTCCATGACTTTGAGATCATGATCTGAGCCGAAGGCAGATGCTTAGCCAGCTGAGCCACCCAGGTGGCCCAAAGGCATCCACATTGGTAAGAAGGAAGTAAAACTTCAACTATTTGCGGATGACATGATACTATGTATAGAAAGCCTTAAAGACTCCACCAAGAAACTGTTGGTGCATTTCTGTACACTAATAATGAAACAGCAGCAGAAGAAATTAAGAAAGCGGTCTCATTTACATTTGCCCCAATACCTAGGAATAAACTTAGCCAAGGGGGTGAAAAAACCTGTACACTATAAAAACCTAAAACTATAAAACATTGATGAAAGAAATTGAAGACAACACAAAGAAATGGAAAGACAGTCCATGTTCATGGATTGGAAGAACAAATATTGTTAAAATGTCCATATTACCCAAAGTAATCTGCAGATTTAATGCAATCTCTGTCAAAATATTAACAGCATTTTTTACAGAACTAGAACAAATAAACCTAGAATTTGTATGGAACCACAGAAGACTCCAAATAGCTAAAACGGTCTTGAAAAAGAAAGACAAAGCTGGAGGTATCACAATTCCAGATTTCAAGTTACACTACAAAGCTATAGTAATCAACACAGCATGGCACTGGCAGAAAAAACACATAGATCAGTGGAACAGGATAAAAAGCCCAGAAACAAACCCACAATTATATTGTCTTTGACAAAAGAGGCAAGAATACGCAATGGGAAAAAGTCTCTTCAACAAATGGTGTTGGAAAAATTGGACAGCTACATGCAAAAGAGTGAAACTGGATCACTTTCTTAGATCATACACAAAACTAAAGAGAATGGATTTAAGACCTAAATGTGAGACCTGAAACCATAAAAATCCTAGAAGAGGGCACAAGTAGTAACTTTTCTGACATCAGCCATTAGCAGCATTTTTCTAGATATGGTTCCAGAAGCAGGGGAAATAAAAGCAAAAATAAACTGTTGGGACTACATGAAAATAAAAAGCTTCTGCATTGTGAAGGAAATAATCGACAAAACTAAAATGCAACCTACTGAATGGAAGAATATATTTGCAGATGACATATCTGATAAAAGGATAGTATCCAAAATATATAAAGAACTTATACAACTCAAAACTTAAAAAACAAATTATCCAATTAAAAAAATGGGCAGAAGACATGAACAGACATTTCTGCAAAGAAGACATCCAGATAACCAACAGACACATGAAAAGATGCTCATCATCACTCAGCATCAGGGAAATGCAAATCAAAACCACAATGAAATATCACCTCACACCTGTGAGAATGGCTCAAATAAAAAACATGAAACAAGTGTTGGTGAGGATGTGGAGAAAAAGGAACACTTGTGCACTGTTGGTGGGAATGCAAACTGGTGCAGCCATTGTGGAAAACAGTGTAGAGGTTCCTCAAAAAAATAAAAATAGAACTACCCTATGATCCAGAAATGGCACTACTGGGTATTTACCGGAAGAATACAAAAACACATTCAGAGGATATTTACACCTCTGTGTTTCTTGCAGCATTGTTTACAATTGTCAAATTATGGAAGCAGCCCAAATGTCCAGCGATAGATGAATGGTCAAAGAAGAGGTGGAATATATATCCAGTGGAATATTACTCAGCCATAAAAAAGAATGATACTTTGCCATTTGCAACAACATGGATGGAGCTAGAAAGTGTAATGCTAAGCAAAATAAGTCAGAGAAAGACAAATACCATTTGATTTCACTCATATGTGGAATTTAAGAAACAAAACAAATGAGCAAAGGGAAAAAAAGACAAACCTACAGACTCTTAATTATAGAGAATTATAGGGCGCCTGGGTGGCTCAGTCGGTTAAGCGTCTGCCTTCGGCTCAGGTCATGATTCCAGGGTCCTGGGACTTAGTCCCGCATCGGGCTCCCTGCTCAGTGAGGAGTCTGCTTCTCCCTCTACCCTTCTCCCCTACTCGTGATCTCTCCTCTCTCTCTCTCTCTCTTTCAAATAAATAAATAAAATCTTAAAAAAAAAATTATAGAGAACAAACTGATGGTTACCAGAGGGGAGGTGGGTGGGCAAAATAAGTGATAGGGATTGAGTACACTTATCACAATAAGCACTAAGTAATGTGCAGAATTGTTGAATCACTATATTGTATATTTGAAACTAATATAACACTGTATGTTAACTATACTGTAATTAAAATAAAAATCTTAAAAAAATGATCAAGGAATTACATGTTACATTTCAATCTTGAATGTATCATATGTATGCCTATATATGTAAAATTAGTGTGTTAAAGTTAATTTGTTGGTCATTTCAGGTCAGTCCAAGATATGTACGACTGGAATTAAGCATTTACTTTTCTTCCTATGAATGTGTAAAATCTGAGTTTGCTGTTGTTTACTTTTGCTTATACCAGCTCATTTTATGTTCACATACACATTTAATTTTGTAGTTGAAATAATGTCAAATTTACAGAAAAGTTGCAAGAACACTGTAAATAACTATTTTTGTGGAACCATTTGAGAAAGAGTTGCAGATGTCTCATCACTCCTGAATTCTTTAGTGTATGTTTCCTACAAGCATGTTCTGTATGGCTCAGTACAACCATCAAAACCAGGAAGTTGACATTGTGACATTAGCACCATCTAATCCTCAGACTCCATTCATATTTTGTCATTTGTCTGTACAGTGTCCTTTATAGCCAAAGGGTATAGTTCAGAATCATGTTTTACGTTCAGTTGTCAGATTTCTTCAGTTGCCTACATCTTGGAATACTGTGGTTCCTCAGTCTTTCCTTGACTTAGAGTTTTGAAGATACAGGTCAATTATTTTATAGGCTTTCTCTCAGCTTGGGTTTGTCTCATGTTTTGTTATGAAGTAAGTTAATCTTAGACACTTCAGCAGGAAAATAAGTGCTTCTGTGTTCTTATTCTATCAAGTGACATTTAATTTCATTTTGTCCTATTACCGGTGATATTAACTTTTAACTTTGAATTTTTTTTTTTTAAGAGACAGGATGGGGAGGGGCAGTTGGGGAGAGGAAAAGAGAGAGAGAGAGAATGAGAGAGAATATCTTAAGGAGGCTCCATGCCCAATGAAAAGCCCAATGTGGGGCTTGATCTCATAACTCTGAGATGATGACCTGAGCTGAAATCAAGAGTTGGGCACTTAACCAGCAGAGCTGCCCAAAGTGCCCTGATATTAACTTTGATCCGTTGATTAAGGTAATAGCTACTAGACCTCTCCATTATATTCTTTTTCTCTTTGTAATTAAGTTTTTCTTTTCTTTCCTTTCCTTTTCTTTTCTTTCTTTTTTTTTTTTTTGTGGGTACTTTGAGGCTTTCTTATCAAACTTTCTGTTTATTATGAACCAATGGATTCATGTCTTATGCAATGTGTTATAATTTGTTATAACATTTGTCATTTCTTTTGGTGCTCAAAGTTTCCCAGGTTTGGCCAATAGGAGCTGCTTCAAGATGGTTTTTATGTTCTTTTAACACGCACCCATCATTTTTTGAGTATTACCGTACTTCTTTATGGGCCAAGAGTATGTTCCTTGTTCATGTTGTATTTCCCTGTTCCAGCCCTGGAATTAGCCAGTTTTCCAGTTGGTTTTGTGTTCAGATTTAGGGAATATAAGTTCACATCTATTTCTGTCTGTCTACATAAATTGATACCATGACTTCACACCCGTAACTCCCAATTCCAGTCCAATGCCACAGGGCTTATTGTAGTTTTTTCCTTTCCCATATTTATAGTTATCTTCTACAGAAACGAGGCTTTGATTGTCATCAGTATGTTTGAGTGATCACTCACTCTGGATGGAATCAGTCTCTGACCTCTCCCTGCACAGATTCTGGCATTGCCCACACTACCTTCTTACTTCTGGACTGAATTACTTGGAAAGAGAAAGCTTCTTATGTTCCAATTACCTTATAAATACAGAGTAGTATGTAAAGCACTTCTTTGGAGATAGTATTTGAAGAGTTATCTCCCTAGAAGTATGGTTTAGGGTAAGAGGATTAGAGGGAAGAGAGAAGACACACTTGAGGAAAACAGAGTTGGTTTTACTGAAGGTGAACATATAGTCTTTTGCCTAAAGTAGGCCAGTTAAAAAAAAATCAAGATATAATTTACAAATCATAAAATTCACCAGTGGTTTTTAGTATATTCAGAGTTGTGCAACCATCACCGCTATCTAATTCCAGAACATTTTCATTACTTGCAAAAGAAACGCTATTCACATTGCCAGTCACTCCCCCCGCCCCCCCCCCGCCCCTGGCAAACACTAATCTTTCTGTTTGTGTGGATGTGCCTATTTTGAAAATTTTATGTAGATGGAATCACATAATATATATACAGCCTTTTGAGTCTGGAAATGTGCTTAGCATAATATTTTCAAGGTTTATATTGTAGCATCTCTCTATACTTGGTCTTTATGGCTGAATAATATTTCATTGAATGGATAAACCACATTTTGTTTATGCATTCCTTGACAGACATTTGGGTTCAATCATTTTGGCTATTAGGAGTAGTGCTGCTATTAGTGTTTGTGTATAAGTTTTTGCATGAATATAAGTTTCAGTTCTCTTGGGTATGTGTCTAGGAGTGGATTTGCTGGGTCTTAAGGTAATTCTTTAACTTTTTGAAGAACTGCCAAACTGTTTTCCATAGTGACTGTACCATTTCACATTCCTACCAGCAATGTGTGAGGGTTTTAATTTCTCTATATCCTCACAAACACAATATATTTTTTTTTGATTCTAGCTGTCTTAGTTGGTATGAAGTGGTCTCATGTGGTTTTGACTTGAACTTCCCTAAAGACTAGTGATGTCGAGTATCTTTTCATGTGCTTATTGGGTGTTCATATATCTTCTTTGGAGAAATGTCTATTCAGATCCTTTGCCATTTTATGTATGTATTTATTTAAAGGTTTATTTATTTAAAGACTTGTTTATTTGAGAGAGAGAGAGCATCCACACATGCTGGGGTGGGGAGGAGCAGAAGGAGAGGGAGACAGAGAGCCTTAAGCCGACTCTGCACTGAGCATGGATCCCAGTGCTGGGCTCGATCTCACTACCCTGAGATCACAGCCTGAGCTGAAACCAAGAGTTGGATGCTTAACTGACTCTGCCACTACATATGTGTATATATATACAGTGTTATATTAGTTTTGGTTGTATAATATAGTGATTTAACAATTCTGTATATTATTCAGTATTCATGTATTTTCATTATATTTTTATTTTTTAAGTAAGCTCTATGCCGGTTGTCTTGAACTCAAGATCCCGAGGTGAAGAGTCACATGCTCCGCCTACCAAGCCAGCAGACTCCCCGCCCCCGCCCCCCACCCCAATCTGAATGTCTTTCATTTCTTTTCTCTTTCTTGCCTAAGTGCCCTGGTTAGAACCTTTAGTAAAATGTTGAATAGAAGTGGAGAGAGCAGACATTCTTAGTCTTGTTCCTGATCTCACAGGCAAAGTGTTCAGCATTTCACCTTTAAGTATGTTACTTGTGGGATTTTTATGGATGGCCCTTTATCACTTTAAGGAAGCTCTCTTCTATTTCTATTTATTGAGTGTTTTTAATCACAAAAGTGTGTTAGGTTTTGTCAAATGCTTTTTCTGCATCTATTGAGAGGATCATATGGTTTAACTCTTGTATTCTGTTAATATGGTGTAATATGTTGATAGTTTTTTTGTTTGTTGGTATGTTGAACTGGCCTTGCTCTTCTGGGATAAATCCCACTTGGTCATGGTGTATAATCCTTTTATATGTTGCTTGATTTGACTTGCTAGTATTTTGTTGAAGATTTTGGTGTTTATATTTATAAGGAATAATGGTCTATAGTTTTGTGGGGTTTTTTTTTCCTTGTGATATCTTTGTCTGATTTGATAGGAACAGTACTGGCCTCAGAGGATGAGTTGGGAAGTCTTCCCACCTATTTTTTGGAAGGTCTTGCGAAGGGTTGGTGTTAATTCTTCTTTCAGCATTTGGTGGAATTCACCAGTGATGCTGTCTTGGTCCTGGGCTTTTCTTTGTGGGAAGTTTTTTGATTATTGAGTCAACCTCTTTACTTGGTGTATTCAGTCTTGCTATTTGTTTCTTGAGTCCATTTTTAAACCAAGCCACTTTAGAGAGCCAAGGAGGACCTACTGGATGAGGGTTGGAATAGTAGGTGTAAATCAGTATTATTCTGGCATACTAGGATTTATGGCTACTCTTGTTTTTGTTGACTGCAGAATACTACCCCATCCTCTGTTTTCAAATCTAAGTTTGACTTACTGTCCTTTTATATAGTTCAGTGATGATCTTAAAACTTGAATTATGATGAAATCTGTGGATGCTTTCTGTAGAAAAATGTGCATATACATAATATTCTGTGTGTATACATAGATAATTAAGGTATTCCTGAACTCCATCTGTGGATTCTTATATAATAACCCTTCTTTCAGAAATAACATGTAGCTAAGGGAAGTTCGGTGATGGTATTTGCATGTTTTCTTAAAGTCTTTATGATAGTAATTAGTGTTTTTGAAAATTTATAATCTCTTCTGTATTACTGGTGAAACCTTGTTTAAATCTCATGACTACACAAATTTTTCTGGTACTAAGAGGATTTAGGGAAACACTTCCTGTCATAAAAATAACAGGATGTGTAAAAACTTGCCTTATGACAGCAGAACTCCCAGTATTATGTTTTTAAAAAATGATAATTTTGGGTAGTTCTCTTGTAAAGAACTTCCCAGTGTGGAAGGAATACCATGTCTTGGGCCAGGCAAGAAAGAATTCTTTTGATACTAACTGATTTTAGGTTGGTGCAATAAGACTTGGCAAAGTAGTTGAGCATTAACTGTAATAATTTGTTAGAGAACATGTATGATTTATTTTGAAGGAATAATTTTCAGTCTTAAAATCGATGTCTACTGGGATCAAGCAGTAGAACAAAAGAAGGGAAGCAAGTTAGAGTACATATTAAAAGACATAGGAGTGTTATGTACTTCCAAGAAGAACTGTGGTTTTTCTCATTTTTTTTTTCTGAATGATGCCACATATTTGATATGTTTTCATTTTCCATATTTGATAGAGATACAGAGAAATACAGCATAATGATAAATTGGCACCAACATGTAACAGACTGTTGAAGATTAATAAGTATCGGTAGACGAATTATGGTGAACTGGGGAGCATATCCCTTTTCTATTCAAAAAGAGGGTGGAGGGGCAGGGACTACCTAGCTGCAGCCAATTTGTTTCTAAATAACATTGCTGGATTTATCTTTAGGTATTTCAAGAGAAGCTGGTTGGATTTGTAGGTTAAATCTTCCATTTAAAAAATTTCTTTTAAAATGTGGTGTAGCTGATGAAAAAAAAAACTAAATGTAGAGACATATCATGTACATGGATTAGAAAACTCAACAAAGCAAAGGTAACATTTCTTCCATAGTTGATCTATAAGTTTCATGCAATTTGCTTCAAAATTCCAGCAAAATCTTTTATAGATATAGACAACATTTAAAAACATTTATTTGGAAAGGCAAAAAAACTAAAATATCTAAAAACAATTTTGAAAAAGGAATAAAGTGGGAGCAATCACTCTGCCGGTGCTCAAGATTTAAAACTTCTGTAGTCGGGGCGCCTGGGTGGCACAGTGGTTAAGCGTCTGCCTTTGGCTCAGGGCAGGATCCCTGCGTTATGAGATCGAGCCCCACATCAGGCTTCTCCACTATGAGCCTGCTTCTTCCTCTCCCACTCCCCCTGCTTGTGTTCCCTCTCTTGCTGGCTGTCTCTATCTCTGTTGAATAAATAAATAAAATCTTAAAAAAAAAAAAAACTACTGTAGTCAAGACTGTGTGTATTAGCACAACAGTAGACACACAGATCAGCAGAAGAAGACAGGAACCCAGAAATGGTCCTGCACAAGTATGACCAACTTATTTTTGATAGAGATGCCAATATAATCCAATGGAAGGATAATCTCAGTAATGGTGATGGAGCAATTGGATATCAGACAAAAAAAATCAACCTTGACTTAAGCTTTATACTTGTACAGAAATTAACTCAAAATAGATGAACATAAATATAAACTATAGGACAGTAAAACTTTAGAGATAAATACATAGGAGCAAATCTTTGGGATCTAGGGCTTGGAGAAGTTACTGATGGGACACGAAAAGTACGATCCATTAAAAAATTGATAAAATGGATTTTATCAAGATTAAACCCTCTTTTTTTTTTTTTTTTTTAAGATTTTAAAATTTACTTAGAGTATGAGCACAAGCCAGGGGAGGAGCAGAAGGAGAGGGATAAGCAGACTCTGCATTGAGTGCAGAGCCAGACTTGGGGCTCGATCCCAGGACCCCAAGATCATGACCTGAGCTGAAACCAAGAGTTGGCCTCCCAACTGACTATGCCACCTGGGTGCCCCAAGATTAAGACCTTCTCTGAGAAAGACTCAGTTAAGGTAAAAGGCCAAGTTACACACTGGGAGAAAATCCTTGCAAACCACATATCTGACAAGGATCTCAATCTAGCATATATAAAGAACTCCTAAACTCAACGTTAGAAAACAGAAGATATGAAGAGTCATTTCACCAAAGAGAGTATACAGATGGCTGACAAATACGTGAAAAGATGTTAGCCATCACTAGGTATCAGAGAAATGCAGGTTAGGACCTTGATGAGACGTCCTCACCACACATGTGTTAGAATAGCTAAAATAAAAAATAGTGACAACTCAAATGCTACTGAGGATATGGAAAAACTGATCTCTCATGTATTGGTATTGAGAATATAAAAATGGTACAGCCATTATGGAAAACAGTCTGGCAATTTCTTAAAATACTAAACATACATTTACCATGTAATTCAGCATTTGTATGCATGGCCATTTATACCAGAGAAGTGAAGACTTATTTTGTCACAAAAACCTGTGCATGATTATTCATAGCAACTATATTTGTAATAGCAAAAAAACTTGAAAAAACCAAAAGGTCCTGTAGTTGATGATTAAATCAGCTGTGAACATTATTCAACAATAGAAAAGAAGTATCTATTCTATGGATACTCAGAACAACTTGGATGGATTTCAAGGGCATTAAGCTGAGTGAAAAAAGCCAATCTCAAAAGCTCACATACTGTATAATTCCACTTATATAATATTCTTTAAGAGACAAAATTGTGGAGATCACATTAATGGTTGCCAAGGTTTAAGGAAATTAGAGGTGGGGGGGCAAGTGTATATTACTATATTACATTTACTATCAAGGAGTGATGTAAACATTGTTTTTGGTAATAGTATATTTCTTTATAGTGATAGTGGAATTAGTTACAGAAATCCACACTTGTAGTAAAATGACATATAACATTGCACCAAGGTTAGTTTCCTGATTTTAAGATTGTACTGTAGTAATGTTAGATGTAAGCATTGGGGGAAGGTGGGGATGGGTACACAGGACCTCTCACTATTATCATTGTAACTTCCTGTGACTATTTCATAATACATTTTTTTAAAGAATAAGGAAAATATAGTCTGGGCCAAACAAAAGTCTCAGGGGCAAGATTTAAGCCTCTGGCCTATGTTAGTGCCCTCTGGTGAAGTTTCTCAAGCGTCATATTTAGAGCTTAGAATTTTAATTGGTCCATCAAGAGTTTTTTTGTTTTGTTCTTTGTTTATTTTTTGGGGGGTGAAGGGACAGAGGGTCAGGGAGAGAATCTTACTTAAGCAGATTCCGTGCTGAGCGCAGAGCCCGAGTGAGGGCTCAATCTCACGACCCTGAGGTCATGACCTGAGCCTAAATCAAGAGTTGCTCAACTGACTGAGCCACCCACACGTCCCTGATCCATTAACTTCCTAGAGAAGAATGAGTTATCTAGAGTGTAGACCCTTCTGTCATGTTTCAGAAAAGGGAAACAAAGATGGCACTTCCCCTTTACTTGGAAAAGAAGGAAAATGAACTTTAACAGGTCAGTAGTAATTATTATTATTATTATTATTATTTTGCCTTTTTAAAAAGTTGATTTGATAGCTTGTATTGGTTCTATATATATTGTTTAAACTTCCCTTGTTCTCTGTGTAAAAATACTTGTCAGCACACAGTATTCAGCAGCCTATTAAAAGTATAAGTAATACATTATGATCAGGTGGACTTTATTCTCAGAAATGCAAGGACGATTCAGTATCATTTGATACAATTTGTCATATATGGTTTTTTCATGCCGTTTGTTTCCTGCCTTTGTTTTAAGAGGATTGTGCTTTCTTGCTTAGTTGATATCAGGCTTGGCTATGTGACTTCCCTTTGGCAGTGGAATCCGAGTCGATGTGGTATGTGCCAATTCTGAACAGCTTAACCCTTCATTTATGCCGTTTTTGCTTTGGCATTTGCTTAAGTGAAACTACATTCAAAAAACATTGAAACTGAAATCTTTACCACAAAGAAAATAAAGTCACTTGATTAGTTGAAGTTTATGGCATTTAAAGACAACACTGAATGGAAATGGAGATGGAAAGATCGGTTGGAGAAGGAAGGGAAGAATGAAGGGGGGGTAAACAGAAGGGGGAATGAACCATGAGAGACTGTGGACTCTGGGAAACAAACTGAGGGCTTCAGAGGGGAAGGGGGTAGGAGATTGGGATAGGCTGGTGATGGGTATTAAGGAGGGCACATATTGCATGGTGCACTGGGTGTTATATGCAAATGAATCATGGAACATTGCATCAAAAACTGGGGATGTACTGTATGGCAACTAATATAACAAAAATTATATATAAAAAAAAAAGAAATGGAGATGTTAGATCCAAAGATGAAGGCTAGAAAACACTTAATTGTCTGGTGGAACACAGAGTAAATGTGTTACAGGTGCGCACCTGGAGGCTGCAGCAATCCATTCCCTTGATAGCAGATCCAAGCTCACTGAGTTAAGGGAAGAGGCAATTCTTGTTCCAGTTTTAGAATTTAGCTATTTCAGGTACTGTAGGCATAATGTGTGAGATGTGTTTGTCTTGCTGACCTTCACTTATCTGAGGTTGTACAGATAATACTTTAGAATTCTTATCGAGTGGTGTTTTGGGATTGTTAAGCCCTTTTTTTCTAGCCCCAAAATACCGTGAATAAACATAATGGACTTTGGCCTGTATGGAATTGACCTTCTTTCTGTGTAGCTCTATCCACTTTAGAAGGCATATTTTTTTCCGGGGCGCCTGGGTGGCGCAGTCGTTAAGCGTCTGCCTTCGGCTCAGGGTGTGATCCCAGCGTTCTGGGATCGAGCCCCACATCAGGCTCCTCCGCTGGAAGCCTGCTTCTTCCTCTCCCACTCCCCCTGCTTGTGTTCCCTCTCTCGCTGGCTGTCTCTGTCAAATAAATAAATAAAATCTTTAAAAAAAAAAAAAAAGAAGGCATACTTTTTTCCATTTCTAGGTGCTGAGTGGACATGTGGCACAACCTATATAGGTGGCACCTGTAGAGAACACACCTGGTGATTACTCAGTGGCTCTGCTCTCTTCCTACACAGATACTTGATTATTAACAATAACAACCAAAAACCCTAGTTTTTTTTTAAAAGATTTTATTTTATTTATTTCACAGAGAGAGATACAGCTAGTGAGAGAGGGAACACAAGCAGGGGTAGTGGGAGAGGAAGAAGCAGGCTCCCAGTGGAGCAGAGAGCCCGATGCGGGGCTCGATCCAAGGACCCTGGGATCATGACCTGAGCCGAAAACAGACGCTTAACGACTGAGCCACCCAGGTGCCCCACAAAACCCTAGAGTTATAGAGGAATGGTAGAAGCATTTCTATTAAAGACAAGATGATAATTTGCCTATTATTACCAGTGCTATTTAATTTCATAATAGAAGTGCCAGCAAATGCAGTTACACAAGTTATAAAGGCTGGAAAGGAGGAGGTAAATTTAACACTGTAGGCAGATGATTGGATTGTACATTAACTAAGAACCTAACACAAACAATAGGATTCAATAAAGTAGTGGGAGTGAAAAATAAATAGAAATAAATAAAGTGTATGTTAAACATATGTGCATATTGTAACACACACACAGGCACACATATATTTGTTAAATAAGGAGGAACTTAAAAAGTGTATTTCCAAAATAGATTACATGCTCTGTCTCTGGAGAGTGGATATAAAACCTGCCTTACTTACCTACATTTCCATTATGAATTTCATTTCTAAGAATTTTAAGAGGGCATACTAATAATAGAAAGGCACAGTGGGAAATATATTTTAATGGCTTATCCAACTCTTCATTTGATATGTCTTATAACACAGACTGTTAACACCAAGAAAGTCATCACCCAGGAAGAATTTATAATGAATTTAGACTAAATTGAGGTGTTTTCAGTTAGATTACAGCAATGCACTGTATTGGTTCTCCATTTTTATAGCATAGATTTTTTAGCGTTCTGTTAATTGTTTAAAATTTTCTTTAAAACGATCTTTTAATTCAGAACGTAAACGTCTACTCTTCAAAGGAGAAATATTTTTTTGCAAATGCAATTGTTTTGAAAGATGGTTAACATTTTTCTGTTTTAAACTCTTTGCTCTTTGAGCACAAGTAGTGGGGCGTTTCTTTAGTAGAGCTGTGTAGGTGGTTAGAAGTTAGGAACCATTTACTTGAAGAGCTGTTTACAGGCTGTTTGGTTTAGGGACTGGGTGAGAGGGTGTGGGTGCATGTTAGTGTTTTGGAAGCTTCCTAGGTGATTCTTTGATTTATTTATTAATGTCTGTTGTGTTTGCGATTACATACTATTTATATATTAAGACACACACAGGTAATAATTGTTCTTTCATTACTAGCTCAATAGGAAGGAAAAAAAATGTGCCTCCTCCCATCCTTTGATGTCTAAGTTTATCAACCAAACTTTAAAATTAGGAAATTAGGAGGGAGTTTGTTTCCTTTTTAAGGTATGGTGGGGAAAGAGGACTGTATTAGTTTTACAGCTAAGCATGCAAGAATCTATATCTGCATGCTCTCACCTTTATCTTCTAATGTAATTTAAATTCAACTCCTAAAGACCCTGACTGAAGGAAAATCCTATCAGTGCCTGTCTCTGAGTTCTGAATTTTCCAGTCCCTGGGCTTGGAATGTGGAGGAGATGAAAGAAAACAGACTTGAGAATATGCAAACATGAACTCAGACCTTCCCCAGAAAACGTCACTCAGAACTCCCCAGCTCCTAAATTTCACTTTAAAATGTGCTTGATGCATTATCTGAGTTTGGGTCATTTTAAGGGAGTGCAGATATTGAAGTCGTTATTATATGCAGGTAAAGAAGAGATTAAAATGCCTGCTTGGAAGGAAACTCTGATCCTTTATCTCACTGGGTGATTTTATGTTTAATGTGCTTCTTAGAAGAGTGTGGTACAAATTAAAGATTAAAGGTGTATTTTTGAGAGTAGCCCTTACGTGTTCTTAAACAGGAAGAAATTTAAGTCATAACTGTCTAAGGAAGATTGTAGATTGTTCTTGAAATAGCATGTGATCTTACATTGATGTTTCTTCCTTCTTTATATTCCTCAAAGTTTATTCTGTCAAAATTTATAGTTAGCCTATTGATGTTCAGTCTATTGTTAATGTTCTCTAGGTCTTACCAATACATTTCTTTTTTTTTTTTTTTAAGATTTTATTTATTTATTTGACAGGGATAGAGACAGCCAGCGAGAGAGGGAACACAAGCAGGGGGAGTGGGAGAGGAAGAAGCAGGCTCACAGCAGAGGAGCCTGATGTGGGGCTCGATCCCATAACGCCGGGATCACGCCCTGAGCCGAAGGCAGACGCTTAACTGCTGTGCCACCCAGGTGCCCCTACCAATACATTTCTTCCCTGTTTGAAGAAACTCTGGATGGAGTCAGAAACCAATAATGTCTTGTTGGAGGATGCATGTGGTGATAGAAATTCGGTGTATGGGGGGTGGCCTATTGCAGGGAGGAGAGGAACTGTTGACCATATAGCTTTTAATACTACCCCAAAATTAAACCATCTGAATATATTACTTATATAACATATAACATTTTAAATAATACGTGCTCATTGTAGAGTGAGTTGAAAATAGAAGAAAGCACAAAGAAGAAAAATTATCACCAGCAGTATCCACCCCCTAGAGATATCTGTTACTGTTTTGTTATAGATTATCTCAGTCCAAAAGAAAAAAGCGTATTTTTATATATAAACTTGTACATTTTGACAAAACAATTATATTTTATAATCTGCCTTTTAAAATTTAACAATATGTTATAGTTTTCCAGATCCTTAAATACTTGCTTTCCGTGTTTTTAATTGCTGCATGGAGTTCTATTGTATTGAAATACTTTATTTAACCAGTTCACTCTTGTTGAAAATATATATTGTCTTAACTTTCTTTCACATAATTCATTGTAAGTAAATCTGTGCACATCCATAATTATTTCTAGGTGTAGAATTGCTGAGTCAAAGACAGTTATTTTTAAGGCATCGTTAAATTGCCTCCTGGAAGAGTTGTGCTCATTTGCACTCATTATAGTGTAGGGGTCTCCCTAACCATAGGCACGTAAGACTGCCCAGATAACCGGCAGATACCTGTTAATTCATTGCAGTAGAGTAGATAAAACCTGAAGATGGAGCAACTTCTGGGTAGAAGTTGTTGTGGGTAGAAGACTATCTGGGGTATAGAAACTAATTTTATCTTATACCCAATATGTGATTGGCATCAGGCTGTAGTAGGTATTAACATAATTAAGTTTGGGATTTTTGGATATTGCGTTGCTGGCATTGGCCATGATGGATGGACTTTTTGCTGTACTAGATTGAAATCTTTTCTGCTAATAGGCTGAATTGCATTTCTACTGGCTAGCCTAGGATTCTGTTGGAGGGATGTGTAAAACTGAACAGTTGCTAGTTTGAAATAGACTTAGAAATGGATGTCCAGCTGAATTTATTAAAAGATGAGAGATGGCTGCTGGCTCCTGGCTGGCTCAGTCAGTAGCGCATGCGACTCTTTTTTTTTTTTTTTTTTTTAAGATTTTATTTATTTATATGAGAGAGGGACAGAGACACAGAGCCTGAGCAGAGGGGAGGAGGCAGAGGGAGAGGGAGAAGCAGACTCCCCGTTGAGGAGGGAGCCTGACTCTGGGCTGGAGCCTGACTCTGGGCTTGAGCCTAGGACCTTGAGATCATGACCTGAGCCGAAGGCAGACACTTGACTGACTGAGCCACCCAGGCGCCCCAAGCATGCAACTCTTGATCTTGGGGTTGTGAGTTTGAGCACAACATTGGACGTAGAGATTACTTAAAAATCTTAAAAAAAAAAAAAAAAAGATGAGAAATGGCCAAGTAGCCTACACCCGTGGAATCCAGAGAAAATATTGCATAGTATTTAATTGCCTTTTGAAATGTTTACTGAGCATCTTATTTCAACATGAAGAGGTACTTTGCTTGCACACTGGTAATTTTGTGAATTTCACTTTTGGATCTTGGGGGAGAGTGGAGAGAAGAGGCTAGGCAAATAATTGGCAAGAAAAACAAACGGTTACAAGGCTATTAACAATGCAGCCTTGTTTACCCACTCTTTGCCTATCTGGATTTCTGAAACTGGATTCTTTAGCTCTGTGAACTAGTTAGCACAAGAGCACTCCTTTCGTTTTTAGGGTGCTTGGAATTGTAAGCATTGCTGGAGAGAACACAATCATACATGTCTTAGTTGGATGAGTGCATCCTGCCGCTGTTAGGTTTGGTGTTGTAAAGGGATTAATAGTGAGAAGTGAGATGGGAATGGTTTATCTTTGGAAGCCTCTGGAATTGCCTCTTAAAGTCTGTTTGTGTTAACGGACATTTCATAGTGGGGAGGTTACAGAAATCAAAAGGCTGTTAGTTTTGAACCCAGAAGTCTGCTAGTCACAGTGTTAACATTTTTTGTTTGTAAAGTCAAGGAGCAAAGATTGCTTCATTTAATAGGTGGGGCCTTAGTTATGAGCTAGATTAATTTTATTGTGTAGGCTCTTTCAAAGAGTACTACTTTTGAGTAGTATCTGTTTTGTAAAATTTAAGTGACACTGTTATTTCCCCTCATTTTTGGTTATGATCTCTTAGTAAATCTTACGTTTTTATCACAAGAATGAACCAGGCAATGGAATTTGAGGATACTTTTCTTCTAATTTCAACATTTTTGAAAGAGTCATTTTTGGGGGAAATTGGAAAACTAAGGGCAGAATTTAAAATACCATCCTTGTTACTGTGAGGGAGCTGAGGAAATGTTTTAAGAAGTCCTTTATCTGAGAGGAACCTGGGTGGCTGAGTTGCTTGATTTCTGCTAAGGTCATGATCTCAGGGTCCTGGGATTGAGCCCCGCGTAGAGCTCTGTGCTCAATGTGGAGTCTGCTTGCCCCCTCCCTCTGTTCTTCCCCCTGCCCCCACGCTCTTGCTTGCTCGCTCGCTCTCTCTTAAATAAAATCTTAAAAAAAAAAAAAAAAGCCTAGGTCAGTTTTTGCTTGTGTGTCATAAGTTTGCTGTAGATGTTGGGGCAGATAATCCTCCCCCAATTTTCATTCTCACTTTTTTTTTTCTCTTGTGAAAATATTTCCTTGTGGTTATCACTGAAGCATGATGAAAATTAACTTTTATTAAAATGAAAATGTTAGTTCTGTCATCTGCTGCACATCTGATTTTTGCTTTTGTTTTCAGCACTGGCTAGATGGTACTAAGAGCATCAAAAAGCAAGTAAAAAGTAAGTGTTGAAAAAATTGTGACTAAAAAGTGAATTTAATTATATGTAATTATATATTAGAAGCTCTGATTTCAGACTTAATAAAGAAATCATATTTCAGATGAATTTCTTAGCATCTCTACTTTCTAAAGATAATTTCAATTTGATACACTGACCCACCCCCTAAGTTAATATAGGGTTAATAGTAATCCCAAGTCAAGTGCTTTACAGTTTATTTCCCGGAGAAAGACTTGCAGTTTGCAAAGGAGATTGAGTTCTCATGAGATGCTTAACTTTTAGTAATTATATATGTTGAAATTTTCCTGTTTGGCATCTGCCCTACTCTATAAAATGTTTTGAGACTTTAAAGAAGTAACTTTTAAAATTTAAGAGTAATGAAGTGAAACAATTCACATAAATTGTTATTATTATTTCTAGCAATAGTTAGGGGAAGATACCAATGTCTGGTTTGTAATCCAGTTTGTCCTTTGTCGTAAGAGGTTTCAGAGCATCTCAACTTTTGTCTTTACAACATAATGGGACCACTGAGAATTTAGAAGTTAGTGAAGTAGGTGAAATGAATTGGAAAGTGTGGGGGGAATTTGCCATGAGCAGTTAATAACCTAGGCATTACTCAGTACTCACAAGAAATACAGCTTGCCAGATTTTTAGGCTGTTAGATTGCACAGTCAAGATTTTTATTTGATGCGTTTTGCCCAGAACTGTGGGAATTAATTTAGAGCTATCTATTCTTGGAGATTGTGATAGTAGTATATGATAGTTGGTACATTTAAAAAATCTACTTCTTGATCTTTTGTGTTAGGTGTAAGCCGTACGGTATTTTGGTGTGTGCCACAATAATCTGTTATCTTCTGTCCCCACTTCAGTAGACTTTTTGACAAATTTATTGACTGAAAATTCTTACTCTTTGAATAGTTACATAAAAAGTTAAAGTATTTTTTTGTTTGTTTTTGTTTTTTAATGACAGTTGGTTCACCCTATTGTCTGCATCTTCGAGTTAAATTTTATTCCTCAGAACCAAATAATCTTCGTGAAGAGCTAACACGGTAAGACCACAAGTTGTACAGGGTGAAGTTTTGGTCAGCTAACTAAAGGTGTTGGAAGATTGCCTTTATAATTCTTTCCAGCTTGTAGACTGCTAATGAAATGGATCTCTTGCCTTTGGTTAAGAGCTCAGACAATAGAATTTCATTTTGGGACAGTGTTTTAAAGAGTAGGATTTTTTTTTTCCTTTATCAATTTTCAAAATAAAGAGTTGGTTCCCTAGCATCCTCTAAAGGTAACTAGTGAGTTCTTTTTTTTTAAGTATCATTATCAGCTCATGGATTTTAAACAGGACTGCTGTGTTTGACTATATTGCCATATTGTATTTATTGGTGTTATGTTTGTTGATGTTCAAAATGATCTATCTTTGGCCACAGGGAGTTTATTCAAATTGACTCCTGACTTTACCTATTGAAATGTCGTTGACTGATGAAAAATATTAGATCCTGATGTGGTTTGAATAGTTTTAAACAAACTTTAAGTAGGTTATATACAATTATTTTTATTTTGTCCTACCTCCTTCATATTTATTCACTGACTGTGTGTGGTAAATCCATGATTCATACACACATACTGCTTATTAAGTAAAAACTGAGTTGCTGAGTCCCTTTAGAAGGGTTTCCTCTTGAATACTCTGCCAGTGAGATTGTAGCTCATCTCCATATTTACGTACATGCCCTGTTCCTTTCACATATGAAGTAACTTGTATTGTTGTGAGCGTAATGTTAAATGAGATCACAGAGCTCATTTTCAATAATTTGCTTAAAACCTTTAATCTTAAGGTGGTTGTACTGTACTCTGTGGCTTTGTGGACATGCTACCATCCTCCTGATGCTTATCACCCCATTTTTTTCCCATATTTTTTTCTTTTATAGATTCTGTTGCAGGTAAAATTCTGTAATTAAGAATGTTTCTTCTCAAATTAGAAGGGTAAGATTATTTTTCAAAGTAGATTGTTCTGTTTAGTTAAATGTGTGCCTTTTTTTTTTCTTAGGTATTTATTTGTTCTTCAGTTAAAACAGGATATTCTCAGTGGAAAGTGAGTATTAGTTGTTTAAGGTAAACCACATTTTAAGTAATTGAAAATAATTTTGAAAAATAAATTCATAGTTAATTACGAAAAAGAAATTATCAACGCAAAGTATGTATTATTTCCACTTATCTTAAAATGAAGCTTGTAAAGTTGACTTGTCTAACAAATTTGTGTTTTGGTCTCAGATTAGAGTGTCCCTTTGATACAGCAGTTCAGTTGGCAGCTTATAATCTACAAGGTAAGCAATTCTTACCTGTTAAGAATAAAGCATAGTTCTTGGGGTACCTGGGTGGCTCAGTCGGTTTGGTGTCTGCCTTCGGCTCAGGTCATGATCCTGGAGTCCCCAGATCGAGCCCACATCGGGCTCCCTGTTCAGAGGGGAGTCTGTTTCTCCCTCTGCTTCTCACCCTGCTGTGCTCTCTCTCTCAAATAAATAAATAAAATCTTAAAAAAAAAATAACATAATTCTTCTTTGTATATTTTTAGTTAAGAATTTCAAGATTCAAAGTGATGTGCAAGAAAAGTAACACTGCTGTTGTTGTGTAAACTTGTGTCAATATCCAACCCTAACTAGTACTTTTACTTGTTTTAGAACATTGCCTTCTCTTTCTTCCTTTTGATTTTATTTGCTCCCTTTTCATCTGTACCTTGTTTTCAAACAAAAATTGCAGTTGATTTGATAATTTGATAAGTATAATGGGAACTTCTGCTATTTTTTTCCTTGAAAAAAATGCAAGGATATAGGAGTAAATTTTTGCAATAGTCACATATTTTGCTTTCTTTAGTTTTATTCTTAAAAATGAATCCATGAAAGAAATACTTAGAGTATGTTTTAAATTTCCTGATGGTTATTTTAACAATACAAAAAGGATTTTCCAGTAAATGAGATTAATGAAAAACTCACTGTTATGTACTTTTTTTTTTTTTTAAAGATTTTATTTATTTATATATTTGACAGAGACAGCCAGCCAGCGAGAGAGGGAACACAAGCAGGGGGAGTGGGAGAGGAAGAAGCAGACTCTTAGTGGAGGAGACTGATGTGGGGCTCTATCCCAGAACACTGGGATCACGCCCTCGAGCCGAAGGCAGACGCTTAACAACTGCGCCACCCAGGCGCCCCTGTTATGTACCTTGTTATAACGACCAAATACTGTTAAGCTTATGTATTTTTTTTTAAAGATTTTATTTATTTATTTGACAGAGATAGAGACAGCCAGCGAGAGAGGGAACACAAGCAGGGGGAGTGGGAGAGGAAGAAGCAGGCTCATAGCGTTGGAGCCTGACATGGAGCTCGATCCTATAATGCCGGGATCACGCCCTGAGCCGAAGGCAGACACTTAACCGCTGTGCCACCCAGGCGCCCCAAGCTTATGTATTTTTTTTTCCTGAAAAATTGACATTTTAAGAAAACTATAATTTTGGTCCTCATTCACAAATATTCTGTTCATAAATATTCTATTTGAATATTTATATATACTAGAATACAAGTAAAATTTAATGGTTATGAAGGCATTTATACTTTTTTGGTGATTACATATTTATCCCTAATCCCTCTAGGATCAGTAGTATTTATTTGCAATTGTATGGATAATAGTAAGACTAAATTTTTATGTTTTTATGGTAAACCTAATATTTTTGCTTATTTCGTGCTTCCACTGTTTAAGAAAGCATATTTTCCTGTTGACAGAGGGATTGGTGACCAGAAGAAATTTCTGTACTTCAAAAATTTGTCACTAGAGTAAATTATCTACCTGCCTCCATCTATTATCCTAGTCTGTCTACAAATTAAGATTTGTTTTCTCATCGGCAAAAAGTCCAATACTAGCTTGGAAATGCTATGCCTCTATGATTGTAATACTCAGAAGTGTATAACTGCATGCATTTTTTCTTGAAAGCACACTTTTTACATTTTATTAATTCCTATATGAGGTTGATAGTTCTAAACCTTTTATCTACTGAAAAGCTGTCTTTGTCAATGTTCGTGTTCGGCCACTTCCGGCCTCATATATTCTGTGTCTCACTGTGTAAGTGTCATGATAGCCAAGGTATGTGCTTCCTGAAAATGTGACTTTCTACATTTTTGTGTATTTAACAATACACTGTTCAAAGTAGTGCTTACTGGGACGCCTGGGTGGCTTAGTTGGTTAAGCATCTGCCTTCAGCTCAGGTCATGATCCCAGGGTCCTGGGATCAAGTCCCACATCGGGCTCCTTGCTCAGCAGAAGCCTGCTTCTCCCTGTGTCTGCCACTCCCCCTGCTTGTGCTTTCTCTTTCTCTCTCTCTCTATCAAATAAATAAATAAAATCTTTAAAAAAACAAAACAAAACAAAAAAGTAGTGCTTACTAAATACTTGTTTGATTCATGCATTGTGGCTCTATTTTGTTATCTCTTAACTCTACTTATCACATTTTTTCCCTAAGTTAAAGCTGTTTCCTACTTTCTCTTTCATCCGTGGCACCATTATTTACATGATTCCTTCACACTTCATGTCGTATCTTGTGGATCTCTTTGTCCTGTGTCTAATAGTTTGTCAAATCCTGTCTTAAGGTCCTTAAGAATAAATTTGCTGAAGTACTACTCCCATCTTCATAAAATGAGTTCTTTGTTTCTCATTTATGATTTTATATTTTATCAGAATAATTTTTGTTATTAACTTTTCCTCATACTTTCAGTTTTTCCTTGCCATTTTATTTTTTTATTTTTTTAAGATTTTATTTATTTATTTGACAGAGAGAGACACAGCCAGCAAGAGAGGGAACACAAGCAAGGGGAATGGGAGAGGAAGAAGCCGGCTCCCAGCAGAGCAGGGAGCCGGATGCAGGGCTCAATCCCAGGACCCTGGGATCATGCCCTGGGTCGAAGGCAGATGCTTAACGACTGAGCCACCCAGGCACCCCTCCTTGCCATTTTAGTATATATCCTGAACAACATTAGATAGTAAATTTGGTTTGGTGCTTAAAAAACATTATAGTCCAGACAAAAAAACAGTTTCTTAGTAATAAAGTAGGCATGATGATAAATATTCTGCAAGGTTGTTGAGAAAATAGATGACAGTATATGTGTAATATGTCTAATGTGTAGAATCAATGTTCAATAAATGAGTTATTATCTTATTATCTCAAGATCTATGTATTTCTTCCTACACAGCTGAATTTTTTTAAATAAAAGTGGAAATAGTTTAATTTTTAAATAAGTAAAATATTCTTTTAAATGAAAGATGTCTAAAGTATAGAAAATTAAATCACCTACCCTGCTTCCCCAAACCCACAGTTCAGAGATAACCACAGATGGGTACATAAATATTTGTGCATTTTCCAGATTTTTTCCTACTGCCTCCCTTCCCCAAATATTTTTTTACTAATTTTTCTTGCAGTTTCTTTTTAATTTTTAAAAAAAAATTTTAAAGATTTTATTTGTGAGAGAGTGAGCACATGAACGGGGGTGGGGGTGGGTGGGGGTGGGGAAGGAGAGTGAGAAGCAGACTCCCTGCTGAGCAGGGAGCATGATGCAGGGCTTGATCCCAGGACCCTGGACCTGAACCGAAGGCAGACACTTAATGAGCCACCCAGACACCCCTCTTTCAGTTATTTCTTTACAATTAACAATTTACAATTCCAGGAGGACAGAGACTTTTTTTTTTTTTTTTAATTTTATTTATTTATTTGAGAGAGAAAAGAGAGAGTGCAAGTAGGGGGAGGAGCAGACGGAGAGGGAGAAGCGGACTCGGTGTTGAGCATGGAGCCCGACCTGGGGCTTGATCCCATGACCCTGAGGTCATGATCTGAGCTGAAATCAAGAGTTGGACGCCTAACCAGTTGAGCCACCCAGGCACCCCAGCCCGAGACTGTTAGTGGTATATGATGTCATGTTCTCTGCACATTAGATTCTTTCTTTCTTTCTTTTTTTCTTTTTCTTTTTAGTAGAGAGCATGTGCACAAGCCGACAGTGGGAAGGGGGAGAGGGAGGGAGAGAGAGAATCTTAAGCAGGCTCACGCCTAGTGCGGAGCCTGACATAGGGCTCAATTTCACGACCGTGAGATCATGACCTGAGCCAAAATCAAGAGTCTGATGCTTAACCAACTGAGCCACCCAGGTGCCCCTCTGCCTATTAGATTCTTAATAGATACCTGCTAATTGTTTTTTTAAAGGTTGCTAAATATTTTTGTCGGTTTATTATAAGGTCAATAGGTATTTCTCTAAGGAATAAAAAGTTTTCAAAAGCTAAACATTATAAGGTATGAAATAAATGAACAGAAACACATTTATTTGAAAATATACCACCAACCACAAGTATGTGATTGTGTGTATAGACATTGACAGGTTGTTAGTCTGAGTTAGATTTATTTTTAGGAATGATCTGGGTGTTATGACTTACTGGTAGTTTAAGAAAAGAATCTTTCTAATCTTAGCAGTTTTTATTAATAAAATGAGTTTTGAAGAAAGATTCAAAAGGAAATAAACTTATTAACAAAATATAACTTTGTGGAACTTATGTTTATAGCTGAACTTGGTGACTATGATCTTGCTGAGCATAGTCCTGAACTTGTATCTGAGTTCAGGTTTGTGCCCATTCAGACTGAAGAGATGGAGCTGGCTATTTTTGAGAAATGGAAGGAATACAGGTACTTGACATTTGATCACACTTTTCTTTAACATGGCTGCAATAAGTTTATATTTGTTTTCTTCTATTTTTGTTCTTGGTATAAAATTTATATTATTATTTTAAACATTATTATTTTTTAAATTTCAGAGGTCAGACACCAGCACAAGCTGAAACCAATTACCTGAATAAAGCCAAATGGTTAGAAATGTATGGAGTTGATATGCATGTGGTCAAGGTAAGCACTGTGTTGTGATGCTTTTTAAAACGTTTGTTCCTTCAAGAGTCAAGGTAACTGGCATTTTTCAGTATGACGGAATGCATGGAGATGGCATAGTATAGCACTGGGTACGTTGGATGTGTTGTAAAGGTTGAGATTAAATATGAGAATCTCACATAAAGGCTCATTGTAAGAAAGAAGAGAAACAATAAAAATCTCCAAAAAGGTATATCTGTGCTTTTAAGGTGTTATTATTATATTTTTTAGATTTTTAAACCACTTTTTATTCTTCTACCTCACGTTCATATCATCTTGTATCACTTAAGCTGAGTAGACTGTTTAAAAATTAAAATAATTTAGGAAGCAAAGTTGAAAATTTATAGCTTGAGAGGACTTTGATAAGATGTAATACAGCTTGTATGGTGATTTAAGTTATTTCTGGGTTAAATAGCTAAATTTTTCCAGAAAGGCAGTCTTCTAAAAAATTTGTAATTCAAGTGGTAAATAGAATATGGGCAGAATCTGCAAAGAGCTTTCTTTGTAGTGGAATTGTACCACAGTGTATTTTCAGTGACTACATATCTTAAGACTATGGTGTTACAGTAAAGTAAATGTATGCATGAATTTTCCTGAGAATGTTATTTTGGGTATTCTGATTATTGAAAACACTTTGCATATTAATATTAGCCTGTATATAGTTAATATAATTCAATGTGAAAATAAACTGTTTATGAAAATGTGAAATCTGTTTTATGCTAATAAAGCTAACACATTTTGTTCTCCTTAAATTAGGCTAGAGATGGGAATGACTATAGCTTGGGACTAACTCCAACAGGAGTCCTTGTTTTTGAAGGAGAGACCAAAATTGGCTTATTTTTTTGGTAAGCAGAGTTAATGTTATAGATACTTACTGTTTTGTTTTTCTAATGAGTAAAAAACATCTCTGTCAAGTTAGCACATAAAATTGAGTTTGAAAATCAGATGATTCTGAAAAGATTGTAAGTGAAAAGCAGCTTTCTCCCATCATACTCCTTACCTATCTTTAGTCCCACCCCAGAAGTAAATTTTAAACTCTTCCATCCATTTTTCCATTAGTTTCAAGGTATGTCAGAATATATACATCTCTTGATATATTTTATATTTCTACATGTATTGTTTACGTGGACACTCTGCTGTCATGTAGTTACATCACTGTTTTTTAGTACTTCTTGTTCCACAGTCTGATTATTCCCTACTCCCTGGTGTGTAAAAGGAAGATATTTACCCCTCCCTTTAAGCTGTGCTTCTCTTTTTAGGTCCCAATTTCTATCATTCATATTTTTAAATTATATTTGCGTTTTATATCAAGGACAGATTTTACTTGGATTTCGTAGCCATAGTTAAGTTCTTCACGTCTTGCCTGGTTTGTTCTAAGAATTGAAAATCAGGAAATAGTGTTCATATTGTTATCCCTGTGTCAGAATTGGTGTAGGTCTTCGTAGTGTACTGGTATTACATACAGGAGCTGAAGATGGGTCCCTGTGTTGTTTACTTGCTCACAGCATGCCAGGATTGTTAGCTCAAAGCCCACCAGCATGAAACTCAAATTTCTATACACCCAGTTACTTTGCTTGTAGCCCAATTGGTATATTTTTAATGACTTAGAGCCTGCCTGCTTTGGATGTCCTACTGTAAGCTATACCTGACGTCTGCTAGTCTTAGATAAGACAAATCCTGTAGCTCTAAAAGACCCCAAACGACTGCTGCCCTTCGGAGCTCTCTGACCCAGACACTCCCCGCTTGCTGCTGAATGCCTTTGAGTAGACACCTAAGCCCCTTCCCTGATTCTCCTCTCTCCTACAAGTTCTCTTGCCCTCTTCTCCTTCTTTGGTGGTAACTTTGTGCAGCCACCTCTGGAAGGTGTCCTGTTGTCAAGGACTTCCCTTCTCATGCAATCCTGTCCAAACATCTTAGTAAAGTTTGTTGCACAAGACTGCTGTCTCATGATCTTGTCTTTCTTTTGATCAGTCCGGAAATCCTTGAACTCACAACTGGATTACATTTATTTTTTCCTGTACAGGTTTTTGTTTTTCCCAAAGTTCTTGACCACCCCCCCCCAACTCTCACACACCGCACACCCCACACAACCCTTTGAATTACCTGCCTTTGTCTTATCCTTAAGTTCTTTCAAATCCTCAGGGTTGCATCGAATGATTGTTCTGTTCCAGTTGGAACTGTCTGCTCTTCAGGCTACTCTGCAGCTTTTATCTGTTCTCTCAGCTAGGATCCTTTGTGTCTTCTTCCCATATTTTCCTTTCTTTCCTTTTGTTTATTCTGATCTATAGCCTCAAGTACCTGCCTAAGAAAAGCAGGTGTAGGAGGTAAATTGTTTGAATCCTTGGATACCTTAAAATGGTTTATTCTTCTCTTAAGCTTTCTGGATAATTGGGCTGAGAATAGAATTTTAGGTTGAAAATTATTTTCCCTCAAAAAGTTGAAGATAATATTTCATTTATTTTTGAATCCAGGTGTCTCTGTTAGGGACTTTCTGAGGGACTTCAGTGGAGCACCTTCATAACTGTCCCTTGATAGGTGAAGGAGCTCTGGGGTATTTATTTATCCAGTTCTCGAATGTTAATTCTCTGACACTTCCAGCTTGCCCTGTGGGCAGATGAAACATGCTTCATGGCCAGAGAATGCTGTGGGCGGTGAGATAAAGAAAGCATCTTTTGTACCATCTCTTAAGGTTGTTGTGAGAATCACTTGAATTAATACATGTAAAATACTTAATAAGAGTACCTGACACTTCATAGGCATTATGTAAGTATTTGTTACACCTAAAAAAGTACTAGCTCTTCCCACCTCCTCTACCTATTATACTTATTGTTTTAGTACAACTCTTGTAAACAAGTTATGTCTTACAATTATATTTTTTATATAGGTTATATGTGAAAATTAGATTGAGAGTTGTGTTGTTTTGACATTCACAGTTCATAAAAGTACAGAGTTCACATGAGGTAGGTTGTTGAGGATTTTAGTACAGGTGAGAGATAGAGTTGGAAAAGGGGCCATAAAGTGAGGTTTAAAAAAAAATTTTTTTTTTTAAGATTATAGTTGTACTTCTCAAACCAAAATTGATAAAGAAAATAGAGTTGAAGGCCCTAATCAAGAATTTGTTTTCCTTTATGCCTTTTAACAAAGCTTTTTTTTTTTTTTTTTTTTAAAGATTTTATTTATTTGACAGAGAGAGACACAGCCAGCGAGAGAGGGAATATAGGCAGGGGGAGTGGGAGAGGAAGAAGCGGGCTCCCAGCAGAGCAGGGAGCCCAATGCAGGGCTCGATCCCAGGACCCTGGCATCGCGCCCTGAGCTGAAGGCAGATGCTTAACGACTGAGCCACCCAGGCGCCCCTTAACAAAGCTTTATATTCTTTCCTGTATCTAGTTCTTATGCTGGTGCTTTACTAGGCCTGGAGAATCTCTTGCACCATAGCTGGCAGCCTATAAAATATATATTTGGATTTCCTCATTTTCTTTTTTTCTTAACATTTTTAATGTCTGATATACGTACAGCATTGGTTTTATTAGAGATGCTGCTTTTGAAATGTTTTTTTCTGTTATCCTAAGTATTTTTTAGATTGGAGGCTTTGTTGGTGGGCAGTACAGGTTATGTTTACCCTCTTATCAGTTTTCATTTTAGCAGTTACATGATTAATGTGCTGGAAGTAACAACAAACATTTTCTTTTAATTTAGAGCACATTTATTTGAAATCTGGCTTTTATTCTGATATTATTATAGGCCCAAAATAACCAGATTGGATTTTAAGAAGAATAAATTAACCCTGGTGGTTGTAGAAGATGATGATCAGGTAGGAACTTTGCATTACTTTTTTAACAATGATGATGTTATGTGGTAACTCAAGTCTAATATTCTTTAATAAAGCCTTCTAAAATAAGGATTACTCTTTTTTTGGTTAACTCTAGTTCCTTATTGATACACACAATATGGATGTATCTCAGATGCATTATGCCAGGTGAAGGAAGCCAGATTCAGAAGATTATGACTTGTATGGCTTCATTTATATGATGATCTGGGAAGGGCAGACCCGTAGTAATAGAATAGATCACTGATTGTTTGGGATTAGGGAGAATGAGGAGGCTTGTTTACAAAGGAACAGCATAGAGAATCTGGGGGCATGAGAGAACTATTCTGTAACCGGATTTTGGTGGTAGTTGCTAGACTGCATGCATTTGGCAAAACTCACAGAATCATGAATAAATAAAAGTAACTCTTGCATGCAAAGAAGTAAATTGAAAGACATATATACATATAGATGGATATAGATAAAAACAAGTTAGGCAAATGTCAAAAAGACTTGTATGCACAATGATGTGTGAGAAGGACTACGTAGCAGAGAACCTAAAAGAAGATTCTGAAAATTAAACAAAACAGTAATTTTGCAAGTTTTGAGTTTTATTACCGCGATATATGCAAAGGATTGCCCTATCACACAGCTTAGAAGGAAATCATAGATGCAATAGAGCATTTTAAAAAGAAATCTATTGATGGTACAGAGGATGATCATTATATTATTAACAAATGAATTGACAGTGATTCAGAAGAGGCAGATTTTGCACCTAAAAACTTATTTTACGAATATTTTCCTTTTTATGTAAGCCCATATATGATTCAGTGATATTTCTCTCTAAACCTAAAGGCAGTTCTTCAAGAAGAATAAAATATAATTGTATGTGATAAGGAAATATGGTCATAATTTAATTGGTGACACTTGTTCTTATTTGGGCCATAAGATAATTGTGCATCTTACAATCAATGGCATTTTAGATTTGATCTTATATAGTATTAGCTTCTTGGATATCTTTTTGAAGGTATTTTATGCACACACGCACACAAATGTGTATATCAGTTCTTTTTTATACAGAAGTTACCATGCTTTTAGACTCTTCTGTACTAATCCTTTTTAAACTTTATGTTATAACTTTTGGAATCTTTTCCATATGACTATATAGACTGTTTCTTTGGTCTTGTTTAAAAAACAAACTGCATAGTATTCTACTGTATGGATGTACCCTAATTTATTTAATAAATTCTCACTTAGCATTTATTCACTATATATGCATGAATTTGTACATTGGCAAGTATTTGTAGGATAATTTCCTGGAGGTGGTTATGCTGGTTCCAATACGTGTTTGTCCTGGATACAGAGATCCTATAAAGGATCAAACTTCTTTCCTCAGACGGAGTTGTCACATTTTTATCTGAAAGGTGAAAAATGGAATTTCATTGTAGGTTTGATTTTTATTTGTTACTCTGAGTGATATTGAACATCTTTTCATACATTTGAGTTCTTTGTATTTCCTTTTCTCCAGATTCTCAATTCGTACATATCCTTTGCCCATTTTGTCATTTGGCCTTTTTCTTAGTGGTTTTGCCCTTTGTCCTAGAAACTGTAAATATTTTATGTAATAGTTGTTTGTCTTTTAACATTACTTATTGTAATTTTTGCCAAGTATTTAAAAATTTTTTGAATAGGCAAATTTATCAGTCTTTCATGGTAATCTTTCAAGGATTTTTCCTACTTTGAGGGTATATGCTTTCCCATATTTTTTTTCTGTGTATATTTTTTGTTCGTAAGTTTTATTGAAGTGTAACATACATTCAGATAAGTGCAAAAGCAAGTGTGCAGCTTGTTTGGTTTTCACAAGCACCTGTATGACTAGCACCCAGATGGCAAAATAAATAGAACACTGCCAGAATGGTATGCTCTCTTTTGTGCCTCCCACCAGGTATAGACCTCAAAGGGTAAAACCGCTCTCCTGAGTTGAACACTATACATTGGTTTTTGTTTATATTTTGAACTTTATCTGAATGAAACCTGACTGACTGCTCCCTTTGTGTCTAACTTCTGTATTTAAACATTGTATTTCCAGCCGCAGCCCTCTTGTAGCAAGCAGGTTGCTATAATTGGCTCATTCTTACTGTTACATGGTATTCCATTTTATGTATAGACCACACTTATTTATCCATCCTGCTGTTGATGGACATTTGAGTTGTTAGTTTTCGGTGCTTAAGAGTGCTGCTTTGAAGACTAGGATATGCACCTGTTTGGCTTTTGTGGATACTACCAAACTGTTTTCAAAAGTGTTTATACAAATTTACGTTCCTTTTTTTAAAAAAAGATTTTATTTATTTTATTTGAGATAGAAATAGAGCATGTGCACGTGCCCACGTGGGTGGGAGGTGGGGGCTGGCAGGAGAGGCAGACGGAGAAGGAGAAGCAGGCTCTCCCCACTGAGCAGGGAACCCAATGAAGGGCTTGATCCCAGAACCCTGGGATCATGACCTGAGCTGAAGGCAGACGCTTAACCTACAGTGCCACCCAGGTGCCCGCAAGCATTCTCACCTGCAGTATAAGAGAGTTCCATTTGTTCTTTTTTTTGCTAATGTTTGATATTCCCTTTTTTCATTTTAGCCGTTCTGGTGGTAGAATGATTTTGTGGTTTTATGTGCATTCCCCTAATGACTGTTTGTTTAGCACTTATTTATATATTTATTGAGTATTGGGGCATTCTCTTTTATGAAGTGTCTTTTCAAGTCTTTTGCTCATTTTTCTGTTGGGTCATGTGCTTTTTTCCTCACTGAGGTTCTTTATGTATTCTGAACATCAGTTCTTTGCAGATATATGTGTTGTAAGTATCTTCTCCTTGGCTTGCCTTTTGCCTCCCTTAATAAAGCATTTTAATTTTAAAGTAATAGAATTCATAAATTTTTTCCTTTGTGGTTGGTACTTTCTGAGTCTTAAAATTTAAGAATCTTTGCCTATATCAGAGTTATGAAGCAAATACATATAGAGTTTATATAATATTTTAAAATGACAAAATAGTTTAACTTATAAAATATTGAAAGTATACTGGAAAGTACAGAAAGTCATAAATGTAATAGCCGCGTCACTCATCTAGATTAACATTTTTGTCATTGTTTCAGAATTATCTCTTAGAAATAGGTAAATTAATAACAGTGTATTCAGTATAGCTGAGGTCTAACCCTCTAGTTTGTCCCTTTCTTTCCTGTAGCTGACCATCATTCTTGAAGGGTATCCTCATACTTTCTTATACATCATAATATGTGGTGGAATCGTTTTAAAAATTTACATATAAAATTTACATTAAAAAATCACATAAAATTTACATAAAAATTTACATATATATATTTTGCAGTTGCCTTATTTTACTTAAACAGGTGTAACCATGTAGATCAGTTCATTCATTTTAACCTATATATAGTATTCTGTAATATGAATAAACAATAGTACATTCATCTTTTATTCATTTATCTTTATAGTTTTAAAAGATGTTATTTATTTGATAATTTCTCTTGTTTTGGACATTTCAGGTTATATGCCAATTTTTACTATTACAAATGAGATTGTGAAGAAAGTCTTTGGGTATAAATTTTGGTGTTAAAATCTTTTTCTTTAGAGAGATGGTAAAGCTTAGTTGTTTGTTACAAACAGGCTCTGGAGCATAAATAGGTTCAAATTCTAGTTTCCTCTTTGTGACCTTGGGCTTTCTTTCTTTCTTTTTTTTTTTTTAAGATTTTATTTATTTATTTGACAGAGAGAGAGACAGCCTGCGAGAGAGGGAACATAAGCAGGGGGAGTGGGAGAGGAAGAAGCAGGCTCCCAGCGGAGCAGGGAGCCTGATGCCGGGCTGGATCCCAGGACCCTGGGACCATTTCCTGAGCCAAAGGCAGACATCTAACGACTGAGCCACCCAGGCACCCCTGGGCTTTATTTCTTGAGCTTCAGTTTCCTTATCTGTGAAATGGAGCTAATGATAGTATCTACTCATTGAATTAATCCATGTAAAATCCTTAGAAAAGTGCCTGTGAATGTTAATTATTATCATTAGATTCCTGCGAGTATGGTTACTCTGACGAAGAATGTGTACGTTTCTAAGTCTATTGATCTATATTGCCAGGCTTGTATGATCCTTTATATTATAATTGTATATTATCCCAAAGTGTGGCAAATAAAGCCTCAGTTTTTGTTTCTCTGAGAAATGAGATCCCATAAGTAGAGAGGACCCTTTTAGGAATAATTTTATATTGGCTGTGAAAGTGGACAGTTTGATTTCAACTCTGCCTTTTTACATAGGTAGCTATAGAGAGTGAGTTTCAGGGAGCAAACTAAGATGCTTTATTATTGGATTCTTGGTATTGCTGTGGTTGTATTTGTAGCTGAGTAAGAAGGGGCAGAACTGTTTGACCTAATATTACCTCTCTTTACATCCTTTTCTTTTCCAGGGCAAAGAGCAGGAGCATACATTTGTCTTTAGACTGGATCATCCAAAAGCATGCAAACATTTATGGAAATGTGCTGTGGAACATCATGCATTCTTTCGTCTCCGAGGCCCAGTCCAAAAGAGTTCTCATCGATCAGGATTTATTCGACTAGGATCACGATTTAGATATAGGTGAATGTCAATAGCTGCTTGCTATATCTTGTGTTCTTTCATAAAGCCAAAAAGTTTAGGCTAACCTCTCCTTTTACAGATGTAGAAACCAAGACATAGAGAAACAAAGTGGTTTGCCAATGTTTTCCACTGGCCAAAATAAAAGACAAAGTGGTATTGTTATCGGTTGTAATTTCCTGAATAGACAGGAAAGCGTTGTACTGGTATCATGGATTTTATCTCTCTCTTGACATTAACTTTATATATTAATTAACCCCCAATTTAAAATCATATAATAAGAGTTTTAAGGAGTCTCCATGCAATAGCTGAATGCCGTGTAGAAAAAGGGTATTTATTGTGCACTGAGGGGAAAATTAATCTGAGTAACATTTCTGGTCCTTTATAAACCCGAAGTTATGTTATTTTTATAGACTCCTTGTGTGTTGGTCATAAGTTTAAAATGTTTTGGTGTACCTGTGAGTAGATTATTGATAATGAGTTTTGCCTCGAGAGTCACTGATTTAAAAATGAATGGATAATAAACAGTATTGTGGCAAGTTGATTGTGTGGGATTCATGAAAGTAAGTTCTATTCTACCTATATTAAAAGTGAGGAGGCATTTTCTTAACAAAATTTAAATGAAAATCAAAGAGTGGGAAAATAGTTCTAAATATTTCTGGAAAATTACTCTGAAAAGTGTAACACAATTAGAAAAAAAAATAAAATCTTTAGTTAATTGCATACTTTGCATGAGGGGAATGAATGGGGAGAGGAAAGGAGTTGCATAAAAGTACAGATATTCCAGAGTTATTCCGTATGCACATTCCTAGGCACATTCATGCTTAGGAAAAAACAATATAATTTGCATATTGCGTATTTCACACAAGCCTAAGGAGTAGAAAAATGATGTGGTAAAGAGAGACATCAAGTCTGTTAATAGTAGTTCCTTCAGGATGAAGCTCAGGGTGGTTCTTTTAAGGACAAACTCAATGTAGACTTTCTCTCATGGGTATCTGATTACTGTAGGCCTTAAATTCTCTTATTCCTCTTAATATGCCTTATTTATTTTAGTGGGAAAACTGAGTATCAGACCACAAAAACCAATAAAGCAAGAAGATCAACATCCTTTGAAAGAAGACCCAGCAAACGATACTCTAGAAGAACTCTACAGATGAAAGGTGAGATGCAACCTTATTTCAAAAGACTGTTCTTCCTTGATAGTCTATCATGTGCTGGTAATGTTTACTTGAAAGGTAGTTATCTGAACCTTAAGTTAATTCCAGTCAACTGAAGAACCCTTGTTTATTAACTTTGGTTATGACAGACTCGATATAAGAAAATAGAAGGGGATGCCTGGGTGGCTCATTCGGTTAAGCTCTGTCTGCCTTCAGGTTGGGTCATGATCTCAGGGTCCTGGGATCGAGTCCCGCATTAGGCTCCCTACTCAGCGGGGAGTCTGCTTCTCCCTTCACCCCTCCCTCTGGGTCGTGATCGATCTCTCTCTCTCTCTCAAATAAATAAATAAATAAAATCTTTAAAAAAGAAAATAGAAGGAAAAATTGCCTGTATTGTTACTTAGATTAAACTTTATGTTAATCCCAATTCAGATACTATTTTGAGTTTGTGTTCAGTTTTTGTTCATATTAACTACTTTAGTTCTGTAGAGTAACACTTTCCCTTCTCTTTTTTGACTTCCAGATTTCATTAATAATCATCCCTCAAATACCCTTAGGAACTTTAAAAAAAAACATTGGTATATAATGAATAAATTTTAAGTAAAAATTATTTCATATAGTATTATAATATTAGGATTCTTTTGAACAGTGTTTAAATTTTAACATCAATATATATTTAAGTTATTTTAATTATGTAATAAAAAGCATGATTTACTTGAGAAACTAAAACTTATGTTTGGTTTGAATCTGAGCTTATATTAAAATACAGATTGAATTTTAAGTATGTCTGATTAGGGTCATCCCAGTTGTCCAGAAACATCTGCCATGACCCCGATGTTTGACATAAAAAACTGATTTATATTCATAATTTTTGTTTGGTATTACTATGAATTAAATAATACATAGCTTTTAATGAAACCATTTTGGTTCCTGATGATTTGAAACCCTGAGTTACCTCTTATTTTCCACTGACAGTGTTTTATTGGCACTTACCTCACTCTAGGAGGCTTGGAGGTGGTTCTGTTTTAAAAGAAGATGATATTTTTTTTATTGGTTTAGTTTAAAAATGGAAATAATTGTCATTATTGATTTTAATGATGTGAATCATAGAACAGTTTGTGAAATGACGACTTTTAAATCTGTAATTGGGTAATATGGCTTAAAAACTGTCCAGACTTACTTTTATGAATAGTGAAGCTGTTTACAATGTAAGTGGAAACTAATGGGACATTTTCTTTTTTTTCCCTTGTCAGCAAGTACAGCAAAACCTGAAGAACTCAGGTGAGTAATGCCTTACAACTTAGGAACAGAATTTAGAATTTATGTAGTTGCTGTCATTAATTAAACAAATATTTGTTGAAGCCTTGTCAATGTGTTTAGTTTCCCTGAGCATTGGTAATATAGCAGCGAACAAAAATATACATAATCCCAGATAAAACGGACACAAAGAAAAATAAAGCAGTTTAAAGAAATAAAGATAGGGGTGGGGGTGGATATGCTATTTATAATGAGAATGACATAGATTTGTTATTGGCCTGTCACTGAGGATATAAGGATGAATAAATTAGGGTTCTTGCCCACAAGGAGCTCAAAGAACAAAGATTTGTTTGCAGATAAACAATTAATTTTATTCCTGGGATAATCCCCTAATCCCCACTTGGTCATGGTGTATAATCCTTTATATCCTATGTTGCTGGATTTGGTTCGCTAGCATTTTGTTGTGGATTTGTATGTGTGTATTTATCAAAGATACTGATCTATAGTTTTCCTGTAATTCATCTGATTTCAGTGTCAAGATAATTCTGCTTCACAGAATGAGTTGAAAATGTTTCCTTCCTATTTTGGGGGGAAGAATTTATAAAAATTGGCATTCTTCTTTAAATGTTAGTAGAATTTACCATTATAGAGGCCATCTTGCCTGGACTTTCTCTTTGTGTGAAGTTTTAAAATTCCTACTTCAATCTCTTGTTACAGATCCATTCAGATTTTATTTTTTATTTTGACTCAGTTTGGGAATTTCTCTTCTTTCTGGAATTTGCCCATTTCATCTAATTTACCTAATTAGTGGCATGCAGTTGTTCATGTTTATTTCTTTTCCTTTTTATTTCTGTAAGGTTGGCAGTGATGTCCTCTCATTCATTTCTAATTTTAGTGATTTTTGAGGGCTTTTTTTTCCCCCCTTGGTCAGTTGAGGTAAAGGTTTGCCCATTTTGTGGGCCTTTTCAAAGAACCAGCTTTTGGTTTCATTGATTCTTGTCAGTTTTTCAAGTTTATTAATTTTCGCTCTGATATATTCTTTCTTTCTTTTAAAATTTTTAAATTTTAAGTAGGCTCCATGCTAACGTGGGGCTTGAACTCATGATCCCAAGATCAAGAGTTGAGAGTTGCATGCTCTACCTACCGGGCCAGCCTGGTGCCTCTGATATTTTATTTTATTTCTTATACTTTTAGGTTTAATTTGCTTTTCTTTTTTATAGTGTCTTAACATGGGAAATTAGGTTATTTATTTGAGATCTTTATTCCTTTTTTTTTCTAAATTATTTATTTGAGGGAGAAAGCGTGTTATTTGGGGGGTGGGAGCAGGGGACTAGGGATAGGGACAAGTAGACTTTGCACTGAGCATGGAGCCCAATGTAGGGCTCAATCTCATGATCTGAGCCAAAATCAATAGTGAGACACTTAACTGATTGAGCCGCCCAGGTGCCCCTATTCTTTTTTTTTTTTTTTTTTTTTAAGATTTTATTTATTTATTTATTTATTTATTTATTTATTAGGAAGAGAGACAGACCGAGCATGAGCAGGGAGGATGATGCAGAGGGAGAAGCAGACTCCCCCATTGAGCAGAGAGCCTGATGCGGGGTTTGATCCCAGGACCCTGGGATCATGACCTGAGCCAAAGGCAGTCACTTAACCGACTGAGCCATCCAGGAACCCCCTATTCTTTTTTAAAATAAAACATTAGTTGCTATAGATTTTCCTCCAAGCACTGCTTTAATCAAATTCCGTAAGTTTGGTATGTTGTGTTTTCATTTTTATTTATCCCAAATTATTTTCCAGTTTCTCTTTTGATTTCTTCCTTGACCTTTGGTTACTTGGGAATATGTTCCTTGATTTCCATATAGATCACCACATGGAGTGAAGATTTCACCACATTGAACTTGGGGGAATGAGGGATGAGAGCAAATTGTGGCTCAAATGCCAGACTTAGTTTTCTTGAATAAATGTTTATTCACTGATGTATGCTTTTTAATGATTTTTTTTTTCAGATAGTTTTCACCAGCTAAATGTTTGTTGAGGGAAAGAGTCCTCAAACCACCATTCCAGAAGTTCTACTTCTGATGACTCAATTATTTTTAATAGTATACATTACAATGTATAGTTTCATATAATGCTTCTTAACTGTTGGTACGTGTCAGTCTCCTGGAATGTCTGTCCAAGTGTCAGATTCAGGACATACTTGCAAATCTATTTAACTCTTGAATTTGTCTACTCTTATATGGCAGATGTGTGACTAGAGCTTCTTCAAAAGTAGAAATCGTTTAATTTGGGATACTGAGTATGGGCAGCCTCTCCTTGAGATGCCCTGGTTTTTTTCTTTCTTTCTTTTTTTTTTTTTTTTTTTTTCCCACTTAGAAAACCATTCAAGTCGGGCTGTGATTAGTGATTCATCACAAAAGCCCTTCTCCTGAAGTTTCTTTAGCTTGTTAGTAGGCTGTTAAAAAGTCAATGAATAGAGTAGGGAGGAAGTGAGGTATTCTCTCTATTGTGAATTTTTAATTAGGTAAAAAACAAAGTTTTCTGCCTTTCCTGAGTTGTACACTTTTACTTTCATTGTAGTTGTTTATAAGCTATGCTTTTAAGAAAAATGATGGATAAAGTATTCTGTAGTTTTTAAACTATTTTGTTTGATTTTTGTGTAATGGATTATGTCTTGCTTACCTGAAAGGGAGGCTGGGACAGAATATTAGACCTTAAAATAAGGAAGATAACCTGGTGAATTTACCAGAAATGTAACCAAAGTATTCAAGCAATAATATTGTAGTTGAAAAATTAAGGTTTTTATTTGCAAGAATTTGTCCTTTAAAATAATTTTTTGAGGGGCACCTGGGTGGCTCAGTTGGTTAAGTGTCTGCCTTTGGCTCAGGTCATGATCTCAGGGTCCTGGGATTGAGCCCCATGTCGGGCTCCTTGCTCAGCGGGGAGTTTGCTTCTCCCTCTCCCTCTGGCCCTCCCCACCACTCATGCGCTTGTGCGTGCTCTCTCTCTCTCTCTCTCTCTCTCTCTATGTCTCTGTCTCAAACAAATAACATCTTTAAAAAAAAATTTTTTTTTTGAGATACACATTTCTGACCAAAAACTTAAGTATGACTATATAGTCTCTTTCTTAGAATTAAGATTAATTTAATTTTAATAACTAATTTTTATTATCTTTGCTTGAAAAATGCTTTTGGCTTTGGAAAGCATAACAGAAATAGGATATTTAAGCAATGATACTTTATTATTATTATTATTTACAATAAACTTTTAGATATAAAATGTAGAGGGGGACCCAGCTCTCCTGAAGTTTATTTACCACTCTTCATAATGCTGCTTGAAAGAACCTGAATTTGGACTGGCATGAATGCCCTTTCATTCTTGCCCTTGTAGTTCTATTTGAATAACAGTTTTGCTTCAGTGAACCATGGAAAACAGTACTGTTTGAAAAAGCACAGCTATTTGACCTAAAAAGCTTCTTGACCTTGTATTGTGCCTGTGTGAGTAACAGGTTTTTAAATTGGCTGATGTCAGTGGTTTTCCTTATACTATTTTATCTCCAAACTATTCCTCATGAGTCTTGACTAATATAAAGTATCCTAAGAAGAGGTGACATTTTAAAGGATAGAGACTTTTTGTACAGGCTTAGCTGACAGAATCTTAAAGATGGAAAAGAAGGAATGAAGGAGGAAGTGATGAATACAGAGAGTATAAGAGCAAAAGGGGTCAGTTATTACAGGTGGTCCTTTGAAAGGGGAAGCTAGAATTAGGTCAGTAATGAGAAGTATTCATTCCTACTTTTGTGTTAGTGGAAGTGAAGGAATGTGTGTAATTATGAGAAAATAGTGCTTTCTACATTTCAAATTATTTGAAAACAGGGGGCTATGATCCCATTAAGATCACTTATTATAAGCACTTTTTTTTCATGTTATTATTCATCTTTTACTTATCACTTGCTGGAGTTATTCTCAGTTAAAGGAAAAGCTTCAAAGAGTAACCAGGGGGATCATCCAGCCAAGTGGGTTGGATGAGATTTCATAATCTGGGATTATGGGTTACTTAAACCAGCATAATGTGTTCTGGGAACACCAACGTTAATCAAAAGAAGTCATGCCTGGCAGGTATATCCTTTGCAATTGTCTTGACAACAGTTGTACACTAACCAGTTTTTTTTTTTTTTTTTTCAGTTTTTTTGGCCAGTTTTATTTATCACTGTTCTTAGTGTTTTGCTAATATTAATGCATTTAATCCTCCTAACAGTTTCATGCAAATGAAGAACCTGAGGTTTGGAGAGTAGAACTAGTGGTAGTGGCACAGCTTGGGTTTGAACCCAGGCAATACTACTGCAAGTTCTGGTGACTCGACTTGTAATAGAGATGTAGGTAATAAAAAATAAGACATAAAATGGGTACACTTCTCAACACCTAGCCTTTAGCAAGGCCTCTTCATTCTTTTTTTTTTTTTTTTTTTTAAGATTTTACTCATTTATTTGAGAGAGAGAGAGAATGAGAGAGAGAGAGTATGAGTGGAGGGAGGGTCAGAGGGAGAAGTAGGCTCCCCTCTGAGCCGGGAGCCTGATGGTGGGGCTCAGTCCCAGGACCTTGGGATCATGACCTGAGCCGAAGGCAGATGCTTAAACGACTGAGCCACCCAGGTGCCCCAGCCTCTTCATTCTTGAGTTCTTTCTTAATTGGTTGTCTTTCATCAGATTGTTTTTGTTTTGCTCCCACCCCTCTAAGAAAGGCTCCTAGATGCTGTATTCGGAGTTTGTCCATTTCCTTTTTTCTTTTTTTAAGATTTTATTTATGTGTGAGAGAGAGAGAGCGAGCAAGCACAAGCGGGGGGAGAGGCATAGGGAGAGGGAGAAGCAGGTTCCCCGCTGAGCAGGGAGCCTGACACGGGGTTTGATCCCAGGACCCTGAAATCATGAACTGAGCCTAAGGTAGATACTTAACTGACTGAGCCACCCAGGCATCCCTGCCCGTTTCCTTTTACTAGAATGACATCTTGGCTGGGTATAATACTCTTTTTTTTTTTTTTTTTAAGATTTTATTTGTCAGAGAGAGAAAGCACAAGCAGGGGGAGAGGCAGGCAGAGAAAGAAGCAGGCTCCCTGAGCAAAATTGTGCTTAATGCCTTGAATTTTTCCCCATTACAGTGTTCACAATAATGTTTCCACTCAGAGTAATGGCTCCCAACAGGTGAGATCATATTAAGCTTCTGAACACTAGGAGCAAGGAACCTGATGTGGGACTCGATTCCAGGACCCTGGGTTCATGACCTGAGCTGAAGGCAGATGCTTAACCGACTAAGCCACTCAGGCATCCCTGGGTATAATATTCTTGAGTATTGCTATGAAGAGATCTGTCCCAGCCAGATATTGGCAGTGATTTCCTTTTAATCTCCTTGGGGTACCTTAAGTATTCTTCTCTTATCCTTGAAAGACAGTAACTTAACAATAAGAGATTGAATGTATTTAATTCCCTATCTCCTTTTCATGGAACATAGTGCTCTCTCTCATTAAATGTGTAGATTATTTTCTCACTTTCAAGGAAGTGTGTGTGTGTGTGTGTGTGTGTGTGTGTAAAACTTTGAACATATTTTCAGTTGCCTTAGTTGAATTCTTTACCTCAGGATGCTTGTATGCTTATGTTAGAAGGTCTGAAGTCCATAAACTCTTTCTTCCCATCATTTTGTTGTGATAGTATGTCATCTTTGAGTTATTTCATTGAATATTTGTTCTCTTTTTTTTTAGCTCTTCTGAGGTTTGTTTTTATTTATTTTGTTTTAGATTGAGTTTTTTAAGTGTTTTTTTGTGGGAAGGCGATGGAGGAGGGAAATGAATACAGCCTAAACTAAAAATTTAAAAACATATTTATAAATCATTTGGAGTGGAAAGTATACAGAGAGGTTTCTAACTTTAAGTCTATACTAAGGCCTTTTGAGTTATAAAATACTGAGCTATTGCTGACAGTGGAAAATCTTGAGAGGGTAGAAGTATGCAAAAGAAATGACGCAGATAAGTTTATGTGGAAAATTGTGCTTAATGCCTTGAATTTAAGGTATCATTTGTGCCGCTCTTCATTTTGCCATCTTTGATAGATACCGTCCATGAATAAGCAAGATTAGTAGTTAACTACACATTTAAAGCACAATTAAAATGTAGGTATATGGACACCTCAGATGAGCAGGTTATAGAAAACAAGTATTTGTCTATAAAAGCAAATGTTTTCTGGGCATTTTACATTCTTAGTTATAGGTACCAACAGTAATTTTTTCTTTATTTGCAACAAAACAATTAATGCCTTTAAAAATAAAGCTACTTTCATTACTGTATGTATAATCTTATAGTGTGAAGCCTTCACATTTTATGTATGGCTTTTTAATAGATATTTTTCCCCATTACAGTGTTCACAATAATGTTTCCACTCAGAGTAATGGCTCCCAACAGGTGAGATCATATTAAGCTTCTGAACACTAGAACACTAGTTAATTATGACAAGTAGTGGTATTATTAATTGAATTTTCATAGTGGTATAACTTTGGGAAGGTTTTGTGCGTTTTCTTTTTTTATCTGTAAAGTGGATAATGAAACCCTCTGTTATTATCTGAGATGTTGTAAATAGAAGGGGTGCTCTGTAGAACAATTTCTGTTCCAGTAAATCCTATATAATGAATAAGATATTAATATTTAATTAGATTATTATCTATCTGAGGTAGTACATAACATTCAAGCATTTGTTTGCACTATGTTTGTAGGTAGTGTTCCATTTTAATGTTCTGTTTGTTGGTGATGAAACCTTTTATCTAGGCAAAATAGATGATTTTTGTAATTTTATAATTCACAGGGTTGGGGTGTGAAATCTACTGTGTCTGAGATTCCTTCTGTTCCCTCTGGTCCTGTGCTGGCAGAGATAGAGAATCTTCCAAGGAATCCTGGGTTAGACCAGCATGACAGGAAATGGTTTGTTAACTCCTTAAACCAGAATAAAATGTTGCTTGCTTAATGGTATTCTAAATTCCCAGCCATAATCTTTAGAATACTTTAAATATGATTGAAAGCAAATTATTCATATTTGTAAGATGAACAGAAACATATTATGGAATAGTCATACTGGGATTGGGAAAATAAGGGATATGTATGAAGAAGGGAATGCAATTATTTAACTGAAGAACATCAGACATCCCTCCTTATTTTGGTTAGCATGATTGGAAGTGGTGGGTGATTCTCTGTTGAAAAGGACTTCAGTGTTAGTCAGTAGAACCTTTTCTCAGATCAGTAAGGAAAATATATTCATTATATGTTATTCCATACAACATAATGCTGGTGCTTTGGATGTGTTTTTTCATTAAAGACTGAAGATAAGCCAAAAGGGGAACATGATTATAATCGGAAAAAAAAACCCAAAAAATTAAAATACTCCGTTTTGGGGGATGGAGAGAGAATCTGATGACAGAGAAGATACTTTATTTGCTTAGATTTCCAGGGTCTTTTTTTTACATTCATAGTTAGTACACAAATATGAATACTTTGTGGCTTATTGGAGTGTAATCAGTAGGGTTCATCATTTCCTGAATAAATGTATGTGGCTTGGAGAGCTCCTAGGGAATTATTTGGTTGAGTGGTCATGTTGGTAGCATCTGTTCAAGTTGTGTGTCTATGAAATGAAGTTTGATAATTCATAGGATTTTTCTCTTTTTCTCTTGCTCTTAGTTTGTTTAATACCTGAAATCTAATGAGTTTCTGTGGTGATCTCAAGGTTTTGGTCAGCTTTCTGTGCAACCAGTTCTTCCTTCATGGTGGTGGGTCAACAGTGGTTGGTGATTATTTTCAGTCTTTGCTATGTAATTGTTTTTCACTGTTATTTTGGCTTAACTAACTTGCAAGGTGCTTTGCTCTTCATGGTTGGGCATATTTTTACTTCAGTTCCAAATAACTTGATTAGTTTCTAAAATTGAGGAAATTTTTTTTCTTTATCTATTTTTTCTTTTCCTTTTACCTGGGAGTGTGGTAGAGGGATACTTTGTGTGTGTGTGCATGCGGGCACACACTTAAAGTATGAACAGTGAGGCTTCTAAATATCAAATTTTAGTCTTTATTTTTTTAAGCCATTAAAAAGAGTTTCTTCAGTTTCTGAAGAAAACACAGCTCCAGTAAGCAGCTATGTTTTATGGCCTCGATGTTACCACCAAGTCCTATTGGCAAGGAAACCAGACTTCAACAATAAAAGAACTCCCTTAATACATGCTTACCTTTTATATTAATACGGAATGAGAGTCCTGGGGGATGGTTTGCACACTATATTGTGACACTAAATCTTTATTGAGTTTTCTGATTTTAATGGGCACATATTTAAATCTATTTAATTTAATTTATTAGGCATTATGTAGTTCCTTTGACACAGCCTTTAAAAGAGACAATGCTGAATCTGAGAGTATTGAATTTTAAGGAAAATGAAAAATTTGGAGCTATGTGTCCTCCCGTTATGTACTTGTGCTGAGACCTCCTTTGCTGAAATGGAGTAAAATGGTGATCCTGGAAACCTAATGAGCCTCAGTGTATGTCAGCGGTGGCATGGAACTGAATATAGAATTGATCTGTTTTGGAGCTAATGGATCCCCAGCCTGAATTTAAAGTGCATTCTGTATTTCAGTTTTTGTTTCTGCATGTTTTATTGTTACTAATGCTCTTAAATGAATATAAAACAGTCCTCCTTTAGAAAGTGATCAGTTAATAAAATTTGGAAATGCTCCCAAGGATTGAACAATTGGGCAGAACAACAGACTATTATCAGGTAGATAACTTCTAACCATTTTAATCTAAACCTACTTCACGTTCAGTTCTTTAGCTTTCTCTCGCTAATATCTTCTAAATGACACCATTATTTCAGTGAACGATTTGGTAATATAGAATTATCTGATATTTAGAGTATCTGATATTTAGAGTATCTCATAAATTGAGAAACAATTCATGTATTAAATCCATTAAACCATTTATAAACAACAAAAACAAAACAATAATATTTGGAAAGTCTTGCATATATGGGGGAGAACATAAACCTAACTTAATTTCCTAAATTTTCAGAGACCGTATATTGAGGGTCATGAATTTTGTGGGATAGATCTGATGAAGAAATTGTATATCTGTTGAAGAAAAGATAATGATTTTATTGTAAAAAAGCACTCAAGTTTGTTCTGAAAAATCCTTTTAGCTAATTTCAGTTTTCTTAAGGAAAAAAAGATGAGGATTCATGTTTTAGTTGAGTTAGAAAAAGACTGTATTTAAAAATTTATCCTTAGACATCTTTTATAATTGGGATGGGTTTTTTTTTCTTTATAATTATCTTAAATATGTGCTGCCCTTTTTTGCTGTGTTGCAAACCTTGATTTTCTGAACTGTGACAAATGTTTCTTTCTACTGGAGGACTCTAATTATTTCTAACCAGGAATTGCTTGTATGCATGCTTCACTCTTATAGTTCTATAGGGCTATTCTATAGCACTGTGGGATAAAGGGTGTCTTAATATACTTACTAAACTGTTCCTTGGAGGGGCTTACAACCTCATCACATTATCTGTACCTGTTGAATTTCATTCTGAGGTTCTGTGAACTTTGATTATAGAAGGAGCAATGATTCTCCATTGTTAATTGGAAACATTGACATAAAATTACGTGGCCTCTGAAGATAGTTTTTTGTTTTTTTAATGTTCTTTCTGAATTTTGTTTCCTGGATTTCAGTTTTGTGAAATCACTTAATTTGGGGAATAATTTTCACAGTTGCTCTTTTCTAAATGTGCCTTTGTCCGTAATGTAGAAGTGTCCTTTTAAATATTTGAATTAAGTAGGTAATAAACATTTTTTCCTTCTCATTAGAACTTCAAACAGCATTTTTAACTTTGATTTTGAGGCCAATATCAGGGACAGATAGAGTGTTTGTTCTCTGTGAAATTTCCTCTTTATTTAATTCACTTAACTGACTCTGATTACTTATTCATATTTCCATATTGAGCTTTTCCACTACATATAACTTTGTCGGTTCCAACCCCCCCCCCCTTTATTCTTGAATGTCATTGCATGCAGTAGATGTCAATAACTACTCATAGCAGTGGTGCATGCTGGTCACACTGCCTTTCTCCTTTATTACCTCTTACACATCCATTTTCTCCTATTCCTGTTGACTAACTGTGCTCCCCTCCCACTCCCCAACCATCCAGGCTCTCTGCTGCCAGTGACTGCTGTCAACGTGGTGGAAACCAGTGGAACACAAGGGCCTTGTCCCCACCCCAGCCTGCACATAGAAACTACACTGACTTTGTCCATGAGCACAATGTGAAGAATGCAGGAGTCCATCATGATGTTCATTTTCCTGGCCATGCAGCCATGCCTGAGATATGAGTGTTAAGCCCGTTAGACACTGGGACTCTTTGTCATGCAAATTGATGGTATACATTTTCTATACATAGAGGATTGATCACATTAGAATTTGGGAGAAATTACTTTATATTGAGTCACTATTTGTGTAGTGTTGTTTGTAATTGAATTCTGTGAAAGGGAAAAGAATGTGAAGAAAGCTGTATGCCATCAATGATAATGACAAATGCTTTTGTATCGAAAGGGTATGTATATATCATTGTAATTTTGGAAAGGTTTTTCATGATTTTCACATGTTAGTACATCACTCAGAAGATGTCTCAGGAGAAGGTTTGTGTTTGTGTAAAAGCTGCCTGTTACGCTCTCACCCCATGCCATCCAAATAGATTGAGTCAAAAGAATCAGACACTAATCACAACTGAGAAGGAAGCATGTCCAGGCATTACGTATCAGCCTTTGGTGATACTTTGATAAAAGCTGCTTTTCTGTACCATTTTTAATACTTCTACAGTGACCCATGCCTTAATTTCAGTTAAGTGCCTAAGATTCTATAATCATAATTAATGTAATTTTTAATTAAAAGCACTTTTACTTTTTAACAAATAAGTATTTTAATTTACTGAAAGGCTAAGAAATCACATTAATAATGTGATTCATGTAGAGAGATAAACCTGAATGGTTACTTATGCATCATTAACTAGCTAACTGGTGGTTAACTAAATTTAATTACATTACTACTGAATGGTTGTACAAAATGGAAAATGTATTTACTTTTGACTTTTCATTTTCTCTTTTCTTTTTCATCTTATGCATCTGATAGATTCCCCAGGTTTGCAGCAGCCTCGTAGTCTAGCCTTGTACAACCTTTAAAATAAAATTCTAAAGCCCAAACCATATCACTTTCAAATGGATTGGATATATTACTATTTTGGTCCTTTATGAACTTCAGATGTAATCATCCAAGCTCTCTGATTTACTTCATAAAGGCAGATTATCTGGAAAAAGTACATTTTTAATGTAATGGGAACTGATATAAGGGAAGCATTTCTTTTGCCTTTCTACAGTTTTTAGAAATTTTAACAATTTCCAAACCTTAGAACTATGTGTATGGTAATTTGAAGATAATTATAGTCTGAGAATTCATAATACTTCAAGATAATGAAGCTTTATTACAAACGACCTAACCCATATACCCTCCTGTTTACTTCTGAGGTTGGTCTAATCACTCTGCTAGATACAGGTTTCAGACAGCTTTATTACTGGACTGTTGATTGCAAATAGAATACAACTTGTCAAAAGAAAATATAAGTAAGCAAAATTAAGTAAGATCTATGAATGAAATATATAGGCAGGTGTCAATCTGTGATTTTATCACAAACATCTTTTTTTAAAGGTTTATTTATTTGACAGAGAGAGAGCACGTGCGTGCAGCCATGCACAAGCAGGGGAAGCTGCCGGCAGAGGGAGAGGGAGAAGCTGGCTCTCTGCTGACTGAGAGCTGGATCTGGGCTCGATCCCAGGACGCTGGGATCATGTAAGCCGAAGGCAGACACTTAACCGACTGAGCCCCCCAGGCACCCCTATCACAATCATTTTAAGGAGACAGAAGCTCAAAGTATTCTTTAGCACAGCCTGTAAATATGAATAGGTCTGTATCTTAAATAACCCAGCTCCCTCCCTAAATCTTATCATCATAAAGCATGATTAAAAATGGCTACTAATGTATATCCTTCATAGTTGTTTTAGACTTTACATAGCTCAGATTATAATTGTCAGGTATCGTTGATGGTGATTTTTTTCTTTAAAGCAGGGAATCTGAATCATAACATTTTAGCACAGAAACTCTGGTTTGTGTCATTCGGGAAAAGATTTCATGGGTGTGAATATGATTAAGAACTGTTTCTATAATAGAAACCAAAGAAGTGTAATAATAAAGCTTTTTAGGTCTTTTAGGAAGTCCCAGGGTTTGACTCTTTGTACTCTAAAATTAATCTTGAAATCTGAAGGTTAGACTGCTGAACAATGCCTTATATATACCTTAGCAGAATATTAACTTTGGGAAATAGGAAAGGATTGTAATAGAAGAGTAAGTTCTTCAGTTTATATTGAAAGTGGCCATTTCTGTACTAGAATTTGAGTGAATCATTACTGTTACATTTAAATGACGGAAGAATCACATCATGATTATTCTTTCTTTGAAAACCTTGTTATATTATCGTTCATTTGTAAAGTCCTGATGATAGACACTGGATTGGAGGGATGGTAGGGAGAAAGGCAGTGCAGGGGTGGGGGACGTAAAGGGTTAAGACTGAATGGTAGTAGAATCAAATTTGTTTATTTTATACAAGTTTCTATATGGTCTAGGATTTCATATCAAATATTGTGAATATTCTTGCTACTGATATTTTCAAGATATACATGTTTCCAGAGCTATGAAGAATTTACAGGCAGTTCATCCTAAATTAAATAAATCGTCACCAGCTTATTTATATTCTGCATTTTATTATGCCTAAAGGGTGAGTGGTCATACATTGTAGATTAGGGAATTAATATCCTCCAGAAGTACCTTACTTGGTTACTGTCGTTTTGATCAGAAGGAGCCAACAGCACAGAACTCTAGGACCGTGTGATTCAACTTCAGTACTTTGGTTAATTTTATTTAACGTAATTACATCTCAAATTAGGTTGGTTATGTTTCACCTGTACTTTTATAGATGGAGAAACTTGCAGAAACACAACCAAGGTAGTGATCTTTACACTTTCACACATAAAAATAAACAAGCTCTTGTAATAATTATTTCTTTTGATGGTAAAACCACTTCAAAGGCTTTTACCTGTCTCTGCGTTTAGTCTAATCCTTTTGACCTTGATAGGGTAATCATATATATACTTTTAAATGGATTTACAGAGAAAACAGAAACTTTATTTGTCCTGTCGTGTATACGTCTGTATTTTAAAAAATAACTAGTATACAAACATTCGTGTGTCTTGTTTTGTTTTTTAAGATTTTATTTATTTCAGAGAGAGAGAGTGCACAAGGGGGGCAGACAGCCAAGGGAGAGGGAGACGCAGACTCCCTGCTGAGCAGGGAGCCTGATGTGATGCACTGCTGGGCTGGATCCCAGGACCCTGGGATTATGACCTGAGCTAAAGGCAGACGCTTAACCAATTGAACCACCTAGGTGCCCTTTATACAAACATTCTAATATTGTAATATCATCACTATAATTCAAATCTTTTTTTAGGGGGACTTTTTAAAATTTATTTAAAGTGCTGATCCAGGAAATATAATTTATAACCCTTGGGTGAATCTTTATTGTTAAAATTGTCCAGAATGTAAAAGATGCCATGTAAACATGTCAGAATATAAAACTGAAGTGTATTCTGAGTGAAGGGCAGGCAGACAGCTTGTTTCATGAGATAAAACAATGAACCGGGCCTTAATTATGGTAGTTTTTTTAATTTACTAGATTTTTACATATTTACTTGGTTGATATGCTAATAATTATTTTGATTAATAGTCTTGCTTTATCACTTTTATGTATCCTGATGTCATTCATTTCATCTTTCCATCTTGCCAAAACAGGAAAATAGCTGAAGAGGGTGGTGGAAAGGAGTGGAGGATTTCAGTGTCTTGGGTTTCAGGGGAAAGAAGAGTATTGTGATGACTAGCTCACAGGAATGAGAAGAGTAATCCTCAGCTTTGATCCCTTGATTATGTATTCACAGATGTAAACTGAAAAAGTGGGGAGATGGTTGTCCATATTAGTGCAGCATGTACTATGTACTGATGGTGGGAGCAGTAATCATTTGAACCATGGTACTTTAACTGTTTTGGTGGGGCATATGCTTCATTTCTAAACCATAGTTCATTGCTTGAAAGACCATTATTTTGTGTGTGTTAGGCTTTGAATATTGGGTCTGAAAATAGTAATATTAAGTTGCGGTAATTTATTTTATATCCTTGGTATATAGGGCTAATCATATGAATTTGCAAAAATAAAATCCAATAGCACTTAATCTCTTTACCACCACATACTTCCTTCCTGTATTTTAACATAAACTATACCACATCATCAGATTCCAGAATTGTCAGTGCTTCCATGTGAGATGCTTATACATGAATAGAATTTGAAGATCCTTCTGGGGGAGGGAAACCTCTGTGTGTGTGTGTCTCTCTCTCTGTCTCTCTCTGTGTGCCTCTCTCTCTATGCTTTTGTCTTAGTATAAAATGTGATTTGTCAGATCCTTTCTGCCTATTATGAATCGTATAGTATTTTTTCTCAGCTCCCCACCCCCCCTTTTTTTTCAATTTTATACCCTATTTGTGACATTTATTTGTGACAGTCAGCGATTAGTTCTCATCCATATTAACTGTCTGTAGGTTTTTGAAAATGGTGACAGGTACAGAGGTGACCAATGTGTAGAGCTTGTTTGGTGAAGTCTTCATCCTCATTACGTTTTTTGGACAACTGCACACAGATATGGTATGGAACATTGCTTATTCCTTTGGCCCAGACAGCTTTGTTGAGCCTGGTGTCAGTGTACACTTCTGGAGTTCCCATCTCCTCCATGGCATATTTACAGATCTGTTTGAGTGCCTGAGGGCCACAGTTCTTGAAACCCACTCCATGGATCCACTTGTGAATGTTGGTGTGTTCTCTGATCACTGCCTTTTTGATGGCAGAACGGCCTTTCTTCTTATCATCCTTCTTTGCAGGCCCTGGTTGGAAAGCTCAGCTCCCTTTTTTGAAGAACATAGAAATTTCTCATCTTCTGTTCATACAAATTAGCTTTTTACTTTAGTCATGTGAAATCATTGTGAGAATTTTGTTTCACCCACTTGACATTAACTTTGGCGACAGAAATAGTAGGGCAATGAAGCATGTCACTTTCACTAGAATATATGTTATATAACTTCATTTCTTCAATTCTTGCTATTGTGTACATTTTAGCTGCTTTAAGCATGTGGGGTTGGTGGGGAATATAATATTCGCCTTCTTGTAGAATTAGTGAAGAGAAGAGAAAATTTCAAAAGAAATTGGTGCAAGGAAAAAATTTTCTGTGGCTTTTTTAATGATACATTTTTATTTTTATCCTGAAGCAGAAAAATGAGTGTTCCTGTTTTTCCTGAAGGAATTGTTCTCACAGTTTTTTATTATTAGATAATTACCTAAGCTTTTGTGTGCCTAACAACAAGCTGTGGCCTTAATTCTAGGTGATGGTGCTCAAGTGAACTTTTACATTTTGTTCCTGACAACTGGCCAACATTTTGTTTATATTGGCACAGAGAAGAGATATCTGACTTGGAGAACAACATTCTCCAGGAGTGTGACTGAAGACTCCCTTAGTGGTGTAATAAACCTATACCTCCTCCTCTTAAAAACAGGTTTAACAGCTGCAGATCTTATTTTTTATTCTTGAAGGAATTTTCATTTGTTTTGTTTTTAAGTAATTTTAATAAAGAAGACACGAACTATAACCAGTGTATGGTTAGGATTTGTGAGAAGTTGGAGATTCCTTAATAAGGGTCTGGTCTATTGACTAATGACTGATTATTGTTAATATTAATATTTAAAGGTGGGTGGGGTAAAAAAAAGAAGAAGAAAGGTAGAGATGATAATAGGAAGACAGTTGATGGCCTGATTTGTCTTGTGAAACTGGTTAGAGAAATTTTGGAAAACATCCCAGGATGTAAAATACTACTAGAATATGTACCATTACATAGAATAATTTTCTATAACAGCTATGTTTGTAGCCCAGCTGTTAGCTTCAGGGATTATTTAATTATAAACTCTCTAGGAGTTCAGAGATAAGAACTACATTCAACAATTTACACTAATTCTTTCTGGGAATGCCAATATCAAAACCTTTGGAAGTCTTTAAAAAGACTTAGGGAGATTTGGGAACTTTAGAATATCCTGGTTATCACGTTAAGTGGAGCTTAACAGGTATGTTGGAGCAATAGCAGTTAAAAGTATTTGTATGGCATGGAAAGGCATTGAAGATCAGTGCTGAGGAGTTTCAGTGTGGTAAGGAGGCCTGAGGCAATCATTGCAAATATTTAAGTTAAAGATTGGGGAAGCTTGCGTTGATACCTCCTTTTTTTTTTTTTTTTTTAATTCATTTATTTGACAGAGAGAGAGACAGCCAGTGAGAGAGCGAACACAGCAGGGGGAGTGGGAGAGGAAGAAGCAGGCTCATAGCGGAGGAGCCTGATGTGGGGCTCGATCCCAGGACTCCAGGATCACGCCCTGAGCCGAAGGCAGATGCTTAACGACTGAGCCACCCAGGGTCCCCATGATACCTCCTTTTTTTTTTTTTTTAAGATTTTATTTATTTATTCGACAGAGATAGAGACAGCCAGCAAGAGAGGGAACACAAGCAGGGGGAGTGGGAGAGGAAGAAGCAGGCTCATAGCGGAGGAGCCTGATGTGGGGCTCGATCCCAGAACACTGGGATCACGCCCTGAGCCGAAGGCAGATGCTTAACCGCTGTGCCACCCAGGCACCCCTCCGCATGATACCTCCTTTTTAAATTCATCTCATTACTTGTTGAATACCTACCAGAGCACCTCGTCATTCCTCACTTCCTTATACACAGTTATTTATAATTGCTCCTTTGTACGTACTCTCACATTTCTTGACCTTTCTCCTGTTGCACACATCTAGTTAAATCCTGGATTCAATCCTGGTTAAATCCAGCTCTGTTTACGTGTAGATGGACAATGTAAAATGCAACATTGTTGAATGGTCTCACTTTAAATTTTGGCGCCTGAGCTCAAGTAGGTCTTCAGTGCTGCCTCAAATCCTATCACATTTCCTTAATCTATATACATTCTCACGTGATGCTGGTGGTAATTTCTCTTCCAAACTTCCACCACTTCCTCACTCCTCACTGTCCATTAATGACCTTGCTTCCTATTTTATTGAGAAAATAAGCAACCAGAAGAGATCTTCAGTATATTCCATCATCGTCTCAATTGACTTATCTCCATTTGGTCATATATACTCTGCTTTTCCTGTTGTCCTCTAGGTGAACTATCCATTCTCTTATTTAAAGCCTACCTCTTGGGACACCTGGGTGGCTCAGTCAGTTAAGTGTCTGCCTTCGGCTTGGGTCATGATCCCAGGGTCCTGGAATCAAGTCCCACGTTGGGCTATCTGCTCAGTGGGGAGTCTGTTTGTCCCTCCCTCCTGCTTGCTCTCTCTCTCAAAATCTTAAAAAAATAAAAATAAAGCCTACCTCTTCACTCTTCTACTAGATCTTGACTCCTAGGGAGTGCCCAGTACCGTCATTTCAGCAATTCTCCCTTGTGCTATAGCATCATTTTTCCCTCTCTACTGGAATAGTCTCATCAGCACAGAAACAGTCTATGATATCTAACATCATTAAAAAAGAAACCCTCTCTTGAATCTACCTCCCTTTTTGGCTGTTCGGTTTCCTTGTTCCACTTATACCAAACCCCTTGCCATGAAAGAATTGTCAATACTGTCTCCTCTTTCTTCTCATTCTATTTTGAACGCATTCTAATCAGACTTTGCCAACTAAGCTGCTGTGTATGACTGTGAAGGTTGTGTATGCACAAGAGTGCCGCATTCAAGAGGGCAGTGATGACGTATTTATGACTGGTTTTCCAGCAGGTGGCACTAAATTTCTTGTTCTCATGAAAGCATAATATATGACAGTTTCGTAAGAGATGGAAGTGTCTTCAGGAGGGGCATTGCTTAAATCTGTGTAAAGGGTCTGCATGATCTCGTAGTGTTATGCTATCCCTCCACCAAAAGAGCTTTTGTTAGTTCACACATGACCACATTTCTAATCCCACATCAATCTTCAGTCAAGTTAGCATTGAAAACTTGGTCATTTCCTTCTTCATGAAATGCTTCCTTCACTTAGCGTAGGGACACCACTCTCTCTTGTCTTCTGTCTCGCTAGCCATCATTTTTAGACCCTTTTTAAGTTTCTCCTTATCTCCCTAGCCCCCTAAAGATTGTCTTAGGACCTCTTCTGTAATAACTCGTTTCCTTGGTAATCTCAACTCGTGTTATGGTTTTAGATGCCATTTATACACTGGTAATTTTTCATTTTATATCCTCAGCCTGGACTGCTTCATTTTCAGAGTTAATATCCAACTGCCTATATGACATCACTACTTAGATATCTAATAAAGGCATCTTAATTTTTAAAATCGTTTTATTTTGAAATAATTTTAGGCTTATAAGTTCAAAGATCGTGCAGAGAGCTCTCACACCCTCCCTCTAGCTTTCGCTAATGTTAACATCCTAGTAGCCATGGTACAGTGGGACTGTTACCAAAAGAAAGAAATTAACATTGATACAGTGCCACTAACTAAACTATGGACTTTATTTAGATTTCACCAGTCTTTTCAAAATGTTCCAAGATCTGATCTAGTCCCCGTCCATCTGTGATCTTCAGACTTTGATGACTTTTTGAAGAGCACTGGTCAGATACTTTGTAGGATGGTCTTCCAATTTGAGTTATATATATGTGATACTTTTCCATGATTAGATTGAAGCCATGGGTTTTGGGGGAAAATACCATAGAGGTGATATTGGGACATCTCAAATTTAATATGTTCAGAGTTGAACTCCTTGTTCAGTTTTTCTCATCTCTGCTGTTTTTCCTAGCTCAGTAATTTGTTTTTCCTGTTGGTAGGCCAGTGTGTCTCAGGCTCCACTCCAGAACTACTGAATCAGAGACTCTGAAGATGAGGTCTGACAATCTGTTTTAATATGCTCTCTTAGAGAAGATGATGCATAGTAAAGTTTGAGAAGCACTGGCTTAGATCATAGCCTCTAATAATTATCTTTTTTTTTTTTTAAAGATTTTATTTTACTTATTTGACAGAGAGAGAGACAGCCAGCGAGAGAGGGAACACAAGCAGGGGGAGTGGGAGAGGAAAAAGCAGGCTCCCAGTGGATCAGGGAGCCCGATGCAAGGCTTGATCCCAGGACCCTGGTATCACGCCCTGAGCCTAAGACAGACACTTAACAACTGAGTCACCCAGGCGCCCCTCTAATAATTATCTTGACTCCTCTTTGTCTCTACCCATTAGTCAGTAAGTTCTGTCTGTTCTTCAAAATGTATCCTGAATCGGGGTGCCTGGGTGGCTCATTTGGTTAAGTGCCTTTGGCTCAGGTCATGTTCCTAGGGTCCTGGGATCGAGCCCTACTTCAGACTCCCTGCTCAGCTGAGAGTCTGCTTCTCCCTCTCATCCCTCTACCTCCACCATGTGTGTGCTCTCTCTCTCTCAAAAAATAAAATATTAAAAAATGTATATCCAGAATCCACTACTTGTCGCCATCTCTACTGCTCCCACCCTATTTCTTTCTTTTTTTTTTTAAGTTTTTCTTTTAATTCCATTTAGTCAGCTGTGCAGTGTTAATATTAGTTTCAGGTGTACAACATAGTGATTCATGCTTCCATATATTACCTGGTGCTCATCATGATAAGTGTACTATTTAATCCCCATCACCTGTTTCACCAACATCCCCTCGGGTATCCATCAGTTTGTTCTCTATAATTAAGAGTCTGTCTGTTTCTTGGTTAGTCTCTCTTTTTTCCTCTTTGTTTTGTTTTTTGAATTTGACATATGAGTAGAATGAGACGGTATTTGTCTTTCTCTAACTTATCTTGCTTAGCCTTATTCTCTGTAGCTCTATCTGTGTTGTTGCAAATGGCAAGATTTGATTCTTTTTATGGCTGAATAATATTCCTCTGTGTGTGTATGTGTGTGTATGTATGTGTATGTATATATATCACATCATTTTTTTTTTAAACATCTTTTTTTTTTTTAAAGATTTATTTATTTATTTGACAGAGCAATAGCGAGAGAGGGAACACAAGCAGGGGGAGTGGGAAAGAAAGAAGCAGGCTCCCAGCGGAGCAGGGAGCCCGATGTGGGGCTCGATTCCAGAACCCTGGGATCACACCCTGAGCCGAAGGCAGACGCTTAACAACTGAGCCACCCAGGCACCCCTATATCAGATCTTCTTTATCCATTCTTCAGTTGTTGGACATTTGGGCTGCTTCCATATCTTAGCTATTGTAAATAATGCTGCTATAAACATAAATATGTGTGTATCTCTTTGAATTACTGTTTTTGTATTCTTTGGGTAAATACTCAGTAGTGTGATGATCGTAGGGTAGTTCTGTTTTTAACTTTCTGAGGAACCTCCATACAATTTTCCACAGTGGCTGCACCAGGTTGTATTCCTGCCAACAGTATATGAGTGTTCCTTTTTCTCCACGTCCTTACCAGCACCTGTTGTGATTTTAGCCATTCTGACAGGTGTGAAATGATTTGTCATTGTAGTATTGATTTGAATTTCCCTGATGGTAAGTGATGATGAACATCTTTTCATGTGTGTTGGCCATCTGGATGTCTTCTTTGGAGAAATGTCTGTTCATGTCTTTTGCCCATTTTTTAATTGGATTATTTGTTTTTTTGGGTGCTGAGTTACTGTAAGTTCTTTATATATTTTGGATATTAACCCTTTATCAGATATGTCCTTTGCAAATATTTTCTCCCATTACATAGGTTGACATTTAGTTTTGTTGATTGTTTCCTTTGCTATGCGGAAGCTTTTTATTTTGTAGTGCCAATAGTTTATTTTTGCTTTTGTATCCCTTGTCTCAGGAGACATAGCTAGAAAAAAGTTGCTACAGCCAGTGTCAAAGAGGTGCTGCCTTTGTTCTTTTCTAGGTTTTTGTATGATTTCAGGTCTCACATTTAGGTCTTTAATCCATTTTGAATTTATTTTTGTGTATGGTATAATAAAGTAGTCCAGATTCTTTCTTTTGCATGTTGCTGTCCAATTTTCCCCATACCATTTGTTGAAAGGACTGTCCTTTTCCCATTGCTTGTTCCTTCCCTGCTTTGTCGAAGATTAATTGACCATATAGGTGTGGGTTTATTTATGGGTTTTTTATTCTGTTCCATTAACTGTGTGTCCATTTTTGTGTCAGTACTATACTATTTTGATTACTATAGCTTTGGATATAACTTGAAGTCTTACCCTTTGTCAGTATATTATCATCCCTTATTTCTTACCTGGTCTTCCAGCCATTGCCTTTGGGCCTTTTCTGTCTCATATTCCCCTTGGCAGCCATGGTGCTTGTAACTTAGATCATGTCATTCCTCCACTTAGGTGTTCCAGAGGTCCTCATGTCACAGAGACTAAAACCCCAAATCCCCGTATTGACAAAAACATGATTTTTCCTGTACTTTATCATCTGTCAGCCTTGACCTTGTTTGCTGCCTCCAAAGACTTGCTCAAATATACCCAGGTGTGTTCCCTCTCAGGATCATTGTATTTTTACCTCTACATGAAAATTCTTCCCTTGAATCTCTTCTGGTTCATTCTTACACCTTAAGTTTCTTATCATAGAAACCTCACCTTTTTGTAAAATAATCATGCCCCCCCCCTTGTCATTCCCTATCCTCCTTACTCTGCTTCATTTTTTCTCACATCACTTCATCTTACATTATATGTTTACTTGTTATGTCATTTCTGTGTTTGTCAGTAGAATGTAAGCTTCATCAAAGGAGAACATTTATTTTTACTCCTCTATCCCCAGAGCATTGCCTGGCTTGGCACTCAAATATTAGTTGATCAAATGAATGAATGAATGCCAGGCACATCTTGACATATTTGGTGTTGCAGAAGTAGTCAAAATGCTGAAATTTACATTCAGATTGTGGAGATAGGCCGTTTTATAAATAACTGATATAAATGCTAAGTCATTAGGCAAGCAAGGTCATGGAAGAGTAAAAGGTTGAAGTTAAGAAGGCTTGCTGACATTTATATCAGATTTTGAGGAGTACTTAAGAACATTGTATGAATTAATCATTATGGGCTAAGAGAGCTGCAGCAGAAGAAAATTTTAATAGTAGCAGAGTCAAAGGGAACCATTCCTGGATAATGAGTTTGGGTAATGAGTACAGAATTCATGGGGAGGCATGGTAATAACGATAAGCTGATATTTGAGTATTTCTATGCCTGGCATTCATTGTTCTGGAGTTACAGCAGTAAATATTACTCCAGCAAAACATTTATTCCTTATAGGACTCTGTAAGGTATTTAGGCTAGTGAAGAAATTGAGGCACAGTAAGGATATAACTTCTCCAAAGTTACATTGCTAGTACGTGGTAAGGCTAGGCCTCAAAGCTTGGTCCTAGAACCTAGAATGACACCCACTGTACCAACTCCATAAATTGTAAAGCTTGGTGGGGCCTAGATTGTGGAGAGTAAAAAGGAGTGTAATAGGAACTTTCTAAAGAGGTGCGAAGAATGAATGTCAGTTGGTGGAAGACTAGATTATTAAAGTATGCTGCATCCATACTGTAATTGATAAAGAATGAGGAATATTCTCCATGTGCTTGGTTATTGAGTATGTAAGTAATACATTGTTGAGTTATAAACTCAAGTAGAGTATCTGGGGTATGTTTTCATTTTTATAAAAATCATCAAACCATGTATATATTTCTTTTAAGTGCACAGGAAGTGAACCTGGAAAGATAAATGGAATTTTCAGAGAGTGGGGATAGGGAGACGTTTTTGTTGCTTGTTTGTTTGTTTGTTTGTTTGTTTAGCTAGCATCTACTATAAATATGTAAAAACAAATTAAAATGCCCCAAAATGTAGTGGGAAACAAGACAGAATGCTTCAGGTAAGTGTCCATAAAAAAGAAGATGTATAGAAGAGGTAATGTCCTTATATATTTCTTCATAAAGTCTTGACAAATGGATGTGTGCTAAGATATTGCCAAAAGCCACAGATTGAAAATGTAGTGTCTAACTGTATTTTTTAAAAACTTTTTGTGTATACAACGCATTGGTTTTTAGTGTATTCACAAAGGTGTACAACCATCACCAGTATAATTCCAGCACATTTTCATTATCCCCCAAAGAAACCCCTTACCCATTAGCACTTACTGCCTATTCTCCCCTCCCCACCAAGTCCTAGCAAACACTAATCTTTCTGCCTCCATAAATTTGCTCATTCTGGAAATGTCCCGTAAATAGAATCATATAATATGTGATGTTTTTCCTCTGCCTTCTTTCACTTAGCATAGTGTTTTTAAGATTTATCCATGTTGGAGTGCCTGGCTAGTTCAGTCAGTAGAGCATGTGACTTTTTTTTGTAACGATTTTATTTTTATTTGAGAGAGAAAGAGCACGAATGGGGGTGAAGGACAGAGGGACAAGCAGACTCCTCACTGAGCTTGGAGCCTGACATGGGGCTCAGTCCCAGGACCCTGAGATCATGACCTGAGCTGAAATCAAAGAGACGCTTAGCTGACTGAGCCAGCCAGGTGCCCTGATCTTGGGTCGTGAGTTCAAGCACTATATTGAGTGTAGAGCTTACTTAAATTTAAAAAAAAAAAAAAATATATATATATATATATATATATAGTAGCATTTATGAGTGTTTGATTCCTTTTAATGGTTTAATATATTCCCTTATATGGTACATAATCTTTTATTTGTCCATCAGTTGATGGGACTTGGGTTTCTACTTTTTGGCTATTGTCAGTACTGCTCTCAGCATTCAGGGAAGGATTTTTTTGTTTTTTATGAACACGTGTTTTCAGTTCTTTTGGGTATATTGATAGGAATGTAATTGCAGGGTCTTATGGTAACTGTGTTTAACATCTTGAGGAATGTTAAAATTGTTTTCCAAAGTAGCTGCACCATTTTATATTTTCACCAGCAACTTTCTTACCTTTTTCATTATAGTTATCCTGGTTGTTGGATATGGTAGGTAGCTCATTGTGGCTTTGAGTTGCATTTTCAGGGGGCTAATGATGTTAGGTATTTTTTAATATGCATATTGGCGATTTGCATATCTTTTTTGGAGAAATGTCTGTTCACATCCTTTGCCCATTTGGTAATCTTTTTTTTTTTTTTTTTGATTTTTTATTATATTATGTTAGTCACCATACAGTACATCCCCGGTTTCCGATGTAAGGCTCGATGATTCATTAGTTGTGTATAACACCCAGTGCACCATGCAGTGCGTGCCCTCCTTACTACTCATCACCAGCCTATCCCATTCCCCGCCCCCCTCCCCTCTGAGGCCCTCAGTTTGTTTCTCATAGTCCATAGTCTCTCATGTTTCATTCCCCCTTCTGATTACCCCCCTTTCTTTATCCCTTTCTTCCCCTACCGATCATCCTAGTTCTTATGTTCCATAGATGAGAGAAATCATATGATAGTTGTCTTTCTCTGCTTGACTTATTTCACTTAGCATTATCTCCTCCAGTGCCGTCCATGTTGTAGCAAATGTTGAGAACTCATTCTTTCTGATAGCTGAGTAATATTCCATTGTATATATGGACCACAACTTCTTAATCCAGTCATCTGTTGAAGGGCATCTCGGCTCCTTCCACGATTTAGCTATTGTGGACATTGCTGCTATGAACATTGGGGTACATATGGCCCTTCTCTTCACTACGTCTGTATCTTTGGGGTAAACACCCAGTAGTGCAATGGCTGGGTCATAGGGTAGCTCAATTTTTAACTTTTTAAGGGACCTCCACACTGTTTTCCAGAGTGGCTGCACCAACGTGCATTCCCACTAACAATGTAGGAGGGATCCCCTTTCTCCACATCCTCTCCAACAATTGTTGTTTCTTGCCTTGTCTATTTTTGCCATTCTAACTGGCGTAAGGTGGTATCTCAGTGTGGTTTTTATTTGAATTTCCTTGATGGCTAATGATTTTGAACATTTTTTCATGTGTCTGTTAGCCATTTGTATGTCTTCATTGGAAAAGTGTCTGTTCATATCTTCTGCCCATTTTTTTATTTGTTTATTTGTTTCTCGTGTATTGAGTTTGAGAAGTTCTTTGTAGATCTTGGATACCAGTCCTTTATCTGTAGTGTCATTTGCGAATATATTCTCCCATTCCGTGGGCTGCCTCTTAGTTTTTCTGACTGTTTCCTTGGCTGTGCAGAAACTTAATCCTGATGAAGTCCCATAAATTCATTTTATCTTTTGTTTCTCTTGCCTTTGGGGATGTGTCATGAAAAAGGTTGCTTTGGCCGATGTCGTAGAGGTTGCTGCCTATGTTCTCCTCTAGAATTTTGATGGATTCCTGTCTCACATCGAGGTCTTTCATCCATTTGGAGTTTATTTTTGTGTATGGTGTGAGATAGTGGTCAAGTTTCATTCTTTAGCATGTAGCTGTCCAATTTTCCCAGCACCATTTATTGAAGAGACTGTCTTTTTCCCACCGGATGTTTTTTCCTGCTTTATCAAATATTAGTTGCCCAAAGAGCCGAGGGTCCATTTCTGGGCTCTCTATTCTGTTCCATTGGTCTATGTGTCTGTTTTTGTGCCAGTACCATGCTGTCTTTGTGATCACAGCTTTGTAGTACAGCTCGAAATCCGGCATTGTGATGCCCCCAGCTTTGTTTTTCCTTTTCAACAGTTCTTGGAGATTCCGGGCCTTTTCTGTTTCCATACAAATTTAAGGACTATTTGTTCCAGTTCTTTGAAAAATGTCCTCGGTATTTTGATCGGGATAGCATTGAAAGTGTAGATTGCTCTGGGTAGCATGGACATTTTAACTATGTTAATTCTTCCGATCCATGAGCATGGAATATCTTTTCATCTTTTTATGTCTTCCTCAATGTCTTTCAATAGTGATTTATAGTTTCTAGAATATAGGTCCTTTACGTCTCTGGTTAAGTTAATTCCAAGGTAACGTATGGTTTTTGGTGCTATTGTAAATGGGATGGATTCCCTAATTTCTCTTTCTTCGGTCTCGTTATTCATGTACAGAAATGCAACTGATTTCTGAGCATTGATTTTGTATCCCGCCACGTTACTGAATTGCTCTATAACTTCTAATAGTTTGGGAGTGGCTTCTTTTGGGTTTTCCATATAGAGTATCATGTCATCTGCGAAGAGAGACATTTTGACTTCTTCTTTGCCAATTTGAATACCTTTGATCCATTTTTGTCGTCTGATTGCTGTTGCAAGGACTTCTAGTACTATGTTGAATAATAGTGGTGAGAGTGGGCATCCTTGTTGTGTTCCTGATCTTAAGGGAAAGGCTTCCAGCTTTTCCCCATTGAGAATAATATTTGCAGTAGGCTTTTCATAGATGGCTTTTATGAGATTGAGAAATGTACCTTCTATTCCTACACTCTGAAGGGTTTTAATCAGGAAAGGATGCTGTATTTTGTCAAATGCTTTTTCGGCATCGATTGAGAGGATCATATGGTTCCTGAGTCTTTTCTTGTTGATATGATGTATCACGCTGATTGATTTGCGAATATTGAACCACGCTTGCATCCCATGTATGAATCCCACTTGATCGTGGTGGATAATCCTTTTAATGTACTGTTGGATTCTATTAGCAAGTATCTTGTTGAGGATTTTGGCGTCCATATTCATTAGGGAGATCGGTCTGTAATTCTCCTTTTTGAGGGGGTCTTTGCCTGATTTGGGGATCAAGGTAATATTGGCCTCATAGAATGAGTTTGGTAGCTTTCCTTCTGTTTCTATTTTTTGAAATAGCTTTAGGAGAACAGGTATTATTTCTCCTTTGAATGTTTGGTAGAATTCCCCAGGAAAACCGTCCGGGCCTGGAGTTTTGTTATTTGGAAGGTTGTTTATCACTGACTCAATTTCTTCATAATTAATTGGCCTGTTTAAGAAATCAATTTCTTCCTGTTTCAATCTTGGTAGTTTATAGGTTTGCAGGAAGGATTCCATCTCTTCCAGATTGCTTAGTTTATTGGCATATAGCTGTTGATAAAAATTTCTAATAATCCTTCCAATTTCAATGGTGTTTGTCGTGACCTCTCCTTTTTCATTCATAATTTTAATAATCTGGGTCCTTTCTCTTTTCTTTTGGATAAGTCTTGCCAGTGGTCTGTCAATTTTATTGATTCTCTCCAAGAACCAGCTTCTAGTCCTGTTGATCTGCTCTACTGTACTTCTGGTTTCTGCTTGATTGATTTCAGCTCTAATTTTGGTCAACTGCTTCCTCGTGCGTGGATTAGGCCTGTCCCTCTGTTGCTGTTCCAGCTTCTTGAGGTGAGAATATAAAAACTGCATTTTAGATTTTTCTATTCTTTTGAGTGAGGCTTGGATGGCTATGTATTTTCCCCTTAGGACTGCCTTTGCAGTATCCCATAGGTTTTGGACTGTTGTATTTTCATTCTCATTGGTCTCCATAAATTGTTTAATTTGATTTTTGATTTCCTGGTTTATTGAGTCATTCCTGAGCAGGATGGTTCTTAGTCTCCAAGTGTTTGAGTTTCTTCCAAATTTTTCCTTGTGGTTGAGTTCCAATTTCAGAGCGTTGTGGTCTGAGAATATACAGGGGATAATTTCAATCTTTTGGTATCGGTTGAGACCTGTTTTGTGTCCCAGAACATGGTCTATTCTTGAGAATGTTCCATGGGCATTAGAATAGAATGAGTATTCTTTGGTTCTGGGGTGTAGTGTTCTATATATATCTATGAGGTCCAACTCGTCGAGTATGGCATTCAAAGCCTTTGATTCTTTGCTTAGTTTTTGCCAGGGTGTTCTGTCTATTTCTGAGAGTGGAGTGTTGAGGTCCCCTACTATTAATGTATTTTTATTTATATGTCTCTTTATTCTGGTTAAGAGTTGGCTTGTGTATCTTGCTGCTCCCCTGTTGGGGGCATATATATTTATAATTGTCATATCCACTTGTTGAATACTTCCTTTAAGAATAATATAGTGCCCTTCTGCGTCTCTAATTATAGTCTGTAGTTTAAAATCCAATTTATCTGATATGAGAATTGCTACCCCAGCTTTCTTTTGAGGTCCATTTGCGTGAAAGATGGTACTCCATCCCCTTACTCTCAGTCTGAATGCATCTTTGGGTTCGAAATGAGTCTCTTGTAGACAGCAAATGGATGGGTCATTTCTTTTTATCCAATCTGCAACCCTGTGGCGTTTATGGGATGGTTCAAACCATTTACATTAAGACTGATTACTGAGAGATATGATTTTAATGTTGCCATGTTGCCAGTAAAGTCTTTGTTTGTATTGGCTGTGACTTTCTGTTTTGTATCACTCTTGGGGCCTTTTTACTTTTATAGAACCCCCCGTAATATCTCCTATAGGGCTGGTTTCGTGGTTATGAAATTGGTTAGTGACTGGCAATTCTGAAATGTCTTTATTTCTCCATCAATTCTGAATGACAGTCTTGCTGGATAAAGGATCCTTGGCTGCTTGTTTTTCTCTGAAATAGCTTTAAATATGCTCCCCCAACCCTTTCTCTCATTCCAGGTCTGTGTAGACAGGTCTGACGTAATTCTGATGCCTTTGCCTTGGTACGTGAGAAATTTCTTTGCCCTGGCCACTTTCAATACTGTATCCTTGGATCTAATATTTGCGATTTGCACTATGACGTGACGTGACGTAGGTTTGTCGTGGTTGAGCTTGGGAGGGGTCCTCTCTGCCTCTTGGACACGAATGTTTGTTTCCCTCGCTAGATTAGGGAAGTTTTCAGCTACAGTTTGTTCAAATATCTCTTCTAGACCTCTGTTTTTCTCCACCCCCTCGGGGATGCCGATGATTCTAACATTGGATCGTTTCATTGAGTCAGTAATCTCCTGTAACCTACATTCGTGGGCTTGGATTTTTTTAAGAGCAGCTTCTATTTTCGTTTTTTCCTCTATTAACCCATCCTCCAATTCACTAACCCGTTCATCTGCTTCTGTGACCCTGGCCGTCAGAGCCTCTAGTTTTGCCTGCATTTGGCTCATAGAATTTTTAATTTCTGTCAGATTCGCTCTCATTTCTGTCCTTAGGGATTCTATATTCTCAGTAACCTTTTCGTTAATAGTTTTTTCAATTCTACTCATCATTTTGACCATCGTTACTCTGAATTCCATTTCTGATACTTTGGTTACATCCATATCCATTATTTCTGAGGCAGAGGCCACAGACTCACTGTCTTTTCTTTGCTGGGAGGGACTTCTCCTTCTTGTCATTCTGATGAGGAGAGGTTGCGGGGTTGTCCAGAGCCCAAATTATTGACTGGGTCCCAGGCCGTGCCCCTTGTTTTATAGGGATCTTAGGGATGTGGGCTTCTTCTTTAAAGATTTTATTTATTTATTTATTTATGTGGCAGCCAACCAGCGAGAGAGGGAGCAGAAGCAGGGGAGTGGGAGAGGAAGAAGCAGGCTCCCAGCGGAGGGGCCCGATGAGGGACTCCTTTCCGGAACGCTGGGATCACGCCCTAAGCCGAAGACAGGCGCTCAATGACTGCGCCACCCAGGCGCCCGGGTTGTGGGCTTCTTGATTTTTCAGCCTGCCTTCTGTGTTCTGGGGGAGGGGCCTGCCGCGCCGATACTCAGGCAACCCTGTTTGGGTAGAGTCTCCGCGTCCCCTGCGAGGGGGGATGGGGATGGGCAGTCTCTGAGCCGGTATTTCCAGGCTTTTGTTCTCTGGCGGCTTTCCCTGGCGGTTTGCTGTGCCTCTTCTGAGAGTCAGAGGAGCAGCGGCCGAATTTCAGCCTCTGCCACAGAACAGAGGGATTGCGGCCCGTTCTCTACTAATGTTCTGGCCACTTTAACTCTGTTACTGTTGGTGCTGCTCAACCCTGCAGCGTCCCGGGATGTGCGCCCCACACCCGGCGTCCCAGCCCTCACTTCCAGGGCCTGCGCGTCTCTGTTCTTTGTGTTTCTAACGCCGCCAGCCGCCGTGCGCGCTCCGGAAGCTCCCGGTCTCAGTCTGGATCCAGTGAGCGCACCGGGATTCCGGGGTTCCGCGAGATGCCTGGTGGCCCGCGCACCCGGCTCACGGTCTCAGTCTCCTGTTTTGCGGGTGCCGACCACGAGCCCGCCCGCTCCCCCGTGCAAGTGGCTACCGCTTCCCGGCGCCCGAACGCGGCGGCTCCCCCCCTTCCGTTTATCTTCCGATATCTGTGCACAGTTTCATGGCTCCCCGCTTCGTACCTCAATACTCAGCGCTGGAGATGTTCATTTGTAGAGATCCAGATGCATCTTCCTGCGTCTCAGGCTGGTTCCGTGGTTGTTTAGGCTGTTCTGGTATCTATCCAGCTCGACTCGGGGGACCGGCTGAAAACGGTGTCTCCTACTCCTCCGCCATCTTAACTGGACCCATTTGGTAATCTTTTATTTCTTTATCAGTAACATCTGAAATTGTCTTCTTTTTATTTGTGTTCTTTTTTCTCTAGAGACATGTCTTTATTTAGTCTTTTCATAGAACAACATTTTACTTTACTTTTGTGGCACATTATTCATTTGTCCCTACCTATGTGAAGCAAATTGTATAGAATGAAAACAAGTTACAGTAATAGCTCTTTTTTTTTTTAAGATTTTATTTATTTATTGGTCAGAGAGAGAGACAGCCGAGAGAGGGAACACCAGCAGGGGGAGTGGGAGAGGGAGAAGCAGGCTCCCACCGAGCAGGGAGCCTGATGCAGGCTGAGCCGAAGGCAGACGCTTAATGACTGAGCCACCCAGGCACACCTACAGTGACAGCTCTTAACACCAAGATGTTGAGTTATTTCTCTGTTTTAGAGAGATAAAGTAAAAAAATTAACTTAAAAGTGTTTATGTTTTGTAGTTCATATCTTTATGAGATGGGGTACTCAGGGTTCAATTATTTGCTTTTGGAAATTATACTTTTTTAATTATAATTATCTCTTGATTTTTGGCTACTTATAGTAATCCCATATCTGTTTGCAACTTTCAATGGGCAGTTAAATCTTTCTGGATGAAGGCACAATAAGAATGTTCCATTTAAATGACATACATATTTCCCTAGGGAAGAAAAGAGTGGGTGTAGTAAGTTTATTTAAGCAGTTATTGAGAACACTGTGTGCCAGGTTCATTGGTGTTTCATTTTCTCTTCCTGTGTAACAAATACTAGAAAATACAGAGATAAATCCTGAAGTGGCTTTGGCAAACCTCTCAGTCACGAGAGGTATTTTATTTGATGTTACCTATGAAAATTTCAGTAACAGCAGCACACAAGAATGAGGCATAAATAACCTTCAGATACATTACAGCTTGTTCTAAAATGCAAAGGTATGATAGTAAGCAAGGAAATGATTGTTTACCTAACTTCAAGTCTTTATTACTTGAATGTATCAGCCACGGCACTATTGGAAGATGAGTTTTAATGAATCCTATTTTTTTTTTTTTTTTGGCTTTGTTTTGAGATAGAAAGAGGTTGAAAGAGAAACCTTTGCTGGTATCATCCACAGTAGATGTTCTTTTAATACCTCTCCCCCCACACATTCTGTGCTCACCCTCTCTTGTGTGTGCTCTCTCCCCCAGTCCTCCTCCCCCTTCCTCCTTGCCCCTCACTCCTTCCCCCTCAGTACCTTTTACTAACTCTTTTCCCCTGTCTTCCTGCTTTGTTTAGTTTGAAAAGAAATATATTGAGAGTCAGAATGAATGGAATAAGTTGTTTTTGTGTGTCTCCTGACCTGATGATAGTATTTTTATACTAAAAATTATTGCCCTCCTTTTTTCTCCCCAATAGTAATAAGCATATAAAGTTGTTGAGAGGGGCGCCTGGGTGGCTCAGTCGTTAAGCTTCTGCCTTCGGCTCAGGGTGTGATCCCGGCATTATGGGATCGAGCCCCACATCAGGCTCCTCTGCTGGGAGCCTCCTTCTTCCTCTCCTACTCCCCCTGCTTGTGTTTCCTCTCTCGCTGGCTGTCTCTCTCTCTGTCAAATAAATAAATAAAATCTTTGAAAAAAATAAAGTTGTTGAGATTTCCTTAGGATTTTCATCATGCTTAAATGGTAGACTCCCTACTGGGTACATGTCAAAATTAGTAACTCAGTAATTGAGTGACTAATTGTTAAGTATCTGCTGTGTACAGTCACTGTCTTACATTCTGGAAATGCAGTAGTGACGAAGACATAAATTCCTACTCTTATGACATATATTCTGGTAAAGGAGTCTGATAATAAATATATAGATACAGATGCCGTGATTTCAAATAGGAGCAGATGCTATGAAGAAAAGAAGGTCATGTCATAGTGAGTGACTGCAGGGTGAGGGATAGGCCTTCGAAGAGATACCTAAGTTGAGATACGAGTGGTATAAGGAGTCAGCCATACAAAGAAGGAGCAGTATCTCAGGCAGACGTAACAGCTAATATAGAGGCCTTTGAGTTGATTTTTGAGGAGTAGAAAAGAAAACCAGTGTGGATGGAGCTTGATTAAGAAGAGGATGGGATGATAAGAGTTCTGACGGTGCTAGGCAGGTACCTCGTCGTGGAGGGCCCTGTATGCCAGGGAAAAGAATGAATTTTATTCCAAATGCAATAGGGAGTCTGGTAGATTTTAAGTGAGAGAGGGCTGGCTAAGCAGTAACATTCTCTTACATGTCCCCAAGGCTGTTACCACATTTAGGGAGTCAAATATAGTATACTCTTACCTACTCTATGCTGTCTGTATTCAAGTTTCCTGATTGTCCTAAAACTGTGTTTTCTAGCGACTCCTTTGATCCAGTTCAGAATTACACCTTGACATTTTATTATTTCTTGAGTATCTTAATCTGCAACAATTCCTCAGCCTCTCTTTCACAGCATTTGCATTCTTAAATAGTACATGTTCCTTGTTTTATAGACTGTCCCTAATTTGGATTTAATTGATTGTTTCTTTATAATTCAATTCAGTTTATGCACTTCTGTCAAGAAAAATGTAATGTATCTATACAAATGTGATATATCTGTGGCACATCACATCAGAGGGTACTTGATGCTGCTTTGTCCATTACTGATAGTGTTGATTTTAGATTACTTGGTTTAGGTGGTGTTTATCAGATTTCTCCACTATATTAGTTATCTTTTTTAAAATTAAAAAATTATCGAATGTTTTGTGTAAATATTCTTTCTCCCAGCAAATTTTCACCTAGTGGTGAAAATTAGTTACTATGATTGTTACAAAATGGTGATTTGCTATCATTCTACACTAAGTAGTTGGTTAGTTGGTATTCTGCAAAAAGAACTTTTTCCTGTCTATTTATACGTGGATTCATGGATTCTCTCATTCAGTGTGTTGTGTAGTTCATGACTATTTTTATTCCTTTGATAGTCACAGTGTCCCAAATCTGGCCAATGAGAACCCTGTCAAACTACATCCTATACCGGTCCCTATGTCCCACTCACTGTCTGAGAACTTTTTTAGTTTTTAGGTATAAGAGCTTCCACATTCATCTTGTACTTCCCTTGCCTTAGCCCTGAAATCAGCCTTTTTCTTTAAGAGCCTGATTCCTTTTAGTTAAAATGGTATTTAGCATTCAAGATCTGGGCATTAGATATGTTCATTGCTCCTGTAAATGTCATTGCTTCTAGACTTAGAGTTAAAAAATAGGTATGTTTAAATCATAAATTCATACTGACACTCTAATCCCAGTCTAATACCTAGGGTTCTTCTTTGCCTCCCCAGTTCCTTATTTCTGTCTCCCTTCTCTCCTAGTGGGAAACCTAACTACCAGCAATATATTCCATATTTGTTGAGACATGCTTAAATAGCTTCAGAATTGCTGTACCCATACCACTATCAACAACAAATCTAAGTAAAGTTCAGTATTTCTCCACAGTTCTCTTTAGACTGAGAGTAAATAAAATACTGAGCTTAAAATTTATTTGGATTAGTTCCTTTTTTTTGCATGTAATAATGGTATTTGTTTGATAATAAATACATTTTAATTTTTCTAGATATTGCCAGTTTCCTCTTCATTGGAAATGAAGTGGGTTTTTTTTTCCCCTTACAGCTTTTTTGAGGTACATTTGATGCACAGTGAAGTACATTTATGCAAAGTGTTTGATAAGTTTTGGCATGTATACACCTGTGATATCAACACCATAATCAAGGTTAATGATGGATATGTTCAGTGTAGTTTTTTTTAATTCCTCTTATTATGAGTGTATTTTTGTATGTGTAACAGCCATTTTTTTCTGTGAATTGAGTCTTATTTGTAGCATCTTCTGCCTTTTCAAGCAGGGCTATTCACTTTTTTCTTTATTTTTAAGAATTTTTAATGTATATTAGGGATATTAACTATATAATATCAGTAACTTACATAATAATGTAATGTCAGTAATGCATCTATGTAGTATCAGTAATCTCAGATCCACTTAGAACTACTTTGGTATAAGGTATGAATAATGAATCTAGTTTGTTTCCAAATGATTCTCCTGTTACGTCAACATTACTTTTTAAAAAATTCTGCTGGAACAACTGGATGTTCATATAGAAAAGAATGAAACTGGACCCCTACCTCACACCATGTAAAAAAATGAACTCCAAATTGGTCATAGACCTAAAATTAATAGCTAGAGCTATAGAAGTCTTAGAGGAAAACACAGGAGTAAATCTTTGTGGACCCAGCAATAGTTTTTTAGATATGACACCGAAAGCACTTGTGATAAAAGAAAAAATAAACTGGAATTCATCAAACATTAAAACTTTTGTGTTTCCAAGGATGCTGTCAAGAAAGTGAAAAGACTACCCATGAAAAGGGAGAAAATATTTACAAGTTTTCTTGAGTTCTCTGGAATGACTTAGTTTTTTCCCTACTCCAAAATTGGGTTTTAGCTTTCTGTAGTCTTTCTAATCAATGACAACTGTTCATCTGTTCCACTCCCTTCAGATTTCTCTCTTCCCCCTTTTTTGTTTCTTGTGAGTGAATGTGATTTTGTGTCCTTATGTTATAGTCACTTTAGAGTGATTTTATGAGAAAGTGATTTTATGAGAAATTTAATGATTTCCTCTCTTTTGTTTGTTTGTTTTTTTTTTATATGCTTTGTAATTTTTTGTGAGTTCAACTTACCTTGTTTTAAACAGGTTTGTTGGGGCGCCTGGGTGGCATAGTTGTTAAGCGTCTGCCTTTGGCTCAGGGCATGATCCCAGCATTCTGGGATCGAGCCCCACATCAGGCTCCTCCGCTAGGAGCCTGCTTCTTCCTCTCCCACTCCCCCTGCTTGTGTTCCCTCTCTCCCTGGCTGTCTCTCTCTGTCAAATAAATAAATAAAAATCTTAAAAAAATATAAAATAAACAGGTTTGTTTTCTTTCCTTCTTTCCTTATTCTTTCTAGTAAGGCAGTTTTGAAATTGCCCCAGCCTGAACTTCTGAAATCCTCAGCTCTGAGGAAAGTCTTACAGTAGGGTCTTTTGGAGAAATTCCTCCAGTCCTTAAGCCAGGATGTGGTGGTCTTATTGTTGGTTGCACAGATATTTCTTATTTTTTTTTTTTTTTTAAGATTTTGTTTATTTGAAAGGGAGAGTGAGAGAGTGCAAGGGCAGGGGGACAGAAAGGCAGATTCCCTGCTGAGCAGGGAGCCTGACCTGACACTGGGATCATGACCTGAGCTGAAGGCAGACAATCAACCAACTGGGCCACCCAGGCGCCCCTGATATTTCTAATTCTTCCCGTCATTGCAGGCAAGCACTTTCTTTTCATTTGAAACTGGACTTGTGAATTGAGCTTTTTCAGCCTCTGTTCCTATCTAGAAGACACAGTACCCTGTTTTAAGTAGTGAGTCTGACTCTTGTTTACTCTCTCACTTGAGGTGTCTTCGGTTTCATTCCTCCCAGGGAGAGTTGGGTTTTTTACCTCAGTGCCTCTTTCCGCCTTCAGAGATTCCTGAGTTCCTCCTGCCTTGAGCCCCAGTTAATTAATGGGAGTTGTTTTTGGAAAAGCCTGAATTCTCTGCTTTATCTTTCTTTTAAGTACTGTATTCATTGTATTCATCTGCACAAGGTCAACTCTTCTTTTCCCTTTCTAGCCCTTCGTTTGTACATTTAAGAATCTTCTTTTTTTTTTAAAGATTTTGTTTATTTATTTGAGATAGTGAGAGCGAGAACATGAGCCGGGCCAGGAGACAGAGGGAGAGGGAGATGGCGCCCCAATGCGGGGCTCGGTCCTGGGATCGTGACCTGAGCTGAAGGCAGACACTGAATCGACCGAGCCACTCAGGAGCCCCTCGAATCGTCTTATTTTTAGTAATTGAAATATACTTTAAGTTACAAAAAGTCCAGTTCTAATCTTCTATCCAATTTAATGGTTTCCTTTCCCTCATTCTCATTTTGATAGGGATGGTGGTGGTCTGTTCTTTTTTTTTTTTTTTTTAAGATTTTATTAATTTATTTGAGAGAGAGAGAGGCAGCACAAGCAGGGAGGAGCAGCAGAGGGAGAGGGAGATGCAGACTCCGCATACAGCAGGGAGCCTGATGTGGGCCTCGATCCCAGGACCCTGAGATCATGACCTGAGCCGAAGGCAGATGCTTAACCAACTGACACTCAGGCACCCCGGTTTGTTCTTTTAATCTTTACTTTCTCCTCCTAACCCTTGTGGTGCTTACTTTTAGGGTTGAGGAAGAAGAAAGTTGAAAGGGGGCAGTTTTACTTGAATAATGCTGTTGTAATCTAGCATGGTGTCATGGCCTGTGTATAAGTGCTAGCTCTTTTGTACTACACTCATACATTTTTTTTCCCCAAAGGCCCCCGTAGAATCGATCACTTCCCCACATAGGCAGCATACTTCATATTTCACCTTTGGCAACACTCTTCTTTCCTTTATTCCTGGCTCAGCTCTTGCTCAAGAGTACACTTGTATTGTGTGGGTAATCTTACCTTGGTACCTTTTTCTCATGGGTGGAGTTCCATTGAATGGGCTTTAAGCAGGACTTCTGCTTGGCCCAGGGGAGCACATGCATTTTTTTTCCCCTCAACTTTTTATTTTTGGAAAACTTCATACCCACAGAAAAATTGAAAGAATGGTGGATGAATAGCCGTATGCCCTACCCCTAGATTTTCTACCTGTTAATATTTTACTTATTTGCTAACATTTATTTTCTTGGCTGAAGTAATTGAGGATCATAATGCAGACGTTATATTAGTACATCCCTAAATACCTCACCATGTATTTCCAAAAATCAGACATTCTTGTACATATTTATCACACTCAAAGTTAAACAATGATATGATACTATTATCTAATACATAGGTGATATTCACATTTTCCCAAATGTTTCAATAAAAGCTGTTTATAGCTGTTTTTCTTCCTGATCCAAGATCCAATCAAGATTCTTTTTTTTTTTTTTTTAAGATTTTATTTATTTATTTATTTTAGAGACTGGGGAGCAGAAGGAGAGGGACAGACTCCACGATGAGTGTGGAGCCCAAAGCAGGGCTCAATCCCATGACCCTGATATCATGACCCAAGCTGAAACCAAGAGTTGGATGCTTAACTGACTGAGCCACCCAGTTGTACCTTGTCCAGCTGCTGGTCTTTTTTCTCCATGTTATTAAGGTTGGCTCTAGTCAACTCACTGAGTTTAGACGTCTCGATGCTAAAGGATGCATGGGAAATATATTTATATATGCTCCTAAACTTACACATTCATGTATCAGATAACGCCCTGTGCTCGCTGACATAAGCCTAGTAGTTTCTGATATTCAGCAACCCCCCACCACAAAGTGAGTTGCCATTCTTCCCTTTCACAGGTTCTTTCAGAAACCTCCATTTACTTGATATGATTTTGCAAGACCCTACTCTCCTGCAGAGAAGAGAGAAGTTAGAGTCCACCTGCGTCCTTTGAGTTTTCTGGCAGAATGTTTTTGTGGATTTGTCTTTTTATGGTTTTGATAATGTGGCGTTCTGAGATTCTTTTTTAGTAAGTTGTGCTCAGATCTTTGAATGTGAGATGTATTAATTCTCTAGGACAACCGTTACAACTGGGTAACAACCAGAAATTTTGTCTCTTTGGCTAGAAGTCCAAGAGATCAAGGTGTAGACAAGATTCCTTGCTTCTGAGAGCTATGAGAAAGAACTTGTTCCATCCTCTCACTAGTTTCTGGTGGTTTGCTGACAGTCTTTGGGTTGCAGAAGCATCACCCAGTCTCTGCATTCATCTTCATGTGGTGCTCTCCTTGTGTAGGTGTCTGTATCCACGTTTCCCCCTTTTGTAAGGATGTTAGTCGTATTCAGCTAAGTATTTACCCTACTCTCTGGTATGATCTCATCCCAACTTAACTAATTACATCTGCAGTCATCCTGTTTCCAAATAAGATCACATTCTGAGGTACTGGGTGTTAGGACTTTAACGTAAGAATTTGGGGGTGGGATACACATAATGTGGGTACTTTTTAATCTCTGTTCTTCAGAAATTCTGAGACAGTCCAACATTCTTGTATATATGGGCTTTATTTAATTTCATATGAATGTTTTTTTCTTAGTTTTGTATGTTGCGGACTGAGTATTTGTGCCTCCCAAAGTCCATATGTTGAGAACTAATCCCCAGTGTGATGGTGTTTGGAGGTGAGGTTTTGGGAGGTGATAAGGTCATGAAGGTGAAGCCCTCATAAATGGGATTAGTGCTCTTATAAAAAAGACTCCAGAGAAATCCCTCATGTACTCCTTTTGTTGTATGAAGATACACTGAAAAAAATGGTCTCTGAACTAGAACCAGACACCAAATCTGCCAGTGCCTGTTCTTGGATTTCCCAGCTTCTAGAACTGTGAGAAACAAATTTCTGTTGTTGATAAGCCATACAGTCTATGTTATTTATGTTTCAGAAGCCTGAATGGACTAAGGCACGTAGTGTGTAGTTAAAAAAACTTCTGTCATGTGTTCGTTTTGGAACCACAGAAGATGAACTACCACCAGTTATCACTATCTTTTGTCTAAAAACATTGCTATCCACATCTTTACATTTTTATTTTTTTATTTATAAAGATTTTTATTTGAGAGAATGTGTGCACATGAGTGGGGGAGGGGCAAAGGGAGAGGGAGAGAATCTCAAGTAGACTCCGCGCTGAGTGCAGAGCCTGACATGGGGCTCAGTCTCACAACTCTGAGATCATGACCTGAGCTGAAACCAAGAGTTGGACACTTAACCGACTGAAGTACCCAGGTGTACCCACATCTTGAAAAATTTATGATGAAAATTTCAAAATTACATGAAGTATAGAGAATATATAATGAATTGAAATATGCTCAACAACCAGCTTCAACAAATTCTAATATTCCAATATTTTTGCTTCGTCTGTTCTTCCTGTCACCACTATCACCTCTTCTTTCGATGATGTTATTTAAAAAAAACAGCAACCCAAATGATACCGATTCACTCTTAGGGAAGATAACAATTGGAACAATGGAAAAAGGCTTGAAAACAAGCTAATGAGATGGTTTTACACTAATAGATTTTTATAGTTTTAGTGTTAAAGATGAAAAGTGCCTGAAATGCCTTTGCTCCAGTGGTTTCAAATTAGTTTTAGCCAAGAAATCCTTTGAATTAAATTTACCTGGAATTCTAAATAAACGTCCATAAGAAGATCATTGTGAGGAGACCAAAACAGCACCACCATTTCCATACCCGTAGGTAAGTCCCATGTGTCTGGAATCCTTTGAGCTCTGTAGAACAAACACATTTTGAAGGTCAGGGTAAAGTGATTTGTCCAAAGTTGTACAGCTGGGTGGTTGCAGAGATAGGAATTGCGATACAGATCTCTTGCACAGGAAGTCTCTTTGTTTTTATTACCTCTTTTAACATTTTTCAAAAGAATTTTTGCTTACTTGGATCCCTGACACAAGATACGTAAGTGAAACATGGACTTCATTCTTCTAGGAAAAGCATGTTCTGAACGATGGCAGTTCCTTTGCTTTGCTCTCAGTATTAGATCAACAAAATGATCTAAGCTTTGAGCTTTCCCACAGCAGAGGAATTGGGTTGAGAGTTCTTTAAAAAAACAATACATTTAGAATACATTGGGTTTCTAAATAGAATTGTTTTCTTCATTTTAGTTTCTTGTTCATTGCTAGTGTGCAGATATACAGGTGATTTTTATATATTGATCTTGTATCTTGCAACTCTGCTGAACTGGCTAATCTCTAGTTTCTAAATTCCGAGTTTAGCTAATGGTTTTTTTTTAAACTTTATTGAAACATTTTTATATATTATAAAATTCATTTGTTAAGTGTACAATCCCATGATTTTTTAGAAATGTATGGAATTGTACAATCATCACCACAAGTCAGTTTTAGAATGTTTTCATCATCCCAAAAATTTCCCTTGTGCTGGTCTACACTTAGGTAATGCTTCTACCCTCCTACTCCCTCAGGCAAGCACTGATCTGCTTTCAATTTCTATAATTGCCTTTTCTAGACATTTCATATAAATGGAATTATACAATATGCAGAGATTTATGTCTGGCTTCTATAACATAATGTGTTGTCTTTTTTTTAAGAATACTGTTTTTATTATTATTTATTTATTTTTAGGAAGAGGGGGAGAGAGGGGAGGGGCAGAGGTAAAGGAAGAGAGAGCATCTTAGGCAGGCTCCATGCCCAGCACAGAGCCCGAGATGGGGCTCAATCTCACAACCCTGAGATGAAGCTGAAATCAAGAGTTGGATGCTTAAACGACTGAGCCACTGAGCTGTGCCTAACAGTGTTTTTGAGGTTCATCCATGGATCCTGGTCTGTTCTTTTAATTGCCGAGTAATAGTCCATTGTACGGATATACACATTTTGTCTATCTGTTCACAAATTGGTGGAAATTTGGATTGTTTCCATGTTCAGGCTACTATGAATACTGTTATGAACATTTTTGTACATGTCTTTGTGTGAATGTGAGGTATCATTTCTCTTGGATAGACTCCTAAGAGGAAAATTGCTGGATTGTATGATAAATTTACATTTTAACTTTTCGAGGAATTGGCAAACTGTTTTCCAGAGTGGAAATGCATGAGGATTCCATTGTCTCCACATCTTCTCTAACACTCGTTATTTTGTCTTTTTGATTATAGCCACTGTAGTGAGTGAATAGTGGTGTCTCATTTTGGTTTTGATTTGCATTTTCCTGAGGGCTGGTGATATTGAGAATCTTTTCATGTGCTTATCAGCTATTTCTAGATTGTGGAGAAATGTCTATTCAAACTTTTGCCCATTTTTATATGGGTTACTTGTCTTTTTATTACTCTTTTAAGAGTTCTTTGTATATTTTGGATTCTTGTCCTTTATCAGATTTATGATTTACAACATTTTTCTCCTAATCTATGCCTTCTCTTTTCACTTCCATATCATATCTTTTTTTAAATTTTTTATTATGTTATGTTAGTTACCACACAGTACATCTTTAGTTTTTGATGTAGTGTCCCATGATTCATTGTTTGAGTATAACACCCAGTCCTCCATGCAATATGTGCCCTCCTTAATACACATCACCGGCCTATCCTTTTTTTTAAGATTTAATTTCTTTATTTCATTTGAGAGCAAGAGAATGTGCATGAAAGCAGGGGGAGGGGCAGAGGAAGGGAGAGAGAGAGAATCTCAAGCAGACTCTCTGCTGAGTGCAGAGCCCTATGTGGGGCTGGATCTCATGACCCTGAGATCATGACCTGCGCTGAAACCAAGAGTTGGATGCTCAACCAGCTGAGCCATCCACGCACCCCTCCCCCCATATAGTGTCTTTTGAAACTCAAACATTTTATTGTGATAAAGTTCAGCTTCTCAGTTTTTTTCTTTTATGTATTGTACCTTTGATGTCATATCCTAAGAATATTTTGCCAACCCACACTCAGAGATATTTTTCCCCTATGTTTTTATCAAATATTTGCAGTTTTAGCTCTTAATGCTTAGGTCTGTTATCCATTTTTTTTTTAAAAGATTTTATTTATTTGACAGAGATAGAGACAGCCAGCGAGAGAGGGAACACAAGCAGGGGGAGTGGGAGAGGGAGAAGCAGGCTCAGAGCAGAGGAGCCTGATGTGGGGCTTGATCTCATAACGCCGGGATCACGCCCTGAGCTGAAGGCAGACGCTTAACCGCTGTGCCACCCAGGCGCCCCTGTTATCCATTTTGATTTAACTTTTATGTATGGTGTGAGGTAAAGGTGTAACTTCATTTGCATCTATATTTAGTTGTCTTGGTACCATTTTTTGAAAAGATTATTCTTTTCTCCATTGATTTGTGTTGACAAAAATCAACCATAAATGTAAGAAATTCTGAGCTCTCAATTCTTTTCTGTTGATTTACATGTTTATCTTTTGTTGGTACTACTCTGTCTTGGTTACTGCAACTACAGTAAGTTTTTAAATCAGATGGTATGTATCCTCCAACTCTTATTATTTTTTTCAAAAGGCTCTTCTAGCTTTTTTGAATTTCTCTGTAAATTTTAGGATTGGCTTGTCAATTTCTACAAAAAAGCCTGCTGGAAATTAGATTGTGAATGCCTTACGTTTGTAGATGAGTTTGGAAAGAATTGCCATCTTGACAATATTAGTGTTCCAATCCATGCACATGAAATGTCTTTTCATTTATTTAGATCACCATTTATTTATTATAGATTTAAGTGTACAAGTCCTGCCTGTCCTTAATTAAATTTATTCTTAAGTTTTTATTCTTTGTGATATTATAAATGGAATTGTTTTAATTTCAGCTTCCTGTTGTTCATTGCATAGTATATAGATATACTTGATTTTTGTATGTTGATCTTGTATCCTTCAGCTTTGCTGAATTTATTTATCACTTTCTAGGATTCTAGGAAATCTAGGAATCTATCAGCTGCATGTAAAAACCTCTTTCTTCTTACCTTTTCCCTTCCCGCTGGGTACCGTTGATTTACTTTTCTTTTCTAGTCCTTTTTTTTTTCTTTTATTATTACTGCATAAGTTAGAACCTTTATTACAGTGGTGAGCAGAAGTGGGAACAGTGAACATCCTTGTCTTGTTTCTGTCTTATGGAAGAAAGCATTCAGTAATTCATCATTAAATGTGATCTCAGCTGTTGGTATTTTGTAAATTCCCTTGTCAGATTAAGGATGTTCTTATCTATTCCTCATTTGTTAAGAGTTTTTACCATGAATGGTGTTGAATTTGTCAAATGCATTTTCTGCCTCTATTGAGATGATCATGTGGTTTTCTTCTGATAATATGATTTATTACCATAATTGATTTTGGAATGTTAAACCAACTTTGTGTTCCTTGGGTAAGTCGCACTTGGTCATGGTAGCCAGTCCTTTCTATTTCTTACTTAATTTCTCGTTATATCTTTGGTATGATACAGTATTAAGGTAGTAACGGTCTCCTAGAATGAGTTAGGGAATGTTGCGTCTTCCTCTGTTTCTGAATAGTTTTTTGGAGATTGGCATTATTTGTTCTTTTAAATATTTGATAGAATTTACCAGGGAAGTCATTTGGGCTTGAGTTTTTCTTTGTGAGTTTATTAATTACTGATTCAATTATTTATATGTGTCTATTCAGATTTTGTGTCTTCTGTAGTAAGCTTTGGTCATTTGTATCTTTCAAGGAGTTTTTCCATATCATCTAAGTTGTTGAATTTATTGGCATAAAGTTTCTAATGTTCCCTTATACCATTTTACTTAGTTATTTTAAAGTAAGCTCTACTGCCAACATGGGGCTTGAACTCACAACCCAAGATCAAGAGCTACATGCTCCATTGACTAAGCCAACCAGGTGTCCCTCTTATACCATTTTAATATATGTAGGGTCTGTAATGATGTCCCCTTTTTTCATTCCTGATATTGGTAAATATGTGTTCTTTTTTTCCTTATCGGTTTAACTAGAGGTTTTCAATTATGTTGAGCTTCTCAAAGAACTAGCTCTTGGTTTAATTTGTTTTCTCTATTGTTTTCTTCTTTTGATCTTTATTATTTTCTACCCTCCTCTTCCTTTGCATTTAATTTGTTCATCTCTTTGTAGTTTATCAAAGTATAAGCGTAGGTCACTGATTTGAGAACTTTCTTCTTTTCTAATATAGATAATTTGTACTATAAATAATTCCTTTATGTATTACTTTTGTGGGATCCTACAAATTTGAATATGTTATGCTTTTCTTTTTTTTAATATTTTTTTATTATATTATGTTAGTCACCATACAGTACATCCCTAGTTTTTGATGTCAAGTTCCATGATTCATGTTATGCTTTTCATGTTAAGTGCTGTTCTCTGCTCTGAACTCTACTCTGATATCAATATATTCAGTCAGGTTTTCTTTCAACTAGTGTTAACTTGATATAGCTTTCTCTATCATTTTTTATTTTCATTTTTAAATTTCTTTTCTATATTTTTAATCTCTTTGTTCATATTTTAATTGTTTAGATAGGCAGTATCTAAATGTTACTCTATTATGATATAATTCACACACTATAACATTCACCATTTAAAGTGAACATTCACTGTTTTTAGTACATTCATAGGATTATGCAGCCTTTATCACAGTTTTATTTTAGGACATTTTGTCCCCCTAGAAAAAACCCCATACCCTTAAGCAACTGTTTTGATCAGTTCCTATTCACTCTTACAGGGGAAGGATCTCCTACCCTAAATATTACAAAATGGCTGAACATACAACACCCAACACTGGACAGATGAGATAGACAGCAATTTGTTAGACACATATACTCATAGCTCAAGGGAGAGGAAAGCCTCACAACATACAGGGCCGTGTGGTGGTTCTACTTGGGAGCAAAGTGAATAAGCATGAGCCGTGGGAGGCAGGCTTTATAGTAACGTGAGGATGAGGTGACCCCTGGTTCCCACCAGAAGATGTGATTACTTGTTTGAGTAATTTCACAGGCAGGCAGGGAAGTAAAACTCATTAAGTTAAGAACCGGGTAGAATGCAGCTGATACAACTAGATGGGCAACTTTTCTTTTCTTTTCTTTTCTTTTTTTTTTTTTTTTAAGATTTTATTTTTAAGCAATCTCTACACCCAACATGGGGCTCAAACTCAAACCCCAAGATTAGGAGTCACATGCTCTACCGACTGAGCCAGCCAGGCACCCGGGATCTTTTCCACTGGAAGGGGAGGGGCGGCATATCTGGTAAGAGCAGGGGAATGTTTGATTAGGCGTTTGGGGCCCTGTGATGCCCAAGGTGTCAAGGCCACACTTAATATTGAATCTTAATTTCAAGGCTTACACCACAGCAGTCAGTCTGCATTCTGCTCCTACTCTTCCTCCAGCCCCTGGCAGCCACAGATCTACTTTCTGTCTATGGATTTGCCTATTCTGGGTATTTCACATAAATGGACTCATAGGTGGTATTTTGTGTCTGGCTTTTTCCCCTTAACATCATGTTTTCAAGGATCGTCCATGTTGTAGCATGTGTCAGTATTTCACACATTTTTACTGCTGGTTAGTATTTCGTTCTTTGGTTATACCACACTTTATTCCTCCATTCCTCAGGTGATGGGCATTTGAGTTGCTTCCACTTTTTGGCTGTTATGAATAACGCTGCTGTGAACATTTGTGTACACATTTTTTTGTGGACGTATGTTTTTGTTTTTCTTTGGTGAATGCCTAACTTTTCCTTTGTTGATAATCTTTTTTTTTCAGTGATTTCAAGATGTTCCCCTTCTGCCCTCCAGCATGCATTATTTCTGTTGAGAAATCTATTATCTTTATCTTTATTCCTTTGAACATATAATGTTTTAGGCTGCTTTTAAGATCTTCTTTTTATCATTTGTTTTAAGCAGTTTGATTATGATGTGCTTTGGTGAGTTTCCTTCATGTTGCTTGTGTTTAGGGTTTGTTGAGATTCTAGTATCTATGGGTTTACAGTTTTCATCAAATTTAGAAAAACCTCAGCCATTATTTCTTTAAAAATTTGTTTGGTCCCATTCCCACTTTGGGACTCCAGTTATTCATACAGTACACTGCTTGAAGTTGTCTCACAGCTAACTGATATTCTTTTCCTTTTGGGGGGATTCTTTTCTCTCTGTTTTATTTTGTATAATTTGTATTGCTGTGCTTTCAAATTCAGTACCTTTTCTAATGTCAAATCTGCTGTCAATCCCATTCAATATATTTTTCATCTCCATTATCTCAAGAAGTTTGATTTGGGTCTTTTATATGTGTCTGCTTAACTTCGTGAACATATGGAATACAGTTACAACTGTTTTAATGTCTTTCTCTGCTAATTCTAATGTTAGTTTCTATTGATTGATTATTCTCTTCAGTATAGGATATCTTTGTCTCTTTGCATGCTTGGTAATTTTTCAGTTGATGCCTGACATTGTGAAATTTGCTTTGTTGAATGCTAGATAATTTTATATTCCTCTAAATCATCTTGAGCTTTGTATTAAAATGCAATTGTTACTTGGAAACAGTTTGGTCCTTTCAGGTCTTTCTTTTATGATGTGTCAGGTGGGTCTGTTGTTATTATTCTCCACTACTGAGGCAAGACCTTTCTGAATATTCAGTGCCTTGTGAATGATGTGTTTTTACAGTGTGGAAGCAGACATTGTGGCCCACTGTGAGTGCCACTAGTTCTTTCCCCAGCCAAACGGAGAGAGGAAATTCTGTTGGATGGTTCTTTCCCCAGCCTCAGGGAGTTTCCTCACACGTATTCTCTGATCATTGCTCTGCTGAATACTTGAGGGGGACCCTCCTCAGATCCTCAGGATTCTCTCCTTGAAGTACTGCTCTCTCCTTTCTGGTACTCTGTTCCATGAACTCTGGCTCCCTTAGTCTTTCTAGACTCTCAGCCTCATCTTCTCATCTAAGGGACTCCTCCATGTTCTGCCTCATTTCATCTTTTCTGCACCACTGCATGGAAATTCTCTCAAGGCTGTCATAGAGCCTCCCTTTTTTGTTTCCTGAATCTCTGTTATCTGGTGTCTAAATATCTTGAAAATAGTTTCTTTTTTTCCCCTTAGGTTATTTCAGGGTGGAGGAGATGCTAAATCCAGTCCCTCTTGCACCATTTTTGGCGGAAAAGAAGTCTGCCCAAAAGGTTTTGAGAGATGATTAAACCAGTTGGGACACGACCTCTTACATGGACTTTTTTTTTTTACAACAGATATTTTTGTTAGTATTTAAATTCATGATAAATTTCTTGGTCTAAGTTAGTTTTCTTTCACCCTTACAGCTTGCCTCTGAATATTGATTTGCTAGATAGTCCAGACTTATTGGAAACAACCATTGATGATGTAATTGGGGCACCTGATACTCTGGAAGTACCCCAACCACCAGATGAAGTTAACATAGTCACCAGGCAAACTGGATTGGAAGGAACTAAAGAGGAATGCGGGAGTAAGTAATGTTCTATGTAACATCAGGGACAACTTCTTATTTCACAACTCTTAGCTATTTAAATCTGTTCCTTCAAGAATATTTTATGCAATAGTTGAATTTTAAAATTTAATGAAGAATAGTTATGCCTTCTTCTTGGCTTGAGGGTCCATTGAAATAGTTAAGATCACATAATTAGGACGATTAAACATTTGTAACATTTATAAGTCATTAAACATTCATGAATTTTCAGACTTGCTTTTTACTTTGTTTCTTGGGTGAAAATTAAGAGAAAAAAGGTTTCTGAAAGATTTTCTATAGCACAGGATTTAATAAATGTTGGGATATTCCATTGGCTCCTCGAAAGTATTTTGTTATTAATGAGGGGTGTTGTTGCCTGGACCTGCAAAAATGCATAATCCAGGAAGAGTGCTGCTTTTCTTAGTTTTTTGAAAGGTTAAAAGGGAACAATGAGTTGCATATTGAAAATTTCTATGGATTTGTGAATTTGATTTGATAATAAAGCATAGCCTGCCTTTAAATAGGAGCTTTCTGTTGAATCTCAGTGTAGTATGTGTTCATTTAAAAGCACCTTATATTTATGTGGCTATTGCCAATTTTGATTTCTATCACTAAAGTCAGACACCATCTTTAAACAACTCATATGGAACTGCCAGTGAGTATGCTGCTGTCTCTGAAGAGCATAGAATACAGCAATAGTATGTAGTGATTTAGAATACAAAGTGTTAATGAAAAGTTACTCAGGGCTTCTGGTTAACAGAACATGCTTAAGTACTACTGGTAACTGGCTTTAAAAATTTATTCCTTTGTTCCTTAAGTAATCACTACAAATAGGCAGTGAAGCAAATATTCTTAGCCAGAAGGAGGACCAGTTTAATACCGAGTATTTCCAGGGTTAAAAAAAAACAGTCTTCCTTATAGAGGTGGTAATATTGGTTTTATATATACGTTCCATTTTGTATCCATTATACGAATGCAAAAAAAATGTTCCCTCTCTTTCAGTGCTGCCATAGCATAGTGTTAGCAAACCGCATTTATTTAGCATATACTTTCCAGGAAATTGTTTTGGTTTTAGAGAACATAGTAGGATGAACTAGGAAAATGCCTAGGAAAGAAAGGAGCAAGTAAAATGTAGTAACTCTCCAAATATTTGAAAGCCTGATATATCAAGGAAATTATTTTATGGTGCTTTATTGGTGAATCTTGGACCAGCAACTTCAAAGGATAGGGAAGCAGATTTAAAATCGGTATAGAGGAGACTTAAGAATCTTTCTGCCATATATCAGAAATAGATACCTAATAGTAAGTGAGCCCCCTCATTACAGAAGTTACTCAAGTAGAGCGTAAATGACATGGAAGTTGTGGTAGAAGAAATTATTGTGTAGTGTGGAGGTTTCATTAATAAGACTTAGTTCAGATTTATAACATTTGTTCAAAGTCATTCAGTGAAAATAATTAGAGTGTTCTGATATTAAGAATTAAGGTCTTATAATGCTGGTATCCAATTTATTCTGTATTTTCTTTTGGCTATAATGTCAAAATCTTGATTCACATGGGTAAGTAGTTTATTTATAATTAGTAACTTTAAAAAAAATAGCTTATCCTATTATTTTAGGATTTTCCTCAGCCAAACGGAAGTAATGCCAGAAGCTTTATTTCAACCAGAAAACCCCCCAAAACCCTTTTTGGGGTTTTACTTTTGGGGGGTATTTATTGGCATAAGCTATTTGTAGTCTCAACATCATTATGTTAAAATTTAGTATTGCATAATTTGAAGCATTAAGAAAACCAGAAGGGGAAAAAAAACACAAAACCAGGAGATGGCAATTAAGTATGTAAATGGAGGCACCTGGGTGGCTCAGTTGATTAGATTTCTGACCTTTTTTTTTTTTTTTTTTTTAAGATTTTATTCATTTATTGGACAGAGAGAGACACAGCAAGAGAGGGAACACCAGCAGGGGTAGTGGGAGAGGGAGAATCAGGCTTCCCGCTGAACTGGGAACCTGATGCAGGGTTCCATCCCAGGACTCTGGGATCATGACCTGAGCCAAAGGCAGAAACTTAATGACTGAGCCACCCAGGTGCGCCAAGTTTCTGACTCTTGATTTCGGCTCAGGTCATGATCTTACCTGAGATCGAGCTCCACGCTGGGTGTGGAGCCTGCTTAATATTCTCTCCCTGCCCTTCCCCTTTCCCCCTCTTAAAAAGAAGTATGTAAACGAGTATGGAAGATTTTGTGAAGATCAGTGTTGAATTCATGATTCTCAGTTTTGTACATTAAAATTACCTGGAAAGTTTTAAGAACTACCAGTACCAGAAAACTACCTCTGGAAATTCTGTTATCATGGTTTTAGGATCAGCTCTGGGAATCAGTATTCCTTAAAAGCTCCACGTCTGATTCTAATGTGTAGCCAAGAGAGGGATCCACGGAGTTAATTAATGGACACTTTTATAAGAACTCTTTGACGAGGAGAAAATGATTTCATAGTTTTTCCCTCCCTTTTACTGGATTAAATACAAATTACTAGGCATTCAACACCTTTTTTTTTTTGTCAAGTGACAGTGTAAAAATTTAAACTCATACCGGGGCGCCTGGGTGGCACAGCGGTTAAGCGTCTGCCTTCGGCTCAGGGCGTGATCTCAGTGTTCTGGGATCGAGCCCCACATCAGGCTCCTCTGCTATGAGCCTGCTTCTTCCTCTCCCACTCCCCCTGCTTGTGTTCCCTCTCTCGCTGGCTGTCTCTATCTCTGTCAAATAAATAAATAAAATCTTAAAAAAAAAAAAAATTTAAACTCATACCAAATTCATCCATGCACGATAAGATTATTAGAGTGGTTAATTTTTTTTTTTTTTTTGAAGATTTTTTTTGTTGGGTGCCTGGGTGGCTCAGTCAGCTAAAGCATCTGCCTTCAGTTCAGGTCATGATCATAGGGTCCTGGAATTGAGTCCCACATCACGTTCTCTGCTCTGCAGGGAGTCTGCTTCTCCCTCTGCCCCTCCCTCTGCCCCTCCCTCCACTCGTTCTCTCTCTCTCTCTCAAAGAAATAAATAAAAATCTTTTTAAAAAATATTTATTTGAGAAAGAGAATAAGTGAGGGGAAGGGCAGATGGAGAGGGAGAAGCAGGCTCCCTAGGGAGAAGCAGGCTTCCCAGTGAACAGTGAGCCCAATGCAGGGCTCCATCCCAGAACCCCGGGATCATGACCTGAGCCAAAGGCATACACTTAACCTACTGAGCCACCCAGGCGCCTCTAGAGTGGTTAATTTAAATAGAGTTCATTTAAAGCTGAATTGTATTTAATATATTATCTTTTCAATGGTTGGAGAAATTTATTTGTAAATAAATTTATTTTGCAGCTAGGCAGAACATTATAAAGACAAAAGGCTTGTCCGGCATTACATCTTGTGTTATCAATACATACTCTGTTTAATCAGTGAATGAATAAATGTATGTCCTTCACCTATTTGCTCCACAGAAGTGTAGTTTTAGGCAGTGTATAGTCAGGGCCAAGGAAAGGCAGTGGCAAAGTACTGAGGTTTGACGGGAGGAGCTTGCATTGGGGTTATGGAAGGATCTTGTCACAGGTGTTCTCTGCCTTTTTTGGGTATATTTTGGCTTGTAAGACTTCTTAACCACACATGCTATTGAGATTCCATATCTAGTGGCTTTCTACTAGTGGTGTAAATACAAGGCAATGTTCCTATAATTTAGGTTAACTCCTAAATTAATAGTTACCTGGTTGTGGAAAGAAAATATATTTATCCTGTGGTCTTATGAATTATTCCATTTAATTTTTGGTAACTGGTATTGGGAAAAAAACTTAAGTTTATTCCTTCACACAGCTGTGACAGCCTGGCAGACTAAGAGGCCGTGTTGCCATTTTTTTTCCAGCATTAAAAGATGCCTCACAGAAGCTCAAACACCTCCAGATGGAAAGTGGTCCATTGCCGTCTTCTCGTCCCAACATTGATGTCAACATCAACAGTCAGGTATTCAGATTTCTCCTTTGTATGCCTGCACACATCTCCAGACCTCCTAGAAATCCCTGCTTTCCAAAGCTGATACTTTCTCTTTCCTTTTTCTGGGGAATGTGTGTGTGCCAACTTCTTTCAGACCTATTTCAAAGGCACAATTCATGGATGTTCAGGAGGAAAGGAGGAAACTCGGGCAGTGATAGGAACTGTAAGGTCATGTCCTGAGTGTTTTTCAACATTCATGCAAAGTGTTGTGGCTGCTTTAAACTTGTTATTTTGATTTAGCCCATCCTTTTCCTAATTCTGTTCAATAGGTCTTGATGTAGTTGTAGATTCTGTAATTTCAAAATTATAGAAGGATTTGAGGCACTTGGGTGGCTCCGTTGGTTGAGCATCTGACTCTCGGTTTCGGCTCAGGTCGTGATCTCGGTGTCCTGGGATCAAGTCTGGCAGTAAGTGGGGAGTTTGCTTGAGATTCTTTCCTCTCGCTCGGTTCCTTCCCCCCCACACCCTGAGTGCACTCTCTCTGTCTCTCTCAAATAAATAAAAATAAAATTACAGAAGGATTTGTTTGAGAGGGAGCTGCTGTGTCATATAAACAGGGAAGAGAATGGAACTTGAGATGCTTCAGCTTTGTCCTTCATAACTTTCACCACCCTGTGCCCTTGGAGTTTTAGGTGTGGGGTGGGGGGGTGCATACCAATTTAACCAATTAAACTTAAGTTAATTGTTTGAGTATAATTCAAAATTTTTCTTAAATAACTTAGAGGGATAATTAAAGTAGAATGAGATAAAAATAATTCATTGTGTCTACTACTAGATGTCCCTACTAAATGGAAGAGTAAATTTTAGATAATGATCTAGAGACACCCTTTTCCCCTATATATAGACAACAGATAACAAGGATCTATTGGATGAGTTTTGTTTTGATCTTAAAGAGGACAAGGAACCAGCTGATTTGCAGTGTTGTTTCATCCTTGGATAACTAACTGGATTTCTTCAGAGACCAGTACGATGTAAAGAGTGATTTTCTTCTTTCTTGTCATTGGTCAAGCTGTCCTTTTGAATCCAGGTTGTTTTTTTTTTCTTTTTCTAATATGTTTTTGCTTAGAAATGTCTTTTAGAAGCTGATTAAATTCCAGAAAGACTTTCATTTTCCTTTTTTTTTTTTTAAAGATTATTTTTTTGTCATTGAGAGAGAGTGAGATAGTACAAGCAGGGGGAGTGGCAGGCAGAGGGAGAAGCAGACTCCCTGCAGAGCAGGGAACCTGATGTGGGACTCAATTCTAGGACCCTATGATCGTGACCTGAGCCGAAGGCAGATGCTTAGCCAACTGAGCCACCCAGGCATCCTAAGACTTTCATTTTCATGACTGTTCAATATTTTTCAATTATATTTGTGTGTTTGCTTTCATATTGTCAGTTGTTTTACTATCTCTGTAGGTAGAGGAATACAGGGTCAGAGACAGAAGAGTTAATTGAAAACTTTAGATGAGAGCTTTAGATGGTTAACAATTAGAGAAAAATTTAATGGAGGACTGGAATGATCTTGAAGGAGAATGATGACTGGTGAATCTTGGTGGGCATAAGGTGGGGGAAAAGGAGTGATTGTCTGTGACACTGGAAGGGAGGTCATGGAAATCCACTGAGCAGCTGTGTGTTTCTTTTCTAAAATTCCCTGCATGTCTCGTTATAATATAACTGAGCCTCCAAAGCAGAGAATCTGTTCAGTTACTCTTGTAGCCTTGAAAAAAGAGGAGTGTGGGTTCAGGATAGGAAAGGGAGTGTAAGAGTGGGTTAGGTAAAGGAGAGTGTGCCATCAAGGAACATTCTGGGCTTCACATAGCTAGGAAAAATAATAGCTAATATTTAGTGAGAGCTTATTCAGTGGCAGGCAGGAATAACAAGAAAGAACTCAGTGTTGTACTAAAAACTAAGAGACATCTGACGGCCTTACCTTATGTCTTTACAACCAGAGTGTTGTATAAATGTTGATTCATGTTTTATTTATATGACACACATTTTTAATCCAGTTTGATTTCTCTACCTCTACCATCAGTAGTTCATGTTTGCTTAGGGAATGCAAATTAATCTTAATAATCAGCTTTACTAAGTGCAGTAATCTTAGGATGAAAAACCTGAAAATAAAATACATTGTTCTAAAGCAAAGTATCAGTTTTGGATGATTAGCTCTTAAGGATTGTATAACCAAGAAGCTCTAAGCCATGTTAGGTTTAGACTAGCACTACTGGCAGCAGAGTTGACCTCACACTCATGTCTTGAGATCCTGTTTTAGAGGGATCTCATGCCATGTGAGTCCTGCGTTATCCAGGATTGATGCAGTCACTTGATGTTCTAATACACTGTTGATTCAGGTCTACAAACGTGTTTATTGTTTACTTTTTATAAGATAAACCAATGAGGGGCACCTGGGTGCCTCAGTCGGTTAGGCATCTGCCTTTGGCTCAGATCATGATCCTGGAGTCCTGGGATCAAGCCCTGCATTGGGCTCCCTGCTCATCGGGGAGTCTGCTTCTCCCTTTGCCCCTCATCCTGCTTGTGCTCTCTCTCTAATAAATAAATAAAATCTTAAAAAAAAAAAAACCAAAAACCTTTGTGTATATTTAGTAAAAATATAAGGCAAACTGTGTCTAATCTTCTAAAGCAGAATTCCTAACTTGCAGATAATGAATCTATTTATGAATAATTATGAGGAAGACCTTAAACTCTATAAAATTGAATATGTTATTTATATATATATATATATTTTTTTTTTAAGAATTTGTTTATTTGACGGAGAGAAAGCACAAGCAGGCAGAGCAGCAGGCAGAGGAAGAGAGAGAAGCAGACTCCCTGCTGAGCAGGGAGCCTGATGTAGGGCTTGATCCCAGGACCCTGAGATGACCTGAGCCACCCAGGTGCCCCTTGAATACGTATTCTTGTCATTGATTCATTCATATATTTTTTTCTAGAAAGTGTATTCTCATTTTGTTAAATTCTTAAAACGGTCCATGACTAAAAAAAGAATGAACCATCACCAACCTTGAAACAACTCCTTGCATCCCTCCAAGGTACTAAAAAGAACTTTACTTTGGTTAAAAGTTTTGTGGATATATTTTTTAATCCAACCGTTTCAGTGTTGGATCTCTCAGAATTAGGACCTCTTGTTAAAAAAATGTACCATGTTTCTTTTAGATTTTACTGTTTACACTATTTCTTCACCTTGGTTGTTTGACTGTATAAGTACGCTGCTGAAAGATGTTCACATTTCCCAGCCAAGATTGTTCTAAGAGTGGTTTCAAGTGTGCATCTGGTGGCATTCTGCCTGGAATTTAGGCAGACTCTGGACCAACTTTAGTCTCTCACATAAACTCTCCTATCAGCTGACTGACAGCCAGGAGTACTCTACAGTAAAGTTGGGGTAGCCACAGTCATTTCAGATCCGGTCTCATTTGGGGTATTTAGGAATCAGGGTGTCCTTTTAATTCTTTTGGTCATTGTTTGCCACATTTTGGCCATCCAAGGCAGTCATATCAGCAGCATAGTAACTGGCTGCCACTGGAATTATGTGCTGTAATAAAATGAAGTGAAAATATTTTAAAGCTGTTACACTGAACTTGTATTTCAGTAATTTTTTTATGTACTCATACATCATAATTGTAGAGAGTAGATTTAAAGAAGCAGGAAATTTTAAATCTTCCATTATTCTCTACTAAGAGATAACTACAGTAAACATTTTTAAGATAAATATTCTAAACATTTAAATGTGATATGTGTAAGTATTTCCAAATATTTAAATGTGTATTTTTAAAAATAAAAGTACAGTGACAGTGCTTTTTAAAACTAATCAATTATAAACATCTTTCTTTATTTTGAGGACATATTACGGACAGTAGTTAAATTGTGTCATCATTATGTTTACTCAGTTACCTGTTGGACATTTATATTATTGCTAATTTTCACTGTCATCATCAATGCTGTGAAAAACAACCTTCAAAATAAATATCTGCCATCATCTGATTATTTTCCTGGAAAGGAAGTAGTATGTTAAAGTACAGGCAGTTTTAAAGCCTTTATACTTTTGCAGAAATTGAAAGATGGTAACAATATATACTTTTACCTATGATGTGTATTGAATTCTTGTTTATGTTTGTAATATAGACAGAAAAAGAAATCTCTGCTTATGTCCAGAGGCAGGTTGCTCTGAGAATCCTATAATGTGCAAATATAAATAATTAACAAGTAATTTCAACTCTGCAACATAATTGACTCTGAAAAGAAAATGTCAAAGTATTTGAATTAGCCATGATTTTCCCCAGCTTTATTGAGATATAATTGACAAATAAAATTGTAATATATTTAAGGAATACAACATGAAGATTTGATACACATATACATTGTGAAATGATTTCTACAATTGAATTAATCAATATATCCATCACCTCATATAGTTGCCATTTTGTTTTGGGTTTTGGTAAGAATGCTTAGAATCTACTCTCTAAGCAAATTTCAAGTATACGGAACAGATGATTAGCTATAGCCACCATGCTCTATATTAGATCCTCAGAATTTAATTCGTGTTATAACTGAAAGTTTGTACCTTTTTACTAGGCTTTACCTATTTTCCCACCCCCAAGCCCCTGGCAACCACCATTCTACTTTCTGTTTCTGAGTTGGATTTTTGTTTGTTAATTTCCACTTGTAAGTAATACCATGCAGTATTTGTCATTCTCTGACTTGTTTCACTTAGCATAATGCCCTCCAGCTTCATCCATCTTGTTGTAAATGGCAGAGTTTCCTTCTTTTTTTTAAATTGAAGTATAGTTGACTTGCAATTTTATATTAGTTTCAAATGTATAGCAGTGATTCTACAATTACATGCATTATGAAATGCTCCCCGTCAGTGTAGTTACTATCTGTCACAATACAAAGTTATTACAGTATTTGACTATGCTCCCTATGCTAAGATTTCCTTGTCTTTAAAGGTAAATAATATTCCATATATACATATAAACTCACCACATTTTTAATCCATCATCTTTTGATGGTTGTTTAAGTTGTTTCTGTATCTTGGCTACTGTGCATAATACTGCAGTGAACATGGGAGAGCAGAAATCTATTCAAAATAGTGATTTTGTTTCCTTTGAATATATACCCAGAAGTGGGATTGCTGGGTCACACCATATGAACTAACTATGATTGAAAAAAGGACCTAGGGACTTCCTTCAATTAATAGGAATCATTCTGAAGACGAGGCAGTCACAGGCATTAGAGTTTAGTCCAAAGCAGTGGTTCTTAGACTTGGATGTGTATTAGAATCACATAAGGAAGCTCCTCCAACATTGAGATTTTAGGGTCCCAACCAGAGGCTGATGTGTGGAAACCACACTGAGAAACACCAAATTAGAATAAACACATTAATTCAGTCTTTCAAATCTGAAAGAATGGTGTGGTGTGTCATCCCATACATGCCAGCTAGCCTGTTTTATAGAACAGAAGCTGTGTCTAAGACTAAGAAAATGTTTAGAGTGAGTTTGTTGTTTAGACCAGCCTTAAATACAAGCACAGAATAGTATTGATAATTGTTGTTCTTGTTGTTTTAATTCATTTTAAGTGTCAGTTGTAGTGTAGATAATTTAAAGTACTTTTTTTTTATGTGGGGCTTAAACTCACGACCCTGAAAATCAAGACCAGAACCGAGGTCAAGAGCCAGATGCTTAACCAACTGAGCTATCCAGGCGCCCCTAAACTTCTTAATTTGCTTTGTTCCATTTATTTCTTTTCATAATGGTTTATTTATATTGTTTTCATTGTGACCTTTACTAACTGGACTTGTGCTTTGTTCTGTCATTTTCATAGTCTGTACCTGAGAGTGACTGTGGCTATATACCATAATTCCAAACAAAATCATCTACCTGGTGACAGCTCCAGAATTGCAAGGATTATTAGCCTGTGTAGGGCCTAACCTAAAATCCAGTTGAATTACAACAAACAGCACATGTTTTCCATGTGTGATTTCATTCAGGCATTTGTCCTGAATGTGATGTAGTCAGTTATTCAGTTGCTTTAAAACAGGACATTAAGCTAGATGATTTCTAGAGATCCCTACCAATTCATATTTCGTTATTGTGATTATTGTGCCTTAGTTTGAAACTGCATGTGGGAGGTGACTATTCTTGGAACAGCATATGACTATTTAAGACACGTGATTTCCTGGTTGTCTGAATATGAACTTTCGTCAGCCCCTTTCCTATTTCCATATAACTATAGCCCATCAGAGTTGCTTACGGTATATTTTTAATATCTAGGAGGAGGTGGTGAAGTTGACTGAGAAATGTCTTAATAATGCCATTGAGAGCCCAGGATTGAATGCCAGGAGAGTTCCTCCTGACTTGAAGAGTAACATTTTGAAGGCTCAAGTAGAAGCAGTGCATAAGGTAAGCTGCCTTTAATGGAGGTAGTCCTGATGAAGGGAAAAGAACATGGAACTTAAGGCTGAGAGATCCAAAGACACATAAAGTGCATGCGTGTTAAAGAAGAGTGACCTAGCTAGTGATTGGAGATAGAGAGTAGTACCCAGACACATGCTCAAGCTGGCAGAATGCCTTCCTGAGTCTGAGTACAAGCTAGATTAAGAGGGGAGAGTCATGGGATAAAAAGTTGAAAATAAAGACCCTCTAGGGCATAAGAAGTTTTGTTTTGTTTTTTTTAAGTCAAATTCCTATAGAAGCAAGTTCCTAATCTTTGCCCCTTTAATAGCCAGAAAATCTAATGACTTTGAAGTTCCTATTAACACTAAGTCTGTGGTTTTAGGTCTTTCTTTAGCAGTCTGCTATTTCCCACCACCCATCTGCCCTCGGTTTGACAGAGTTGTATGTCACAAGAATGACAGTAACAAGGTGAAAAAGAGTTGGCTGTGACATTGTGAAAGATGCAGTGGGGAGGGAGCAGCCCCCATGAAGTTTATGGCATCCATGTTCTCAAAGTCAGTTTTTCCTTGGTGCTCCCTAACTTTCAGACTTATCCTCCATACTAAAATCAGGACAGAAGCCCATCTCACCAAATCATGTTATCAACTAGAATTTCAAAATATCCTATTGTTGAGGAGATGCATTTTCCCCTTCTGTCCCCAAGCACAAGCCTTGAAGAGAACCTGAGATGACTTGTGGAATATTGTTTTTGCCTTCGTTATCTATCCTCTCCCCTCAGTATAAACATATAACATAATATTTGCCTATAAAAGTAAATGTAAAATATGACAATACAGTCTGGAATCAGACAGCTTGAGTTTGAATCCCATCTCTAGTCTACCACATACTAGTGTTGTGACTTGGCAAGTTAGTTTCTCTGAGCGTCAGTTTAACTATGTTTAAGAAAAAATATTGGTAGTACCTACCTTAAGGTGGGTTACAAGGATAAAATAATACATGTAAATGACACGGAACAGTGAGTATCTGGCACATGAAGAGCATTTAATTAAGTGTTGGAATCCCCAGTGTTGAAGCTTATTATATTAGCAATAGTAATTGTTGTCACTACCTTACGTTTCATTTACACTTTTGGATTTTTCTTGACTTGAGGAAGAAAAAAATAACTTGAATAGCCCTAAAATAAAGAGATTTTATTTTATGGTTAGAAACCTTCCCATGAAGAAAAATCCAGGACCAAATGCCTTCATTGTTGAAATCTACTAAGCTTTTAAGGAAGAAATAAGATCCCACACTAACTCTTTTAGAAAATAGAAAAGGAGGGAGCACTTCCCACCTCATTTGCTAATACTAGTATTACCCTAGTACGAAAGCCAGAAAAAGATTTCATATGAAAAGAAACTATAGACCAATATCCCTCTTGTACATAGACTCAAAAATCCTTAACAAAATAGACCAAGTAGCATTCACCTCAGGAAAAAAGTTGGTTTATCCTTCAAAAACCACTATAGTTCACCATATTAAAAAGTAAATTATCTCAATTCATATGGAAAAGGCACTTCACAGAAATCAGTACCCATTTGTGATAAATGCTCACAGCAAACTAGAAACAGAATGGAGCATCTTCAGCCTAATAAAGAGCATCAGTGAAAAAATCTACAACTAGCATTACACTTCATGCTGAAAAACACGTTCACTGAAATGGCCAGTATTAAAAACTGACCATCCCTGTGTTGGCAGTGATGGAGCTCCTGCAGTGCACATTGCTGGTAAGAATATAAAATGTTTATAAGCACTTTAAGAAGAATTTGGCAATGTATTAAACATATACTTCCCACATGACCACACAGGTCCACTCCGAGGTATTTATCCAAGAGAAATGAAAACATAGATTCACACAGATATTAGTACATGGATGTTCCTAGCAGCATTATTTGAAATAACTAAAAACTAGAAACAACCCAGATGTCCATCAGCAGGTAAACAAAAACAAATTGTGAACTGTCCATTCAGTGGAATGCTACTCAGCACATAAAAAGGAATGAATTGGTGATACATGCAGCACCATGGGTGAATCTCAAGACATCATGCCATTCTAAAGAGATGGACACTAAGGATAGGTATTGTGATTCCATTTATGTGAAACTATAAAACATAATGCTCACTGTTTGCCATGAGTAAGGGTTTTGGTGGGGTTGCATTGGCCTCAAGGCACGTTGTGGAGTAGTGAAAATGTTGCCCATGGTGACTTCGGTGTTGGTTATGCACCTGTATAAATTTTTCAGAATTCATCAAACCCTACATTAAAAATGTGTGCATTTTACTGTATGTAAATGACACCTCAGTAAAGTTAAAGGAAAAAACTGACCCCTTCAGAAAAATATTTTAGAATTTCCTCCTAACATATTCCTGTGTTCAGGGAAAAATAAAAAGCCAGATACACTGCTTAACATCTCTTTCTTCTTTTCATCATGTAAATTCCAAAAATTCTGGCATTGAATCTTTTGGGATTCTGTATATGTTGACTAACACACCATGGTGTCTTAAATAAGTGAGAGCTGTCTAGTAAAGGGTGTAAATTTGTGTACTATTGAAGTGGAAGTGTGGATTGTTAATTTGGGAATGGGATAGGACCGTACTAGGTGTAGTACTGATACTTCCATAGACAAGGTATGATTGCCTCTGGAATTGAAGCAAAGTGATATTTCTGTTTTTACTGGAAAGAAGTATAAATTTCTTGTTACTTTAATATCCTCAACAAATATTTAATTTTTTATGATTTCATTTTCTTAGGTTACAAGAGAAGATAGCTTATTAAGTCATAAAAATGCCAATGTTCAGGATGCTGCCACAACCAGGTACAGTACTGGGTTAGACGGAATTAAATTGATGTTCTTCTCCTCTTAACTTTTTTTGATCTTAACTCGTTTTTGGTCTCTTTTCCTCTTCTTCAGTGTATCACCACATAATTGCAGGCTATCTATTTGAAAGATAACTTGAATTCACTCTTCTATCCATTACATAGCTGCTTACTACCTTGTTTTAGATTATCTGGAGGTATTTCTAATTTGTCTCTCTACATTCTCATTCTTTTACTGAATCAAACTGCAGAGCAAAAGCAATCTTTAAAGGTGTTTTTAATCTTATACATGGTGAAGAATGTATATTTTTTCTCTTAATTCTAGTGCCATCCTGTTATCACAGTGGCATCATTCTTACAAACTTTCTTATGGGCCCTCGCACTATTCGAGTAAATTTATTTGCTGTTCTGTCCAAGTCCCTTCTGTGCCTCTCTTTTCTTTAACCAGGGTAAAACTGGAATTACAATTTAACCTTTTAATTAATTGCAGTAAGTCAGTTGGCCCACAACATTTTTATTAGAGCCTTTTAGAACTTCATCAAAAAAAAATTTATTTTTGCCAATAGGAGGATAATGGGGATGGGACTGCTTCAGTGCATTGAACTCTTAAAGCTGGAAGGAACCAAGAATGTACTCCAACTTCTAGATTTGCTTTTCTGAATGGCTGTTGATATTTTGAATGATCTATTTTTCCCTCTAGGATTTGAAGTGTATTCTTTAAGATATCCTTAAGTTCTTGTTTAAACTTGGGTCTATTTCTGGACCTTTTCCTTTTCTATAATCTGTTTTGTTCCCATGCCATACAACACTGTAAAGAAATTACTGTACCCCCCCGTTTTAAAAAAAGATTTTATTTATTTATTTGAGAGAGAACTAGAGAGAGCATGAGTAGGGGGAAGGGCAGAGGGAGAGGGAGAAGTAGACTCCCTGCTGGGCAGGGAGACCATTGCAGGGCTCAACCCCAGGACCCCAAGATCATGACCCCAAGCTGAAGGCAGCTGCTTAACTGACTGAGCCACCCAGTTGCCCCTACTGTACCCCCTTTTTAAAAAAGGAAATATTTCAAGCATAGAGAAAACTGTGGAGATTATATATTATCTGTATACCACATATCAAGCTTTGTAACATCTTCACATTTTGCTGTAGTTGATTTAGACCATTTTTCTTTTATCTTTTTTTATTGAGTTGTAATTCCCATAGCATAATGTTTTCCCTTTATAAGTATACAATTCTGTGCTTTTTAGTACATTGACAAAGTTTTGCACCATTACCACTGTCTAATTCCATAACATTTACATCACCTCTAAAAGAAACACCACACCCATTGCAGTCTGTCCACATGCTGGATTTGCCTACTTTGGACAGTTCATATAAATGGAATCACATAATATGTGGCCTTTTGTATCTGGCTTCTTTCATTTAACATAATGTTTTTGTGGTTGATCCATATTGTATCATGTATTGGTACTTCATTCCTCTTTAGGTCTGAATAATATTCCATTGTATTAGCTATTCCACATTTTGTTTATCCATATATGAATTGATAGACATTTGTGTTGTTCCCACTTTTTGACTGTTATGCTATGCTATGAATATTCACGTACAAGAATTTTTGTAGACATACTTTCAACTCTCTATATACTCAGGAGGGTTATTGCGGAGTTAGTTATGTAGTAACTCTATGTTTAACTTTTTGAGGAATTGCCTAACTCTCTTCCAATACAGCTACAATGTTTTCCGTTCCCACCAGCAATGTATGTGGGTACCAGTTTCTCCACATCCTTTGCAATGCTCATTATTCTCCATCTTTAAAATTACAGCCATCCTAGAGAGCATGAAGCATGTCTCATTGTGGTTTTGATTTTCATTTACCTGAAGAACTAATGTTGAACGTCTTTTCTACTTTGGAGAAATGGCTATTCAGATCATTTATTTTTGTAGTTAACAGCTTTATTGAGATAAAATTTAAATACTATGCAGTTCACCCATTTAAAGTATATAATTCAGTGGTTTTTGTTTTGACATATCTGAATTTTTAAAAATATCCATATTTCCTTCATTTTAACTCTCATTACATGAGTCAATCACAGTTTATTCACTGTTTTATTAATGGGCCAGTATTTATTCCAAATTGACGTTGTACATGTTCTTCCATACGCGTGTTGTGAGGATTTTTTTAGGGTGTATACCTGGGAGTGAAAGTGCTGGGTCATAACACGCACTGAGCAGAATGGTTGCAGAAGCTTTTCATCTCTTTCTTCCTCTGTTTCGCAGCAGTGTAAATTATACATGACTAATCTTTTCTCGAAGGGTTGGGAGAATTCATTGTAAGACGTATTTCACTCCTTTTAATGCTCATTTTTTCTTATATTGAGTCCTTTCCTCTGAGCTGTTGCTTCTTTCTGAAGCACAAAGTTATTTTTTCTCTCTTTTACACTTTACTGCTTATTCTTGAAGTTCTGCATTTTCATTACTGTCTAAGAATAGGTTTTTGTTTTGTTTTTAATTTGTTAGTATTCAGGGTGGCCTTTCAATCTGAAGACCCATATATGTCTTTTTTCAGTTCTGGAAAATCATAAGCCATTATCTTTTTGAATGTCAAGTATCCATTAGTTGAAACATCATGATCATTTCTCTGTTTCTCATAACTGTCCCTTCTTATTTTTCATCTCTTTGTCTCTTTTTGCCTTACTGTTTTGCATGAAACAGTCCTAGCTTCCACCTCACTAATTATGTCTGACTTTTTCAATCTAGGATTTATTTCTCATTTTTTCTCATTCTCCTTGTAGGCTTCAGGACCTGCTCCTGTTTGCACACTTTTCAGCAATATTAGGAAGGACTGGGATTTCCTACTGCGTGTGTTAATCTTGGTGGATGATGGTCTTTGGCTCTAGATTTCCCCCCTTTCCTCCCAGGTGTTGAAGCCCTCTGTGAGACTGCTCCTGTTCTTGTTATTCTTATCTGGGATTAGACACCATTGTGATTCCTGCTGCCAGGCCTAGTAACAGATTCTCTGGCATCCTGTCACCTGGCTAGTCCTGTTGTAATATCTGAAGCATTCTAGGTGTTGCTTCTGACTTCTGCAGCACAGCTCACCAACCTGTGTCCTTAGATGGTGGCTTGTCCCTATGGTTTTCTGACCGTTCTCCCATATCTCAGGTATTCTGGTTAGTTTCTAGTCCACTGAGCTTTCCCATTCATGTATTTGATAACAGCTTTTAAAAATCATTCAGTTGATCTATCTTATTTCTGTATCTTTCTTTTTAAGATAAATGTTTTCTGAACTTTCAGTGAAATTTAAAAGGGAAGCAAAATAATCTACCATTTTGATCCATCTGTGAATGAGTCTGGTGTGGATATGAAAACTGTTATTTGGTGGGTGGAGAAGGGTCTCACAAAGTCATATGAATGCAACACTGACTGCTGTCATGCTCCTCACAAATTATCATTTCTTCTTCCTCTACATGAATTATTACTCTTCTTTCTGAAGTCCTTTCTTTGAACAAGTTCCCTATGCCTGTATAGGTGCTCCATGATGTGAATTTATCTTTTTCTTCCAGTGCTGTATTAAATGAGAATGATGTGCCCTTCCCTGAAGATTCTCTTGCTCTGATGCATACCACACCTGCAGCAAATGGTTCTGTTCTTAAGGTAACAACACTTGCTTTTGAAAGTTTCTCCAAGGACTATATTGATTTGAGTCCTGTGGTATAATCACAGACATCAGGTGATTTCTGATTGACACCAGAACTTAAGCTATGAGAAAAGCATTGAGCCTCAGTTCTCTAGAGAGAATCCTATTGCCAAATCTCTCACAAGAGTATCTCAGGGCTTCTTCAGTTTTTCTGTTACTTTGTTGGTCTTTTGTTTTAGGTGGTCTTTGGATTTTTGGTTTTTTGATGCTGGCTATACCTCCCTAGTGTCTCAAACAGTAGATGGCCCATAGTAGGCACTAAAGAAATACTGATTGCTTAAAACAACAGCACCCTATCATTGTATTGCAGTATAACCAGCTCGTTACAGCCGCTGCTTTTCTGCCCCTTGCCACACCCTTACCAGTCCAGAAATCATAGAAACCCAGTTCATTGCCCATTGAATGTTTTAATTTGCAAGTTAAATGAAAAATTATCCTTGCAAATGAATGTTTACCATTTTGCTTTTTAACTACATGGATGCATTAATTATAGAAATTTGCCAAATATTTCATTAAAAAAAAAGTTAGGAATCACTTGTATTCCCACTATCCAAAGACAGTGTATAATTAAGATTTAGGTGTATAATTTTTCAGACTTTTGGGTTTAAAAAATCCAACCTAAAATATCTTCAATCAGGAGCTTCCTTTCTGCTAATTAAAATTCTAAAAAGATATAGTGCCATCTTTGATCATTGAAAATTGAGTGAAACTTATGATTTTTTGGAACAGAGAAGGTCATTTAATCCAAAGATTTATTGCATGTTATAATATGTACCAGACAGCATGCTAGTTTCAAAAATTGAAAAGTTAAACATGGCATCTTTTTTCAAACTGCTTACATTCCACTGGGAGAGAGAATTTTAATACATTGTGGTAGAGATACATACACACTGTTTGGGGGCTATCTGGGAAGGGGTGGCCAAAGAGGAGGGGGATGTGAGAAGTGAGAGAAAATTTTTTAGAACAATTTTTTTCCTATATGTAATTTTTTCCTTTAAATATTTTATTTATTTATTTGGACAGAGAGAGAGAGACAGCCAGTGAGAGAGGGGACACAAGCAGGGGAAGTGGGAGAGGAAGAAGCAGGCTCCCAGCGGAGCATGGAGCCTGATGTGGGGCTTAATCCCAGGACCCTGGGATCACGCCCTGAGCCGAAGGCAGACGCTTAACAACTGAGCCACCCAGGTGCCCCCCTACGTGTGATTAAAATTAGGTTGAATGTTGAGACATAAATAGATTGACCACAGCCTGAAGGCAGATAGATAGAAATAGGATTGTATAAATAAAGGGCCTTTTTTTGTTATGTGTACTACACCCTCGATACTTATTTCTCTTATTTCCAGTTTGGAATTTTATCTTTTATTCTTATTAAATTCTTCCTACCTACCTACTTACCTTCTCTGTCTCTGTCTCTCTCTCTCTCTCTCTTTCTCTGTAGTACAGAGATCCATCTTCCATTAGGTGCTTCAAATACTAATTAAAAAGTATTGATTAACATTTATGGGGGAAGTTCATATTGTACTCTTTTTCAAACAGTGAAGTACCAGTACATCTGGATAAAGAAGTCTTTGGAATTTAGGTGTCTTCTTTATTCACTGTCTCCTGTGCTGAACCTTTTATCTCTCTCTTCCAGTCTAAGAGCTAAGAGCCAGAACAGTCTTAACCCTACCCAAGTTTTATCTCACCAAAAAGAGTAGCTCTCTGTAAATTCACGTAACACTTTATTTTTTTTTTAAGATTTTATTTGTTTATTTGAGAGAGAGAGGGTACGAGCAGGGCGAGAGGCAGGAGAGGAAGAAGCTGACTCCCCACTGAGCAGAGAGCCCAATGTGGGGCTCCATCCCAGGACCCTGAGATCATGACCGGAGCTGAAGGCAAATGCTTAACTGACTGAGCCACCCAGGCGCCCACACATAACACTTTAGCTTTTTCAACTTCTGATTTTGGTTTAGGTTCCCCTCCAAGCAAAGGGGAATCACTATAATAACCATGATTCTTGAGTATCCCTGTTTGTTTAAAGGTTAAAACCAACAAAGGCTGGGTCAGAATTGTAAGTTGAGAGAATATGGAAAAAATTTAGTTTGATGATTAATGAGTCATTCAACAGCTATATATATTTTATCTCTCATAGGATGCTACAGATGAATTGGATGCCTTGCTTTTATCTCTAACTGAGAATCTAATGGACCACACAGTCACACCTCAGGTAAATATGCTTTAAAACAGCAAGGTGGAAAGGAATTTCTGTTTTGAAACATATTCCTGCTACATTCCAATTTTTGCCTTCTTAACCATATAGTAAAACTGTTCATTTAATAAGAGGTCATATTTCAGTAACCACTTAGCCTTGCCTTTCTACTAAAATTTCACCACTTTAAATTTATGTGTCACTGTATAGTAACCACATGTTACTATAAGCCTATTTGTAATTCAACACCATATTAAGTAACATGAGAGGAAGTATATGGGGATAAACATAAAGAGTTGAAACAATAAGGACATAGAGCATAAGAATGGTTGGCATTGAACAGATGGATTGTTATTGCAGTATAGGAGATACTGTGGTGGGTACTGTGACCAAATTATAATACAAATAAGAAACATTTCTTTCCCTCTAGAGACTTCTGTATGGTTGAGATGAAAAGTATACAAACTCATTCAGTGTGTTATGAGTAATATGACAAGAATTGCTGTGGGAGCTAGATCTCATTCTGAAGGCTTGGAAGTACAAATGGTACTTTCTCTGGACCTGGATGTTTGCTTAGATCATTAATTCTTAAACTTGGGTGTGTATCTGTCACCTGGAGGGTGTATTAAAACACAGATTGCTGGGCTCCACCCTCAGTGTTTCTGATTTGGTGTGTGGGGGTTAGGGCCTCAGAAGTTGCATTTCTAGCATGTTCCAGGTGATGTAGATGTGGTCTGAGAACCACCCTTTGGTAACCACTAGCTTAGATCAGTGAACAGAGACTTTACCAAAGGATAAGAATTAATCACAAGTGTAGAAAAGTGAGCAGGCAGAAGACAAAAGGTATAGTGTCAGTATTGAGCCATGATAATCCTTTATAAAGATAAAAGAAGTAACTTCAAAGATTAATGCAAGATGGCCTAAAGCCCAGAGAAGGACTCCCTGGGGCCTAACTCAGAACCATATTCCATGTGCACTCTATCATAAGTGGATACAGGGATGAAAGTCAAACTGATTAAACAACTTTTTTACATCACTGTTATGTTTTCCCTTTCCTGCAAATTTAGAACGCTTTTTTTGTTTGTTTGTTTTAAATCAAGATTTAGAATATCATGCGTTTTAGATTCTGCATATGGGCTCTCTGTTCTGTTACACTTACAGATTTCTGTTATTAGAACTGTAACACTCTTCTAACAACTTTAGCTTTTTAATTGATTTTGATACAGAGTAAGGCAAGACAAGCATCATTATGTAACTGTTCTGTTATTCTTGCTTGTTAATTCTTTCAGAAGATTTTTAGAATAACTTTTTCTAGTCCCACCCCTCCAAAATCCTTTGGATTTTTATTTGTAAATGCATTAAATTCATAAATTAATTTGGGGAAAGAATCGATATATTTATGATAATCTGTGTCTTAGCTAAGAATACGATGTTTTTCTCATTCAAGACTTCCTGTATCTCTTCTTAAACTTTGTCATTATAGCCCCCCAATATAAGTTCTATACTTTACTATTTTCAGATCTTTCCTGCTTTTTTGTGCTATTATTAATGAGATCTTTTTTTAAAAAGTCAGATACCCAAATTAATTATACCTCTCAGTCCATGGCAGACTATCTTCTTAGGTCCATGCAAGGCTTCTCTTTTGTTTGTCTTATTTTATTTCCCTTTGTTCTCCATTCCCCATTTTCCCTAAGGCACCCATTCTACTCTGTTTGCTATATGTACTTCCGGACATCTTTCATATATTCATTTAGATAAACATTTGTGAAAAACAGTATTAAGTTTCCTCAAAAAATTAAAAATAGAATTACCATCTGATCCAGCAATTCTATTACTGGGTATTTACCCAAAGAAAGTGAAAACACTAATTCGAAAAGACATATGCATCCCTGTTTATTGCAGCATTATTTGTGATAGCCAGGATATGGAAGGAACCCAAATATCCGTTGATAGATGAATGGATAAAGAAGATGTGGGCTCTGTGTGTGCGTGTGCATGTGCGTGTGTGCGAGATGGAATATTACTTAGCCATAAAAAGAATGAAATCTTCCCACTTGCAATAATATGGATGGAGCTGGAGGGTATAATGTTAAGTGAAATAAGGCAAACAGAATGACAAATACCATATGATTTCACTCATATGTGGGATTGAAGAAACAAAACAAACGAACAAGGAAAAAAGAGACTAACAATAAGACAGACTTAAATACAGAGAACAAATTGGTGGTCACCAGAGGGGAGTTGTGTGGTTGGATGGATGAAATAGGTGAAGAGGGTAAAGAGTACACTTATGATGAACACTGAGAAATTTATAGAATTGTTGAATCATTGTATTGTACACCTGAAACTAATATAACTTAGAAAAAAATCTTCTTTCATATTTCTTTGAACGTACTGTGGGAGAATTGGGGATAGATACCCACAAGTAGGATTGCTGGGTTGCATGGTTATATGAATAGTAGGTATCGCTCACTGCCTCCAGAATGGCTCCCATAGTTTATAAGTCCTACCCACAGTTTTTCCCTAAGCTGAACTTTATCTGACTTTCTAATATATTCTGTCTTTATGGGTTGGTCTCCTTGTTTCAATTTGCATGGGTTAGATGGTATATTTCCTCCATTATTTTAATGCCGCTTTAGGTTTCCTCTTTGACTGAATCACCTATTTGTATCTTTTTCCCTTTTTTCTGTCAGGTTTCCTGTCTTCTTGATTTCAGGAATTCTTGTATAGTCTAGATATTAATTCCATGTCAATCTTAGATACTAAAAATACTTTCTTCTGATCTGTGTACTAACACATCTGAGGCATCTTTATCACCGTGTCATTTGTGACAGGTAGCAAGGACACTGAGACAACATATGTCTGTCACCGTGGAGGTGGATGAGTAAAATAGGTGTATGTCCTTCACCGAACAGAAACCTTCTATTCTGATGTCACGCATTCTTCATTTTTTTCTCCTTATAGTGTGGGGTTTGGGGTTTGAAAAGATCCTTCCTCGTCTGCCACCCCAACCCCTGAGGTCACAGAGATATTCTTTTCTGTTCGTTTCTATTAGCTTTAATTTTATTTTACCTTTCACATTTAGATTTTAACCAATTTGAATAATATGAGGTTTTGGGGGAGGATGTCAGTTATGGTTTTGATATGACACAAATTTGTATTTATCCATAAAAAGAGACAATTTTCTCAATATTATCTACTAAATGACTCATCCTTTCCCTGTTGGTGTGTTAACTAATCTTTCTGTTGTGTTCCAGTGGGCTCTTTTTCTGCTCTACTACTCTTGTGTTTATTACTCTGGCTTTGTACTGATACCTAGTATATTCTTACTTATAAATTTCAGCATCAGTTTGTCAGATTTCCCCCAAAATTCTGCTGGCATTTAATGGAGTTTATATTAAATTTAGAGATTATTTTGGAGAAAACGGACACTTTTGTAATGTCTTTTCATTTTCATGAACATGATAGATATTTCTGTTTTCTCTCATCTTAGGGTCTCTAAATGTTCTCTGTAAGTCTTCTTTAGATTGTTAGGCTAAATACTTCATGGTTTTGTTACAGTTTTTTGATAATAATGAACAGTTTTTAACTTTTTACTGTTGAACTCAGAAGTTGATTTTGTGTCTAGCATACTTGCTGAATTCTTTCATTAATCAATCTGCTGAGTCTCTTTAATATTCTTTCAGTTTCTAGGGTATGTTTCATACCTGTCAACAGTTATTGATTAATTCACTTCTCATCTATTGCTAAATCTGTCATTTTGTGTATTTTGAAGATATGCTGTGAGGTGCATATATATTAATGGTAATTATACTTTCTCCACCTCCTTTGAGCACTTTGAAGTGTCCTTCCTTGACCCTTTTTTCTCTCTTAATTTCCCTTTTGACTAATATAAAATTGACCCCCTAGCTTTCTTTTAAGTTTATATGGCCTAATATATAATTTCCTATTCTTCTATTTTCAGCCTTTTTGTATCTGTTGATCTTAAGTGGACCTTTTGTGAACAACAGTTTGCTGGATCTTGTTTTTTAAATCTTATTTGAGGATTTCTATCCTCTGATTGTGTTTAATCCATTTATATTTACTGTAATTATGGTTATTATAGGACTTGTTTCTGCCAAACCATTTTTTATTTACCTTTACCATATATTCTCTCTCTCATTCTTCCTTGTATTTCCTATGGTAAAAGTGCATTTTCTTAATTTTGGTGGGAAAGTCATACTTTGTACTTTTTTTCTTCTGGTGCTCACTTATTAATAAGACAGGGACTTACATAAATTTTTTTCTTATCAGAATCTCAGACCACGAGTCTAAGGACTAATCTAAGTTTCTATAAAGTAGGAGAGTCCATTAGCTTATAATTCTACACATAGAAGTAAGGTCTAGAAAATTAAACGTTAAAAAGCTAACGTAACAAAGCCCCTATGAGTCAGGACAATATGAGTGTTTCTATATACATGAATGATAAATTAGAGAATGACCTATATATGAACAGATTTTTTTTTCCTGTGTTACTTTCTTTGTGCTTCTTCATTTGGATTAGTCATAATCCACTGTTCAGGATGCTACCAAGAAAGCTATGATTATTCGTAATGAATTGAAATGTCAGAAAATAAAATGTTAAACTGGATGCTGGGTTGGGGGGTGGGGGAAGTCCTGTTAATAAGGAACCTGAAAGTAGTAGTAGCATTCTTGTAGTAGAACATTTTTAAAGAGATTCTCAAAATTATGACAGTTTCTTAAGTGGTGAGTACGGCATCTGTGTTGTAGAAAAGGATCCTGGATTCAGAGTGCCCGTCAGCTCAGGGGGAGCCATTAATAACTTTCTCCCTCTGCAGTACATTCCATAGTAGAAAACGTTATGAGAATGATTGTGAAAATAAGTCTTCCCTAAAAGTAAACACATATATACAATTTATTTTAGGTATCTTCAACATCCATGATCACACCACGGTGGATTGTACCAGTAAGTTAATGATATTTGCAATTTTTATTTTGGTTACCCTTTTAGAGTGAGGCTGAAAGGATTACCTGACTCTTGTTTTTCCTTAAAGATGTGGGGTCATTCCCAAAGTTCTGTTAACTTAATGGCTTCAAACTAGTGATTTAGCTTTTCTGTTTGTAAAGGCTTAAGGATGCTGACAAAAACAAAAATAAAAATCTGAGGTGAAGGATGGTAAGAAACAAACCAAAGCAGCCCATGACCATCAAAATCCTCTAACTTACTACCACAGTCATTAGGGAAGATGGCTTGGAGCTGATGCCCAGGCCAGTGTTTTCACCTCTGCTCAGGTATTGTGTCTGTCTCCCTCAGCAGAGGAGTGTCCTTTCTAATGGACTGGCAGGAAGTGGACCGTCCTTGGCAGGGAAGGAGGGACATGGTAACAGAGAAGTAATCTCGTTGATTTCTCCCCCAGCACCATTCTTGGTGGATGCTGTGACCAGGTGAGGAAATTATTTCTCCATTGCAGTTCTTAGGCATCTGTTAGGAGGAAAAAATAATAAAATTAATATATTTATAGCAGTAATGTTAGTTCTTCTTTAACTGAACTTAACTGAACCTGGATAAATTTTTTTCTCTATTATTTGGAATAGTGTTTTTCTCTGTTTTCTTGTCAGTAATAATTTTCTACAAAATTATGAAGCCCTTTTTTTTTTTATATGAAGTCCTCATAAATGTTAACATGTTAACAGGCTTATCTTTAAAAATTTATATTTATTTTAGAATTCACTTATGTCTTTTCCTTTAATGCTTTACTATTATGTTGTTCATCCATAAGGTGAAGAGTCATAGATAAGAGTGAGGTAGGAGATTCCCAAGACGAGGGCTGTGAGTGAGACACCTTTTACCACTACTTGTTACAAGTTCATTTCAACATATTGCTTGCTACAAATAGAAGCTGGACTCGAAAGACCTTTTGTTTGGCATGTAGTTCTTCAACTCTTCATTGTTAGAACCAAAACTGTACCTATTTTGCAAAAGATGTACAATTGCCTTCATTCTCACTTCAGCCTTCTTCTTGGTGATGTCTGTTTCTCACATCCTCCTGGTCTTGAGAGTGTTAAGTTAGTTGAAATAGATGCTTTCCTAATTAGAGAAGAAATTTCCTCATTAATTGGAAAAATTATTAGAACTGATTAACTTGGGAAATTAATAGTTTCATTTTAAAATTGTTCTCTTATCTCCACAGTCTTCAAAGTAATATAATCACTCACTCAGCAAACACTTATTGAATGCCTGTTATGTACCAGGCATTGATTTTATCTGGTTTGGCAGCACTGAAGATAGCAGTGAACAAAACAAGCATGGGACTTGCCGTAGGGAACTGACATGTACTTGTCAAATAGCACCATATACAATTTTAATAAGTTATTTTTCTAACCATTTATATGCCTAGTAAATTGCCACTGTATAAATAGAGATTATGTGCAGAGAACCAGGTGATAATGCTTTGTAATTGAGTTTACACAATAAAATATGAGTTCTTAGGACTTCTAAATTAAAAATTACAGATGAAAGAAGAGATTATCTACATTCTTCCCAAGACAAAATAGTCATAGAGGAATTAAAGAGATCAAAAAGATCAAAAAGTAGTACACCTGAAACTTATATAATGTTATATGTCAATCATACCTCAAAAAAAAAAAAAAAAAAGCCAGTGGAATAGAATAGGGTCTAGAAACAAACCTACACATATACAGTTACCTGATTTGTGAAAAAGGGAGGGTGCGGTGCTGTGGGGAAAGGATGGTTTTTTAGTAAATCAGCTGGACAAATTAAATATCCATGTGGGAAAAGATTAATCTTGACCCAACCTGAGACCATACACAAAAATCCATCCTAGATGGATTGCAGATCTAAATGTGAAACATCAAATAATAAAGCTTTTAGAAGAAAATATAAGCAAACATCCTGGAGATCAGGAAAGATTTTTTAAACAGGTCACAAAATGCTTTAGTAACAGGAAAAAATCGGTAACTTGGATTATATCAAGAACTTCTGTTCATAAAAAGAAATAATTTCAAGATCTCAAAAAGGGAAGCCAGAGAGTTAGAGAAAATACTTGCACTTCCTCCCTCCTCTCCCCATTGATCTCTATCTCTCTGTCTTTGACAAAAGAAAGAATCTTTAGAATATATAAAGAGCTCTTGTAAATCAATAAGAAAAAGACAGCTAAATGGAAAAATTGGCAAGACTTGAAAAGGCAGTTCACAAGAGGATATCCAGGTGGTCAATAAGTATACAAGACAGTGTGCAACTTGACTAGTCATTGAGGAATACAAATTCAAACCACCATGGAGTGACCACTGTACACTACCGGAATCGCTGAAGTGAAAAAGACACATAGTATCGAGTGTTGGTGAAGATATGGGACAACTGGAGCTTTTTAAATTGGAATAACCACGTTGGAAATAGGTTTGGCAGTATCTACTACAGCTGAACATGCCCAGTGACTCAGTGATTCTATCATACATCTCCAGTAGAAATACAAATAAATGTCTATGAGAGGACATGTACAAGAATGTTTACAGCAGCTCTATTCACAATAGCCCAAGCTGAAAACTTTCCAAAAGCCCATTAATAGCTACATAAATAGCAATACAGATGAATTGTGTAAACATAATTATGTATATTAGTTTGTTGTGTAACAAATTGCCACATATTTAGCATCTTAAAACAACACTATATTTGTAATCTCATTTTCTGTGGGTCTGAAGTCTGGACACAGCTTTGCTGGGTCCTCTGCAACTACCAGAAGCCCATTAGTTAGTGAGTTTTGCCCGTATGTACAGTTTCCAAATGGCATTCCAGTGCTTCACTTTTAAATATGAGTAGCTGCTTCTCTTGTAAGTGTGAAGAGAGCCAAAGATTTCCAGATGTTTGAGGAAAAACTGGAACCGGTAAACTGAAAAGAAGGGAACATGAGCATCAGAAACTTCACAAATGATAGATAGTTTCAAGAGAGAGGAGGTGCCGCATCCATGCCACACTAACAGGATATGAAAAAGAAAGGAAACAGAAAATGCAGTATTCTTAGAAATTATTAACCACGTTAAAAATAAAATCCAAAGAGTGTGTGGAAGATAAGATTGAGGAACTCCAAAAAAGGAGAGCAAAAAGATGAAAACTGGGACAGAAGAGAAAATTGGAGGATTGGTCCAGGCAGTCCAATATATAAATCATTGAAGATCCGGAAAGAACAGAGTAAATAAGAGAAAATTGTCAAAGGAATTGAGATTTCTCAGAAGTACTTCAGGTGTTTTTGTTGTTTTTTGTTTGTTTGTTTCATTTTGTTTTTAAGATTTTATTTATTTGAGAGACAGAGCATGAGCCGGGGGAGGAGGAGAGGGAGAAGCAGACTCTTCACTGAGCAGGGAGTCCAATGTGGGCCTGATCCCAGGACCCTGAGATCATGACCTGAGCCAAGGCAGACGCTTAATAGACTGAGCCACCCAGGCAACCAGAAGTACTTGAGTTTTTAGATTAAACAGGTCTGAGTACCCAGCACAGAGAATGAAAATAGACAACACCAGGGACCATCATGAAACTTCAGAATATCGGACTTAAGAGAGGATATAAGTCTGCAGAGAGGGAAGTAAAAAAGAGTACATGAGAGGATTGGTAATCAGAATGACAGCACACTTCACTGAAAGCAAGAAGATAATGGAGCAATGTGTTCAGAATTCTGGAGGAAAATTATTTTTCACCTAGATGTTTATATCCAGACTATATCAATGAAGTGTGAGATTAGAGTGAGATGAGTAGACATGGAGTTTCTCTAAAATGTATACTTTCCCATGCAGTCTTATTCAGGCATTTACTCACTGGAGGATGTAATCCATCAAAACCACGTGATTATCCAAGAAGGAGGAAGACACGGGACACAGAAAACAGGTGCAGGAACTGACCAGGATAAAGGTGGAGGAAAGTTCTGAGGCAGCAGCTGCCCCACTGGTCTAGGAAAATTCTGTACAGATTTGAAGAGGGGGATATAGAGTTCCAGGAAAGATATTGCCAAGAAAAAAACACAAACATGGCTTCCCCCAGTTTTTGAAAAATTACATGGCATGTCTGAATGTACTGTGGAGAGATCCATGGTTCTAGCTGCAAGCTTAAGGACAAATTAGAAATAAGTACAGAAAATGGAGCAAACAGTGAAACAAAGAAGCAGTTCTTCAGTCCAGGAAGAGCAAATTATATAAGAAAAAAATGCACTATGCTTGTATCAGTTGTGAAAATATTTACATAATTATAACAAACGTGCTGAAAATTGTTCATTTAACTGTGTTGAAAAGGTAAGAAGGAAGGATTGGGTAGCTGGTGAGTGGGCTCTAAGAATGGTAAGCTTTTGTAATCCGTGGCAGGAAGTCATTGTAGAAAACAGTCCAAAGGCCACTTGGACTTTTGCTCGTTGTGTATCACAGTCGCCTGGAGGGCTCGTTAAAACATGGCTTAGGGGGGCGCCTGGGTGGTGCAGTTGGTTGAGCAGCTGACTCTTGGTTTCAGCTCAGGTCGTGATCTCAGGGTTATGAGATTGAGCCCAGCGTCAGGCCCCATACTCATCACTCAGGGCAGAGTCTGTTTGAGATTCTCTCTCCCTCTCCCTCTGCCCCTCCCACTCATGTGCTCTCTCTCTCTCTCTCTAAAATAAATCAATCTTTAAAACAAATAAACACAGTTTACAGGGCCCCATCCTCAGATCCTCCTATTCAGCATGTCTGGGGTGGTGCCTAAGAATTTGCATTTATAACAAATCCCAGGATTTGTTAGAATACTTGGAGAAACAGATACAGAAAAGTGAAGGAAAGTGCCAGAAAAAAAAAAGAAAACTGTTGAAAGTGTTTGTCTCTATGTAGTAGAAATGGAGAAGGCTGGTACATGTGACTGCTGTTTCAACTATCAAGCTTGTTAGTAGTTTCGACATGTTAAACTCTGTCCTTTGCACTATGTATTTTGATGTTAAGTTTTAATGAAACCAAGAGAGATGACTTTACATCCTTGCTTCTGAGTTCATGCTCTTCAGCTATGGCAGAGACTCTTGGGCACTCATGCAAAGCCCACATCCTTTTATTTTTCACATAACTCTGACAAAGCAGATTAACTGGTGTGGGAACTCAGCCACAGCCATCTGGGACTATATCTGTGTAAAGCACAGAACAGTGTGCGCACTTACCTTGGTATTTCTTCAACAGGTTTGCTGTCATGCTCAGCACAGTACTGTTCTTGCCATTCATAATAATAACCCTGACTCATTAAGAAATGATTAAGTGTTTGGTATGTTTTATTCAAGACAGTAGGGAAAATTGGTATCTTCAGATTTCATTTCAAGATGAAATAAGCGTCATTTATCTAGAAAATTCCCTTCTGTAAATGTCTCATTGCTAAATTAGGTGTTGCAGCATAGTCATTGAGGTCTGTAATTTACTCTCAACCTGCTCCATATAGCACTGGTGAAGAAATGCAGTTGCTCCCACCCCAGTAGTTTCACTGAATAATAACCCCCTTCTTTCTTCCTTTCAGCTCTGGTCCAACATTGGCGGAAGAAACCGTCTTGAAGCAGAAGTGTTTACTGACAACTGAGCTCTGAGGGTTTGGCTCCTTCTCACCTGTAACTGGAATGCCCAGCACGCTGCAGCTGTCCGTCCTGGAATCCATTTCCACTGGAATGTTCAGATTCAGGAGCTTGTCCTTACTTGTGAGTAAAAAAGCTCACCTAGATTTGACTTCAACTCAATAAAAAACATTTTCCGTCCAACTGGAAGGGTTTAATTACACTACATATTTGCCCAGATGAGGGTATCTGGTCTTTTACTTTCTATAATTGTATTGAAGTTGTATATTCCTCAGACAAGGGAATTCTTTTCCCTGTTGTTTCCTTCAAACTCTTGGCCCCATCTAGTGGTTATAATTGTTCATAACTCCTCCATAACCAGGCCGTCGCTGGTAATCAGTAATAGCCTTTTGAATGTTATTTCTTTCTCTAGTATTAGGGTGAGTGTCCTTGATCCCAGCACCTGTTAGAGAAGTTGCCCTTATCCATGCAGTACCTGGAAATCAGGAATTTAGGAAATTAATGAGCATATCATGTAGGTAATTTGAGGCCTAATTGTTTACAATTATTACAGTACTAAAGAAAAGTTTAGAATACAGAAGGTTTTCAAGTATCTCCCATACTTTTGACTTCTTACTGGACTGGCTATCTTAATACGTCCAGGTAAACTAAACCTTGAGAAGAATACAGAGAAATCAATTGTGTATATTTTGTGTCTTTTTTTTTCAGCCCTGCTTCCCCACAGGAAGCCCTCACATGCACCACACACATACTCTCTAACTTTTCAGGCTGGACAGGGACAGCAGTCACTTCTCTACACTGGTACCAATTTGGATACAGGCTCCATTTCCTTTTAATATGAGCTGAATCAATTTAGAACTTGTAAACTAAAGAAAACAAAACGAAATGAAAATAACAGGACAGAAATAGGGAATCGAGGGTCAAGGGGGTTTTGTTTCTTAAACACCTATGTCTGAAATTGTACCTAGCATACTGTAAGAACTCGTATCTTTGGAATTTTATGTTAATTTTAGAAAGTCTCTAGAAGTTCCTAATCACTTCTCATATTAAAAAAAAAATTTCTGGATGTTAAAGTAGCACATGTGCATATAGAAAATGAGAAGAGTGTAAAAATAACCTCTTGCAATCCTGACTTCCAGAAAAGCACTCTTATTTTAGCTTTAAAAATTCAGAATGCAGGAGGTAAGCCACAGTTGCTGCTGGAAACGAGGATGAGGTGGAAACCATGTTGGCATTATTGTTGTTAATCCCTGCCCTGTGATCAAGGACTGATGTCAAACTATACCTCCTGGAATTTGATGTTTAGTTTTCTGCCCTGTATTATGTATATAATTGTTAATTTATGTTGCTCAGCACAAGAGAACATCTGGTTTTGTGATTTTTAAAACCATGATTTGGACTGTCCTGGGTTCCCTGTAGCATAGTCATGTGCTAGGCAAACACACACTAGTGTCTGATTGGAAGGCTCAGGAATTTTAATCTTGTGCTGTTTCCCAGGGAGCTGTAGAGTTTGGAAACCACTTTTGCACAGAACAACTTTGCTGAAGGAAAGAAAGTTGGCACTTCTTGCTGGCTGCTTCCCCTTAGCCATTATGCTGAGCTTGTGAATTTCATTGGTGGAGCTCTTGCCAATTCTTAATTGTAAAACAAATTTTCTCGCAGCTGTAAGTGACACCTAGACTAACCAAGAGCTTGACCAGGGGCCTCACCCGAAGCATGCTGGAGTGGACATCAGATTTCCAATGTGCTGACAATGCCAGATGTACTGAAAGGTCAAGGTTGTGCATCTAACCACAGAACAGCTAAGGTCTTACTAGCTTGGAGGGCCTAAGCTTCCTATCCAGTTTAGGAGGTAGCACCATCCTTATTTTAAACTTTTTACAATTTAGGAATAAGTTGTTGAAAATATTCTGTAACCTGTGTGTCTTTTGGTTCCTATGTTCTTGCTGGTTAGCATATTGAAAAGGACTTTCTTAAAATTTACTTAAACCTTGGGCTAAAAGGAGGAAATTTTGCCTTTTGTCCTGACACGAAGTGGTGAACATGGAAATTACTATTTTAAGGATGAATTAGCACCGGCAGTTTAGATACCTGTCAAGTGTAACTTCCCTGTCATGACTGGTGCTCGTGCCTTCCCCAGAGGTGCTGTAACACTGCTTTTGTCCTTGCTCATCTGAGAGCGGAGGGCAGAGAATGGCAGCGCTCAGGATATCTGTGAATGTGTCCGAGAGGGAAGGGAGAAGTCTGTCTCTGTGATGAGAGAAAAGCTGATATATGTGAGTCAGTAAAGAATGTGAGCAGAGCGAGATTCGAGATAATACTGGATAAGAAGGCAGGTCGGTTACACTGAAGTGGGAGGAGGGATGGCTCTGGTGGCATGAGCCGCTGTTGACCTTTAGGGCATAGTCCTCTCCTACAAAGATCACAACCCACCTGCACATCCGAGAATCATCTGATGAACTAAAGCTCTGATCCTCAGATGAGATGGAATAGCCCTACTGGCTGTTCAAAATGACAGCTGGTTGGGCAGGAAGTTTTTCTCTAGAATGAGGTTCCCATGCACTTTAGTAAATGTAGCTAAAAAGAAATATTGGCAACATTTAATTAAGTCAGAAGTAATGAGAGCATGTTTGAAAAGAGAGCAAGAACAATAGTTTATTTGAGGGCTCCAGCTAGAAAGCTGTTAGCATTCTTCCGTTTGAAGGTAGTTTGGAGGTGATTTATAGCTGAGATAACAGATCCAGATTGGCAACAGATAACAGAAGGCTTTTAGCCACAGGCTCAGCTCCTCTGTGGTTACTTTCCTCCCAGATTTTCCAGTACCAGATTTGACTGTGGTAACTCATTAGGATCAGTGATGATGGAACTTGTGCCTGGGAGCAGATTTGAGGCTGGTGCTGAGAGAGTGGCAGGGCTTCTTTTATTGTCTTGCCAGGCCTCGTGGGTCTGTGGGGCTTGCAAGGACCGGGTTGCTGCTGCTGCCCCCGTCTCATGGCTTAGTGTGCGCTCCACCCCAGGAACACTTTAGTATAGAGCCATGCATGCAGGAGGCGTCTGCTGCGGGCCTCGGGGGAGCGGAAAGGTGAGGAACCTCAAGTCAGGCCGTTGGACAGCCCATGTAGGGGAAGGGAGAGTTGGCATGGTGGTTTAAAATAAGAATGGTAGGTTTCAGCTTTCTGCCCTCGACTCTTCTTCTGAACTTGTAAAATGATAAACGAGATCCTATTTCTTAAGATTGTTGGTAGTAGCACCTATGTATACACTGGAAGGGCTCATTGTTCTTCCATGCCTGCCCTTCAGGAAACACTGGTGAACAAAGGAATGACTGGGTTCCTTTGGTCTTGATAAATTTAGACATACCCTTAACAGCTTTCCTAAAATGTTTATATTGTTTTAAGAAAAATTCTGTTTAAAAATATTTCTTACAGCCTACTGTTTATCTTCACCTTTATCTGCTTTCGCACAATCACAGATGCTCTGTGGACAGTTAAGGATGAAAGCCCTGGGTAGTTCTTGCATCTTGACTTCTTGTTCTCCTATGCTTCCCAATTCTGGCTAAAACGAGCACCCCCATCTTCTCTTGCATAAGCCCCAGAATGAAAGCTCAGGTGTCACTTCAGAGACTTTGTTAGAATTATTTGGCAGTCACTTACATAGAGAAAGATCTTCCATCTTTTCCTATAAGTAAGGGTCTTGAGAAGCCAAGTTCTTGTCTTCTCACTTAGAGCAGGGATGAGCAAAGTTTTTCTGTGAAGAGCAGAGGTAGCCGTGCCGCCAGAGCACAGGAGCAGCACAGACAGTAGTACACGCCTGGGCTGGCTATGCTCCACTCGAGTTTCACTTACAAAAGCAGGCGCCGACTCCGATTCCACGCTCGGTGGCGTGGCAGCGTGGCTGCCTGGGAGTCAGGCGGATAGTCTCACAGGTTCTGCAGCAGCAGCTGTCACGCAGAGGCACCTGACATCTCTAGACATTGGCACCCTCATCTGCACGCGGACAGGGTGCAGTCATGGGTCTCCTAGCTCTGAGAGTCTTTGTGAGGCCTCACCAGTTTCTAATCGATCTTGCCTTCAGCCTTTCAGTTGCTGAGAAGCCTGGAGTCTTCTGCAGACTGAAGAATGTACATTTCTATGTTATTTGTCCTTTTTTCCTCTCAAAAAGGTAAACACTCTGGTTTTTCAATGATCAGAAGAAAGTTGGAAGCTTTTCCTATCTATCAGCCTTCAGGATGAGGAAGTTTGTTTGGATTATAAAAATTTGTCCCGAGCCGAACTCTGCTGTGCTAGCGTATTGGTAGAGCTATAATGATTTCCAGTTCTCAGATAGGATACGTGTTGCTTGAGACAATAATTCAGTCACTTCCCAGGATTTCTCTTTATCAAGGAGGTATTTTAGCACAGATCTCTTGCTCTTTTTGTTTTCATAAGTAAATTTTCTTTTCTGGATATGATAGTTAAAAGGACCTCACTAACTATTTTTTGTTTACTTTTTATATGTGTAAAGCTTTGCAGTAGCTTTTAAAGTGTTATTTATTTTTATATCGAGTGCACTATTTTTCATTGCGTTCCACAGTTTTATATGACTCGTATTAGAAGCACTGCACTGAACTGAGTTGTTTGTATACTGACATGAGAACCGTAGATGTGACCACAAATAAAGCTTTTGTGAAACATTTATGTTCTTGCGAGCTGTTTTCAGATTCTTGGAAGTGTAATACCTACATGCTGCCTGTTTTCTGTCCTCCACACAATTGTTAGATCCGAGCTGCTGTTCATAGGAACGTGAGGGACCAAATGGAAGTCGTGAACAGAAGCAGCACCAGTTGTCAGTGTCCATTTTGGTATGTGTGGTACAAATTTGGGAGTAGAGGCATTTTCAAAGTTAGAAACCTCATTGGTCAACTCGCAGCGTATCCTGGAAGGCACAGCAGTTGTTCCCAGGAGCAGCGTGGTACAGTAGAAACACAGCTCTGCTACTCAGTACCATTGCTTCACAAACCCCTGCCTCAGTTCCTCTGTCCGGGCCGGTGTGGTACATTGTATGTGGTACCGCATCTGGTAGAGAGGAGTAGCTGTCCTCCGTCACGCCATCCCAGCAACGAACGCTGCTGCTGGACAGTCGTACACACCACAGGCCAGCAAGGTCTCTGAGAACAGTCTCTTTCCTGCCCCCCTCCTTCCCCTTCCACCCAAAGAACAGATAGCGATGGGCCTGGACAACCAAGAAGCTTTTCTTAGGCTCTAATGCATGTGCAGGGCGAGGCAGGAACCTGGGCTCTGCCACCAGTGCTGGAAGTTCTCCTCAAAGAGATCCGGCATGAAGCAACCAAAGCACTCTCACTTGAGCACAGTGACTCGTGGGAAAGATATGGGGAGCTCTCTAAACCAAGGGGATGGGTGGAAGTGTGGACTCCTCCTCTGGTACCAGCAGGAAAGGTCTGGCTGCTCCCTGCTGCTCACACTGACTGGCATTCGGAGTTGGAGAGGGCAGGACACCTGAAAAGGCTGTGGATCCCCAAAAGGAGGGGAATGGTGAATCGGCTACCAAGACCATCACAGATTTGGGAGAAGACACTACATATCACAGTTGAAATCTGAAGAAAAAGAACTGAGAAAATTCAGGAAAGTAGATTACAGCTGGGTAATAGCGCTCTAAGCATTGGAGACAGGGCTTGCACTTAAAAAAAAGGTATGTTGATACTCCACGAACATCTATTTTAATGTTATTTCTGTTCTTAAAATATTAAATTAAAAAAAATCAACCCAGTATGCCACCCAGAAATGGCTTTTGTGGTCAGCGCCAAGAAAAGGCAGCAGGGTCAAAAATGGAGCTCAGGTCAGTAGGGTCCAAGAAAATTAGCTCAGTGTTGGTTTGGGGTCAGTGTGGTAGGCTTAGGGTGATTTGTCCCAGTAGACATTCAGCCCCACTGTCCGCAGCAGGGTTGCCCATACCCACGTGGGCCCTGGCGGCCACTCTGTAGCCCTCCGCAGTGCGCCCTTCACACCTCCAGAGCGTCATGCAGAGATAGAGCTGGGTCACACTCAAGCTAGGAATTTGGGTTGTGGGCGTGGGAACTAGAATTTCAAGATGACCTGGTCCCAGCTCCTCAGTGCCTAGATTAGAAAAGAGGTCCAGAAAGGGAAAGGAACCGGCCCTAGTTCATAGGGCCAGGGGTAGGAATTCAGCCCTCTCACCTACTTCCCTCAGCACTGCTAGTCTTGGCTCCCTAGGTCACGGTTGCCACAGAGCATAGTCTCACTTTTTCTGTGGCACCCCTGAGGCCCTTCCTACCTGGGTCCAGAATTCCCATGGGAGAAGCTGACCCATTTCAAGCCTCCGTGGCTCTAAGCAGAGCCTCCTCGGAAAGAAACCACAGCATGGAGCTCTGGTCAGCCCTTAGCAACCACCATTCTACTCTCTGTTCCTGAGTTTGCCTTTTTTAGATTCTACATGTGAGTGATATAATTCAATATGTGTTTTTCCTTCTCTGACTTATGTCACTTAGCATAATGCCCTCAAGTTCCATCCATGTTGTCACAAATGGCAGGATTTCCTTCTCTCTCATGGCTAATATTCCACTGTATATATGACTGATTTTCTTTAGCCACTCATCCACTGGTGAACATGTAGGTGGTTTCCATATCTTGGCTCTCGTGAACCATGCTACTGGTTCTTAATCAGTTTAGGTTAGGGACTCTCTTACACATCTGGACACGTGGGTAGTTTTGCATACAATTCCACATGCTCATTGATCCCTTAGGGATCCTCAGGTTGGGAGCTGGGTTGGATGATGGGAATATCTAGCCAGAGGAGGTGGAGCGGGGCGGAGAGAAGGAGGGGTTCTCCTGGGCAGCTGCTGGCTCCTCTCACCGCTGTCTGCAGCACTGGCCCACAGTACAAGCTCAACAGATGCTTGTTCAGCCAAGGTCTGAACGCATACAAAGTTCTCAACCTGGAGTAGTCAAGAGCACAAGACTTACCAGCTGTTGAATTATAAATACAAGTACAAAAATATATCCTACTGGAGCCCTGTCCATCGGCCTTTCTGCCTTGTGCTTGCTTGTGCATGGGGGTGAGACTAGTGCCTGCTTCGTGGCGTGGTGAAGGTGGGGAAGGTTCAATGAGTTAATACCAGAATCGTCTGCGTGCGGATGCCCCCCAAGTCCCTATCTCCAACCCAGATCTCTGCTGCACCCCTCCTGGCTCCATATGGATATTACACAAGCACCTTGGGGGCAGCATATCGCAAGGCGGACTTGAAGTGTTCTGCCAAATGCCCCACCCGCACACAGGCCCCAACGGCTGCTGCTCAGGGACCTGGTCGCAGTGACTTGCTCCTTGCCCTTGATTCCTCTCTCTCCCCTCCCATGTCTGATCAGTCCTTAAGTCCCGCTGCGTCTCTCTGGGAACTGACTCCTCATTTTTGCAGCTACACCCCTTGATCAAGTCAGCATCTGGCTTGAGCTCGGGCAGTCGCCGTTGCTGGGTGAATCTGTCTTCCAACTGTAGCCAGAAGTGAAGTCCTGCTCCTCTGTATTGAAACCTCAATGGCTCCCCATCGCCCGGAACACAAAATCCAAACTCCTTCAGTGGCCTCTGTGGCATGGTCTTTGGCCACGCTGCTTCCACTCCTTTGGGTGACCCACACTTGGTCTCCCAACTGGGCCTGCCCTCCTCCTGCTGGGAACTTGGTGGCCCCAGGCTCTGTGTCTTGAGGCTTCTTGTTCAGGGTTGAGGTTGCATCCTACTTCCTCCTGATGCCCCCCTGTGCACTCCAGTATCGGCCCCTTTCCGTGTCACTGCCTTTGTGAGTTACTTGTTAACTGCCATCCTGATAATATAAGCTCGTCGCTTGCTGCACTGGGGGCACCTGGCATGCTTCCTGGTGTACGGTTAGTGCTCAAATATTTGTTGAACGAAGGGAACAGGGGAGACGGCCGAGACCGACCCCAAAACCACGCAGGATCTCACCTCAGCGGTGCAGACACTCCTGCAACAGATGCAAGATAAGGTTCAGACCGTGTCTGACCAGATCATTGGAAGAACTGGGGACATGAGTAGTCCCACTGACCACCCGGCGAAAAAGCATTGCAGACCTCACACCACAGGCTGGGGTGGAGGAACTGGAAGGTAAAAACAAGATACCTGCCACACCAGTGAGGGTATGCTAAGTTTGCTAATTTACACTGAAATCTGGAGCACCGTTTTTATAAGCCTAGAGAAGACTGAACGGCTTTTTGAAGGAATTACTACATGTAGACAGGTTTTCTATTACAAAGCGTGCATTCTTCTTATCGCATATTATATAGTTAGTTTATAGACTGACTGCCCCCCCCCCCCAGCCCAGTGTCTTGAACATGATCACTTCACATCTTGGACCTTGGTCAGTTATGCCGTTAACTATTAAACACTAACACTTTGGTGGTTCCTGCATAAAAGTGTCAAATTTTTTAGTGTAAGAAAATACTTGTTGAATGAATGCTGAACTGATTAATCACCCACTGTGTTCCACGGACCCCACCAGGTCCTTAATTTAGGTTTCCCGTTTACTTCTTACTACAACTTCTGTGGTCTTACCAAGAACCAGGAAGTCTGTCTGCCAGTGGGGGTCGGACCAGGAGCTGAAACAGGTCTGTGTGACTCAAATGCCCGAAATCAGCATATCGCAGACCTCAGGCATTTACACACAGGTCACCAGTTGTCCTGGTGTGCCTGGGACTGAGGGTTCCTGGGCCATGGGACTTCCAGCGCTAACGGCAGGAAGGTCCCAGGCACGTCAGCACAACTTGTCACCCACTGTATTCACAGGCTGCCGTGGTGCCACATCTGTGTGTTACTTAGAACTCACTTTAACATTATTGTTGTCAACTCGCTTTTACACAGCCTTGTCCTAAAACGTAAATCATAGTTGTGACGGGCTGGTTATAGTTTCGCTAACGTGCAGCAAAATACACACAATTATTAAAAGAAAAAGGGACCTATCTGTTGTAAATCACATAAAGCTGTCTCACAGAGCCTCAAGGGTGAGCTTGGCCTGCTCTGTGAAACCCTGTCCCACCTGCACTTCCCCAGACACGTGATCTAGTCTTCCTGCCTCTGAGCTCTTCCTGGGAAGCACTATGCTTGCCCTCCAGTAACTTGGTCTGGAAGCGTCAGCGCTCACCCATGTATAGGTTCCCTCCTTCGGTCCACAGCCTCCCCAGGGAGTGAGTATCCTATTAACGAACTCTGGAGGGGTGTGTGTGTGTGTGTTGGGGGTGTTGGTAAGCAGTGTGTCTGGGCCATAGATGGGACACTTGTCACAGGATACGAACCCGGGTCTGCCATGGCCTCTCAAGCAGAACCAGAACACAGGCCCAGGTCCTTAGGAAGACCTGGTTCACTTGAGCTAGCCTTGGAACCATCTGCTTGCTCCTTTCTCAATCAGTGCTGAGGGCTTTGTCTTGAGCCCTTTCACCCCTGCCTTGACACTTCCCGTCCTCTGAGAGCTGCCTCAGTCTGACTGGCCCTCCCCGCCGGTTCCATCCCTGGGGCAGGGAGGAAAGCCCTGCCTCCGTGAAACTCCCTCAAAGCTAACCCATTTGCTGCTCAGCGTAGAAGTGAAAGCACGTGGTTTCGCAGTATTCTCTGACTTCTGAGCAGGGCTGGGTTTACAGCGAGGTGCGTGGGGTGCCTACAGCAACCTTTGAGGAGGTGCTTACTCCTAGGATCGCAGAAGTGCCCGCCCAGCCCTTGCACAAACTGACAAGGAGGTGCTTCCGTACATTTTACTTGGGCACCTCACTCATTTCCCCCCAGCTCGGCCCTGCTCCTGAAGGCTGGATGCTGGGCTTCAGATCTTAAGAAGTATCTGAGGATGGGCTTGGGTTATGAGCTCCAAAGTCAGCCCCTTCAGCACTGCTGCGCGTCTCTGAATCTGACTGCAGAGCCTGGAAGTTGGGGTGAGTATACTGACCCGCACAGAGACCCTCTCAGCAGTCACAGCAGCTGTTGCCCGGAGCAGAGCAGAAGCCCACAGATGCTTAGAGGGCTGTCAGGGCAGGCTGGCCCCTGTGGGCTGGCTACCCCAACCAGGGAAATCGCCGCAACCACTGGGCCGTGATGTCCTCAGTGACCACAGGGCGGCGCTGCAGCACCGCAGTCGAGAACTAGAACTTTGGCAGCCCTAGCTGGTCCCCCAGGTCCCTTCCCAGCCCCTTCCACGTGCCCAGAGGTAACACAGTCTATGCATCCCCGAACGGCAGAGTCTAGATTTGCTGGCTTTTGAACCCCACCTAAGTAGAATCATACTGGATATATTCTGAACTTCTCCAACTTCGTGTTCATCGGTTCATTCCACAGTTATCAAGGGAGCATCTACTATGTGCCAGGCTCTCCATTAGGTGTTCAGGACACAGCAGTGAGCATCCTCCCCAACAGTCCTGTCTGCACAGAGATTCCACGCCACCGATGCCCTCCCAAGTGGTCCCCGAGGCCATGCTGACCCGATGAGGCTGACAGTCCTTCCCCCAGATATTCTGAAACCCCCTTCTTGGTCCTGCTCAGAGTTTTGGAGCTCCCTTCCCCAGATAAAGATATCACAAGAAAAGACAAATACAGACCAATATCCTTTATGAACACAGATGCAAAACTCCTCATCAAAATACTAATCAACTGAATCCAACAGCATATTAAAGGATTATACACCATGACCAGGTTTTATCCCAGGAGTGCAAGAGGGTTCAGCCCCCCCAAAAATTAATGTAATGCAACACATTAATAGAATGAGAGGAAAAAACACGATCATCATTAACACAGAAAAGCATTTGACAAAATCTAACATCCTTTCGCAATAAAAACACTCAAAGAACTAGAAGTTCAAGGGAGTTGCCCCAGCGTGTTAAAGGCCATATTAGAAATAACCACAGCTAACACCGTACTGAATGGTAAGACATTGAAAGATTTCCTTCTGAGATCAGGAACAAGATAAGGATGCCCATTTCACTACTGCTACCCAGCACATACTGAAAATCCTACCAGGGAAATTAGATAAGAAAAAGAAATGAAAGGCATCCAAATTGAATTGGAAGATGTAAAACCATCGCTATTTGCAGATGATGTAATCCCATTTATAGAAAATCCAAAACTCCACAAGAAAGCTATTAGAGCTCATAAGTGAATTCAGCAAAGTTGCAGGGTACAGGCTCAACACACAAAAACGTATTGTGGTTCTATACACTTGCAAAAGCAACCGCCCCAAAAGATATTAACAAGACAATTCTATTTACAATAGCACCTAAAAGAATAAAATAGGAATAAATTTAACAAAGAAGAATAAAAATTTACACACTGAAAACAACAAAAAAATTGTTGAATGATAAAGACCTAAATAAGCAGAAAGATACGTTCAGAGGTAGGGAGACAATATTGTTAACAAATCAAAACCATCCCCCCAAAATCTACAAATTCAATGCAATCCCTAACAAAATCCCAGCAGTCTTTCCTTCAGAAATGGAAAAGCCTATCCTGAAATTCATAAGGCATTTCAAGGGACCTTGGGTAGCCAAAACAGTCTTGAAAAAGAAGGACAAAGTCATTGGATTCACACTTACCTCATTTTCAAGCTTACTACAAAGCTGCAGTAATCGAATAGTGTGTTACTGGCCTAGAGCTAGACATGTAGACCAAATTCAAATAGAGCTGAAAGTCCAGAAACAAACCCATGTATCTATGACCAACTGATATATTTTCTTAGATTTTATTTACTTATTTCTTTGACAGAGAGAAAGAGTACAAGCAGGGGGAACAACAGAGGAAGAGGAAGAGGCAGACTCCCCCCTGAGCAGGGAGCCTGACTTGGGGCTCAATCCCAGGACCCCAGGATCATGACCTGAGCCGAAGGCAGATGCTTAACCTACTGAGCCACCCAGGTGCCCCGACTAATTGATATTTGATAAGGATGCCAAGACCATTCAGTAGGGAAGGGGCAGTCTCTTAAATGATGCTGGGACAACTGAATTTCCACTTGCAAAAGAGTGATGTTGGATTGCTACCTCACAGTGTACACAAAAATTAACTCAAGGGGATATAAAAATATAAAATATAAAAACTGAACTATACAACTCCTAAAAGAAAACTTAGGTATATATTTTCATGACCTTGGATTTTGCAATGGGGTTTTAGATATGATTCCAAAAGCATGTGCAACAAACAGAAAATGGATAAATTAAACCTCACCAAATTTTTTTTTTAAAGATTTTATTTATTTATTTGACAGAGAGACAGCGAGGGAGAGAGGGAACACAAGCAGGGGGAGTGGGAGAGGGAGAAGCAGGCTCTCAGCAGAGGAGGCTGTCATGGGGCTCGATCCCAGAACACTGGGATCACGCCCTGAGCCGAAGGCAGACGCTTAACCACTGCGCCACCCAGGCGCCCCTAAACCTCACCAAATTAAGAACTTCTGTGCATCAAAGGATATTGGATCAAAGGATCAAAAGAGTGGAAAGACAGCCCAGAAAATGGGAGAAAATGTTTGCAAATTACATATCTAATAAGGAATTAATATCCAGAATGTATGAAGAACTAAAATTCAGCAATAACAAGATGAACAACCCAATTAGAAAGTGGGCAAAGGACTTGAATAGACATTCCTCCAAAGAAAATATACAAATGTCCCATAAGCATAGGAGCAGTTGCTCAATATACTTGTCATTAGGGAAGCAATCAAAACCACAATAAGATACCATCTACTGGGATGGCTATCATTAAAAAAATAAACACGTGTTGATAAGGATGTGGAGAAATTGGAAGCCTATACATTGCTTGTGGGAATGTAAAATGGCACAGATATTGTGGGAAATAGCTTGGCAATGTCTCAAAAAGCTAAAGAGACTTATCCTATGATCCAGCAATTTCCCTTCTGGGTATATACTCAAAAAAAAAACTGAAAACAAGGACTTGAAGAGATCCTGCGTGTCGCTGTTTTTTGCAGCATTATTCACAATGGCTAAAAGGTGAACACAGCCCAAATGTCCATCAGCATACAGGGATAGACAAATGTGGTCTATCCATACGATGGACTATTTATTATTCAGTCACAAAAAAAGGAGTGAAATTCTGATAGAAGCCACAACATGGATGAACCTTGAAATCATGCTACATGAAATAAGCCAGACACAAAAGCATACATAGTCTGTGATTCCACTTATCTGAAATACTTAGAATTAGTAAATTCATAGAGACAGGAAGTAGAATCAAGGTTCCTGGAGAGCAGTGGAGAGAAGAGAATAGGGAGTTGTTGCTTGATGCCTGCAGAGTTTGTGTTTGGGATAATGAAAAGGTTTTGGATATGGATATAATTGATGGTTGCACAACTCTGTGAATATAATGAATGCCACTGAATTGAATACTTAAAAATGGTAAAACTGGCAAATTTTGTTCTATGTGTTTTACCATAATTAAAAAACAAAGAAGGCGCCTGGGTGGCTCAGTCGGTTAAGCGTCTGCCTTTGGCTCAGGTCAGGATCCCAGGGTCCTGGGATCAAGTTCCAGTGGGCTCCCTGCTCAGCAGGGAGCCTGTGTCTCCCTCTGCCCCTCCCCCACCCCACTCATGCTCGCATGTGCGCTTGCGCTCTCTCTCTCTCTCCCAAAAATAAAATCTAAAACAAAACAAAACAAAAAAAGAATGAGTATGTCACCCAATTGAGGCCAATGCCCTGGAAGGAGAAAGCAGCTGGAGGGGTTCTGGGGAAGGTTTGGCGGAGAGCCAACGGATAAGAAACTGTCTTTCTTTCTCCGGACCTGCGGTGGCCGTCCTGCTCACTAGGCTGAAGCATGAAGCCACCAGGAAAGCAGTGACCGATGGAAAGACATAGGTCCTGGATGATGTCATTAAGCGACTAAACCAATGGGCTATGGGGTCAGTCCTCTCTTGGGAGTCATTGTTACGTAGGATAATAACTTTCTCCTTGTTAGAAAAAGGAAACACCAAGACCCAAGACAATAAAGAGCTAAAAAATGCCAACCCTTTACTTGACCTTAAAATAGGGAATTTCCTGGGGCGCCTGTGCGGCGCAGTCGGTTAAGCGTTGACTCTCGGTTTCCGCTCCGGTTGTGATCTCAGCGTTGTGGGATTAAGCCCAGTGTCAGGCTCCGTGCTTAGCGAAGAGTCTGCTTGAGATTCTCTCTCCCTCCAGCTCTTCCTGCCCCCCCAAAATAAATAAATAAATCCTTATTTTTAATAAAGATTTTATTTGACAGGGAGAGAGCAAGAGCAGGGGGAGGGGCAGAAGGAGAGGGAGAAGCAGACTCCCCGCTGAGCAGGGAGCTGGATGCGGGGCTCGACACGTGGGATCATGACCTGAGCCGAAGGCAGACGCTTCGCCGACGGAGCCACCCAGGTGCCCCAATAAAAAAATCTTTAAAAAAAAAATAGGGAATTTCCCAAATGTCCTGAACGATGAGAGACGGAGATACTCAGGCAGCTGGAGCGATGGCTTAGCCCTACCTGAAAGATTGAGAGGACGGCGATAGCACATCACCTTTCAAGGAGCGGCAACCAGGCCCTCCCCGTCCACGGACGCGAAGAACAGCGGTAGAGAACAGTGCAAGATGTTTTGGACGACAGCCTCCCCTTGGGGAAGCGAAGGAGCCGCAGGATGGAGAGGACACGAGCAAACTCGGGCCCCAGGAGGGTGAGGGGGCGGGACCCTGGCGATTGCTATGGAGACCTCCAGGAAGATGAAGCCAAAGCAGTTTTCCAGAAACGAGTCGATGCGGTTGGCTTCAATTTTTATTTGAAAACTGTTGAAAAAAGAAAAAAAGGAAACGAACGCACGCCAAATTAACTGAAGAAGGTAAAATAGTGGATTCCCTTCAAGATCGTAGTAAAAATCTCCAAACTGAGAAATCTGCCCTGCCGTCGGGAAAATCACCATTTGAAAGGGAGAGGCAGAAACAGCTCTTGCAGAAACTTAAGTCCTTCGTGAATGCACTGAGAAAAAGGAAACGGATTTTCACACGGAGCGCGTCTTTCCGCAGCGGCGCCTGCCCCCCCCCCCTTGCGACTGTGGGGAAGTGGGAAACCACAGGGGCTTCTGGTCATCGTGGGGAGTCTTTCACAGGGAAGCTCAGGGGCACATGGGGTGGGGGGGGGAAGGGCCTTCCCTCTGGGCCCTGATGGCGACCGTGGGGATTGATGCGCTATGGACCTTCCTGCCTGGCACGGCCGGGTCATGGGTGGGTACGGGGACCTGGGCCCCCGGATGGGGCTGGGAGGGCGGGCGCCAGGCTGCGTCCCCACGCAGAACTTGCAGTGACCGGAAGTGACAGGGGCCGTGGGAGCTGTGCGTGGACCTGCTGCACTTCCTGCCTGGGCTTGTTTGTCCGGGCGGCTGCCTCTCCTTCCCCTGCAAGGTGCTGGCCAGCACTTTCCCACGCTCTTCCGGGGCCTCTGACCTGAGTCCAGCTGGCGCACAGAGACACAGCAGGAGGGAGCCTGAGCCCCGAGAGGTGCAGTGGGTCTCCTCGGGGTAGCGTAGGGGCGTGGGGAGGACTGCCGGGCTGGCCCGGCTTCCCACACCCCTGCACGGAGGCTGGGCTAATCTCGGCCTCTCTGTGCTGCTGGAGGAGGGGGCCGCTGAGCAGTGAAGGCACTGGGCCTGCCCGGGTGACCCTCGGTGACGGCAGCTGTCCACTCTGAGGAGGGAGGAGGGCGGGGTGCTAGCAGTGGGGTGGAGGGCAGCCAGGACCCCCCGCTGCAGGCCGCTGCGGAGCCCTGGGCCTGGCTTGTCCATGGGGTCTCAGCCACGGCCCACAGGTGGACAGGTCTTCGGGAGGAGTGGGCTGCTGCGGTCCAGATCCGCTCACGGGCTCCGGCAGACTCACACTGTGGTCAGGGGCCCCAACTGCTGCTCCCTCTGGCTGAAAGGCTCTGTGGCCCCGGGGCCGAAGCGGCTCAGTCCAGGGTCCTGGAAGGTCCAGGATGCACAGAGAGGGCCTGGGGCTTTGTTGGGCTGCCAGGCCCTGGAACAGAGCTTGCAGTCTCTGGCTGGCCTCTCCACAGTGGCGGCAGTGGACGCTGGGGGCCCGGGACCACACCTGCTGCGGCTCCAGGCCCCCCTCTGGCCTCAGGGCTGAGCACCTGGTGGAGTTGGGGCGGGGGCGGGGGTCCTGGCCCTGGCCCAGCACCTGTTGCAGGCTGGGGGCTGGCCTTCGCCCTGCTTCCCCTGTGGCCTCCGACAGGCACTTTGCCCTCCCGTGGTCACTCCCAGAGGTGGCCCTGCCCTGGCTGCTGCGGTCTGGGGGTGCTTCTCACCACCTTCCCTCCCCTCCCTCCATCTCCCTTCTCTCTGGTCCGTCTTCTCACTTCTTCGCCTTCAGACAATCCAGGAACCCTGAACAAATGCTCTCATTCACTCATCTGTTTATTGTTTTGTGCTTTGGTTTTGTGTTTTGCGTTACATCTCCATGGCCCTACCTCATTTATTTTAGAACTGGAAGTTTGTCCATTTTGATCCCCTTCACCCATTTCACTCAACGACACCCCAGCCCCCAACATCTGGCAACTACCAGGCTCTCTGGTATCTATGAGTTCGGTTTCAGTTTTTTGTTTTTGTTTTTGTTTTTAGATTCCACTTAACAAGCGAGATCATGCACTGTTTGTCTTTCTCTGTCTGACTTATTTCACTTAGCATAACGCCTTCTAGGTCCAGTTTATTCTCAAACTGACAGTGTGCGGGGCCCCTCAGAGATCGAGGGATGACTAGCAATGGTTCAGCCCCTGAGGAGGTCCCTGCCCTGGAGGGAGTCAGATGGAGGAACTGATGGGGACTGTGTTCATGCTGCAGAGTCAGTGGGCAAGGGTGTCCGGGAAAGCTTCCTGGAGGAGGTGGTGCCCCGGCTAAGACAGAAAGGAAGAGAGGAAATTTTACTGTCAGCTGCAGCCCTTCCGTGGCCCCAGGCAGAGGGTGCGGGATTCTGGGAGTGGCCAGCATTAGCAAAATTAGCATCACCATGAATGATCGCGAGGTGGAGGAAGAGCCCTGGCCAACTGAGCAGGTGCGGGTGCTGTACCGCCAGCTGCAGAGGAGCTGGAACCCACCACCCGGCCACCTTGGCTGCACAGAGCGCTGCCTCGCCCCGTCACTAGCTCAGTAATTAGGGTAGAATTTGAAGACAGACCTCCTGACTCAAACTAGTTCTGCCAGAGGGCACCCCGGGGCCTGAAGGTTCCCCTCACAGAAGTGTTCCTCGGGTGAAGGTGCCCCACCCCTAGGGGCCCCCAGGTGAGATGTGAACTCGCAGAGAAGGGGCAGCGGTGGGCCGCTCGGTCAGGCGGGCGCTCGGCCCCTCTCACTGCGCTGGGAGCAGATGCTGCCCAGAGGTCCCGGCTGGTGGAAGGGCCCTGGTCACATGGGGCAGGCAGGGCAGTCCCGCCTCTCACCTCGCCCCCACCCCAATGCCAGGAGAGAAATCCTGAAAGGGCAGCAGGAGGCTCCCCAGACAGGGATGGGGGAGCTCTTGTAGCTGAACAGCAGAAATCTTGCTGCTTACCAAAGAGGTGAGGCCGCCTACCACCGTGACCTTTCTTGTGAGGGTTGACTTGTGTCCCCCCAAAAGATCTGTTCAAGTCTGAACCCCCTCTACCTGGGATCGGGACCTTATTCGGAAATGGGGTCTTTGCAGATGTAATCATGTTAAGGTGAGGTCCTACTGGATGTAGGGTTGGCCCTAATCCAGGGACAGGGGTCCTTATAAAGGAAAGCAGAGGGAGATTGAGACACAGAAAGGCAGACAGGCAGACAGAGATTGCGGTGATGTGCCCACAAGCCAAGAAGGCCAACGACTGCCTGAAGCCACCAAGAGTAAGGAGAGCACCGAGGGAAGACTGCCCTAGAACCGCAGAGGAAGCACGGCCGTAGGGACACCTTGACTTTGGATTGCTAGCTCCAGATCCGTGAGGGGATAGATGTTTCGGGTCATCCGGTTTGGAAGGGCTTCTGAACCGTCCTCTCGCCTCGCCGCTGGGGTCACATCCCAAACTCGGCATGCCCTACGTCCGTGCCACCGTGGCAGATTTTTCTCCTAATGCCTCTCATACCGTTCGCTTCCCCTTTACTCACGGTCCCTAGAACAACTGTACTTCCTCAAATGCAAAATGACTCTCCTTTCTGAACATCAAGGTTAAACACGTTCAGCTGTAGGAAAATGATTAAATAGGGAAAAGTAGAAAGAAGGAAAAAGCACCTGTGCCACTTGGGTTTATTTCCATTCCGTCTTTTTTCTATGAGTATTTTAACATTGTTTTTATCTTGCGTTTCCCTCCCTGCCCTCCCCTTAGTATAATATTGTATTTTCTTGGGGCGCCTGGGTGGCTCAGCCGTGAAGCGTCTGCCTTAGGCTCAGGTCATGATCCCAAGGGATCCTGGGATCAAGTCCCACATGGGGCTCCTTGCTCAGCAGGGAGACTGCTTCTCCCTCTGCTCGCTGCTCCCCCTGCTTGTGCTCTCTCTCTCTCTGACAAATAAATAAAATCTTAAAAGAAAAAAAAGATTCCAGCCTTTGTATCCATGAAGTATTTAACTAATCCCTAATTCTTAGGCATTTAGGTTCGCTCCAGGTTTTTGTTTTTTTCTCTAATAGAATGATCTTTTAAAACATAAATCTGCTTAAATCCTTTGGCAGTTTCCATAATCTGCTGGGTATTAAAATTCACCATTCGGCTCTTGAGGCTAGTCATGACCTCACACCTGCTTCCCTCCCTCACCTCCCAGAGGACCATGGACATCTGGTCCCCTGAGTGCCCCTCTGCCTGCCATCACCACAGGGGACTCGGCTGTCCTGGGGTTCACCTCCATGGCTCAGGAGGTGATCCTCCACCCCCTGTCAGGATGGGGACCAGGACAGGTCTACGCCCTCGCGGGGGGCTACATCGTCCTTGCCAGCGCTTCCGTCTGTGTCCCAATCCCCGCCCAGTGGAACAAAGGAAGGGTCTTGGGACTCTGGGGGAAGCTTTCCACAATGATAAAAAGAGACATCCAGGGGAGCTACGGCTCCTCTCGGATGGCCATCACTTCACATGATGTGACACCTGTACCTGTGCCTGGTGACCGTGGGGGCAGACATCCGCCGGACTTGAGGGTGTGAATGGCACAGCAGCAAGATGGAAGGCCAGCCTTCCGTGCTGAAACGCGGAGCAGGTCCCCTGGGTCCCTGCTCATTCTGCCTCTGGATTTCTTGTGATGTTCCTTACTGTTTAAGTCACTAGTAATCATCGCCAGGGCATCCTGACTGAGCTTTCCCCTTCCTGCACGGTCCTGGGCCAGCCTGTGCTACGAGACCCCCCTCTCTCCTCTCCAGGGGCTGCCGGCCCGAGGCCCCGCTGGGCACCAGGGTCACTCACCTGGACACTCTGGGCGTTGGGTGACTGGGAATTTCTCAGGGACAGTGGCTACGTCTCCTGTGCGGTGAGCCCACTACACGTGGCACACGGTAGATTCTCAGGAGATGAGAGCTGTGCGAGTGTTAGGCTTGGTCCCCTGTCTTGGGCTTTCGTGCCTAGTATGAGCTATGCACTGAATCGTGTCCCCCCGCCCCCCAAATTCAGACACTGAAGCCCTACCTCCCAATGTGACAGTATTTGGGGATGGGGTCTTCCCTAGGTCATCAGGCTCTGATGAGGTTAGGAGGGTGGTGTCCGTATAGTAAGAGACAGGAGAGACTTGCTTCGTCTCTCTCCGCCACAGGAGGACACGGCAAGAAGGTAGCCATCTGCGAGCTGCGACGGGAGTCCTCACGGAATCCGATCATGCTGGCTCCCTGGGCTTGGACTCGCAGCCTCCAGAGCGACGAGAGACACATCTGTGTTAGGCCACCCAGTTTGTGGTGTCTTGTTATGGCAGCCTGAGCTAAGACTGTGTTTTGGGCCGTGGCCAACTGTTGCTTGACCTTCTCGTGTGGAAGCACGCTGTCCTCCTCAAGGCGGAGTCTGCACCACCTTCTTTCCTGGGCCTCTCCCTCCCGTGGACCTGTGGGGCTGGCCCAGGCCACCAGTGGAGCACCGGATGGCCCCCATGGCCTGCTCTGCAATGGCCCTTTCCCTCCTGCTAAGGGTCCTCCACTGGGTGTGTGGTAGACAGGGCCCCAGGGACATCTCACGCAAGGCCCTTCCTCCCCACTCATCTCATGACTTCTGCCTGAAGCCTCTTGGGAGGACAGTGACCATCAGCGACAATCCCAGACGGGACATTCTGGCCCCGTTTGGACTCCTGAGGACTGGGTCTGGGTCCAGGTGGCCACAACCCTAATCTCCCAGCTCTTGGGAGTGTCCCTGATGTTGTTAGAGTCCCTGTGAGTCACAGCGAGCACCCCCGGACTGGGGCAGAGCCTGGCCTGGTCCTCAAGGTCAGCCAGGAGCCCAGGCTCAGGTGTCCTGTGCAAAGGGACAAGAATCTGTCAGGGACTAAGGACAGAGTGGGAGGCTAAGCGGAGGTGGACTGAGAGAAGGACAAGCCAGGCCTTGAGTGGAGAAAGGAGCCTTAAGCAATGTTCAAATGATCAGGACAGCAAGGCCCCCTTCCAGCCATGTCATTAAACATGTGGCACAGTGGAAGTGGGAGTGGAGAGCGAGTGGCAGGGCATCCTGAGGGGCAGGTCAGGGGCAGCCCTGGCTGGACATCGGCACTGGCCTGGGGCAACTGCCACCAAGAGTAGGGGGACCCAGACATTGCTCTCATTGGTGGCTGGTTACCCAGTGTGCATGGGGTTGGGGGGTGGAATACGGGGGCTGGCTTCCTGGAAAGATCTCAGGCTGGTGGGCAAGTCTTTGAACTTTCCACCCTACTCACTGCCCCTGGTTAAAGCCTGGAAGGTCAAGGTCAAAATGACAGGGCAGCCACAAGGGGTGGAACTTTGGCCGCATGTGGCTGGTGGCGTTCCAGCTCCAGAGAGTGGCTCCAGCCAAGGGGAGGCCAGGGGGAGGAGGGTCATGGCGTGGGGAAGACGAAGGAGGGCTGATGTCACTTGTGGGTGGGACGGGGGCGGCACCTGTCCAGGAGCGCAGGGGTAGGGGTTTGGGCGGTGCAAGAGACGGGATGGACACAGGGCCCAAGATTCTGCACAGACTCACTCATGTCCCAGGAGAGAGCTTCAGGCCCTGGGTCGCTGTGGCTGAGGCCTGGTGCAGGGTGAGAGGCGGGAGACACACGCACAGGGGAGGGAGGAGGCAGGGGCTGTGGGGAGCAGGGAGCTGAGCTGCGGTGGAGAAAGCCTTCAAAACCCACTTCCCCTGCCCTGCCCTTCCGCTAGCTGTTTAACAAACAGGACATCCTGCAAACGCAGACAGAAGGTGGCCTGTGAACCCCGGGGGGTGGCCGTCCATCCCTATTTCCTCCTGGAGGTCGGGATCAAACCCCCCCCCCAACACAACCGCCCTTTGGAAGGACTATCGAGGGCAAATGGGGTCGCCACCACAAAATGGAGAGAGGCTTGTGGCCAGAATCCTGGCGGTCCCCTAGGCTCCTCTAAGTTCTAGTGAAATAAAACCACCAGCAGGACCAGCAAAGGGCTCAGGCCCTGCAGGGGAGAATACGAGCTACCCCACTGGGTTCAGTGACCCAACTAAACCAGGGGCTTGCGGAGGGCAAAGGCAGTGTGGAGAGTCGCAGAGGGGAGAAGCCATCCCGTGACCCGTTGCAGAAAGGACAGCATCTAGGGGCCCGGGTGGGGCTTAGTGTGTTGTCTGACTCTCAGTTTCGGCGCAGTTCATGATCTCAGGGTTGTGGCATCAAGCCCTGAGTCGGGCTCTGCGCTCAGCACGGGGTCTGCTTGAGATTCTCTCTTCCTCTCCCTCTGCACCTCCCGCTGCTCGCTCTCTCTCTCTCAAATAAATAAATCTTAAATCAAAAAAGGACAGTGTCTTGGGGCGCCTGGGTGGCACAGCGGTTAAGCGTCTGCCTTCGGCTCAGGGCGTGATCCTGGCGTTATGGGATCGAGCCCCACGTCAGGCTCCTCCGCTATGAGCCTGCTTCTTCCTCTCCCACTCCCCTGCTGTGTTCCCTCTCTCGCTGGCTGTCTCTATCTCTGTCGAATAAATAAATAAAATCTTTAAAAAAAAAAAAAAAGGACAGTGTCTGTTATTTTGCAATGTCTGCTATGTCGTACCAATTCTAATGTATTTCACCCAGTTTCAATTTTCTTTCCTCTTCCCCTCACTATAACATAGGGCAGCTGTTCTCAAAGTTTGTGGTCACAGAACCCCTTCCACCCTCTTAAAAATGGTTGAGGACCCCAAGGAACTTTGGTTTAAGTGAATTATATCAACGTTTACCATGGAAGAAATTATAGCCAATAGCTTTTAAAAATATTAATTCATGTAAAAACAATAAATCCATTATGTTAACTTCCTTTAATGAAAAACAACCATATTTTCCAAGACAGAGAAAATGTGGATGAGTTAGGGGAGTGATATTGATTTTGCAAGCCTTTCCTGCCTGGCTGTGCAGAAGGAAGGGAGCCACTCTCCCGCGTCTGCTCCGGCGCTCTGCTCGGTGGAGGACAGGAACGGGCTCGGCTTCTCCCAGAGGTGCAGTTGGGAAAGAGGGGGCCATGTCGTGGTCGTTCACTTCAACCCACACCTTCCAGAATAGATGGAAACATGACCAACCAGAGGAGGGCGAGACACCTCCAAGTCTCCTAGATTGCGAGTTGGATGGAGTGATGGGCGAAGCTGGGGATCGGGGGATAGGCTCTCTTCTCCCTCGGGGAAGGGGGGAGCCGCTGCCTTGCCCTGGGCCCAGACAGCGCAGGCTGGATGGGGCCGGTAGTTCTGAAGTGTAAGCACGGCGGAGGGTGCATGTCAGACAGCCGAGGGGCTGCTGCACTTTGGTCCTCATCGTTGGTGACCCAGCGTCTGAGCGCCCTTCCTTTCTGGGCGAATAGCCTACCGAGTGAGTTTGGGCAGAGGCGTCCCTCCTCCTGAGGCTGAAGGGGCCAGAGAGTCTCTGCAGGAGAGGAAAGCCGGCCTGAGCGCTAGCGATCACCTCCCTCCTGGCATGTTAATCTTGAGCTCCTGGCAGAGGCCGAGATTACTTGTGGCAGTGGGGGGGGCGGGGGAGGGCTGGTGGCACGTACTATGTTGGTGGCAGTGTCAGGTGGCCCACACAGGGGCATCCCCACCAAATGGGCCCCGCGGTGCACCCCGGCCTGGGTTTGGGGCAGCACAACCTGGGCCTCGTGCACTCTCGGACCGGACCCGGGCCTCCGGTCAGTGTGGAACTACTGTGTGCTCCTTTCTGGGGGCCGTCATGTCCCCGCTGGCCACCCAGGACCCAGGCGCGGGGCGGACGGGAGGGCCTGCCTCTTCTATCTCGTGTGCGGCCGAGGCCTGTCTAGACTCTGCGTGCTGGTCCCCGGGTTCTGGCCGGTCCAAAGTACCCAGCAGAAGCCCCCGGGCCGCCCTCCAAGGCGGCGCGCTTGCAAAACCGTCCTGCGTGGAGCGTCCAGGGCCCTGCCCTAGTTTCCAGAGGGGGTCTAAGCGCAGGGTCTTCTCGACTCCCCTCAAATCCCTTGTCGCCCCCCTCCGAACAGATTCCCTCGTCTTTATTAGAAATAATGAACTTTGGAGAATCACAGGGTGTTTGTAAAACAGCGGAGGAAAGCCATTCATGAGCTACTACAGACGTTGGGGTTCCTTTCCAGTTTTAGGACTGTCTCAAGACAGCAGTGCGGCCTGTCCCAGTTCCCTGGGCGTGTGCTGGCCCACCCCACGGGGGTCGGGCTCGGCTCGGTGCTTCGGCCACGGAACGAGGACCTCCGACAGACACCACAGGTGGGCAGCGGCCGCGTGGGCTTGCGGGGCTTGGCCTGGCCTCTTGTGCTTCTGCCAGGAGAAAGAACGCACCCCAGGGAACACTACTCCTTTGCCTGGGACCCAGGGACACGCTGTGGAGCCGACCTGCCTCAGACCCACGGCCTGCACTGTCCCCACGGCAGTGGACTTGTAGACCCCGGAGCGCGAGTGTGTACTCGGAAGCCACCGAGACTTCTGAGCACCCACGAATACACCATCCTACGGGGGAAACTGCAGTCACAGAATTTGACACATGCGACATTCTGTGATAGTTCGCGTTACACGGCAATTAGGAAGTCCCCAGGCACAGCTGAGAGATTGTTTTTTATGGACTAACTCTCCACAAACTGTCACCCCCACTCTTTTTATCTAATGCTTTTGAGGCCAGCAGGATAGGGGATGGCCCACAGGGGGGAGAACGCTGATCACTTGCAGACCCTGGCTCTGTAACGCGGGGGGGGGGGGGGGGTTGGGTGAGTGTGGGGAGGACCTGTCACCGTCGGGAGGGGCTGTACCAGGTGTCCACAAGCCCCAGCCTGAAACCGTAGCCAGGAGGGGCTGGGATCCCCCAAGCCCTTCCCGGGATTCCTCCAGCAACCCGCTCCTCCCCTCCCAGATCTTACTCAAGTGCAAGTCCATGTTTGAGAGATTATCTGGGCGTGGAGGGGTGATCAGGGGCTCTAGGCTCCTGAAACCAAAGAGGGGCCTGAAGTTCTGGGTGGCATTTTGCACATCCGGCTCTTGGCTTGTTCCCTCCCACAGGCAGACTGCTGTGATGCGCCCTGTCTTCTCGTGGTCACTTGACTGTGTACTTCGTGAGTGTGGGGAGGGACCACATTTGAATCACGGCTGGCTCAGAGTCGGTCCTCAATAAATATTTGAGAAACGAATGAATCCTTGGTGCCGAAATGTTTCTGCTGCTCAGGGCTGCTTCCCACATTCCGAGGGCTGGTGTGAACGAAGAATGTGCGTGTGTGTGTGTGTGCGTGCACGCGTGTGTGCGAGCGAGCTTGGCACAGTCCTAGGTGACTGAACTGAGCTGGGGCGTCCTCAGGCTTTCAGGAAGCCAGGCTCCCAGGACCAGCTTTTGTTGGGGGCATGACCCTCGCTGGGTAAATCAAGTTGTTGACTTGGAATACTTGACTAGCACGTTAGATCATTTTTTCTAAGTTGCTAATGATAAACATGGATTCCTTCCTTCCTTTTCTCCAGCAATAATATCACTACACTTTTCCATTTCACCCTCCTTTTCAAAGTATTTATTTGTTCTCAGTCAGAAGAACATTATTCTCCCAGAATCTGATTTTTGCCTGATTCCCTGGTGCACCAGTAGTCCCTGAAGAAGTACCCTGTACTTTACAAATAACTCTTCTTTCCCTGTTGCTGACAGATCAAAAAGTTTGGACATTGAAATAAGGCCTGCTCTTACTGGCCGTGTTTTGGTTCAGGCTACTCTTTCCAGCATTCTGATGACAAGTAACATCTTTTATTATAGCCGAGTAATATTCTAAGGCTCTTCGCAATGAACAAATCACCTACTGCTCATATTGGTTGTTCCTGAAGAGCCGTTACCGCCTGTGTTGGAAAATTCGAGGTGCTCAATTAACAGTGTCACTTTATGGCCTGGTATCACACTGGAGCATATCACCTGTTCCCAGAGGATGGTCGCTCCTCCCTCTACTGAGACCTTAAAGCTGTGTAGACTGAGTCATCTAACACCTGAATATTAACAGCCATGGGATTTACGATCCCTATATTCATGCCTGATACTTTGAGAAGATCTTATACTGGGTACATACTAACGTTTTAAGCAATCTTTAAGGACAGTTGCAATAGACGTATATCTTCACATATATGTAAACTTAAAAAAATACTGTAACGTAATACATTGTAATGCACAGAACTAGAATTCAACGTAATACTTTGCTAAAATATTCATATAAATATCATATATGCATGGATTCATTTCATTAGAAAAATTCACCTTTTATGATATTAAAGACCAGTATCAGCAAAGCCCAAAGAAAAACTATTTTAACAGTAGGAACACTAAAAATAAGAACTCTAAGGCTTATAAACAAGTGGTGGGAAAGAGAATTCTTTACATTTTCTATTATGTCACAACAGGTACAATCGGAAATACAACTTTAGACTAGCAGTGTATAAAAATACTTTTAAACAATACTTTCAACAGGCATAGTACCACTAAAAAAAAAAAGAAGACCCAGCTGTTTATTTCATTTGAGGACCTACTATTCAACTGACTGCTCCCAAGCTAGCTTCTAAAGCACCAGCCTGGAATGCAAGTTCTGTCCCACGTATACACCACACACACACACACACACACACACACACACACACACGCCACACACGCATGCGCGCGCACGCAGAGCCACAGATTAAAATAACCCCTACATCTATGGTGCGTACTGATGAGTGGCCGACAGGCATCAATCTCAAACAAGGCATGAGATGACGGTGTTTGGAGCCTATTTTCAGTTCCAAGTTTGGGATGGATGAGCAAAGAGGCAAAAGTAAGGTGGATTTTGTGTGTGTATATGGTTCCCGATCCACAGACAGGTGCTCTCCAGGAGTTTAATCCGGCATATCAATATTTAACTTGGGAGGCGGGGGAACATATTTCCCAGGACTCTGGGTTATGACTACCCTGGCCTTCTTTCCAAACATCGGAGCAATTTTCGGAGCATCTGGAACTGATGTTTCTTCAGCATCTTCACTGTCTTCGTGATGTAGATCATAGGAAATGTTCCCATATTCTCTTAAAAATGGGAAAATTTCAAGCAGAAACTGACAGAAATCTCTGCGAATACCAAACCACCAATGATTGCCTCCTTTTCGCCTAAATGTCGTGGCCATTAAAGTTATCAACGAAAGCCAAAGGGGGACAAATATGGAGATGTAAGAGAATGTATTGTGGCCATCTAATCTGTGAACTAGCAGAACCTCAAAAGTGAGCAGGGGCACGACAATCGTTATCCAGCTGATGGCCATGGTCACGTGTGTCCTCCGCTGTTCCGCAACCACATCCAAGGAGCGCAGGAACAGGAGGGACCAGACAATGTAATAGAGGACGACTAGGCAGAGGAACGACATGAGAATCCACAGGGGCACAAACACCACCAGCCACGGCCAGTGGATAATCCTGTCCAGCCTCAGGGCAATGAAGATGAACTGCAGGATGTTGACAGAGCACAGGATCTCCAGCTCTAGCGACCTATCGTGTCGGAAGCCCCAGACACAGGCGGCCACGGACACTGGGGATACGAAGAAAAGTGGCATGAAGACCAGCAGCCAGAAGTGGGTCCCCCTCTCCACCCTGTCGCAGACCAGGACTTCGAACATGAGCAGCAGCAGGTGGATGGCCACGGCGATCAACATGGCTTTGAACTCCACGCAGGCCTCCCCCTCGGTGCGGTATCGAGGGTTGCGGGCCCAAACGCCCGCGCCCACCGAGGCGCCGGCGATGACCAGCAGCTTCCACAGCCATATGGGGGCGAAGACGGCCCAGTAGCTCCACTGGATGATGCCGTCCAGGCGGAGGGGCAGCAGCACCGAGAAGAGCAGCAGGCAGGCGTAGATGAGGAACTTACTCGGGTTGAAGTCCTGGAACAGGCCCCTGGGGTTCATGGCGAAGCCGCCGCCAGCCCACCGGGGCCGCTGCTCCGCCCGACTCGGCGGGCGCCGCGTCTCCGCCGCTTCCCGGGCCCGCCGCCTCCCCGCCCGGCCTGCCACAGGTCTAAGAAGGCAGCGGCCGGGACGGACCGGGAGGAGGATCCGACCCGCGGCGCCGAGGGGCCGGAACACGTGCGCGCGCGGTCACGTGGCCCGGCCGGAAGCGCGGCGGGGGTGGGCGTGCGCCTGCGCTCTGCCTGCGACTCCGGGCCCCGGGCGGCGCGGCGTCTAGGAGTGTGGCGCTGCCTCGGCCCCGCCGTCCGCCTTCATTCCGTACCCATCCGGAAATCAGCTACTGCGTGTGGCGCCGGGGGGGACGGGGCGCAGGGCGCCGCTGACACCCCGGCCGGCCGGTTGGCTGACTTCGGGCGGACGCTTCCTGGCGGCGCCGGCAGCAGGGAGGCGGGAGTGAGCTCACATCCTCCCGGCCGGCCCAGGGGCCGGGCCTAGGCGGGGGCGGGGCCTGGGCGGGGCGGGGGCGGGGCCCGCCGAGGGGCCTCCCCGTCGCCGGCAACCGACCCCGGGGCTGGGGCACCGTCGTGAGGTCCGGCGCCAGCAGCGCCAAGGGGCAACGGCGTGGGCACGAGCGAAGGCGGGTGGCCGGGCGGGTGTGGGAGTTTGGGAGCGAGGGGGTGGGTGCGGGTAACCGCGAGTGCGCAGGGCGGGGCGTGCCTGTGTGGAGACGTGAGTGCGCCTGCTGTGTCTGCAGGGAGGCGGTGGGTTTACCCTGAGCCGCCGCCCACGACGGAGGCCCGCGCGGGATGGGGTGGGGGGCTTTGCCTGGAACAGACGACTTCCAGGGCTGGACTCCGCCTGGACGGGCAATGGCAGTTCTCAGGCTGCCCGTGGAATGGTCGAGGCACAGTGCCTAGGCGGCGGTGACCTCATACCGCCCCATTCACCCCAGAGGTGGAGGGCAGGTGCTGGGGAGGGTGTTCGACCCCTGTGGGGCCCCCAGGCAAAGTCCCCTGGAGCAGGTGCTTCTTGCCCCAGGTCACCTGGCAGGTTCAGAGCAGAATGAAACTCAGATTCAGGGCTCTCGATTTGTAGTCCCGAATCCTCAGTTTTACTCGTTTGGCCCAGCCTAAATCTGATTCTCACAGAGCGATGTTGGAAAAAGGGCACTGGACCAGAGAGGTCAAGAAATTTGGGTTTTAGGCTAGGCTCTGCCACCCACCAGCTAAGAGACCTCAGCAGATTCACCCTGGTCTGTCTCGGCCTCAGTTTCCTGGGCTGTTAAGTGGTTTCCAAGGGCCAGCTGTGTTCCATCAGGTCTGTGATTTGGAGCACTCCCCTCTCTCTTGCCCACTTGACAGACCCTGGAGTACTCGTCCCTCTCTTCTCCACTCATCCCCTGCCCAGCAGAGCCGGGGTTGGTCGTTCTTCCTGTCTTTCAGATCCCCCACCTGTCCCATGCAGTCCCACCGCATGCGGACGCTCAAGTACTGGGCTCTGAGGGGAAGGCCATCGGAGGAACGTGCTTAGTGTCAGTCAGGGTCTCTGCGGCGTAACAAGGAAGGGCTTCCAGAGAGACGTAGGGGCCACGGTCCAGATGCAGGAGCTGGCCTTTCCAGGTCAGCATTAACAGGATGCTCCTGAAACATGGTGTGATGTGGACAATTGTACCCCTCAGAGATCTCCCTACAACTTCACCAGCCCCCACCTCAGCTAGGGGCAATTCGGTGGTCCTGGGGACGGGACTCCCAACCAGGTGAGCCCTGCCAGGCCACCTCGATGTGTCTTCAGGGCCCCTGGTTTCTAAAGAACCCCTCCGGAGTCATGTGGGGGGATGTTAGCTAATGGGGCTCTAGCCTTTGTCCCATCCAGAGTTGCTCTACTCCGTTTTTCATGTTGGTGCTTCTTTTATTATTTCCTTTCAAGAAGGGATTTGCTGGTTAAAACAATTTAAAATTCAAAACCTTTGTACCCGTCCAACTCTGAAATGGGCCAAGGAAGACATGTCCGATGAACCAATACGTGGAAAGCACGTTGCATTTAGAGAAATGTGAGCTATCAATATGACCACACTGGTGAGCCACGTCCCCTGGACCCTGTTAGAGCAGTCAGAAAGCCTCCCCGGCCTCCTCCCTGTAGCTAGATGACCTCAGGGCCTCTGCAGCCAGCTCTGTGGCGAAGACAGGAGTTTGGAGTGAGTTTTCCCATCTCTAGAGCTCCTCCTTTAGGACAAGCACCTGGTTCACATCCAGGAAGGGAGTTCTGAGGAGGCCAGTCACCAGGCGATGTGCCGCCGCTGCCACCCCGTTCCTGCTGGACCTCGGGGCCTGCTTCCAGCTCTGTGCCAAAGCCGCAGGTGGAGGGCTGCCGCCTGCTGTCCCCTCAGCTGGCTTTCCTGGGCGCTCAGGACACCCCTGCTATTTTCCCTGATGTGGTCAGTCTCTCAGGGGCTTGCCCTTGTCTTTATGTTAACCTTGAAAGCTAACCTGGATTGTTTGTTCTGTGCCAGGTACTGCTGACCTAGGCACCTGTGAGGCCGGTGCACAAAGTGGAGGGCACGTTCTTTCATTTACAGAGGGTGCGTGGGTGCTCTAGTCCAGCTCAGGCCTGCCTATCCCCTGAGTCAGGGTGAATGGAGTCCTGAGATGTGTCTCCCTTCCCCCCCACCACGGGCTCCCCCCTGCTTAGTATCCTCAGTCCAACTTCCCTTTTTGACCTCAGGGCCCTCCTGAGCTTGCCCTGGCCCACCTGGCCAAGTCCCTTTCCTGCGGTCTGCCACACCCCCTGTTCTTCCAGAATGTGCCGTGCATGACCCTCTTTCCTTCCTGATCACCAAGACCCAAGACAGCTTTAGGCCTTGGGGAAGCTTGTCGACCCCTGGGGGGCTGGTGACCCTCCTCTGACCTCGTACAGTATCAGGGCCTTTGTTCTGTCATGGGACTCATTTCACTGGCTTGAGTTTGTTGGCCATCCTTTCCCTCTGAGATTTGAGTTCCAGACACCCAGCCAATGCTTAGGTCATAGCACGGGCTCGAGAAATGCTGGTTGAGTGAATGAGCGAATAATTTGGCCCTACTTTGTACACCGGCCTCACCGGTGCCTAAGTCAGCCTAGGTCACCTACTGGTGACCGTGACGCTCCTGCCCCAGATCCGGGGGTTCCTTTCCCCCCCTCTCCTCGGAGCAGTGTGGAGCGACACCCGGAGCCTGCCCTGTCACTGTCGGCCCCGGGCCCTGTGCCACCCACTCCTGGGCCTGGGTGTGGTCTGTCCTCAGATAACTCATGTATTTATTAGTCATTCGCTTCCAATGCTGTTGTAAGAAATTGCCGCAAACTTAGCAGCTTGAAAAATGCCCATTTATCATCTCGCAGTTTCTGTAAATCAGAAGTCGGGGCGTAGCGCGGCTCTGCTGGTTCTCTGCTGGAGTCTCACGAGGCCCAAATCAGCGTTGCCAGGGCGGCATTCCCTTCTGGAGCTCCAGTTGTGAGTCTGCTTCTGAGCTCATTAGGCTTGTTGGCAGAATTTGTTCCCGTGGAGCTGTGGGACTGAGGCTCCCCTGTCCTCGCTAGCTGTCAACGGGGACATTGTCGGCCACCTGCATTTCCCAGCGTGTGGCCCCCTTCAAAGGCACCGACGGTGCTTTTCTGTCTCTCCGACTGACCCTTCGGCTGCGTCTCTCTTCTGCCGTCCTTTTCTGTTTTTAAGGGCTCATGGGATTACATTGGGCGCCGCCAGATAATCCGGGATAATCTCTCTATTTTAAGGTCAACCTATTAGTAAACTTGATTCCCTGGGCCAAGCCCCTTCACAGCAGCTCCTCTGTTAGTGTTTGCATGAGCAGAGGACCCACGGGAACGCTGGGGCATCTTTATTTCTTTATTTCTTTATTTTTTAAAAAGCTCCGAGCCCCATGTGGGGCTTGAACTCACGACCCTGAGATGAAGAGTCTCATGCTCTACCGAGAGAGCCAGCCAGGGACATCTTTAGAATTCCATTCGGGCCCAGTGTGGCTTTTCCTCCTCCAAGCTCCATGAGGGACCGCTGCTCTGGGAGAGCCACAGGGAGCCTTTGCCCGAGTGCCCTCCACACACAGACCAGGGTGACAATGCTGGGTTCCTGGGTTGCCCTTGGCGACACCTGGGTGCGCTTCCTGTCCCACTGGGCCCGTTCCTCTGAGCAGCTGGAACCCAGGTAGGATTCAGGATTTGGCCGTGGTCCCCTGGCCCCTTGCTGAATGTCCTCTGAGTGGGCAGCTTAGGGGATGACCTGTACAGAAAGCCCGGGGACATTTCACTTTCAGCCCTATTTGTGAGTTTGCTCACATCAGCTCTTTCACGAGAAAGCCACGGCGCACCTGGCCCTTTGCGTCTGCCTCAGCGCCCGCCATCACGCCTTGGCCCTCAGTCCCCACATGCAGCAGGCCCTCACCTCTGCCTGCGGTAGCCTCCTGCCCCTCCTTCTGCCTCCCCCGTTGCCAACACACACACACACGCGTGCACGCACACAACACTCGGCAGTGTGCTAGTGGGCTAGGGACATGGACTCCAGAATCCCTAGGGCCAAGGCAGGCGTTCTCACACGACTGTCTTCAAGCTGTGACCACTCATGGAGCCTCTGGTCTCTGTCTGTGAAATGGTGATAACCTTACAACTTGGTCAGGACAATATACGAAAACCCAGAATATGCTCAATTCCCACACCCCCCTGGCGGCTCTTGTTTCGGCCTGGGTAGCAGATGCAGTGAGCCTCCGTTGGCCTGTTGCCCGGCTGCGTGGTCGGCCACACACCGGGGCATCGTGATCCGCCGCTCGCGCGGCTGCCCCAGGTGCACCGCGCCTCTCCCAAGGGCAGGGCCCCATCTCTCATCGTTGGATCTGCCGCGCCCAGCGCAGGCCCGCACAGAGTAAATGTATCCGGGAAAGCACAGGCAGGCAGGAAGGTTGGAGCTGATGCGGCACCTTTCCCCCTGGCTGAGCTCGGAGCAAGGTCAGCTCTGCGCGGCACAGCAGCTTGTCTAAAGTCACTGGGTCTCGGGTTTGCAGGGAGGTGTCGCTGGGCTCTCACGAGGACCTTCCTGGAGCACGCCAGCCCCTCGTGCTTGCACTGGGCTCAGTCTTTCAAAGCACGGTGTCATCTGAAGCTGACTTTGAGGGGCTGTGGTGGCAAAAGCACTCACCTCATTTCGCAGGAGGGGAAACTGAGGCCCAGCACTCTGACTACAGTTCTCTGCTGAGCCCTGCCCTTGGTCCAGCTGGTATCCTACCCCTGTTCACCGGCTCAGCCTGGTGAGAATGGCCCCACTGAAGAGACTGCAGACTGGTTGGGACCCCTTGAGACTTAGCAACTATTCCTTAATTTCTTTTTTTTTTTTTTTAAAGATTTTATTTATTTATTCGACAGAGATAGAGACAGCCAGCGAGAGAGGGAACACAAGCAGGGGGAGTGGGAGAGGAAGAAGCAGGCTCATAGCGGAAGAGCCCGATGTGGGGCTCGATCCCGGAACGCCGGGATCACGCCCTGAGCCGAAGGCAGACGCTTAACCGCTGTGCCACCCAGGCGCCCCCTATTCCTTAATTTCTGTATTCATTTGACAGATATGTTTCGGGCATCTGCCCTGTGATCCAAGCCCCATCCTGACATGGGAGGCAGTGGTGAGAAGTTCCTAGAGCTTCTCCCATGCTGAGCCCTTCTCAGTTCAGGTGTCACCTCCTCCAAGGTGCCCTCCCTGACCACCCCACCTAAAGTCACTCCCTCCCTACTTCTATCACCCTGATTTATTTCTCCTCTGTTTCCCATATGTCATTAAACACATGGTTTCTTTTGGAAAATCAGGAAAATGTAGTCATTTAAAGAAAAAAAAGTTCTAGTCTTACAACTATAGAAAATCACTGTTAACATTTTAGTGTATTTCCTTCCAGTTGGTTGGTCATCTCTGCAAAGAGATATCATTGCCCGTATGCCATTGCCATTTTATTCTGCTTTTTTGTTTAATTCTGAGACTGGCTTATTTTCACATTCCAACATCTCTGGATCTTGTAATGCACAACTGAAATTAGCCCCTTGATTTTGACCTCTTCCAAAGTGGGCTCATATTGCTTCTGACAGTCACCTGGGGGCATTGCCAACTTGAGAAGACTTTACATTACATTCACATTCAGTTTCAGCATTTGCTGGAGGTGTTTTGAGACCATGTCTGTAGTGCAAATTCAGACTCCAACCTGTGTGAATACAGGCTCCTTCACGTTCTCCAGGGCGATTTTGTTCCCTCCCTGCACCCAGGGCAAGGATGAGACATACTTTCTGCTTGAAAGCGCTGTTTTTCATCCTCCTTGCTTTTAGGGAATAGCTCTTTGGGGTCTGAGTTACTTAGATGCTTCTTGTTAGATAACCCATCCTGGGTATTTTTTCTTCCTTCCTGATGCATGAAATCGTGTCTTATCATCAATAGTGACTTAAATGGGATGATAGACCATCACTAGAAACAGCCATTAATTCATTGTGAGCATCTTTTTTTTATATATATATTTTATTTATTTGAGAGTGAGAGCGAGCATGAGCAGGGGGCAGAGGGAGAAGCAGGCTCCCCACCAAGCAGAGAGCCCGACACGGGGCTCGATCCCAGGACCCTGGGATCATGACCTGAGCTGAAGGTGGATGCTTCACCGACTGAGCCCCCCAGGCGCCCCTGTGAGCCTCTTTTGAACGGTTCTGCAATATTACATCGCAGTGTTGCCCAGTATTCCCCTCGCCATTCCTTTGCTGCGTATTGGGGTTATTTCCGTTCTCGGAGATCAGGAGCTGCCTGGTCTTTCCCACTACACACAGCTGCTTTCTCATCCAGAGGATTTCTTTAGGGTAATTCCCAGAAATCAAATGGCTTGGCTGAAGGAATGAATATGCTGGTACCTAGAGCCTAGTGTTTTTAGAGGCGGATTTTTTTCTTTTTTCTGTGTTGCCTTTGCAGGCCCGGGGTTGGTGCCTTCACAAGTTGGGCGTGTAAGTCTGCTTCTGCCGACAGTGGCTGGCCCCGTGCTTTTGGTCTGGAAAACTCTGTAAGGGTGAAGAATTAACGTTAAACGAGGTCAAGAGGCTGAAATTAGAAGCTTACTCGGGTGTACGGCTGCATCAAATTAAAAGCCAACTAAAAACGGGTTTTTGTCATGGGAGTGCGCTCCTGCGGGGTCAGTGGTCTCTTTGGGTTCAATCATGGTAACCAGCAAATGTTACCGATCGATAAGCTGAGCACTGGGATAATCTGAGACATTCAAGTAGGGTTAAGTATCACTAATTCCAACTGATTTTGTGTACGTGTGGGTACGGATGGGCAACTTCTGAATTATGGAATACTGTAGGTAGTTCAGTTAGCAGTTGTTTGCATTTACATCGGGGCCACTTAACTATTTTAAGCAGTTTGCCTGTGTGATGTCAGCTTTCTTCTCGGCGGTTTGCACGATTAATTTACTCAGCAAAAGATCTCTTTGTTTTCCAAAGGCGATCCTCAGTCCTGCTCTCACCTGGATTTGCTGTGAATTCATAGGCAGTGTGTTCTGGATGGACGATGTGTTTTGTGGGGCAGGAACGGACACTGGAACATCGTAATCCCAATTTCACTATGCGTTGTCTTTCACTCAGTGACCGGTGCTAAGTAGCTCATGGTCACCGACAAACACACGCCTCTGCGGGTCATTCAGAGCCAGGCCCTGGAGTTACCCTGTGCACAGTTTGGGGCTCCCGCTTTGAGGGGGCTGTCAGTCCCGCCATGCAGGGGACAGACAGACAGCACAACAGTATGCACTCCCTGCCCGAAACCTTCAGTGGCTTTTCGTTTCCTTGGAAGAATCCACATGCCTTACCATGCCCTTCAAGGCTCTGGTTGACCGGCCTCGACTTACCCCTCTGATCTCATCTCACCACTTGCTGGGCTCCTGCGGCCACACCAGCTTCTTTCTATTCCTCAAGCTCCCAGACCATTGCTACCTTTGGGGGCAGTCATGGATTTGTGTGCTGGGCAGGCACCTTCATGGGGAAACGTGACTTAGCCTGGGCCTACACACGTGCTTCAAGCCACCCGCTCGTCACTCGGCGGCTGTGGGCAGGCCGTCTGCGAGGCCCTGGCGTGGGCGAGGCCCTGTCACCCCTGTCGCCAAGGACTCATTACGCTTCTCTGCAGTCAGAGGGTACAAACACGAAACACTGAGCCACCCTGAAAGAGCCAGAGAGTGAACCTGAGGTCCCTGGGCTGAAAGCAATGGAAAGTCGACTAGAAGCTAGAAGAAAGAAGCATCGGATATAAGCTGGGTGGTGAAAGGTGGGGGACAGCTGGGTGATAAGGGGGAGAAAGCTGTACTATTGGCTGTAACAGAATCCTACACGAGACCACTGCGGAGGGGGGCCCATGCTGTGTTTCAGCGTGAGCCAAGGAGAAGGACCGCCAGGATTCAAACCCCAGCTGTGTGTCTTCAACCAGTGACTCAGCCTCTCTGAGGCTAGGTTTTCTCATCTGTAAAGTGGGGATTTAACACCTGCTTCACAGGACGGAGGGGAGGTAGTAGAGACACAGGGCCTGGAACGTTTAGGAGATGATCAGTGTCCAAGCCAATCCCCTGCCCTCTGTTCCCCCCACCCCCACCCCATGCTGCCGCTGGACCGCAGAATGCCTGGCAGGGGTGTGGGGCCACTCTCAGAGCCCTGTCACAGTCGGGGGGCCTGTAACTAAAGGTGAACTGGGACGCCTGGCTGGCTTAGTCAGAGGAGCGTGTTCTTGATCTTGGGGTCATGAGTTCGAGCTCCAAGTTGGGTGTAGAGATTACTTAGAAAAAAATTTAAAAATAAACAAAAAATAAAGGTGAACTTGTAAAACTTAAGTAAATAACCCAGGTGACTGTCACCTGATTCGCTTCTCCCTGAGCCCAGTTTGGCTTTATAGATTAAGGGGACTGGGTGGGTCTGGGGTCTCCAAGTGCAGGTCCAAGTGCAGATCCCCAGGCCTCCACCCAGATGCCTGGAGGGCGGGCCCAGAATCCAATTTCTTTCAAGCTTCCCCAGATGATCCCAATGTGCAGCCAGGTCTCAGAACCATCAGCCAGGTGTCCCCCGAAAAGCCTTTCCAGCCCTTAGAGTCTGTGTTTCTATCGCCATCAAACACCTTGTGCAGCGGAGGGGTCTCATGTCAGTATGTCCGGGCCAGAGCTCATCTGCTTTCATCAGAGACGGGGAGGTTCCTCTGGTGTTGCTCCTGCCACGGAACCACAGTTGAGGCCACTAAGTGTAGAAATAAATCTTGAGCCCTGTCCGGTACCCTGCTCTGGACGTCGTCAGCGAGGGGAGGAGACCTGGGACGCTTTCTCACCACTGATCAGCTGAATATAAACTGGAAATACATCTTCAAGAGGCTGGTTAAAACCCAGACCAAGTGGGTGCCTGGGTGGCTCAGTTGGTTAAGTGACTCCCTTCTTCTCAGGTCATGATCCCAGGATCCTGGGATCGAGTCCCACATCCGGCTCCCTGCTCGGCGGGGAGTCCGCTTCTCCCTCTCCGTCTGCCTGCCACTCCCACTGCTTGTTTTCTCACTCTCTGTCAAATAAATACATAAAAATCATAAAAAAAAAAAAACCCTAGACCAAGCAACCCTTTCTTCTCATGGAGCAGCAGCTCCCAAGAAGGAAAATGAAATTCTGCACAGTTCCTGCTGGTCTTAGATTTTTCTCCTGTAAGAACATAAACATTATTTACCATCACTGAGGATCTTTCCAAGTTGCCCGAAGCGGCTGTAAACTTCCCACCTTTACCCAGGGAGCCTTTGCGGTGGTGAATCACTGTTCACGTAATGAATTCCTATCGCAAATCCAGCCTTACCAGAACTCCCCCCACAAAGACAGGTAATTTGCTGAACTCCAAGAGCTTCCATGGAGCAGGGGGGTTGAAGAAAGAAGTTTTACTTTACAGTTTCTAAGCGAGTGATTAAAAAACTCGGTAAAAATGGTTTATGACCGTTAGTACCACAGCGGCAGGTGTATCAGCAAAAGGGAATGTCATAAATTATATGGGGGGGGGGGGTGGGTCACGTGGGAGGCAGAGGTACAAAGAACATCTAGGATTTTTCATTTTTAATTGCCAAAAAACCAAGAACACATTTCAAAATAAATAGAGGGTCCGATTTCCCCTTTCTGGCAAAAAGGGGCTTCGAAAGGAGGAGGCAAGAGAACTATTTTCACTGTTGCATAGAATAATGATGACAAGGGTGTGATAAGAGAGAAGAGCTATGGCTTGTGTGGCAAATTTGTACGGGGAGGGCAGGCTGCCCACATTGCAGGGAGGAGGCGCAAGCCAATGGAGACCGAGCACACAGCCAGGATTTGAACCCAGGGCCCTGTACTCTACCACCTCGTCTCCACGGCGGGGCCAGGAATGAGTGGAATGACGTCCCCACTACTGCTCAGGTTGGCCATTCACCTAGGAAAACACCTGAAAGATGTCTGTCGAACAGCTGGTTCGAAGTTGTTTTTAAAGAATTATTTCGTAAATACCCGGTTTCTAACCCTTCAGAAGTGTGTGTGTGTTGATGTTGGGTGAACAGAGGGGTGAGTGGGTAAGAACCCGTTTTCTGAGGTCATAATTTAGGTAGTGCCCAGGATTTTGCACAGGTGCCGGGAAGGGACTTAGTCCCACGCCCAGAGCCTGGGGTCTCGGGGAGGCCTTGCTGGCCCATCACAGGTCACAGCCACCCGGGGCAGCAAGATGGGTGAGGCCAGTGCCTGGTGACAGGGAGGTGAGGAGGTGACACACTCCTGAGCAGCTGGTTTTTCTCCTTTCTTTGTGACCTTGGTCAGAGCATTGAAATCCACATTTCTGTCGTGGAGAGCTCAAATCCAACCAGCAGATTCTGGGTTCTTCTCATGAGCAAGGGGCCGTGATCACTGCTGACTTATCCCAGTCTGTCAGCATGGAAATCTGGAGGGGACCATCAGTTCGTTTCTTTCCTTCATCCCCCCACGGAAACATGGGGACCGAAGGGGATGTCGGGGAGAGGACAGGGGCATTAGACCCGGGGTGGGTCTGCCTCCCTGTGGGCACCGCTTAGGTCTGGCCTCTAAGCACACATGGCAAGTGGTGGCCTCCGGCTTCACTTCCTCCTCCCTAGAAGCAAACAGCCCTGCAGAGCTGGCTAGGCCGTTCTTCCAGTGCCCTGGTACACCGTTGTGTGGCCCTGGTTTTCCTGTCCTGCCTTCCGTCCACTGGCCTCGTGCCCTTGTGTGTGGATTCTCACGTCTGGTTGCCGCACAGAACTGTGATTTAGAGCCTGGGCTTTAGGGAGGGCAGTCCTGGCCTGGATGCCACCTTTGCTGCTTGCCTGCTGCAAGATCTGGGGCAAACGGCTTCGTCGTTGCACCCATCCTTCCCCTCCTGTAAACGGGGCTGTGGCTCGAGCCCACCCTGGGGGCTGCCGGGGGATTGGCCGAGTACAGGCTTGGCAAGCCCCAGCCCTGTGCCTGTCAGCCGCTGTCCTGTTGAGAAAGGTGGTTATTTTTATAGGAGTCTTGTCATCTTCAATCTTTAGCCACTGAGTCCCTTCGATAGATTCTGGGGAATGCTGCCGTCCAGCTGCCATTCTTCCTCACTGACTTGATCCCTCTCTCTCTCGGATGAGAAGGAGCTCTTCCAGAAGCTGCATTCTTTTTTTTCTTTTTTTTTTTTTTAAGATTTTATTTATTTATTTGACAGAGAGAGAGACAGCCAGCGAGAGAGGGAACACAAGCAGGGGGAGTGGGAGAGGAAGAAGCAGGCTCCCAGCGGAGGAGCCTGATGCAGGGCTTGATCCCAGAACCCCGGGATCACGCCCTGAGCCGAAGGCAGACACTTAACTACTGAGCCACCCAGGCGCCTCCAGAAGCCGTATTCTGACCTCCGTCAAGATCAGCGTTCTCTGTGTAGCTTTGGAGAAGGGAGTGTGGTTGTATTGTTTCTTTGGTGGGAAATTTACTTTCTACTTGGTCTGTGCTTGAAGCCAGCCCCCACTGTGCGACAGAGGCATTTCCTGCATGGTCCTCAAGGGAGGTGGTGGTGGGGCTAACACACGATTGTCTATGCCTTCTCAGAGCCTGGACCCCATCTCTAGATGGCTTATGAGAGAACAGAGGCACTGGTCAAGGTAGGGTCCCAGGGGTTACCCCCTAAGACTGGATTCGAGCATTTCTTTTGTTTCAGTCCCTCATTTGGACACAGGTGGATTCTTCTCCAAAGATAAATAATATCAGGGGCGCCTGGGTGTCTCAGTCGGTTAAGCTCAGGTTGTGATCCTGGGGTCCTGGGACTGAGCCCTGCGCTGGGCTCCTCTGCTCCTCCCCCCTCCCCCTACTTGTGCTCTCTCTCTCTCAGATAAGTAAATAAAATCTTAAAAAAAAAGATAAATAATAGCAAATGCTTATATGGCACATACCATATATGTGCACATACCATTGTAGTCCATGCGGTACGTACTGCCAGCGTGCGCATGTTAGCGCATGAAGCCCCCCGATGCTCGCAGTGGGTCGTGACTTGTTCGAGCTCAGGTAGCTAGAAAGCGGCAGAACCAGAGTGCGCAGGTGGTCTGACTCCAGAGCCTAGCTCTGAACCATCTGTGTGTGGCCTCTCACCACCCATGGAGGAGAAAGTAGTATTTATTGAGCACCTACTATGTTCCAAGCAGGATGTAGGAATAACTAAGATCTCTGATCACCTCCTTCCCCCCCAGGGAATGTTAGAGAGGGAGAGAGGGAGAAGGGGCAGCAGCTTTGCCTGCCTCGGCTGGGTTCTGCTGGGCTGGAGCCCAAAGGCCAGGTTGCTGATGAGGCCAGGCTGAGCTGGCTCATCCCAGGAGAAGGGCAGAGGGGGCAAGGCAGGCAGCTTCGGGCTCTCCCCGCCTAGGTGCAGCCGCCCCCAGGGAGACAGCCCAGCACAGACAGCCCAGAACACACCCACGCATTAGAGGCCACCAGGGTGGTCGGCCCAGCGCCTGTCCCATGGGGCCTCCCTGAACTTGGAAGCCCACGAGCCTGGGGGTCCCTCTTGGGCCCAGCTCCCAGAGCTGCTTTCCCCGGGCTCGCTGTACAGGCAGGCAGAGCCCTGGTGTCTGCCAGCTTTGGCTTCGGGGTCATGGCCTCCACATCGAAGGCCCCCGTGGGACACCCTGGAGCTCTAGCTCAGCAGCGTGGCTGGTAGAATCCAAAAACCAATGAATGCGGAGCTTGGGGGGAAATCTGTCTGACCGGTGATTTGGCCAAATCTTCGATCGCCGAAGACAGAAGAGCCAGTCAGGTGGTGCGCCGTGACTATGGTTCAGGGCTGGCTGCCGCCAAGTAGGACAGGACCCCCTGTGATGCTTCTTGTCCCACTTAGCCATGTCGTCCCTCCTGAGTGCAGTGGGGGAGTATCCAGGGTGAGGGGCTCTTCAGCCTGCTGTGTCTCCATGAATTCCTCCAGATCCACTTTCCTTGCACGCCAAGCAACAGCCCCCATTCAGCCCACAGGCAGTTCCGAGGATGCTTTATCTCATGGTCCGTTCGAGGGCGGAGGTGTCGGTCAGGGTCAGAGCCAAGCACCTGGAAGGGCCCCGGCATGGGGGGGAAAGGGGGGCAGAGTCAGTAGTGAGCTTTCTGCCCAGCTGCCCTACAGACGAAGGGTCTGGTGCACACAGGATCCCTGGGGCTGATTTGGGACCAGGAAGGCTAGAGCACCAACCACATTTCCACTTTGATCATTCTGGAACAAATGCAGGGAGCATGAGTTGGGGGTTCCCCCCAAACTGTAACCATCTGGGACCTTTCACCTTCTGTTAGGACTTTTTCCTTTGAGTGGGGTTGGCAGCCTGTGTGAGACAGGTGCCCTCCTCAGTCCCTGGGCTAAGGGTCCTGGTTTCCCCGATGACTTCTGTGTGGTTCCCCAGACCCAGCAGGGGCGTGCGCTCCCCCACGCCGGCTGGTGGGGCTCCGGGTGCTTTGGCTGTAGCCAGTCAGGGAGCCGAGCTAGCTGGGAGCCAGAGCTGTGTGCAGATGTTGGGTGAGTCTCAGAGAAAGAGGCAGACAGGCCCCACCTTTGGTGTGCTGGGACATGAGCATGTGTATGTAAGTGTACCCACACCCATACAACACACACACACACACACACACACACACACTCACTCACTCACTTCCCTAAGGAACGCTGACCTCAGTCACACGGCAACCAGGCAACCAGAGCAAGGGCTGAGGGAAGTTGAGCTGAAGAGTGCCCAGCATGGGAGGGCCCCTGGGAGGAGGAGAGGTGAGTCATAGAAGGTGGGGACTGGGATGGTTGGTTTGCTTCCCAGAGCCATTTCTGCAGACGGAAATTTGAGGGTCTCTGAACCTCCTGGGAAGGGCTTTATACACGGAGGTTGCCAACCAGGGATCCCCTTCTCCAAAGCACTGCTGGCCCTTCGGCCCTTACTCAGAAGCTTCTCCGGTTCTGGGGCAGGCGGCGGCTCTTCTCGTCATTCCAGGCTTTCGGTGCCTGATCGATTCCTCTGACTACATCCCCGTTCCTCTGTGAAACAGTCCTATGTAGCCTTGCCAATCACTTCTCGGGCTTGCCCACCTCTGGGCCTTTGTTCTCTCAGCGGCCGCCTGCCCTGAGTGCATCTTCTCTCCCTCCCTCCTTTGGGTTTGCAGAATCCTCTTCATCCGCTAAGCCCAGTTCCAGCTCTACCTCCCTCTGGACACAGCTGGCTGCCTACTTCGCTCTCCTGTGACGGCTCTGCTCTGAAGCCCTCTCCTCTTCTGAGGTCCCAGTTTCCTTCTCCGTCAACTGGGACGATACCATGGAGATTTGTTGCGAACCATATTTGGGCCGGCCTTTGTGGAAGGGGCCAGCACACTGTAGGTACTCAATAAATGCTTCTGTCTTTTCCTGCTCTGTGCCAGGCACCAGGAGACAGAAAACGAAGTCCCTAGCCTCTTGGGGGGGGGGGGATGGAAGGCCCGCGGAGGGGCACCTTACTTCTCCAGAGAGGGGTGGGGTGGTTGAGTTGGGAGAAGAAGCAGAGCCGCTGGAGAGGGTGTGAACGATTGCGGGGCACCGTCTGGGGAGCAGCAGGGAGGAAGGAGCCTGTGGCAGCCTGGCTTTGCCGCTGAGAGCCTGGACTTATAGGAGGCGGAGGCAGGGACGTCACTGAAGGTGTTGAGGGGCCACGCCCATCCTGGCTATGCGGGGAGCAGGTGTGGGAGAGGGAGGGCAGGAGGTAGAGGGAGGCTGCCTACCCCAGGGGAGGCTGCATATGGGCGGCTCTGACTCAGGCTGAGTCAGAGACCCTGGGCCCGGCCCTGCAGCCTCACATCGCCCTTTCTCAAATAAAAAGCGGAAAATTTAGATTTGCTTTTCAGAGTTGTCTTGAACTTGACCTGGGTAAGGAAGATGGATGGGTCCTTCCTTAGGATCCCCAGCTGTCATTTCCCTGTGCGTTCCCACTTCCTTGAATTCACGGTTGTAATCACATTGTGCACTGAACTCCTCGTTTGTCTTTGGCTGGGCGGTTTCTCCTTCCCGGACTTTGCTCTTCTGTTGCGGTTCCCACTATCTTCTCTGCTCTCTCAGTGGACCAGGTTTCCAGCAAGCGGAGTGTGCAGAGGCTTTGAACACCAGCGACATGGGGGTGAGGGCGGGGGGACCCCTGTCCGTGGGCCCAGAGGGTCTGTTTTGCTCACTTGTGTGCTCTAATACCCAGGACAGTGCCCGGCAGCTGGCCAGTGGTCAGTGAGTAATGGCTAAATGGATGCGTATCAAATGCTGGAATCTCTCTCCCTCCAAGTACCGGGTGTGTTGTGGGTGTCCAATACATCGCCCCCCAAGTCTGAATGTCCAGGATTTGGCGGCAGGGCAGGAGCAGCAAGCAGTGAAGGAGAAGATCATCTCAACCCTCATCAGGGTTGACCTGTCCCATGTCTTTGGTGCATTCCAGGAGGTCCTGTGCTGTTGGGAGTGTGGCCAGGTGACCCGTGACTATGTATTCGGGGAGTGGGGTGGGGTGGGAGTGGGGGGTCCTGGAGAGGCGTTGCCTCTGTTCCACATCTCTGAAATGTGCTGGCCTCTTTCTGGAAATTGCTCACTTTTCTTATCAGTGGGCTTGGCTGCCGTTGGGGAATTTCTGGAGGGAGGGGGGTCCTGGAAGGAAACCACCAGCGGACTGCTGTTTCCCTAGAAGCCCAAACACAAAGGGTGGTGTGGAGCTGGTGCCGCAGAGGGGCTGTTTTTTCCTTTAAAAACAAGCCAGATCATGTCAGAAAAAGGAAGGCTGTTATCCTTGGATTTCATGTGTTGTTCTGACCGATGGTCTCAGTCCGTGTGGGATTGTAGCAGCTGGGGGCGGGGATGGACAGAGCAGAGATTCTGCATTAATTAGCGGCAGTCAGGTGGGTGTGATTCCCCCCGGGTGCAGTGAGGAGGACCCAGATTGCTCTGAAGAGCCACAGGACAACCCTGGGATTCAGGTGTTGTGTCCTCATGTGCCTAGAAGTACTCAGAGAGGTTAAGAGCTTGTGTGAGGTCACACAGCATGTATTGACAGAGCTGTGATTTGAACGGAGCCAGGTTTCTGGCTCCAAAGCCATGTTAAAGCATCCCCCTCGAAGGGAGGAACAGCAGGCTATCCACAGGTCTGCCATCCCCAGTCTTGTTCTAGATCATTCCAGAGATCGGAGCTTACCATCTTTACATCCCAGCCTCCTTGGGGTGCCTTCTCCTGTGAGTACTGCTGAGTCAGTGAGCTTCCCCCATGTGAGTGTTGGTGACTTGGAGATGGGACCCTCCTGGTGGGATTTCAGGCTACCCACTCTGCCTTTGGGTAAGGCGGTGAGAGCCGGGGACTCCAGGGGAGGAGGGAAGGCCTGTCTACTGGGAACCGGGAAGAGGAGCAAAGTCAGTACCGAAAGCTGGAAAGGAATCAGCAGCCACAGGACACAGGCTCCATCAGTCACAGGACTGTGTTTGTCCTGGGCCCTGTCAGAGCTGACTGAGCATGTCGTCGCTGTGCTGCACCAGCGGCCCTGCTTATCCCGGGGTGAGGACCCTGCACCGTGCCCTGCCTTCCCTCCCCACTCCCCGAGCCTGCCCCAGAAAGAGGACAGATGTGGCTCTGGTTTATTTAATCCCCAAGAGCCACAGGGCCTGAGGCCCCCACGGGCAGAGAAACAGCCCCTGCTGGCCTCCCCGGGAGCCAAACGGCCAGTGGAGAAAGCTGGGGACAGAATCTATTTCACAGGACGAACATCCATGGGGTGCCTGCTGAGAGCAGGGTCCCCGGATATAGAAGATGGCCTCTTCACCCCCAATGGGGGGGGAGGCTCCTATCAGAGAACAGAAAGTAAGTGTTGGGGAGGATGTGGAGAAATGGAAACCCTTGTGCCCCATCGGTGGGAACATAAAATGGTATGGCGGCTCCTCAAAAAATTAAAAATAGAACTACCACGTGATCCAGCACTCCCACTTCTGCTGTGTATCCAAAAGCATGGGAAGCAGGGGCCCGAAGAGACGTTCACACCCCCATGTTCACAGCAGCGTTATTCACAGGAGCCAAAAGCTGGAAGCAGCCCAAGCGTCCACCGACAGATGAGTGGATAAGCAAAATGCGGTGTATACACACAATGGTGTATTATTCATCCTTGAAAAGGAAGGAAATTCTGACACATGCCACAACACGGGTGAACCTTCGGGACATTATGCTACGTGAAATGAGCCAGTTGCACCAACAACGAAAATACTGTATGCTTGCGCGGACAGGAGGTACTTTGAGTGGTTGAAGTCATGGAGACGGAAAGGAGAACGGTGGTTGCCAGCAGCTGGGGGAGAGGAGGGGGGAGTCCGTGTTCCATGAGGGCAGGTTTCAGTCTTGTAGGATGACAAGAGCTCTGGAGACGCTCGGGGGCTGCGCGACAATGTGCGTGTGCTTCATGCCACCGACCTGTACGCGGAAACACGGTCAGCATGGTGACTTGTAAATTCTGTGCATTTGGCCACGATTAAAATAATAATAAAAAGCTAACTCAGGGGCGCCTGGGTGGCACAGCGGTTAAGCGTCTGCCTTTGGCTCAGGGCGTGATCCCGGCGTTGTGGGATCGAGCCCCACATCAGGCTCCTCCGCTATGAGCCTGCTTCTTCCTCTCCCACTCCCCCTGCTTGTGTTCCCTCTCTCGCTGGCTGTCTCTATCTCTGTCAAATAAATAAATAAAATCTTTAAAAAAAAAAAAAAAAAAAAAGCTAACTCAAAGCAAAATGAGATACAGGAACCCAAGGGGCTCCTCCAGGCCAGATTGGCACCAAGCGCTTAGCATTGTATTCCTAATCCCCCCACCCACCTCCGTGCCGCAGCTCTCTCCTCGCAGACAAGGAAACTGAGGCTTACAGGCATGACGTCTTGCCCCAGCCCCCCAGCTGGGAGGTAGCAGGCCAGCATTTAAACCATCTCTCTGTGTCATGCTGTAGCACTGGGCGTTCTGGGTGCTGGGGTCTTAGGATTTCTGCCCTCACACCCGTCAGACAGCAGAACAGAGGAGCGGAGTAATTGCTGTGAAAATGTACAGACAGATCAGACATGCCCGAGTCATCAAGGAGGCTTCGTAGAGGATGCGGTAAGATGGATAAGGCCGGAGGTCATGGCTGATCTGCCACTGTCACCCCGGCCCCTAAGAGGTGCTCGGTCATTATACACCGAGGGAATGAATGGGAGCAGGTTGCAGGGGAGGCTTCCTTAGGAGGAAGCCTGCAGGAAATGATGGGGAAGGAGCTGGGCCTGGAGGGGCACCCCTCACCCCATCCTCCTCCCTGAGGCTTAGCACTGCCACACACCATTTCATTTGAGTCCCCCAGCTGTCCTCACTGGGGAGATGTTATATGCCCTGTGGGGGAAGTCCTTCTCTCCTTCCTCCCCGCCCAGCAAGCACTGCAGCTGGGGGCTTTGACAATGTTGGTGGGTGGGGGCCACTGAGATTTGCCCACCCAGAGATACCTGGTCTTGGGTAGGGTTGTCAGATTTTGTAAATGAAAATACAGGATGCCCAGTTAAATTTGAATTTCAGGTCAACAATGAATAATTTGTAGGGTAAGGTCTGTCCCCCTTCTTGCATCTATACTTGATGTGACAATGCCTAGTGTTGGAGGTTTGTGGCAGCTGGATGGACACTCTGGGTGTCCCAGGTCAGGGGCCTCTTGGCCTCAGGGAGAGCCAGGCCTGCCGCAGATGTTGGGCATTGAGTACCAGCCCTAGTCTGTCACAGCTCCATTGAGATGTACGAGGCAGCCTCAGTTGGGCCTCTACCCAGTGTGAGCTGACCAGGCAGACAGCAGGGGCCCTAACTAGCAGGTGTGAGTAACACCTGTGGTGCTCCTGACACCTGACACTGCTCTGTGTGCCGGACAGAGCCTGCAGTGGGAGACTAGCACGGTCAACACGTTGGGGTCTGTGTTCCAGATTGGGCATGCTGTTCTCTGGATGTGCCTTTCCCATCTCCTGCCTATATGGCCCAGATCCTCAGACAGCCCTCCAGCTGCCAAGTGCCCTCTCCTATGTCTACCATTCCATACCTACCTTACCAGGGCACCCCAGGTCATAAAAAGCATGCCCTTGTCTTTGAGCCTCCCAATCAAACTTTCTCCAGCTGTTCTCTCATCCATCCAACCATCCATCCATCCATCCATCCATCCATCCATCCATCCACCCATCCATCCATCCATCCACCGATCCAACCACTCAACTATCCATCCATCCACTCACCCATCCAATCCAACCATCCATCCATCCATCCAATCCATCCTTCCTTCCATCCACCCATCCTTCCATCCACTCACCCACCCAGCCATCCACAGCATGTGTTTGTTGAGGCTTACTATGGGCCACTGTAGCAGGCACTTTGATGTAGAACACCTCAGCTGCTAGGAGGGATTAAAAGAATTTTAAAATGTGAGTGGCTGACAATAACTGTCAGCTATCATTTTGGTAAGTGTAGGTCCTGATCTCCTACGTTTAAGCATCAGGCGATTTTTAGCCTTGCCCTTTACATACCAGCCACTCCTCCAGGGAAGTTCCTGGAGATGGCTTCAGGCTGTGAGGAAAAGGGGGGTAGGAACACTGAGGGACCAGGAGTCCACTGGGACCTCAAATTCAGGAACTAAGCTGATTCTGCCAAGGTGTGGCCTCTACCTTATCCAGGTGCCCACTTAGGAGGTGTTAGGGCACAGACCCTAGAGGCCCCAGACAGCTGGTGCTGGGCACAGCTCCTGCCCATGGCAGGTGCTCCCTGTAGACTTGAGACTGATGTCCAAGAAAACTGAGGGCAGGGAGGGGAGGTGTCTTGTCCGAGGTCACACAGCTTGCAGCTGCCGGTGGGAAGGCGGTAGAGACCGAGCTAAAGAGTATGGATTTTGTTGTCAGGCACAGCTGGTTTGAGGCCTCATCTGCCTATCGACCTTACTGACCTATCTGTAGATAGGAACTCACGGCTCCCCCTTTGACTGTGTGGCCATAAAGGAGCCTGAACTCCTCGGGGGAGGGTGGACCTTGGTCTCTAGTTGAGAGGCTCCCTATAGCCTCACCTGCCCCAAACATGTCCCTTCTGAGCTCTGGGCCTCTCCTCCTCCCTGTGAGAGGTGAAGGCAGGCAGGAGTGGGACCAGAGGGGCAGAGAACAGAATTCCGACCTCTGCCCAGCCGGCCCTTCCCATCCAGCTGCTGTGTCTGGGTCTCCGCTATTACCTGGAGAGTAAATCGCTTTCTGCAATTTATGGCCCTGAGTGCCAAGACTGGGATTGCCACCTGCACAGGTTGTGCAAGGGGGCTTAATGCGTACCCCTCCCCTTGCAGGCGCTTTCATCTGGTTACCTGGAGGTCAGTACCAGATCTATGGTGCTTGATCACTACGCAGACTTCCAGAAGCAGGGAGAGCGCGTCTCCCCGAAGATGGACGGGGGGCGGGGAGGAGGGGAGAACATGAGCTGCCAGGGAGTGGGGATTAGTCCTAATGACAAAGACTGAGTATTTCATGACAAGACAGATTTCACTACCTTTCTGGGAGATCATTCTTTGTAAGCAACGATGGCAGAAAGATAAATCTAGCTAATTCAATAATTTAGAATAAAACGAGTCATTTTTTTCCCCCAACGTGTTTCCCAAGTAGATGAATTTCTTTTGGACGGTTGAAACTCATCCTCTAGCTAATTACGTGGGCCTCTGCCTTTCCAGCAGAGCCATTTCCAGAAACATCTGGTTAGCTCCTGCTGGCTGGCTGGGGCTGCAGCGACCACAGAGAAGGACGGTAATGAGGAAAAAAGGCCCTCAGTAAGACACATAGCAAAAAGTGGTTTTTAAACCCTCCAGTAAGTCTTTTATCATGGCAATGCCTAGATCGAGCATTAAAGTCAAGAGTTTGAACGTGTTTGGGAATAAGTAAATGCCAGGGGCTTTCCTTGGTAGCTGCCAGCACACAGCTGCAAGGAAAGAAGGCTTGGGATGGTACCCAGTCTTTGGAGAAGATTCGAATCATGTGTTACCCTTATCTGACGCCTTGCGTGTGGACTTGGGAGTCCGACCCTTTTCCTGGGGAAGGGTAAATCATTCCATTCTAGTTGTTGTGAATTCAAGATCTCCAGTCCTCCCCTGAAGACTTCCGCTGGCCTAGGACCTTAGGTTTTGATCGACTGGGTGATCCAGACGTCTAGGAAGAAGTAAGCACTACTGAGCTGTCATTAGTCATTTAGTCCTGAGTGTGAATGCGGCTGTGAGACCCACTCCTGAGAACAGGGTGAGATCACAGGAAGTGGGGTGAGAACACACGGGCACGGAGGGGTGGAGAGACAGACTAGAAAGATGACCCAACTGCTGAAGGGGAACTCCATCAAATTTTGCTATTTTTTAAAAAGATTGATTTATTTATTTATGAGAGAGGGAGAGAGAGAGAATATCTCAAGCAGGCTCCCCACTGAGCATGGAGCCCTACGTGGGGCTCAATCCCTTGACCTTGAGATCATGATCTGAGCTGAAATCAAGAGTTGGACACTTAACCAACTGAGCCACCCAGATACCGCCCCACCCCCAGTTTTGCTATTTACAGTAGATTCTTTCTATAACACTCAGTAGGGAAGAATGGTTTTTGTTTTTCCATCTATAGATTGGTGGCGCCCTTTCTTTTCCAATCCAGGTGGACACCAAGTATCAAATGCTCACGGGATGTTGGAGCTTGTCAGCCTCTGTCTAGTAATACCATCCGTTAGATACACTGCAGGCTCATGGGAAAGTCTCTGATGCTAGCTTATGTCCTAGGAAATTGGTCAGCTGTCTGCTCCACACCTCAACCCCCCGCCCCCGGTTCCTTCCTGGCTTTTGAGCACTATCTTCCTGGGGGCAAAGCACCTCTGGGGGGGCCTGTCTTCCAACTTGCCCCTGCTTCCTCTGGGATTTGGCAGGAGAAACCCCTGGTTTAGTCATCAGCTCTCTTGCTCCCCTCCAGCTGCAGTCTCCCCACATCTCCTATTATCTGAGGGCAGATTACCCTTCTAGCCTCTGCTCCTGTGGACCCCGCTCCGCTTGGACTCCTGAAACAGCCTCCTTACCTCCATTCCCAGATCTGCCTCTTGCAGCCCATTTTCCACACAACAGCCAGGGTAGTCTTTTTAAAACCTGAATCAAACATGTCACCCTCCTGGCTTGAACCGCCTCAGTAGCTCTCCGTCACACTTGGAGCAAATTCCAGTCCCTTATCATCACCTAGAAGCCCCCACCTAAGCAGGCTCCCATCTCCCTCTCTATCGTTGTGTGGCCTCACTTCCCCCTGCTTACGGCACCCCTCCCGGGGTCTGCCCTCTGTTCTTAAGAGGACCAAGCCTCTTTCTGCCTTAGGAGTTTGTGCATGCTTGTTCCTCCGCCTGAGACAGTCGGCTCTGCTTCCCCTCTCCATCAGCCTTTTTCTGAGATTGATTCCTTTTCCCCCCTCAGGGCATAGCTTCAATGTCACCTTCTGACAGAGACCTTTTTTCACTACCCAGTCTCAACTAATTTGTAAGGACACAATTCATACCCGCTGACCTGCTTGTTTGTCTACTGGTTTATTACCTGTCCCCTTCTCTGAGCTGTTCACCCCTGCGTCCCCAGCTTAGCATACTTTAGGACTCTGTATCAGAGCAGGCTAGGCTATGGGCAGTAACAGACAACTTCCAAATCTTAGTGCCCTCAACCCACAAAGGTTTGTTTCTCGGTCATGCTAAATGTCACCACGGGTTGGCAGGGGGAGCGCTGTGTACATCGGAGGGTCCCAGGCTGACGGAGCAGCCACCACCCAAACATTCACAGGGGCCATACCATAGAGACAAGAGCTTAGGAGCGTCTCGCATTGGCAAATAAGTTCTCTGGCCCCCCAAATGACTTCCACTCACAAGGCATTGGTTAGAGCCAGTCACACAGCCTCGCCCAACAAAGGGAGCTAGAAAGTTCCATCCTACCTAGTGCCCAGGAGACAGAAGTGGAAATATTTGTTAAACAGCACTAAAGATTCACACAATACTCAGTAAATACTTTTGAAGGAGGGAGTGTCTAGAATGTTCTTTCCACAGCTGCAAAGGGTTAGAGGGACCTTGCAGGATCTTGTATTGCTGTTGCTCAGGCCCCTGGCTCTGCTGGGAGGCAGAGGTCCCTCAAGAGCAGCTCAGCAGACAAGAGGATCTTGAGGCCTAACACGAGCAGTCCTCGAGGCAGCTGCAGCCAGGGTCTGCCAATGCTCTTTCTCTGGTGGGGCATGTTCTGGAGCTGGGGGACAGCCCCTCCAAAAGAGTCCTGCCATTATCCTCTGAACCTACCACACTCAGCTAGGGCCTGGCATATCCAGGGGCTGAATAGATGATCCTACTGGTAAAGTCCAGAATCCCAGAGTACTGAGGCTGAGGCCAGGTAGACAGGTGATACAAAGGAATGGCAGTTACACACCCCAGGAAAGGTGAGAGATTCTCCTGTGATTGCTGTGGGTGTAGAGATGGGAAAACCCTCATCTGCCCATGACCGTGATCTTGTTCCCCGAACTACTCATTTCACTTGGGCAGGATGCTACGGGCAGCTCCCCTATCTAAACTTCCATTGGATAAAATGGCATCACGACAGCAGCTCCTTTCCACCAGGCTGCACACAGCATTGGCGGCAAAATGGTGGTGTCATACGCTCCCAGATATCACAGGCCTTGGGTGGAAATGCTGTCGCTGGGTTGAGTATACGTCGTAGCCTCCAGTGGCAATCACTCTTTAAAGTAACATTTGTTGAGTCCTCACCAAAATCGTAGCACTCCCCAGTTTCTAGTGGAGGTCCCACTCCTACTGGGCAGCTGGGGATACTGAGGCCCACAGAGGTTAAGTAACTTCCTAAAGTAACAGCTAGTTATATGGTAGAGTCCTCCTTTGAACCTATGCTTTCTGATTCCAAAATCTGTGCACTTAATCATTACTCCCTAAGAAGAGGTTTGGGTCTGATTTCCCTTCTAGGTTATAAATACTAGAGAACTTCCTTTTTGAGACACCTCTTCTCCTTCTCCTAGCAGCGTTTCTGCCATATACTTAGCACGCAATAAGTCTTTGATGTGTATGAGAAAGATAAAACAGAAAATTTAAGGTAGTGTAACACTAGGATACTCTTCCAGTTACATGTGTTTTGTGAAGCCTGCTATTGAAGACTAAGGTAAAGCTTCTGTGCGTTTTTTGATACAGCTGTTGGTGGAGGGCTTGCATCTGTTAGTTGCTTTTACAGACCAATCTAATCAAGGCATAAAGCCTCTCACATAATACACCAGTATCCTCATGTGTAATTATTAACAAGGAAAGAATGAGCTAGCTGCTGTGGATATCAAGTTGAACAAGAGAGTGTCCATCCCTAGAGATTATAGAGGCGGGCATTTAGACAATTGGGATACAGTGCGGCGGGCCATGTGAGGGTCAGTGGGGCCACAAATCCTGCTGAGGGGGGTTGGAGAGGATTCAGCTCTAGGGAAGGGGGGATAGTTAGGAAAATCAAGCCGAGAGAAAACCGCATTTGGATAGAAAATAAGCTCCCTGGATTTGGAGGACAATGACGGGGGCAGGATGTGGGAGAAAAACCTGTCCGTGAGGTTGCCTACTGCACTTCCTGCCTCAAGGAACCTGGGGTTAGGATTCTCCCCCCTTGTATGTGATCTGGATCAAGTTATTGCGAGGCACTGGTCAAGTCACTCCGTTACTGCTAATGGGATGTCATTTAGGCAAGCGAGTCGTGGAGGCAGGCGGAAGTCCCGCGGCCTCAGGTGCCCCCGGCCGGCGTCCTGACAGCCTCCTGGACCCTGAGACACGCCCGCGCCGCATCGTAATTTTGGTTTTTCTATATCGGTCTGGCCTTCCCTTTTGCTTTCCACTAGTTTGGCCTCGCTCTGACCTAAATCCACGACTGGAGCACCGTCCATCCGCCCACGCCCAGAGTCCCCGGACCAACTCTACTCCTCACTGCAGCAGCGGTCACGCGCAGCGAGGCCGGCCGCTGGCAGGAGGAGGAAGCGGAGGTGGGCGGGGCAGGCGTGCCGAACCCGCCCCTCCCGCCTGCGGCGGCTTCTCACTGGCAGAGCCCCCTCCCCAGCTTCCCAGCCCCACTTTGGATTGGCCAACACGCTCTCGGTGGGCGTGGCCTCCAGGGGGAGGGCGGGAGCGGAAGGAAAGCGCGCTCTCTCGGGAGGCGGGGTTGCCTAGGCGACGCCGGGGGCGCGCTCGGGGGGTGGGGAAGCGAGCAGGGCTGCTCAATGACAAATCGGCAGGGGACTGCTGGGGTCCGGCCCCGGGAGGAGGCGAAGGAGAGGGCGGGGCAGTTTTAAGAGCGGCGGGACCGGTGCGGACGGCCGAGGCGGCGCGGGACGGGTCCCAGGTAAGTGTGCCCGCACCCCGACAGGCCCGCTCCGGGCGGGGTGGGGCGCGGGCTGGGGAGGTGGGGTGCGCTGCCCCGCGCTCTGTGGCCGGCTGCCGCCCTGCGCTCTGCGTGCATGCTGTGGAGGGCGGCGGAGGGCCACGCGGGGTTGACGGCTCCCTTTGGCCCCGGCAGGTCCCCTGGAGAAAACCTCCGAGACCGGCCCGGGACTGAGGAAATGGGGGCGGCGCCCCAGCCTCTCCCTTTTCGCCGCTCCTTCCCTTTTCCCACAAATGGCCTCTGCTTCCACTTCCTGCCCTTTCGGGCCTCCGGCCCGAGGATGGTCCACTTCCTCAGTTCCTTAGTTGCCGCTGTGGGCAGGGTAAGAGCTATTACAGTGTTGCCAAAACTTATTAGTACCTTAAGAACTTGGACTGAACCGGGGCTTAGTTCCAAAAGTTGTTTGGTATGTTTTTGGTCCTGTCTTGCAAGTGAGCCTAAAGTTGTTTCTTCCCCCCGCCCCCCTCCAGCCCCCACCCTTTAATTCCTTTCTGATAGAGGCTGACACTGAATGTGGCTTCTAATAGGAAGCACCACAGACTTGAACTGTTTGGCTGGACCAGGTTTCCACTCCTCTTTTTCTGCCCTCTTGTAGGTATGTAAGGTTATCTGGGTCGTGGTTGGTTCAGAACTGCTAGTGGCAAAGATAGCTGTGCCCAGACTGCTTGTTTGAGCAGTGTCCTTTCTGTGCTAATTTACAGATGAATATTGGAAACGTTGGCGCTTTGATATTGTTATCAGGTGAGTCTTCTGGGAAGACGTTCTTGTGGCTGGCGGACTGCTTTAGAATTGCCCCTGAAAGAGACTTGGCTGATTGTTCATTTACCTTCCCTGTGAGATGATTTCAACCTTTGTAGACCAGGCAACTTTCTGCTTTGGCCTAGCTTTCTAACCTCATTTCTTTCTAAGCTTTGGGGATGGGTAGCGGGCACTGATTGGCAAAGACTATAGTGTATCCTTTAGATGTGTAAATGACCCACCTTCTACAGCTGAGCGCGACTTTCTTGGATGTCAAAGCCCAAAACAGGTGAAGGCAATGTTCGTTAAACCCGGAGCGACAGAATTAGAACATGGAAGTTCTCAGAAATGGAGTGACTGTGGAGGTGGCATTGGATATAGGGAAGAAAAAGAGGTCAGGGTGTGAAGACCTAGATTTGATACTGGTTTTGAAACTTTATTCGTGGCGGGATCTTGAGCATGACTTTTCACCTGTCTGAGCTGGAGAGTCCACAGCAGTGAGACGTTGGCAATAGTTTCCCCTACCTGTTAGGATGACATGAAGTTAGGAATGTTGAAGGTGTTCTTTGTGGTAGTGGGGATGGGATGGAGGTGGGGGTAGGAATAAGGCCAGGCATACACATTCCTTGTGTGTGGTTTTAGTCCTGTCCCCTCGTCTACATTCTTCTGACCATATCTGAGTCTTTCCTTTCTTTTCTTTTCATGGTATTTCCCATTGGAAACAGTGGGGATCTGAGATCTCAGTAAGATTTCGTTTGTGGTAGAAACTTTCCCAGGACTTTGTGAATATGGAACCAAGACACATAGGTAGGAAGACAAGAATTCGAACGTCAAATGGGATCTAAACGGGTGTTGGTGGAAGGTGAGGGAAGTAAAAAAGCTTTGAATTTTGGCTTAATTCTTGAAGGTTCTTGCCTTGGCTGGAAATGGCTCGAGACTCTGGAAATTTGTAAACCAGAGAGTTGAGGTAATCCGTTGTGCCACATCGCCCAATCCCACAATGCCTGTTGGCATTCAGTTACTAAATTCCTCTCCACTCATGGAATTTATGGAAGTTAGAAACATCAGTGGAGACCTTTTCTGAAAGCTAAATTTGGAGACAGTATAACAACAGTGTTGGAAGAGATCTTGGTGAACTCTCCTAATGTTCCCAGCGTAACATGTCTCAAGATGATAGGCGAGAGTCCCACTTTTCATTGGCTCCAGTTACTTCTAAACAAACAGCCCCTGCTGTTAGATATGCAAGACGCTTGAGATTTTTTTTTTCAAGTGATTATGTGTTGTTGAGAAGTCTGAATCAGAGAGACCAGAGTACCAGAGAAAATGGAACACTTCCCTAATCACGGGGGAGGTGGGTAAGGAAGAGGAGGGAAATTCACATTTACTGAGCATCAGCTATCCACTTGGCACAGACCCACTGGTCTAACATATCTGGCCTTGGAGGTTTGGCCATGAACTGGCTCCTTTAGCTCCTCAGTCCTTTTGATTACTTAGGAATACAAATATGAGGCATATATGTGTACGTATTCTTAAAGGTTTCAAAATGGAGAGGGGCCAGTAGGCAAGAGGGTCTATGAGCCTTTGGGTGGGTGAGAGTGGGAAGAAAGTTGAAAAGAATGTGGAAGTGGAAAGTCAGAGAGGGATGGTATTTCAAGTTTATGTTACTCTTAAAAAAAGGAACTGCTTATAATTTCTGTGAGTGTTCTCTGTGGTGGGTGTCAATCTTTGGGGAGTCCGTGCTTTTTGAAAAAAAATGAAATCTAAATGCAGGAAATGGCGCTGTTAATCGATAATTGCTAATATATCGTCATTGTTGCTTTTGCCAGGGTTTGTGGACAACTTTGCTATAGTATACTCTAGGCCCACCAGACTGGGAATTGACATAGAAAATTTCAAGTGAGGTCCAATCCAAAGGAAAACATGGCAAGCTCTGTAATTTTACTTAGTATATGGCATGAGTTGAAGGAACTCTAGTGGTTTGGTCCTGTGTAGCTGGCCACCTCTGTAGTTTGTCTGTCTCGAATGAATTTTCTGCTGTGTACTATATTACCCCAAATGTAATAGCTTCAAGCAAGAGACATTTATTATCTCATACAGTTTCTGAAGTTCAGGAATCGGGGAGCAGCTTGGCAGGTGCTTCTGGCTGAGGGTTTCTTCTGAGGTTGTTGTCATCTGAAGGCTTGATTGGGGTTGGAGAATCTGCTTCTAAGTTGGCTCACTCACGTGGCTGGTGGTTGGAAGCTTCAGTGTCGCACCATGTGGGCCTCTTTCCATAGGACCCTTCACAACATGGTAACTAAGTTTCTCCCCAGAGCAAGTGATCTGAGAGAGGGAGAGAGAGAAAGGGACAATCAAGATGAGAAGTGTGGTATCTTTGCATCTAATCTTGGAGGTGACGTATCATCCCTTCTGCTGGCACATAGACCGAATGGGGTACAATGGGACTGCAGGAGGGAAGCTTGAGGTCCCTTGACATTGTCAGAGGCTACCAGATTTCCTTTTGAAGCTTTAGACCAGACATTATTGAGAAGAATCTTTGTTTCACATGCTTACTAAAATATGTACTCCAGGAGAATAAAATGCAGCTGGAGCTTTTACCATTTTAGAAACTTTTAATATTAGACTTTTAACTTTATGTTCTTTCTTCTGGTTCTTCATTGTCAGATGCTAGAATTAATTAGCCAAATATGCAGTAGCTTTGGAAATTAGAAATTTAAATCTTGCTGATCCCTAAACCAAATGCAACAGCTGAGTTCTTTTTTTTTAACCCTAAAACAAATTGGTTAAAAAATTATTGCCAAAACTAGCTCCTTGATGAACAGCTTAAAATTAGTCATTAATCATCTGTGTATTTTTTTAAAAAAGATTTATTTATTTATTTATTTATTTGACAGACAGCCAGAGAGAGAGGGAACACAAGCAGGGGGAGTGGGAGAGGAAGAAGCAGGCTCCCAGCGGAAGGGCCTGATGTGGGGCTCGATCCCAGATCGCAGGGATCACGCCCTGAGCTGAAGGCAGACGCTTAACGACTGCGCTACCCAGGCGCCCCCATCTGTGTATTTTTTTAAAATAAAACTCATTGGCAAAGTAGCTAAAAAAAAAAATCTTGGAGAACCTAAACCCTGTCCCCTCTCCCAATTATTTTAAATCTTTGGACAATATTTATTTGGCCAGCACTTTTTCATTTCTCTTTTGAGAACTTACTACCTTTTAATTATCCACCTGGACAGAAGGACTTTATTCTTTTAGCTTCTACATGAAATCTTCCTGAAGTGTCTAGAGGTGGAGAGAAGAGGCATCCTGAGCCCAAAGCCTAATTAAATGACCTCCGAGTTCCCTTCCATCTCTGAAACTTCTGTGATTGTGGTATTGTCATTGAGCAAATATCCTTGGAGCGAGGCATATTTAGAACGAGAGAGTTCATAAATCATGTTAAAATGTAACTTCAGAAAGCGAAGGCTGGTGAGAATGGCTTTTGTTCATCCCAGCCCAGTTGAAGTTTGCTGGAGTCGTCACTGGGCAGACTGGACACTCAGCACAGCTTGTGTTTCCTTTCTTCCCATTTTTGGCCTTTTTCCCATTCGCTGCTCTCATTTGTAGCTAGTATCTTTCTTTTCTTTCATCCTGCCTCTCCTATCGTCCTCTCCTCCCTTCCACCCCACTCCGCCGGGAAAAACAGGAAAGGCTCAGTGGACGGTCCTGGAGTGTAGATTAGCTGATCCCTTCTGAGTAGTGGATTTAGTCACGGTGGGACCTCTACTCATACTTGCATGTTAAGCCTTTTTAAAATCTAAAATTGTGGTGTTCAGTCATTAAGTTCTGCCATTTTTTCATGTCTAAAGGGGTTCAGTACCGAATTCCAAGGTGGGGTATGTGTGTGGTTTTTCCAGCACCACTGCACAATTCTCTGACGTGGGCTGGGTGTCCACATTTCAGCTTGATTCTGACACTATCTGCCTGGAGACAGCACCAGAGTCTACCGATGAAGGGCCTGGCCCCGCAAGACCACACTCCACTTCAGATGTCAGTTGCAAGTGCAGATTGTTACCTGGGCTTCTGACTGACTCGCTCTAAACCGGAGAGGTTTGCCTAACCCCCTGCTTGGGTTTGATAATGTGCTAGAGCGCCTCACAGAACTCAGGAAGCCCATTTACTCACTAGATTACCAGTTTATTACAAGAGATATTAAAGGATAGGAATCAGCCAGACGAAGAGATACATAGGGTAAGGTCTGGAACAAAGGAGCTTCTGTCCTCATGGAGTTGGGGGCCCACCATGGTGGCACATGGAAGTATTCTGTCTGGTTCCCCAAGCTGGAACCTCTCCGAACCTCCTTTTGGGTTTGTATGGGGGCTTCATTATCTAGACAGGATTGATGAAATCATCGCCACTGGTGATTGATTCAACCTCCGGCCCCTCTCCCTTCCCCAGAGGTCAGGGGGTAAAACTGAAAGTTCTAACCCCCTATTCGAGGTTGGTTCCTCCGGCAACCAGCACCTGTCCTGGGTGGTCTAAAGGTCACCTCATTAGCACAAACCCGGTTGTGGTGGAAAGGCCTTGTTATGAATAACAAGACACTCATTTCACCTTTATGGATCTGAAGCTCTTCAGGAACTGAGGACCAGAGACCACACATTCTAACAAAAGATGCTCCCATTGCCCTTAGCATTATGGAAATTCCAAGGGTTTGGGCATCTGTGAGAGAAACTGTATGCAGACCAAATATATGTGAGGCATATATTTTGGCCATCTGAAGGAGCAGGTATCGATTTCTTATAAATCACAGCGTCACATCCTCTGAGATAGTTCTGACATCTAGCCATTTTCCTCAAATCTGCTGTCATGCTCTTAGGCCACCCTCGTCTCTGGCCTGGTCTGCTGTATCTCCCACATCTGCTTTTGGCCCTTCTGTTTCTCCATACTCTCGCTAGAGTGAGCTTTTCAACATGCAGGGCTCATTGTGTCACCGGTTTGCTTAAAGCACTTCAGTGGCTTTCCAGTGCCCTCAGTAGAAAGTCTAAAATCTGTAAACTGCTGGGCCTACCAGGTCTTAAATGATCTGGCCCATTCCTTTCCCATGTCGTTTCATCTCGCGGTGGACTCTGTCTTTCTTCTCCAGGCGGCCCCAGGGGTCTCCTTCAGTTACTTGACTGTATGTCGCTTGCTTCCTCTTGCTTCAGGTCTCCCTAAAAGCACTACAAGAGGAGAGTAGACTGTGAAAGGGGTCCTAGGTAGGAAGGCACTGGGCATATTCATGGAACGGAAGGAAGGCAAAGCAGGCCAGGGAAAGAAAGGTTTGGGTAGGGTCTTGTAGGCCGTGGTGAATAGCGGGTTTGGATTTTATTCATGGTGCGCTATGAAAGTGCACACTTTTATTTGTATTTTTGGAAAATTCACTGCAGGGGCTGTGTGGAGAATAGATGAAGAGGGGCTCAAGTGGCCATGACAAGACATTTAGGAAGTTGTGGCCATTCAGTGGTTGGCGCCCGGGCCTAGGTGCGGCAGAGATGAAGAAGTGGGTGGATTTGAAATGGGTTTTGGAGAGGGAACCAGTAGAACTGGGCATGAACAGAGTTGGGGGGAGAGGCAAGGGGAATCAGAGATGACTCCTAGGTTTTTGGCTTTACCAATAACTTGGAGACGACTAGTTACTTGAGTAACTACTAGGTGGGGAATAGCAGAGAAGGAGCAGACTTGAAGCAGGGCAGGAAGAATCCAGAATTCTGTTTTGGGAATTAAGGGCAGGACACCCACATGGGTGGCAGTTAGGCGGAGGGAGAGGAGACTGGAGGTCAGGAAAGTGCTCTGCGCTGTGTTTTCAAGGTTTGGGAGCTGTTTGTAGGGCCGCAGGAATAGGCGAGGCCACTGAAGGAGAGTGGAGGGGTGGGAAGGGTGTAAGACTGAGCTCTGAGGGGGACTGACATTAGAAGCCAGGTAGAGGAGCAAGAGGCAGCCAGTGAGCTGTCAGAGAAGCAGCAGGGCCCGTGGGAGAGTGTGGTGCTCCCGAGGCCGGCCCACAGCATCGGGAGGGAGATGCCAAGCGGGGTGTTTGAACTGGCCTCCTACGGGCCTTCCCCTTTCCAGGCAGCTTTCTCTCACAGTTGCTACAAGCTCCTTTGTGAAAAGAGGGAGGGCGTGGGAGAGGAGAAAGAACAGTTTTTATTGGAGTTTGCAACGTGGAGTTGATGGGTGATCCTGACCAGCCCAGTTTCAGGAAATTTTGCTGGCGGAGGGAGCCACACTCGGAGGGACTGTGTAAAGGAAGTAATCAGGGAAGGAGCCGCAGGCCTTGTTATGCGGAGTGGAGTCCTTGGGCCTGACCGTCCTCTGGGAGCTGGTTGGCTGTGCTGACTCTTGGGCCCCACCCCAGACCCACTGAAGCAGGATACACATCTTAACGAGATTCCAGGTAACTGAAGTTGGAGAAGCGTTGGTAGAGATAACCAGGGGCACAGGGAAATTGTGTCACCAGCTAGAGGGACATAGGCGATCAAATGGGCGTGTGTGGTTAGGATGAAGATTAACTAGAGAGTCTGTGCTGTTGGGGATGGTCCCCTGCGGAGGTAAAGACTGACGAATGATGCAGGAAAAAGGGGGTAATGGCAGGAGTGACTTCCTGGGCCGGGAGGGAGGGGCTGTGCTAAGAGCAGTGGGGTGCCATCCATGTACAGGACAAGAGGAGGTGGGCGTGCATTCTGGGAGGTTCGTAGACTTGGCGGAGGAGCAGTGAGGGAGCTTGTCCCCCATGGCTTGTGTTTGGGGAAAAATGAGGTGAGGTTATCTGTCGAGAGGGAGCATGGGGAGGGCGTGGGGGGATCACAGTAACATTTCTAGGCAGTGTAGAGTGAAAGGGAGTCCAAGGGGCGAGGGCGGGCCTGTATCAGCAAGAGGGCTTTCATACTGTGAGATCTAAGCTGCTGAAGGAGGGAGGCGGGGCTGGGAGGGAGTTAACGCCCAGAGAGAAAGTGCCAGAGGCCAGTGCTTGCAAGTGACCAGCAGGGAGGCAACTGTGCTAGCAGTACCGGTAGTGGGTATTTGAGCAAGCGAACTAGAAGGAAGGAGGCCGAGGCTGGAGACCTGGAGGAGACAGCTGTTTCTGATGGTGAAGTGAGGGGCCTGAGCGCGACAGTGATGCGAGAATGAAGGAAGCGGTTTCCAGAGAAGAGGTCGTGGCCTTGGGAGAGGCGGAGCTCTGCGACAGGTCATCCATAGGAACGCAGGAGTCACTGAGGAGGATGACAGAGATGGAGTAGAAGGGAAGTCTGTGAACCGGAAGCAAATACAGCAATAGATGTGGGAAGTGACGAGGTCCAGGGATGATACGAGGGCAGCAAGGTGAGGGAAAATGAATTGCCCACGCCTTGAAGATGTGGGCTTCTTGCAGGAGGGAGGAGATTATTTTTCTGAGGGAAGTCGTCTACTAGAAGTGACAGTGGGAGGGAGGAAGGACACTTCCTTCTTCCTGGCCCTGAGGCACTTGGCAGGAGAGGAAGATAGCATCTGCTTAAGATAAGGTGTCCCCAGGGCACACCCGAGACTTAGGGAAAGCTAAGAGGTAGAAGAACATTCTCGGAAGAGGTGGAGGGTCTTGAAGAGTTGGCGGGTGTTCTGGGCATGGGGGTGGGGGTGGGGGGTGGGGAATGAGTCATTTCAGAGGGATGGTGCAGTCCTGTTGGGAAGGGAGTTCCAGTAACGAGGGAGGAGGGGGCACATCTGTACTTCTGGCTGGGACTGGGCAGAGGGTGTTCAGCTGTATGCTGCCCCTGTAGAGAAGGCAGACCCACTTCTGGCATTGTAGCTCCCCAGTCATGGCTGCCTAGGTGGCAGCTTCCCTAGGTTCCCTAACCCTTTGTACAGGAGCTAGCAGGGAAGAGAATGAAGGACTGTTTCTGTTAGAGAAATTTCCGGAGCTGCTGGAGGAGACTGAGGGTAGGTCCCACGGAGATGCCCACTGGCCATGCCTCTCAAGGTGAGTGGCATTGTCTTTTGGGTGATAGAGAAGAGAGAAGGGTCTGAAGGGCCTCCGTTGATAACACTCCTCCTGTTTCCATATTGAAAATGCTTCCGAGGCGCGGAAGCCTTTAGTATGAATTTTCCCATTTGTTCCTTCCCGGTTACCTTGAAAGATAGATGGGGCGAATATTGGGGCCGAGTGGGGTGAAGTGACTAGCCTAGTCATACAGTGAGTGCGTGGCTGAACGACGTCCAGAGGCCAGGCCTCTTCCTTCCTGGTGTGGCGTTCTGGACTGGAGTCACCTCGGCTCTCAGAAGACTGAGTCTCGGCAAAGGAGCCTCCCTGGCCTATTCGTGTTCTTCTTTAAGGACTGGCAGCTCATCCTGCCTTCAAGTAGGTTTGGCTGCTAGACCATTTTCTTTCTCAGGACTTTCTAGAACATCAGAATGATGTCCAAAAACGTAAGTGCTTGCTCAGAGCCGGGTATTATGATAGGTGTTTTCTCATTTAGTCTCCATAATAGCCCTGAGGATACCCATGCCCTGCACATTTTACAGAGGAGACCGAGGCGGAGAAAAGCAACTTGGGTAAGAGAACTAGGGGCATTAGCTGCCCAATGGCAGACTCCAGCCTTCTAGCTAGGTGTTTTTTCTCCTGTCCCACACTGTAGTTGGTATAGAATTACCGAAAAAAATTGTGGTAAAATATACATAGCATAACATTTGTCATTTTAGCGATTTTCTAAAAAAAAGTAAGCTCTACACCCAACGTGGGGCTTGAACTCACGACGTCGAGATCAAGAGTCGTCGCATGCTCTCCTGACTGAGCCAGCCAGGTTCCTCTCTGTCATTTTAGTGATTTTTAAGTGTGAATTAAGTACATTCACAGTGTTGGGCAATCACCACCACCATCCATCTCCAAAACATTTTCAACCATCCCCATTTTGCGGCTCTGCACTCATTAAACACGATCTCCTGTACTGTCCTCCCTGGCCCCTGGCAACCACTATTCAGCTTTCCATCTCTATGAATCGACTCTTCTAGGTGCTTCATAGAAGTGAAATCGTATATTTGTGTCCTTTTGTGTCTGGCTTATTGCACTTAGCCTCATGTTCTCAAGGTTCATCCATGTTGTAGCTTCTATCAGAATTCATTCCCTCTTCAGACCGAATAATATTCCATTGTACCGATAGGCCACGTTGTGTTTTCCATTCATTCATCAGTGGACACTTGGGTTGCTTTCACTTTCGACTGTTGTGAACAGTGCTGCTGTGAACACGGGTGGATGAATCCGTTCAAGTCCCTGCTTTTGGTTCTTTGGGGTGTATGAGAACTGCTTTTTTTGTGGTCTGTTTCCCCCTAGAACTTGTCCCCTAGTTGCCTGTGCCTTTCTGTCTTTAAGGAACTTTCTGATCCATAGTTCTGTATGGTTGATAAAAATTCCAGTATTTCATACCCTGTTTGAAGGTCTTCCCGCCCCACCCCAGTCCACGAATGAGCAGCCCAGTGTCATGGCTCGGAAGCCAAACTGCCGGGATTCTAGCCCTGCATAGGCTAGTTAAGTGACCTTGCAAGTTCTCCAAGCTCTGTTTGAGCGTGTGCCGTGCGCTAGTAGACGCAGTAGAAGTGGAAATAGTCATACATCTCTAAACTGGGTTGTATTTGGGTAAGTCGTTCAGAACAGGGACGTGTGTGCCAGCTCCAAATTTGACCTTCAGCTACTGAGAGATAAAGTGGTTCTATTTTTTTTAAAGATTTATTTATTTATTTTTGAAAGCCAGTGAGCATGAGCGGTGGGGGAGGGGCAGAGGGAGAAGCAGGCTCCCTGCTCAGCAGTGCTGGACTCGATCCCAGGACCCTGGGATCATGACCTGAGCCGAAGGTAGACGCTTAACCAACTGAGCCACCCAGGCGCTCGAGATAAAGTGGTCCTAGTGTCTCTGAGGCTGCCTTTGCAGGTGGAAGGAACCAGAGTCTGTATATGGTGGTAGACCTCTCCAGGGCCAGTGAAATCCCCAGATTCCATTGGGGGTGAGGATATGGTGGGAAGGGGACTTTATTTCAGAAATAACTGTATACTTTAAAAAAAATCGGAGCTTGCAAATTTCCTCCCACTATAGTTCAGTTGCTTTGTACTTCAGGAAAGTCATCCTAGAAATGAATTAACTTTTCCAAGTTTACCAGTTACCAAATATCCACTTGAGACTAGACCTCTCAACCCAGATGGAGAACTCGGTTATTTTTTCCAAGTACCGAGCATTTCCTAAGGCACGCTGAGCACACAAAGATGAATGGGCGGCCCTCAGTGTGGTGGGAGAGACAGCCCTCAGCTAAGAGGAAATTATGGGTTTATCTCAGTGCGACAGTAGGCTTATCAGCCCGCAGGGGGGCCCACTTATGGGAGGGTCAGCCATGCTGGGGGAGATGTAGGAAGGTGGTGGAGGAAGTATTTAGGCTGAGTGCGAAATTACGGGCGATCCTCTATCAGGAGGAAGGATGGTCCTGGAAGAGGGAACGACATGTGCATAAGGGTCCAAGTTAGAAGCAGAGTGCTTATGGTGAGTGACTTCAGAGCTTTCTGGTTTTTGTTTTAGTTAATTTAGCTTTTGTTCATTTAGGTGTGTGTGTTTTGGCGGGAGACCATATAAAGAGATATTCATTGGGGAGCAGAAAGACCTAAAATAAATGTCCTTAGGCACTCAGCAGCACTAATTGAAGTTGTTTTGCAGATTTGGTTTCAGAAAAAACCAGCAAAAGACTGGAAAGGAACTTAGATCATTTAATTCAACTTCCTTATTTTTATAGACATGGAAACTGAGTCATACGTGTACGACAATATAAAAATATTCTATCCACTGGCGCTAATGACAATAGCAGTTGTGTAAGGGAAGGGAAAAACGAGTTTCCTTCTTCAGGTGAGAATGTGTAGGCAAGGCTGAACTCACAGAAAGAGAAACGACGAGAACGCCGATGACTTAAGCTGTGTCTTCCCAGGACTGTCACTGCTGGAGTGTCCTAGTCAATGAAAAGCAGCAAGAAAATACAAATTTACCAAATAGAGAAATCAAGACTGAGTGTCTTCATTTAATAGAAGGCTTTAGCGAGGTTCGGCAGCAGCCCTAGTGAGTTTGTATCTGTGGAGAGCTTGTTAGCTAGCTGGTAACACCTTCTTCGCCAGGTGACCAGCAGTACCTGGAGCTAAGGGGGCGCTGAGCCCGTTGCGTTGTGCTCGTTCCTGCAGGGGCCTGTGCCCCTTTCTCAGAATGCAAAGTCCTAGGAGAGATGGACAGTCTGAAAAAAATCACTGCCAAATGAATAATTAAATGTTCATAAAACTTCTCAGACATCCTTATTTAAATCAGTGGGTGAAATGATGAGAGTCTTATGAGTACCAGGTTGCTCTAATTTTTAAAGAGTGTCTCTGGGGGCACCGCGTGGCTCAGTCGTTAAGCGTCTGCCTTCGGCTCAGGGCGTGATCCCAGAGTCCTGGGATCGAGCGCCACATCAGGCTCGTCTGCTGGGAGCCTGCTTCTTCCTCTCCCACTCCCCTGCTTGTGTTCCCTCTCTCTCTGGCTGTCTCTCTCTGTCAAATAAATAAAATAAAATCTTAAAAAAAAAATAGAGTGTCTGTGGTATAACCGTGGAAGTTGGCCTATTGTATGGAAATACCAGACCCTAAGGCAACAATCTTTTGTTTACTCTGAAACTTGTTTAATAAATAAACTTACTTTACTTGATGATCTGGAAGTCTCTGTTTTAAGGGCCTGTGTTATAATTAATAATGACAACCCCATAACAAGTTCAAATAAATACTTAAATAACAGCCTTAAGAGAGTCCAAGTCTTTAGAGATAAATCCACAAAACTTAAAAAATAGAAATTCATGTCATCCATTTGCCCAACGTGGCTTTTGGAACAAGGAATTGATGGCTTAAGCCTTTTAGGCTTTTGGCCGTAAGTAATGGAAATAGGGTACGGATGGACCCAAGTGTTAAATTTACACAGCGTTCTGGATTTTATGATGCCCATAGTTTGGGTAAACTTAATGTTCTTTAGGCTGCAGTGTGGTTTATATGACAACAGGGAAATATTCCCACCGTACAAGAGTCTAAGAGGGCAAAGGGCAGACCCGGAGCCCGGCCTCATGGACCCTTAATAGGAATGGGAGAAATAAGCAAAAAGCAAGTAAGCAGAAAAAGAAAGGAATTGCAAGTTGTGTGATCAGTTCAGGGAAAGAAGCCAAGGGGCCAACCTGGAGGATGAGAGGGGCTACCTGAGGTGCGGGGTTCCTGGAAGGCTTCTTGGAGGAAGTGACATTAAGTTGAAAGTTAAAGGAGAAGGAATTCGGTTGTGAATGACGATGGTGGAAAGGCTCTGGGCTGGGAGGGGCAGGGGGCAGAGTAGTAGGCGGAGAGGTGGGAGAGGTGGAGCCTAGGGATGGGGGGAGAGAAAGTGGGTTTTGGAGCCACCATCTGAGCCCCTGGAGCTAGCTTTATTCCTGGACACACGGTTACATGAGCCAGTAAATCATTGTTTTGCTTAAGCTCCTTTCAGTTGGGCTTTCTTTCACTGTGGACAAGAGTCCTAATCCTATAAGGGGGCAGAATGTTCGCATTCCCTGGAAGCACCTTCAACTTGAATTTCTATTTGTAGAGCTCATGCTTTACTCATGCAGAATGAAGTATTTTTGCGTCGTTACATTTTCCCCCTGGGCCTGCCTGGGTCTGATTCCCTGGACTTGGCAAGTATGTGTATTTTCAAAGCCGTTATGTACAGTGAGTTGGGACTCCCTTGGTTGGAAGTGATTGAAACCTAAGGTACATGAGCTCACACCACAGAGGGGATTTACTGGGTGGACACCAGTGCACGTCACTGACTCAGCGGAGAAATGGAAAAGCAAAAGCAAGCCAAGGAAGGGGCCCAGCACGCGGCTGGGACTCAGGAGCATCTGGAACCAGCCTCCTGAAGGCTGCCAAAACTGTCCCCGTGTTTCCTCCCCATGTGCTGGCTTTGTCTCTCCTTCTTGCTGTAGATGGGTTTTCGCTGCTTGGCAAAAAACATAGCTGCTAGTTTGCAAAAACGAGTGGCCTGCAGACAGGCTTTGTTTGTTCACAGTGCTTTTAAAAATTGATTTAATTATTAACATTTTAAAAAGGGTGATTTCACATAAAATTCCAAATTTCTGGCATCTATTAAAGAATCAGAAGTTTGACATTCCTAAATCCCAGCAATCAGGAGGCGCTTCTTTTGGGAAGGAAAATACATTGTCCAAGGGCTGCAGGAGGGCTGCTGCGGTCTTACTTCTGCTGGGGGCTTCCTGTCCCTGCTGTAGCCATCATGGGCCTGGCTGCTTAGTTCCCTAGCTTGGGTCCGGTGCCCTCCTTGGGGTCAGTCGGTTTGTCCCAGGGGATGGGGCCATGAACCAACCTGGCATGTCTTATCTCCCTCACCCTTCTCCCCTGTCCTGTAATAACCAGGTGGACGGTGGAGGGGAGCAGTTTCTAGAAAAAAAATGCTAGGCATACAGTACCATAAATTATGTATTAGCATAAAGTTGTGTGTTATTTCGTGAAATCTTTTTTGAACTAATCTTTACTGATGTATGTTTGCCAAAAGGGCTGGTTATTCTTAATATACTTAACATACTTTAAGTAGTCCTCTGCTTTTTTATCTTGGAGGAGAGCTGGAAGACTTAATAGAATTCTTCGTGATGATTCAGTCCCGTGACCATTCCTATCAAAACTAAGCATTTCAATTGGAACTTGCGATGTAACATGGCTTATCCATTTGTTTTTATGGATGATTCGAACTAGGATTGCAAGAAGTTGCTACAGATGTACCAGCAATCTTCCAAACCTGATTTAGTAAAAATTAAAATTTAGACATGGATAGAATTTGGTAAAGTATTTAAAAAAAAAAACACTATTTCCTGGTTTCTAGAGTTTCTGTTCTGTTCTAACTTGTGAAAATCTAAAAACACATTTTCTTTTTTTTTTTTTTTAAAGATTATATTTATTTATTTGACAGAGAGAGACAGCCAGCGAGAGAGGGAACACAAGCGGGGGAGTGGGAGAGGAAGAAGCAGACTCCTAGCAGAGGAGCCTGATGTGGGGCTCAATCCCATAATGCCAGGATCACGCCCTGAGCCGAAGGCAGACGCTTAACCGCTGTGCCACCCAGGCGCCCCTAAGAACACATTTTCAAGTCAGAATCACTTTTTTGTTTCTTTAAATGTATTTCATTATTTGAAGTGAGTCTATCATTTTAAGTCTTCATTATTTTTTCCTATCTTTGGTAAAATTCTATGCTTTTCCCAAGACAGACAATCTTAAAAAATTTCTTTCTCACTTACTCAGGGCTCCCCTGTTTCTGAAGACTTTAAAACCTTAGAGTGAAGTTATAGAAATTATTGTTACTTGAATTTGAAGAACAGGAGATTAATAGAAGACTAGTGTGAAAAAGGGTCCATAGTTAGGAGGGAAATAGGAAGAGGAAAACATTCACTTGTGGACTGACTGAAAACTAAATGCCTCTAGGGAAGACATTAGGTAAGATTTTGTCATCACCATCCAGACACTGGAAAACTCACATGAAAACTTTTTTTTTGAAAACTCTCAAAAAGTTTTGAATCAGATTGTAAAAAGTGAATCAGTTTTCTTAAGATGGCAACGTAGCATGGCCTTTGTAAAAACAAAGGTGGCAGGAGAGTGTTCATTGTGAGACCGCTGACTAACAGAAAATAAGAATTTCATTTGAAGGTGGGTTCATGGTGCCATCCCGTGTTCTACTTATAGAATTAAGGTGATAAAATGGCTCCAACCTTAGTTAGTGAATTCAATTAATATGTATGTTCTCTGTGATAGGTAATGAGTGAAACAGTGGTTAAGGAAGACAGAGAATGTTCTCAAAGAGCGTCAGGTCCAGCGGAATGTTGTTCAAAGCTAGGCATGAATCGGAGTCATCTGGAGAGCCTGCGAACACAGGTGCCAGAGCACAGTGCTCCTAAATTGGAATCTCTTCGGGAGTGCGACCCAGGCACCCACTTTTCTGTCATTATGTCTTATAAATGTTACAGTGCAGACATTTTCAAACATGTATGAAAGTACAGAGAACAGTGTAACCAGTTAGCCTTTTGCCCATCAGTCAACTTTGGTAATTATCAATTCACGGCCGGTCTTATTTCATCTGTATCCTCGCTCCCCTCCCCCTTGATAACTGAAGCAAATCCCGTATGTCATTTCACTTCATTTGTAAGGAGGTTCCAGTAAGTAACTGGGAATTTTTTAAAAATAACAATTCCTTAATATTATCAAACCCAGTCAACATTCAGATGTCCCCAGTTTTCTTACGTGTTTAGGATCCGAATTGAGGTCCGTATGTTTCGCTCACTTTATGTCTCTTAGTTCTCATAATTTATAGGTTCCCTCTCCATCTCTCTTTCTTCTTGCAGTTTATTTGTGGAAGAGGCTGGGGGGCTTATTCCATAGAGCTTCCTCCAGTTTTTATGTTGCCGGCGCTGTGTCTGTGTGGTGACGCTCACCATGTTCCTGTCTCCTATATTTCCCATAATTCCCATAGAAGCTTTCTTCACAAGACAACATCGTTGATGGCTATTTGTCTTTTTCAAGGTGCTTGTAATGTCAAGTTGTCTTTTTTTTTTTTTTTTTTTTGTAATGTTAGCAGACTTTGATGCTCAGGGCCTAGATTTTCTTAATCCGTGAGGAATCGCAAAATGGTGATAGCCCACGTTCTGTCATTCCTTGATTTGTTAGAAGATTTTGTGGAAGGAAACATTGCTTCATCTGTTACAGTTGACCCTTCAACAACACGGGTCTGAACTGTGCAGGTCCACTTACATGTGGGTTTTTCTCGATAAATACAGTACAGTGCTGTAAATGTATTCTCTCTTCCTACGGTTTTCTTAACATTTTCTCTAGCTTTATTGTAAGAATACAGTATAGAATACATAAAACATATGAAATATGTGTTACTTGAATGTTTATGTTATTGGCAAGGCTTCTAGTCAACACTAAGCTATTAGTAGTTAAGTTTTTGGGGAGTCAAAAGTTATATGTGGAGTTTTGACTGTGGGAGGGTCGGTGCCCCAATGCCATCATGTGGTTCGAGAATCAGCTGTATTTAGTCACCCGATAATACGGAGTATAGGAGAAGCACAATGCATTTTTCATTCTTTCCCTGTGTTGACCAATTTTCAAAATAATGAGTTGTTTTCCTAGTCCTCCAAAGGTGACCAAAAAGACGCACTTAAAGTATTACTGTGAACAAATTTGATATATTTCAATCCATTGCAGTTACTGTCTTTAGTGATCTTTAATTGTCCACCTTTGACCAGTGTCTTCACCTTGGCTCCCAAGTGTGTGTCTGCGTGTGCGCAGATGTATTTTTAAATTACTATTACTTTTGTAGCTAACAGCATTTATTAAGCCATAAAAAGAACCTCTGGGGAGGGCTGCCACTTTAATGATGTACCTTCTAGAATCAGTGTTCACAATAGAACACTCAAGACGCTGTTTCCTTAATGGAACATTGATGAGAAATGTGGCACGGTGTGCGTCATGGAAAATCGTTTAAAATGTGTCCTTGTTTTCATTTCTTAAAACTCTTCCCTCATTATTCATTCATTCCTTTATTTATCCTCTAGGCGGGTCTAGATCTCTAATCCACTGGAGGTCAGACTTCTAGATCCTGGCAACATACATAGGAATAAGCCACTATCTTTCCCCCCACCGTGTTCCTGTGAACCTCTTGACCAATAACCACAAGTTTGTGTGTCATTAAGATGACAGTGATATAGGGTTTCAATGCAGGAAGGGAGGTGCTGTCATCACACACTTGTGTACAGTCCCTCAGCTTGTTTATTTGGTTACAACTATTGAATAATTTGGCGTTAGATGCTAAGAAATACGATTCCATGTGGGTTTTCAATACTAGTGGAAATGACGTCTACTGAGTAGACAGTGTCATTGCATTTTGCTTTTTTATGACAATCCCTGCAATCCATCTGTTTCCTGTGTTACTTCATATTTGAAAGCGCTGGGGTTTTGTTTTGTTTTTTTTGTTTTGTTTGGGGGGAGGGTGCTTCATGACCCTAATTTAGATCAGATTGTTCCGAATTTGGATTGTAACAGAAAGTGGTATGAATAAATTGGGATTTGCCTTGACACCTAAACAGTGCTGCTTGTTAAAATGCAGATTCTGATTCATAAGTGATGTATGGAGACACTTTAAGACCATGCAAATATCCTGTTCCTCATCCAGATCTCCCCTTTAGATTTAGCATCTATTAATGATTCTTGCGGGAACCAGTCTTTACTATGATCATTACAAAATGTTGATTTTCCAACTTAGATGCACCCTTTACATTTATCAGTCTGCCTTGGACGTTCTACTGGAAGCAAGAGCCCTCCCTGCCTCTTCCCTTGTTTATTTAATACTTATCCTAGGTATGGATTCACAAGTTCCTAATTTTTCAATGGTCTGTTTTTATTACTGTCCTTAATTACTTTGGTGCTTAAATTGTCCCAGATTTAGGATTGTTCTCCTTTTTGATGGTTATTTAATGGATTAAAAACATGAGACAAACCATGAGAGACTCTTGACTCCGGGAAACAAACTGAAGGTTGCAGAAAGAGAGGTGGGAGAGGGGATGGGGTAACCAGGTGATGGGTATTAAGGAGGGCACGTGATGTAATGAGCACTGGGTGTTACGTGCAACTCATGAATCATTGAACATTATATCAAAAACTAATGATGTACTATATGTTGGCTAATTGAATTTAAATAAAAAACATGGATAATATTTTGGGAGATTGAAGTACATATCTAGGTTACCTCAAGTTACATTATCTGGAAAAAAAGTACCAAGTGCAATTTTTCACACGTGTACAGTGTTTGAGAGTTTCCCCTGTGCTTTTGTGGGCCCTATTACCTAGGACACTTGAATTTTATGAGGGGGTCTGGAGGAGTAAGTTTTCCTCTGCATTTTCAAATTCTCATTTGATTTTCTGGACAATCCTGTGATATAGACAAGGTGGCATTTTGACTCTACCTACCAACTCATTTTCTCCTAGCCTCGGTTTAACTAAAGACTAATGATTATATTAGCCTATGGGACTAAGGTTCACTGGAAACTACTCCTTCCTCCTAACACGCATCAGCGTGGTTTATATATTGTGATTTGCTATAAAAACTTTACTTCGCCAGTGAATGTGTTCTGGTCTTTGAATTAATGCTGAGTGGTAGAGAGCCCTATTTCTTTTTTTTTTTTCCCTAGTGAAAATATCTTTCTTTTTCTTTAAATAATTTTTATTTTGTTATATTAGTCACCATACAATACATCCCTAGTTTTTGATGCAATGTTCCATGATTCATTATTTGCATATAACACCCAGTGCACCATGCAATACGTGCCCTCCTTAATACCCATCACCAGCCTATCCCAGTTCCCCACCCTCCTCCCTTCTGAAGCCCTCAGTTTGTTTCCCAGAGTCCATAGTCTCATGGTTCATTCCCCCTTCAGTTTACCCCCCCTTCATTCTTCCCTTCCTTCTCCTACTGATCTTCCTATTTCTTATGTTTCATAAATGAGTGAAACCATATGATTGTCTTTCTCTGCTTGACTTATTTCACTTTGCATAATCTCCTCCAGTCCTGTCCATGTTGCTGCAAATGTTGTGTAATCGTTCTTTCTGATGGCTGAGTAATATTCCATTGTATATATGGACCACATCTTCTTAATCCAGTCATCTGTTGAAGGGCATCTCGGCTCCTTCCACGATTTAGCTATTGTGGTCAATGCTGCTATGAACATTGGGGTGCATATGGCCCTTCTCTTCACTACGTCTGTATCTTTGGGGTAAATCCCCAGTATGTTTCATATGAATGTATCATAGAATGTATCATAGAACATGACATAGGAAAAGCATTTCCCCACCCTTGCCTCCCTGCCCAACCATCTGAAGGAAGCTTTTTTAGTTTGGAGTGGCTCATTTTTCTACACAGGAATGTGTGTTTTTATCCTTACACGCTGGCTGGGGTGAAGGACACACCTTGCAATGGCTTCTCATTTCCTCCAGGGGAGGTTTCTTAAGATGGCATCTTAGGCCCATTTGTAGGTGAACATGTCTTTGGAGACTCCTCACCCAGTCACTTCCCCATCCTATACTTGGTACTCGCTATGGTGTTTCGTGCCTTTTTTCCTTAGCGTGTATTCTCAGTTATGCATGGAAAGCTCGCCTCTCTCACCCCCGTCTGCTGAGTGAATTCTTATTCAGTTCTGAAGCCTTTCCTGATTCTCTTTCCCCGAGTTCATTATTCTTTCTGTTACACTTTGTACATCTTTATCATTGCATGTGGGAAATTATAATAAAATGCTTTAGTTGTATGTCTAACCTTAGGGGATTAAGTTTTCTAAAGGCAGAGACCCACGGCTTGGCACAAAGTAGCACTTAAATGTTTTTTGGACAAAAATGACTTTTCCTGTTAGTAAGTAGAGACCTAGTAAAGGGTGTTCACTGGTATGTTTCTCAAGTCCCCTGTAAAAGACCTCTGACCAAGAGAGAGAGCCATGCCAGGACTTGGTGTTATGAACCCGAATTCCCCTCCGGGAAGGTCTGTGTTGTGGCTTCATGTATTGGCCATGAACCCAAATAGTTTGCTGAAGTGATTTAGGAGGATTGCTAACCCCTTAGAGTTCTGAAATTGTTAGTGAAGGCCGTCGGGGGGAGTATGATTGCTTTGTAAAAGATGTTGTCTCCGTCGAAGTCAGGGATAAAGTGTACTGATGTCTACAACTTACATGAAAATGCATCAAAAAATAAGACGGATTGATGGGCAGGGAGAGGAACGCCAGATGATGGGGTTTGTGGTAAAGCGAATGGAGCAAAACGCTCATTGGAAAATCCAGGTGGTGGGTATACGGACTCGCGGTTGCAGTTCGTTCAACTCTGCTGTAAGTTTGAAACTTTTCATAACAAAATGTTGGGAAAAAGGGATACTTGTATTATTTTTTAAGAACACATTTATTGGCTAGGCATGTCAATTACAAACATTCAATCATCAACACGCACTTCCTAAAGTGCGCTGATTTGTTTTCTTCCTGTTACTTCTCTTCCTCTCTTTATCGAGTCGGCTCTTTCAAATCCCACTTCCTGTGTTGCTCCCTTTAGGAGAATTTCCCTGACCTTCTAGTTTGATTTAGTTGTCTCTCCTCTGTGGTCTGGGAAGAGCATCCCTTGTGTCGTTCTTATGCCACCGCATTTATTATTCTGCACTGTGATCGTTTACTAATCTGTCGCAATCACTAGACTTGGAGTTTCTTGAGTCAAAGACTAGGTAGGTTTCTGGAACACTTTTGGTACAAGTAAGAACAAAAAACAACAACAATAAGTAGACTAACAGTGGCTTAAACAAATAGGGATTTGTTATTTCCAGTGTCAGGAGCCTGGAGGTCAGCATTTCCAGTTTCCAGGATCGGTTTGGTGATAGGCACTTGGCTGGCCCTTCTGCCTTTCTCCCATCTTTCCCTTCATCAGGTCAAGTCGACCAAAGTGGGTATGTGGGTTGGAAATATCCACCGTGGTTATTTCAGTTTTTGAGCTTTGAGCACAGATACTTTAGCAGATATCTTTAGACTTGCTGAATAGTCTTCAGTTCATTTATTATGGTTTCTTCTAGAAAAATTGACTTTGTTTTTGGAAAAGAAGAGCTCAGAATTTGATAGATGTCTGCATGGGTTTGAAAGCCTCCCCCACCCCAACCTGGAAGATTAGTTCTCCATTTTCATACAACTATAATTATTCGTAGAAGCAAGGTTGCTTCAGAGAAATTGTGCGGTGGATGGTCTGGAGGTTCCAACCTCATGCACCAACCTGAGCTCTCTGGGAAACACTTTGTGGACCAGAAATTAGGCCAAAAGCTGTTTCACTTTCCTAAAGTGAAGCCTTTTGGGGAGGCCCACGCCTTATCCCATTTATTCTATTTTAGTCACAATTCAAATGTGCTTAATTATCTAGTTAATTGCTTAGAACACTTATTAAAAAGCACATAATTAGAAAAGGAGCAGTGGAAAGAAGGCCTGGCATAGGCAAGTGAGCTGAGGTTCTGTGGAAGGGGGCAGAATGAGCAGACAACCGATTTTACCCACAGCAGCCCCAGGCTGCTCACATAACTGATCTCATGCTGAGGATGGTCCTTAAATCATCAAGAAAAGATTTAATTATGTTCAGTCTGCTCTGAGAAGACAGATGGTTATAATACGTGAGAGATAACATGCCAAATCACACAAATATGATCTCAAATAGGCTTTAAATATAGGAATATATAGATTAGAATACTGGCAGGAAATCTCCTGTTTATAGTGAATATCTCTGGGTGGCAGAATCATAAGTGATTTTTTTCTCTTTTAAAGATAGTTTAGATATTTCCTAAATTTTCTTTCTTAAAAAAAAAAAAAGATTTTATTTGTAATTAATCTCTGCACCTAACATGGGGCTTGAACTCATAGCCCCGAGATCAAGAGATGCGTTCTCCACCGACTGAGCCAGCCAGAAGCCCGTTTCCTACACTTTCTATTGAGCACTGAAAGGGTTCAGAGTATGCTATCCCAAAATATGCCGCTTTGACTTAGGATTATTTTGAGCTGAAGGCAGTTGAAAAGTAACAGACCAAAATAAAATTCTGTGCCTCCCCCTCTCTACCAGGAGGGGCAGGGCTATTCTGAATCACCTGAGAGCTCTGGACTCTTACCAGCCCAGAGGAGGCACCAGAGAAACCTGCATAACACACTGTACTCACCAGCTCTCATCGTCTCTCAGTTTCTCCTATATAGTATTTGTCTTCCCACAATTTGTTGCCCTTAGAAGTGCAAAGTCCTTTGTTTTTTGGTCTTATCACTTCTCAACGAAATATATTATTATTTTGTTAAGACGCCATGTGAGCCGAAGTTCTAACCGACCCTTTGAGTTACTTATCACTGAGTTGTGTGTGTATGTGAGACGCACACAGTAATAAGCTCCTGTTTGTTTTTCTCTGTTAGTCCGTTTTTTTGTCAGTTAAATCTGCAGGGCCCCAGCCAATGAGACAAAGATAGGTAGAGAAAAAAAATGATAGGTTCCCCCCCATTGTTTTATAACTTTGTGTTTTAAATACTTATAAAAGTACTTTAGACATTCAGAGGGGTTCTTGTTCAACCACTGGTCTTTTGAATAGTCCTGCTTGTTGTGGATGTGGGCTCCTGTGTATGGTGATTTTCTTAGGTGTGTCATAGGTTGGAATTGTGGGCCCTATCTGTGGGTTTTAGCTATGACTATCCTGATCTGTCTTACTGCATGTTGTCCTCTCAGGGAGGTTTTGTTTGTCACTCTGCCTTGTGCTCCAGCACCATGACCAGCCTGGGACCGCTTTTTATGTTAATTTCTTGGCTTTGGAGAAATGCTATGGTCACAGATTTTCTGGGTACACTTCCACACAGCTGGGGCCCAGTCAGACAGACTTCCTTGTCATTGTCCCCTGTTGGTCAACAAATGTTTTTCTAGTCCATTCTTTACCTGTAGGTGTGTTCCCCCAAGGGCCTTGTCTTCTCAGTTCACAATTGAGAAGAGGTCTCAGTTCTAACTCCCACCTGGCCTGGGCAGCTGGTCTCCTAGCCCTGTGTGTTTGTTAAATCCTAAGTGACCAAGAACAGCAGCTATTCAGGACTGCAGGAATAGCAGCTCTTACTGCCCTGATTGTTTTTGCCCTACCATGGGGATTTCTTATTTTCTCTTGAGCTCAGCTCTGCATGTAAGAGAACTTTTCATCCTTGGACATCCACTATAATCACCTAGGAAGCTTTTAGAAGTCCCCATGCTCAGGCTGCATGCCAGGCCAAATCCATCAGAAGCTCTGGGGTGGGACCCACACATCAGGATGTTGTTAAAGCTCCCCAGGTGATTTCCATTGTGCAGCCAAGGATGAAAACCACTGATCTACAGCAGTGTTGTTTTATTTTGCGTGGATGATTTACGTGTGTGCTGTGTAATTTATTGTTCTAGTGGTGATGTTTTCAAGTTACCTGGTCAGCAGTAATGCTGACATATTGTAAGCCTGTCAAATTGTAATTAGAAAAATATTTAAAATTTTAAAAAGTTAGAATTTGCTAGGAAGGAAACCAGCCTTTATTTAGTTTCTACTGGGTGCTAGGCACTATGCTTAGGTCGTTCACATATGTTGTCTCATTTAATCCTCAGGAGAATCCTGCAAGGTAGGGGGTGGTTGGTTTTTGCAGATAAAAAAACTGACTTGGAGAAATCAAATAGTTCTAAGTCTCACAGCTCACAAATGGCAGACCCAGGCTCAGGCCCATGAGATGCCCAGCCCCACGTCCTTTTCTGCACCCTGTGGTATATGTGAAATAGGCTTTTCCATACACATTGGTTAAAATAAAAATTGGCACTGGGATTAAAATAAGTTCCAGGTATCTGTTAAATTAACTTATTTGGAAAATTTTATCTTCCCACTAATTCCAGGGATTCTTGCCTCTTTTTATCTCACATCTGATGTTAAGCTGATTTTGACTAATCAATTGTTATTAATAGAAAAGCTTAACTCATTTCAGTTCACCACTTTAAATACACTTGGAGAAAATAATTTAGTTCTCCTTTTAACGCTGTCATGTGCCACGAAGGGGTACTTATTATAAAAACTGCATTTACTCATCCCCTTCCTGAGTACCTCCATGGCCCGTGTGGGGGGCTGTGTGAGTGTGTGTGCCAGGAGGTAGAGGTACAAGGGGAGGTGAGGAGTAGAATAAAGAGGTGGAGGCTGAGGTCCCTGAGTGCTGGTGGTGTTCTCTGGGGTACCAGATGCCTTGGGGTAGGGGTGGAAAGTGGGACTCGGAGCTCTTGGGTCACTCCGCCTCAGTGAAGCACTTTGAGGCTATATTGATTTTTAGTGGCAGGTTGTCCTCCCCCCCCCCCCCCCCCCAGCGATACAGGCGTTGGGTGTTTGTACCATTTTTTCCCTCTCTCCGTCCTGCTTTCTCTTTGGCTCTGCTGTGGTACATGACTTGCGGGGTTGTTGGAGGGGTTGTTTTATCTCTGCGTGGAACCGAGAAGATTTATTTCTCTGTGGGAATGTCTGGGTTAACCTTTCCTGTGCATTTGGATTTCATTTGATTTTTAGTTGGGTAGAAATCAAACTGCTTCTAAGTCTGTGTCTTGTTCATTGGCAGCTCTTCAACTAGGTCTTCTGTTCGTGTGTCGCAACCTCAGAAAACCAGCAGGATGGCCGCAAACAAGAGTAAGAGCCAGAGTTCCTTGGCCCTTCACAAGGTGATCATGGTTGGCAGTGGAGGGGTTGGCAAGTCGGCCCTGACGCTTCAGTTCATGTATGATGAGGTAAGACACCAGGCACAGATGACTTTCATCATCGAGTCTGCTGTAACAATGTCCCTTTTCCAGCTGTGTCCATGTGCTCATTGCCTCGCACGCATGGAGGATCGTGGGGCAAATCTGTGTTAACATTGGTTTCTGAATAGCTTTCTGCGGGATCTAACCAGCATAAGACCTGGGTTGCTGATTTGGGTAAGTAATTTCAACCGTGGCAGGGATGTGAGGGGTCCCTGCTTACATGATTTCCATCATCCTTTGCGCTTTCTTTCTGACACAAGTAAGGGACGAGGTTGTTTCTAAAGAACAAGTCAGATACTTAGTTTGTAACAGTTTGGGGAGATATTGAAAAGGAGAGCTAAGTTGTAAGACAGTCTTTCCTCAAGTGATAGACATCTGGTTCTCTCTCGTTCTCCCATGCAGCAAAGGGAAGCTCGCACCATCCTTGCCTCAAATTGGTATTACTTAATGTGAATAATAGAGCTGGTGCCGAGTCCAGTGTGACAATACAGTTTTGATTTCCGTGGCAACAGACATCCCTGCCTGATTGGCCGTTGGCTGGTACTACAGGCAGAGCGTTCCGACCAGAGTTTGCATCCCGTTTACATGGGTGTGTGCTTTACAAAATTTGAGAAAGGAAGAAACCCGTAACCACAATCGGTGAAGATCATTACCTGTTTTCCTTAGACTTGCCCTGTCCACCTTCCTCTAATGTTGGATGGTATTTGAGTGGCAATGGCCATTTTGGGGATCTAGCTGAGGGAAGTGGAATTAAGGATACGGTTAGCTGGGAGTTAGTGGAATATATTTATGTGGTTTGGAGTCACTTTGGCATCTGGTTGTTACCAGCCGTCTCACTGTCGGCATGGCTTCCAGGAATATGCCCACCACCCACTCCGCTGACTCACCTGGCTCTGTGACACGAGGTGCAGGCCAGGAGTGTATTGTGGTGTGGCTATTATCCTGTGGCACCTGGCTCTGAAAATGTGTGGGCTGTGAAAGGGAAACAAGGGCTGAGACATATGGAGCTAGAAACTGGTCTGGAAAGTTCTTCCAGATCTTACAGCTTCTTACAGGGAAGTTCAATAGGGGTTTCCTAAATTTGACAACCGTCCTACAACTTTTATGACTAGTCATGTCAAGTCGTGAAGCTGAAAAAACCCTTCTAAACTTTCAAAAAAGAGAAATGTGGACTGATTATGCTAGAGGACCAGACTAAATTGTTTTTTACTCGCTATAGGAAGTATTACAGAATCATTGGCATGTCTGGCGAGATAATCAGAGGATATGGCAAACAAACCAATAGGAAGGTACTAGAGGGATGCCAGGCAGTTAATTAATAAAAATCAGTTATTTTGCTGGATTTTATGATAAAAGCGGGATTTATATTGGTTTTCTTTTTTTTTTTCTTTTTTCTTTTTTCTTTCTTTTTTTTTTTTTTTTAGGATTTTATCTATTTATTTGACAGAGAGCACAAGCGGGGGAGAGGGAGAAGCAGGCTCCCTGCCGAGCAGGGAGCCCAACTTGGGCTCAGTCCCAGGACCCCGGGATCATGACCTGAGCCAAAGGCAGACGCTTAACCAACTGAGCCATCCAGGTGCCCCTTGTATTGGTTTTCTGTTGCCATGTAGCAAATTCCTACAGATTTAGCAGCCTGAAACAACACACATTTTTATCTACAGTTTCCAGGGGTCTGGCATGGCTTAGCTGTGTGCTCTGCTCACGGTCTCCCAGGGCTGCTGCAGTATTGGCTGTGGCCGTGAGCTCAGCTGAGGCTCAGATCCTCTTCCCAGCTCTGGGTGCTGACAGAGTTCAGTTTCTTGCAGCTGTGGGATGGAGGCCCATAGGTCCTTGCTACCAGACTCTTTGCGTAGGTCGTTCATACGCTGGCAGCTGCTTCCTCAGGGCCGGTAGGCACTTCTCTCTGGTTCGCTGAGACAGATTCTTATATAAGGAAGTGTAATCATGGGGTGATCTCGTGACCATTGCTATATTCCGTTGGTTAGAAGCCCGTCACAGATGCCTCTGTATTTAAGGGGAGAGCATCATACCAGGTCATGACTCACTGAGGGTCACCTGACGGTGTATTTGCCATAGTATTTGTCCATTTAAAAAAATTTATAATGGATTATGATTTCTTTTCTCACTCTAGATATTCACTTTTATATCCAATATTATATGTGTAATTTTATATTCTTTCCTTAAAAAGGATGAATAAGCCTGAGACCACAACCTTGATGTCCTCCTGGGTCATTCCCTCCTATATCTTACAGAGAAATTTTTGTCTTTCATGTTTGCTTCTCTTTATCTTATACTAGGGGCCAAAGTGGGGGAATCTAGTGGAATCTGCTTGATTTACCCAAAACGTTTTTTGCATAAAAAAGCAGAGGCAAGTCTTGAAGATGGCTTTGGAAGTCTTTGTTTCTGCTTAGTAACATGATTCGCTTATGAAAAATTCCTTATTTGTCTTCTGTGGAGTCTGGGAAGAAGGGAGGGTGAGGAGCAGAGTTAAGACGGAGACAGGATTTGAGGAGTAGATTGTTAATCGAGATGAGGAAGGGGATTTTTTTCCCCCTCCCAGGGAATCATTGACAACGTCTGGAGATAGTTTGGGGTGTCCCACCTAGAGGACAGGTGCTACTAGCACTTAGTTCGTAGAGGCCAGGGATGGTGCTAAGCCTCAGGAGCGATCCCACGACAAAGACTTATCCACTGCAGACGGTCTTGTCAATAGCCGGGCCGCTGATGCTATAGGAGACCAAGGAGGAGAGTCGGATCGGGATTTGCATTTTTATTATGTATGTTGGTGTGTGCGTATGGTAAGAGGGAGGGGGAAAGATGCACACGGAAGAGTTTTGTCCCTTTTTCTCAGTATCTTCAGAGAAACCAGGGAAAGCGGGGCTTGATCTTAGTCTATTTTTTCATGTGCTAACAGATTTGAGGACTGGAGAGCAGCAGTTGTTGAAGAAACGAGAACATAAAATCAGAGCAAGGAAATAAGTCAAGCAGAGAAAGACAATTATCATATGATTTCTCTCATCTATGGAACATAGGAACTAGGAAGATCGGTAGGGGAAGAAAGGGATAAAGAAAGGGGGGGTAATCAGAAGGGGGAATGAAACATGAGAGACTATGGACTCTGAGAAACAAACTGAGGGCTTCAGAGGGGAGGGGGTGGGGGAATGGGATAGACTGGTGATGGGTAGTAAGGAGGGCACGTATTGCATGGTGCACTGGGTGTTATACGCAACTAATGAATCATCGAACTTTACATCAGAAACCAGGGATGTACTGTACGGTGACTAACATAATATAATAAAAAAACATTTAAAAAATAATAAAAAAAAATCAGAGCAAGGAAAGCCTAGACATGAAGCAATGTATGTTTGGGGAAGTCTTTAATTGATTTTCTAAAACAGTGCTGTCTCATAGAACCTTCTGCTGCGGTGAAAATGTTCTGTATTTCTACTGTCCACACCTGTGGCTGCCGAGCTCCGTGACACGTGGCTAGTGGCTAGTGGATTGGACAGTAGAGTTCCAGAATCATCATTTTGGAGCTTAAAGAAACCTTGGCAGTGATTCCCGAGCTTAGCTGATCACACAATCTCCTGGCAGACCTTTGCAAAAAACACCTTCTGGATGAGGTTTCTAGAGATGAGGATGGGAATCTTTCTTTTTATGAAGCTCTCCTGGCCCTTCTGACGTATGGCCCAGTGTGGTGACTCCTGCCTGAGACAGCAGCTAGTCAAGCCTGGTTTCACAGAAGAGGAAACTGAGTCCTGTGCTCGGGGACGCCAGTTATCTAAAGTCTCATGGGCTACCCCCAGTCTTTGTTTTTGGTCCAGTGCTTTCCCCCAACTTAAAAAAAAATTAGCGTATATGGCGAAATTGCTATGAAAATTGGATTATGTGAAGAGCCATGGTCCCAGGAATGTTTATTTTTGGCTACGTCCTGACTTGGAGAAAAATTGGAGGGGGATCTTAACCTTTTTATCTTTGACCTTTTATCCTCTTTAGACCGTCAGCGGCTGGCTCAGTGGCTGGCCGAGGCAGCTTAGACGTGCTCAGTAAGAAAGGGTCTCCGTGAAGTTCGTCTTAGTTTTGTGTGTCTCGGGCATCTGAAACTGGAGCACATACAGGAGCCTGGATCGTCTTAACAGATACCCAGACTTTGGGGATATCCTGTTTCTAGTGGAAAAAAGGAAACATCAAGATTATAATCTGTGTTCTAATAACCTGCACACTTTTCACTGGCGCAGAGCTACGAAGTCGTATCAGGACACTCTCACTTCCTGTGTCCAGGGAGTCTGTGGGACTCTTGCTGGTTTTAACCTTGAAAGCTCAGAAATAAGCAATTGAGATGCTTTATGGTGGTATTCAGAGGTTTGCCCTGGGTGGTCATGGATTTTTGGGGTCATGGATTCGTCTCTTTGGAAAGGAGTTAAAAAGACACTGTGTGAAGCATAGGTCAATTGTCACATATTGTATATTTTAAGATAACAGTACAAATGTAAGAACCTAACACTAAAAATTTTTTGGTTTTTTGTTTTGAAATTTAAAATCATTTGAAGAACCGGTAGCTTTTAATTGGCAGCATGCAGCTCTTTTTTTTTTAAATTTATTTTAGAGAGAGGGTGCGTGCAAGTGGGGGGAGGGGCAGGGGGAGGGAGAGAGAGAGAGAGAGGGAAGCAGACTCCCTGCTAAGCACAGAGTCCCACGCACAGCTCATGCTCACGACCCCAAGATCATGACCTGAGCCAAAATCAAGAGTGGGATGCTTAACCGACTGAGCCACCCAGGCGCCCAGCATGAGGCTCTTTTTAAGGGTCTCTTCAAAGGGTCCATAAGTTCAAATTGATAATCTCAGTTCAATTTTTAAATTTTTAAAAATTTAAATTACAGTTTATTAAGATATAATTCACATACCATGATATTCACCCTTTTCAAGTGTGAATTTGAAAGTCAATTCAATGACTTTTTAATATATTCACACAGATGTGCAGCCATCACTGTCATATAATTTTAGAACAGTTTTCTCAAAAAAAGAGAAAAGAAAACACCCTACATATTAGCAGTCTTTCCTCATTACTGCCTTCCCTGCTTCTACTCCTGGTCCCTGACAGCCACTTTCTGTTTTTATGGATTTGCCTATCTAGACATTTCATATAAATTGAATCATATAATATATGGTCTTTATATCTGGCTTCTTTCACTTAGCATAATGTCTTGAAAGCTCGCCATGTTGTAACCTGTATCAGTACTCGTTCCTTTTTTTTTTTAAGATTCCTATTTATTTATTTGAGAGAGAGAGAGCATGCGCACATGTGTGCACTCAAGTGGGGGGAGGGACAAAGGGAGAGGATCGTAAGCAGGCTCCACACCCAGCATGGAGCCCAGTGTGGAGCTCAATCTCACAGCACTGAGATCATGACCTGAGCTGAAATCAAGGGTCGGATGCTTAACTGACTGAGTTACCCAGGCGCCCCCGGTACTTCGTTCCTTTTTATCACAGAATAATATTCTGTTGTCTGGATATGCTATGTTTTGTTTATCCATTCATCGATTGATGGACATGTGGATTGTTCCTACTTTTTGGCTATTTTGAATAATGTCGCCGTGAACATTTGTGTATAAATTTTTGTGTAGACCTATGTCTTAAATTCTCTTGTGTAAATATATTGAGGCATGAAACTTGCTGGGTCTCATGGTTAACTGTACGTATAACTTTTTGGGGACTGCAAAATTGTTTTCCATAGCAGGTGTAACAGTTTATAATCCTACAAGCAATGTATGAGGGTTTCAATTTCTCCATATCCTTGCCAACACTTGTCACTGTCTCTTTTTGGTAATACATCCTAGTAGATACGAAGTGGTATCTCATTGTGGTTCTGATTTGCATTTCCCTGATGACTAATGATGTTGGGCCTTGTTTGGTGTGCTTATTGGCCATTTGTATATCTTCTTTGGAGAAGTGTTTATTCAGGTCCTTTGTATATTTTTAAATTGGGTTATTTGTCTTTTTATTGTTGAGTTTGAGGAGTGTTTTAGGTATTCAGAGTACAAATCCTTCATTGGATATGTGATTTCATAAATATTTTCTCTCGTTTTTTGGGTTATTTATGGGTCATTTCACTTTCTTAATGGTATCCTTTGAAGCAGGAAAGTTTTAAATTTTGACGAAGTCCAGTTTATTTTTGCTTTTGTTGCTAGTGCTTTCGATGTCCTATCTAAGAATGCATTGCCAAATACAAGATCATAAAGATTTACACCTATGTTTTCTTCTTAGAGTTTATGGTTTTAGCCCTTACTTTTCAGTCTTGATCCATTTCGAGTTAATTTTTGTATGTGATGTGAAGTCGGGTCTAACTTCATTCTTTTGCATCTGGATATCTGCCTAAACCAGCACTAGTTCAATTTTAGTAGTACACCGCTGTCATTAATTTAGTTTTTTCCTAAATATCTATACTTCTGACATCATTAAGATAATTACTTATTTGATGTCTACCACAATATAAAGAAAATAGCTTTGAAATATTAATACCATTGTTATTCGATAATATAAGCACTGAGGGAAGTTCAGCATTTTTTGAAATTCTTTTGTCCTTAGTCCCTTTTAGTGGGACACATACCATCAAAATAGTCTGTGCTAAAGTCTGTTGAATTAGTTCTTTCTCTGTGTGGCTGTATTACCAATTTCATAATCATTTAGTGTCGTTTGCTTCAGTTCTGCTGTTTCACAGCTTTTAAATTTGTTTTATTTGTCCTTTCAGGATATCTTTTTGGCAAATATCTACATAAGTACATATGCATATACATACCTAGTAAGATTTTACACACACACACACACACACACACAGCCACTATACACACAGACACGTTTCTTATTCTGTATTCTCCCTACTTGTGTAAAAGGTAGACTTATAATCTGGAGATCTTTATGCATCTGTACATAGTTCTCTGTCTTTTTCATAGCTGCAGAGTATTCCATTGGTGGACACCTGTTGCTGGGCGTCTGGCTGGTATTAATCGTTTGCTGTCACACACAGTGCCACAGGGATCGCCTTGTATGTTGCCGTAGATTAGATTTCTAGAAGCGGGGTGGCTGGGACCCAGGAAGAGTGCTTCTCCAGTGCTCTTAGATCTTGCCGTATTCCTCCCCATAAAGACCGCGCTGTTCTCTCCTCCCACCAGCCATATACAAGAGGGCCTTTTCCCCAGAGTGTGTTGTCCGATGGTGGGGTTTTTACCGGTCTGGTAGGTGAAAAATGGCATCTCCGCGTGGTTAACAACTTCTCTATATTAAGTGAGGATGATTTGGTATGTTTAACATCATATGGATTTATTTTTCTGTGAATTGTTTATGTCTGTTGCCACTTTTCCCCGTTGGTTTGTTGATCTTTTTTTTCCTCCCTGTTTCTAGGAACTGTGTAAATATAGCTCTTTGTGATGTGAGTTCAAATACTTTTTTCCTGTTTGTCATTTGTCTTTTTTTATAGTGTGTTGTGCCATACGGAAGTTTTTAAAATTTTTTATGTAGTCTAATTTATCAATTTTTTCTTACATGGCTTCTGGATTTTGAGTCATAGTTAAAAAGGCCTTCCCTACTTCAAGGTAATAAAAGGATTTCACCCGTGTTTTCTTCTGGTGCTTGATGGGTTTATTTTTATATTTCATTATGTGTATATTTAATCCTCTTAGTCCCTCTTGCCAAATTACTTTTCAGATGAGTTTTATACTTCTGTTGATTACGTATAAGAGCTTCTGTTTCTCACCCTTGCCTGTGTTTATATTCTAATTTTATACTGAGAATAATATTGCCAAGTGTTCTTTCTGCCCTGTGCTTGGTCTCCTCATCTACAAAATGGAAATATCTGCTCTTTTATTTTTTTATTTTTTTAAATTTTTTGACAGAGAGAGACAGCGAGAGAGGGAACACAAGCAGGGGGCGAGGGAGAGGGAGAAGCAGACTCCCCACTGAGCAGGGAGTCCGATGTGGGGCTCGATCCTAGGACCCTGGGATCATGACCTGAGCCAAAGGCAGACGCTTAACGACTGAGCCACCCAGGCACCCCATATCTGCTCTTATTTAAAATCAAAATAAAAAAGTGGTAGAGCTGAGAGCAATAAAGAACAGAAGTGTTATATGAGGAGTTACTTTTATTTCATAGTGCTTTGTACATAGCGTGATAATGATGGGCACTCAGTAAGTACTCAGTTGATTGTAGGCAAAGTGCCCGTATATATTGAAATGTATTTTCTTGGGCATATTTTCTTTCCCTTAAAACTTTGTTCATTACCGATAATGCTGTTTATTTCCTCAGTTTGTAGAAGACTATGAACCTACCAAAGCTGACAGTTACAGAAAGAAAGTGGTTCTTGATGGAGAAGAAGTCCAGATAGATATCCTGGACACGGCTGGACAAGAGGACTACGCGGCCATTCGGGACAACTACTTCCGCAGCGGGGAAGGCTTCCTCCTCGTGTTTTCAATCACAGAACACGAGTCGTTTACAGCGACTGCCGAGTTCAGGTGTGTGTCAAGTGAAATAGCCTCCAGACTCCCGCAGGCTTTTTGCCTTTCTCACGGGTTCGGCTTGGCAGGACTTTGGGGCCGAGCACCGTAGCAGAGGGTTGAGCTCGTTATTAGGAAGAATTCTGCTAAAGAATTTTCTGCGGCTTTTTGAATCTTGGCACATTATAGTCCACCATTTGTTATGGTCTCTCTGGGTTTCCCTGTTTTTAAAATTTCTGAATATAAATTATCTGAAGAATCTGTTGTCCCTAGAGAGGACGAAGCCATTCCATATTCTCAAGAACCTGTAATTTTGTTTTCATATAAATCCTAAGGGACAGTGATTGATGAGCTCACTGTTTTTATCTTTTTTTAGAGATTTTATTTATGTATTGGAGAGAGAAGGCGAGTGAGACAGAGCGAGTGAGAGAGAGCACGAGCAGGGGGAGGGGCAGAGGGAAAGGGAGAGAGAAAATCTCAAGCAGACTCCCTGCTGAGCATGGAGCCTGATGGGGGGCTCCATTCCAGGGCCCTGAGATCATGACCTGAGCTGAAATCAAGAGTCAGATGCTTAACCAACTGAGCCGCCCAGGCACCCCAACTATTTTTATCTTTTTTATAATTTTGCTGGAAAAGTAATAATTTTGATCTATTTTGAGGTCGATGAAACATTGTCAGGAGAGTGAAAGACATGGGTCTGAGTGACCATTTACTGCTACTGTCAGGACCGTTAGCCTAGGTGAGTGGGAAGAGCCCAGCTTCAGAATCCGACAGATCTGCGTTTGAATCCTTGCCCCGCCCCTTAGCCGTTTTGTGACTCTGGGCAAGTTTACTCAGCACTGGAGATTCTGTTTCTCTGTCTGAAAATGCACTTGTCAGTTGATGAAATGAAGTGATGCTTCAGGCTGTAAATTTTTCAGGGCAGACACCATGGCCACCTGCACCGTGTGATGTCCCCAGGCCTTCTCACAGGGTGTGCGCGTGGTACTTACATAGTAGAATATTAACTGCTGTAATTCATTTTAAACGCAGTAGTTAAAGATACCTTAAGTTCATCTCGTTATAAAGAAATAGCAAGTGAGTGAGAGTGAATTCCTTAGAGGAATTTGAGTAGGAAGGGCGTCTTTCTCTTTACCCCTTACGCTTTTCCTTTCTCTTACACAATTGTATTTTTTTCATCTACTCTCCTTATAAACTTATCTGCCCAGATGACTTTTGATTTTAAGAACCAGATACAGAGTCTAACAGGGAACTAAAAAGGGGGGGCGGGAAACCAGTGTTGTTTTTTCATTCTTTAGCAAGTTCTGGTCAGAAATCGAGGGATCAACCAAAAATAAAAATGAGGAAACTAAATATCCCCCCAAGATTTGGGGGGAGGCATCAGTGAGCCAGGGAGGCCTCAAGAGGCGATCCCAGCTAAGCCAGCAGAGTGAGCGGAACGTAGACAAGGTAGCGGTCCGTTGCTGGCTGCCTAGCGCCAGGCCTGCAAAGGTGGAACGTCTGAATTCTCTGGTACTCTAGTGTGTGCGTGTTACGGTGATCAGTTAAATGACCGGGACTCTTATGAGTGGTCCTGTTAATTTTCAGACTTTCCCAACAGACCTAGAGTTTTCTCTATGTGGGAATAGCCCCGGTAGTCATAATTGTGTTTGCATAATCCTGTTTTTATCTGGCCTTGAGGATAAAACAGGACAGATATACACACTTCCTCATTTTCCTGCATGTCCTGTGCCTTTTTATTTCCCATCACCCCATGACTCACCAAGAAAGGAAATGGTGGGCCGTGGAGGAGTCCTGTCCAGAGAACAGACGTCCTGTCTCCCCGTGCCACCACACACACGCAGACAGCCTTCGTGTTCCCAGCGCTTTGGAGCAGTCTCCTCTCATCTTGGGAGATGGGTTTCGGTCATTATGTGAGAACAGGGATCCTTAGAAGAAAAAGGACAGAGGACTACCTAAAAGAGAAAGGAAGGGCAAGTTAGTTCGTCTGACTTGAACTCTGGACATTCAGATAAAAGTCACAGGGCTGTCCAGGCTTCTCACGGCACTGGAGACAGAAGAATGGAGGTAGAATATCTCTGAGCCCTTGTGGTTAAACTCATGTTATGCCTCTTAGCAGTTTTCAAACATAGCATCTCTGGATTTATGGGGAGGTCCCGACATAAAACATTTATATGCTCTATCTTCCTTGAAACTGTCCCTGGACAGTATTCAGTAAGCTAGAAAAATAGGTTTGTAATAAGAGACCAGACTTGCTACTCCCATTTTTGATTTAATATATGTATTAATGAGGTAATTTTACAAACCTCTGCATGACTAATGAGAGAGCTCTCAGTTTTTCTCGTTCACAGTTGCGTTGATCATTTAACTTCTAAATGTAGTATGTTCTTTGACTTCTGTTGAAATGTAGCCTATGGCAAAGCTACTTAAAGGCAATTTTTAAGCATCTACTTTTCTTCTTTTTCATTTTTCTTAAAATATTTGCTATCTGATACTTAAATTGATTCTAATGGAAAATTTTTAAAATATTTTTATTATTATGAAATGTTACCCTATATCATATACAAATCAATGCAGATCTCCACAAAATGCACTTTTGAAGGGGTCTCTTTGGAATATTTTAGAATGTGGAAGTAGAAATGTCTTTACTGGACCAAAATAACGAAAGTGGAATATTTAATTTTTGTAATAGTTTGTTTTGATTAATGATTTTAGATAGCTGATAGTTTTAATAGAGGTAAAATTTAATGTGGATTATTTCCTTTTTTTTTCTTTACTTTGTAGTAGAAAAATAATATGCATTAAAACATGATTACTCCTTAACATAACTGACCCCGCCCTGTTGGCTGTAACATTCAGTGTATCTAAGTGCAGACTGTTCGGGGAGCAAGTGCATACGCAGGTACAGATGTAAGTGAAACAGAAGTTTCGCAGAACCATACTTTATGTAATCCTGGAGGTTCCTTCTGATGTTTCTGTTCTATAATATTCTGTTTCATCGAGGAAAAAATTACTGGTTGTGACTCATGAAACTGATTTCATGATCTAATAGAGCACCGCCTTCCTTAGGAAAACACTGATTTCATAGCTGTTATTCTCACAAAGAAATCATACCATTGTTTTCAGGGGAATTATTAAGCATTTTTTGTATGAAGATACTTCTGTTAACTTGTTTTTATCCCGGAGCTTCCCAAGTTGTTCTTTTTGTTAAAAATTTTTGGTGCCTAAGCATAAGTTGGGGACCCTGTCGAAACGCAGAATCCTGGGCTCCTGTTTAGACATCACGTGTGTGGGACTCCTTTGGACCCAGAAATCGATGTTTGTGATGAGCACCCCACATCCTTCTGATACAGGCAAACTGAGAACCGGGCTTTAAGAACACTTGTTTCCTTTATGACAGGATCTAGGGAGTGTCCTTGGAACATTCCCTAAGTGTAACACGTTTTTCTGCGCCAGGACAGCCTTTCATTTTAGAAGTATCAGTGCAATTGAGTTCTTACTCTAGCTTTCTTAGCCGTGCTGTTTGGTTTTGTTTGTTTTGATGCTGCGCCTTAGGGAACAGATCCTCCGCGTTAAGGCCGAAGAAGATAAAATTCCATTGCTTGTCGTGGGAAACAAGTCCGACCTCGAGGAGCGAAGGCAGGTGCCCATCGAAGAGGCTAGGAGTAAAGCAGAGGAGTGGGGCGTGCAGTATGTGGAGACATCGGCTAAAACGCGGGCCAATGTGGACAAGGTAGGCGTGCGCTCTGCATGTTTCTTAGAAAAAGCAGAACGTAGATGTCTCGTCTGCTTGGTTTTGAGGGAACCGTTCATGGAAAGTAGGGGAGGACTGGTTTTTCCAGATGTCTCAGCCAGTATGGTGAGAAGCCCTGGGAGGGTTTGACCCTGGAGTTAATACAACCCAGAGGCCTCTCACTTTGTCATGAGCCTTTGTTGGGTATGCCTAATGTTGGCACGGCCCTTGGAAGTGTGGCAAGATGAGGCCCTGGCTTCGTGCAGACCGTGTGGGTAGGGCAGGCGTCGGTAGCTCCCCTGTGCTCTCGTGTCCAATGAGCAAGTTCTTCAGCGGGCTCTCAGGAGGCTCCCCAAAGACACACAGCATAACCGAATTTTGCTGTCATTGATTGGTTAGATTTGTTCTTCTCTTCTCTCCTTACCCATCCCCAGCGTGCTTTTTAATTCGGATCTCCGAAGCCAGCGAAAGGGTGACCTTGATAGTGATGAATGTCGACAGGTTTTGAAAATCCACCTACCAGTGATCGCTATTGTTGGGTTTTGGGGCTTGTTTTTTGTTTGGTTTGGTTTCTTGTTTTTAAGAATTAAGGCTCAGAGTGGCTGCCACCCAGTCCAAGCAGACAACCTGAGAGATGAGGCTTTTCCTTCTCCCGTCCCCTTGTTCGTTAGCTCTTGCTTCCTGATCCATGCTCTTGCGGCACGTGAACGCATTTCATTTGGGCCCAGCAGTGGCTACACCCGCTGTGTATTATGCGGCAGCAGCATCTGAGTCCCCCAAAGCTTCTCACGTTGCTCTTTCTTAGGGAGAAATAATTCTCCTTTCCTTCTTACCTGAAGAGGGACAGATGTGTAATCAAGCTTACTTTAACTTGAAGTGAGGCTAGAAGAACACTGGTATTTAGAATGTCACTTTATTTTTTTAAAAAATTATTATATACAATGTTATATTCATTCAGGTGAACCACGAGTTGCTTTAACAATTCTGTGTATTACTCGGGGCTCAGGACGATAAGTGTAGTCACCATCTGTCACCATACAGTGCTATTACAGTATTACTGACTATATTCCCTACGCTGTACTTTTTTTCATCACTGTGACTTATTTATTTCCCAGCTGACAGTTTGTTCCTCTTAATCCCCATCACCTAATTCACCCATCTTCCCATCCCCCTCCCCTTTGGCAACCACCAGTTTGTTCTCTGTATCTAAGAGTCTGCTTTTGTTTGTTTCTTTTGGTTTTTAGATTCCACATATAAGTGAAATCATATGGTATTTGTCTTTGTCTGTCTTATTTCACTTAGCATAGTACCCTCTAGGTCCATCCGTGTTGTTACAATGGCAAGATCCCATTCTTTTTTCATGGCTGAGTAACGATGTATGTGTATACATATCTTCCTAATCCATTCATCTGTTGATGGACACCTGTGTTGCTTCCATAATTTGGCTATTGTAAATCATGCTGCTATAAACATTGGGTGCATATATCTTTTTGAATTAGTGTTTTCATTTTCTTCGGATAAATACCCAGTAGTGCAATTACTGGATCATGCGGTAGTTCTATTTTTAATTTTTTGAGGGACCTCCATACTGTTTTCCACAGCGGCTGCACCATTTTACATTTCCACTCACAGTGCACGCACGTTCCCTTTTCTCCACATCCTCGCCAACACTTATTTTCTTGTCTTTTTGTTACCAGCCTGACAGGTGTGAGAGGTGATCTCTCATTGTGGTTTTCAGCTGCATTTCCTTGAGGCTGAGTGACGTGTCTTTTCATGTGCCTATTGACCGTCTCTACGTCTTCTTTGGAAAAATGTTTATTTGGGTCCTTTGTGCATTTTTAATGAGATTATTTGGTTTTTAGGTGTTGAGTTGTAAAAGTTCTTTATATACTTTGGACATTAACCCCTTATTGAATATATGGTTTACAGATATCTTCTCTCATTCAGTGGTTGTCTTTTTCTTCTGTTGATGGTTTCCTTCCCTGTGCGAAAGCTTTTTCTTTTGGTCTAGTCCCAACAGTTTACTTTTGCTTCTGTTTCCCTTGCCTGAGGAGACAGATCCATAAATATGTTGCTAAGGCTGATGTCCAAGAAATTACTGCCTATGTTTTCTTTTTTTCCTCAAGTTTTTATCTAAATTCCAGTATAGTTAACATACAGTGTAATATTAGTTTCAGGTGTACAATAGAGAGACTCAGCACTTCCATACATCACCTGGTGCTCGTGCCTATGTTCTTTCTTTTATGAATTTTGTGGTTTCAGGTCTCACGTTTAGGTCTTTAGTCTATTTCAAGTTGATTTTTGTGTTTGGTATAAGAAAGTGGTCCAGTTTCATTCTTTTGCATGTGGCTGTCCAATTTTCCCAACACCATTTATTGAAAAGACTGTTTTTTCCCCATTAGATATTCTTGCCTCCTTTGTCTTAGATTAATTGACCATATAAGCATGGGTTTATTTCTGTATCCTCTATCCTGTTCCATTGATCTATGTGTCTGTTTTTGAGCCAGGACCATATTTGGATTACTAAAGCTTTGGAAGTGTATCTTGAAATCTTCTTTCTCAAGATTGGTTTGGCTATTCAGAGTCTTTTGTGGTTCCATACAAATTTTATGATTATTCTAGTTCTGTGGAAAATACTATTGGTATTTCGATAGGGATTACACTTAGTCTGTAGTTTGCTTTCGGAAGTATGGACATTTTCATAATATTAATTCTTCTAGTCCGTGAGCATGAAATATTTCTCTGTATCATCTTCAATTTCTTTTATCAATGTCTTATAGTTTTCAGAGTATAGGTCTTTAACCTTGATAAAATTTATTCTCAGGTCTTTTATTCTCTTGGTGTAAATTGTAAATGGAATTGTTTTCTTAATTCTTTCTGCTACTTCAATTTTGATGTATAGAAACATAACAGATTTCTGTGTATTAATTTTGTGTCTTGTAACTTTAGTGAATTTATTTATCCATTCTAATAGTTTTTTGTGTGTGTGTGGTATCTTTAGGGTTTTCTATATATAGTATCATGTCATCTGCAAATAGTGACAGTTTTACTTCTTCTTTTTAAATTAGTATGCCTTTTATTTCTTTTTCTTGTCTGATTGCTGTGGCTAGGATTTCCAGTACTATTTTGAATAGAAGTTGTGAGAGTGGACATTCTTGTTCCTCATCATAAAGGAAAAGCTCTCAGTTTTTCACCATTGAGTATGATGTTAGCTGTGGGTTTTTCAGATATGGCATTTATTATGTTGAGGTACGTTCCTTCTAAATCCACTGTGTTGGGAGTTTTTATCCTGAACAGATGTTGTATTTTGTCACATGCTTTTTCTGGGTCTTTTGAGATGATCATGTGGTTTTTATCCTTTCTCTTTTTATTTTATTTTATTTTATTTTTTTGAAGATTTTATTTATTTATTTGACAGAGAGAGAGACAGCCAGTGAGAGAGGGAACACAAGCAGGGGGAGTGGGAGAGGAAGAAGCAGGCTCACAGCGGAGGAGCCTGATGTGGGGCTCGATCCCACAACACCGGGATCACGCCCTGAGCCGAAGGCAGATGCTTAACGACTGCGCCACCCAGGCGCCCCTATCCTTTCTCTTTTTAATGTGATGTATCACAGTGACTGATTTGCAAATATTGAACCACTCTTACATCTCTGGAATAAACCCCACTTGATTGTGGTGAATGATCCTTTTAATGTGTTGTTGAATTCCGTTTGCTGATATTTTGCTGAAGACTTTTACACCTATGTTTATGCAGTTTTCTTTTTAAGATTTGTTTATTTGAGAGAGAGCATGGGGAGGGACAGAGGGAGAGAGAGAGAATCTTAAGCAGACTCCCCACTGAGCACAGAGCCAGATGGGCCCCAATTCCGGCTCTGTGTGACGGCCCTGAGTTCATGGCTTGAGCCTAAAACAAGAGTCAGACGCTTACCTGACCGAGCCATCCAGGTGCTCCTGTAGTTTTCTATTTTTGTGGTGTCTTTGTCTTGTTTTGGTATTAGGGTGATGTTGGCCTCATAGAATGAATTTGTAGGTTTTCCTTTTCTTTTTTTGGGAATAGTTTGAGAAGAATAAGTATTAACTCTTCTTTAATGTCTGATGCAATTCACCTGTGAAGCCATCTGGTCCTTGACTTTCGTTTGTTGGGAGTGTTTTGATTACCAATTCATTTTTGCCACTAGTAATCAGTCTGTTCAAAGCTGCTGCTTCTTCTTGATTCTGTTTTGGAATATTGTATGTTTCTAGGAGTTGATACTCATTTCTTCCAGGTTGTCCAATTTGTTGGCATATTGTTTTCTAATACTCTTTTATGATTCTTTGTATTTCTATGGCGTCAGTCGTTATTTCCCCTCAGGAAGGGTTCACTTTAGAAGCCCTTGGGCGGCATCTACAATCTAAATCTGTCTGCGATGTGACGTACGTTCACTTGTTAGCTGTATTTTCTTCCTATTATTTCTCAGCTCTTATGTCGATTCCTGTGCTGTTCCAAATCTCTTTCTTTCTATCACATTGTTTTCTAGATGTAGGAACACCCAGGAAATCCAGACATGTATTTGATTTAAAAAAAAATGAGGCCGGCTCTCTCGGTGCGGAAGCATGCATATGTCGTGCTTTTGACGGTGTGGTGGCGGTTGGGGCTGTCGCAGGGCACCTTGCATCTCCGCTTCCTCCACTGGAGCAGCTTGACCTGCCAAACAGGACCCAGCAGAAACTTATGACTGGCAGCATTGTGTTCACTTGTAAACAATTTACACGAAGGGACGGGCCGTCGTCGATAAGATCAGCCCATGAACAACTTCGTCATCATTTTAGATTGGACACATTCCATTCCCCTCCTGCCTTTGCTGTTAGAACAGAAAGAAAAAGCTGTAACTTCTGAAGCTGTTCCCCGCTGCTCTTGTGGGTGGGGTGCTTAGTTCACTTTGGGGGAAGAGGCCCTTTTCCGGGCCCCGGAGCTGGTGGTAGATGCACAGGGAGTCCCCCAGTCAGAAAGCTCGGTCTTACTTTTCACCAAGAAGAAGATAAGTCTATGAAAATAAAAGGAGCTTCTAGTTTTGTGCGGACATCCAAAGATTAAAGCCTACACTCAGTCTCTACGCTGAGTCTCCGTCGCTCCGTCTGAGAAATCTGAACTGCGTCTTTGTGGGAGGCATGTTTTGTCTGCTTGGGTAGGTATCATCGCACTTTGGCGCGATTGCTGGTATCAGAGGGCAAAACCCAAACTATTGTGACGAACGATAATGTGTATCTGAATAACACACTGGCATTCAAAGGACCTGCCTTATATCAGTTCTTGATAAAGTTCCTCTCAGCGAACATCACAAGGAACAAACAGCGGCTGTTCCTCAGAATGAGGGCAGGGGCCCGGGTGGGGGGTGGGGGGGTGGGACAGCACTTCTCTCCTCCCCAGTGCCCCCAGTTTCCTGGGGCAGGAGCCTGATTCTGTTTATGCTCTGTCCCCCTTCTCCCCACCCCACCCCACCATGTTCCAAGTCCGCTAGTTTTGCTGGGGAAGCTGTCAGGCATAATGAGGTCCCTGCCTTTATAAGGTCATGATAAGGATTACATGGTCGTGTCTAAGAAAGTACCCAGTAGCAGGCACTCCTGTTCTCAGCCTTGCCTGGTGGCTGGAAATGCTAGAAAGTCTGGTGCAAATTTTGGCGCAGGGTTTATAAAAATGAGGCTGCTTTATGCTTTAAAATGTAACTACGTAGCCTGCTTAGTGCAATTGCTTCGTGAAATCATTAAATGCTTTTTCCTCCCTCTTCTTTTCACTCCTTCCTCCCCACCCCAGGTGTTCTTTGACCTAATGAGAGAAATCAGAGCCAAAAAGATGTCTGAGAATAAAGACAAGAACGGCAAGAAAAGCAGCAAGAACAAGAAAAGTTTTAAAGAAAGATGTTGCTTACTGTGAAAGCCAAGATGGTGGATGAAGTCAGTGGCCGCTAAGGACCCAGGGCGGGCTCATTAAGAGAAGAGTGTAGTCGACTTCTTGGTGTGTTCCCTGCTCTCCCCACCCTCATTCACGCATACTTCTTTAGATGGGGAAAATGTTTGTGAATCAGTGGCCGGCAGAAGAAATAAGCCCTTGTCCACGCATTGGAACGGCTACTTTGTCAGGAGGTTTTGGAGTTTTCCTTCTTCCTCCCCTTTTCCCTCCCCAAAGCTGAATCACATATGTAGCGTATAGGCAAGAGATAAGTGTTAATTAAAAGGAAATGTGCTGTCACAGCATCTTATTGCCCTCCCTAGTTTTATAACATCACCATCTTTCGTTTTGAAATAAAAATGTCTTCTTAGGTTTGGGGGAGGGGGTAGGATAAGACTCTCCCTAACTCTTATCAGCTTAACAGAAGTACTTTAAAAAATCCATCAAGCTCTAATAAAAATTCAGAGATTTTTTGGGATAAGTTTCGTGGCAATACCCTGTGGATCTGAAGCACAGCGAAAAAATAAAAATAAATATGAATCAGGCCAAATAGGTCAGTAACAAGCTCCTAAACCCTTCACACGTATGAGAAATGAAAGTTGAATTCTTCATATTTTAATATTAACCAATTACAGCCTGTGTTGGCTATTTCTCTCCTGTCGCATCCTGATTCTTGTGTCGAAGCTTCTGTTTAGCAGATTAAGTGAAGTCTCAAGAGTAGAATACTTTATAAGTGACACACTTTTCTAATCAGTTCAAGAATATATCTTTGGATACGTCCTCTCCTCATTGCCAGACATGGTTAGGTCCCTCCTCCTCTGCTGGTATCTGTCCTTCTGGTCAACCTCTCTGCATGCACAGGTTAAGAGAGCCTCTTCTTTTATTTCTTTTCAGTATAATGAGTTCTTCTGAAGAATGCGATGAGTTGACATTGTATTCTCAAGTCATGAAGCCAGAGCCTGTGCCAGACGTTCTGCTACCTCTCCTAGAACTGCTCTGTAATTCTAAATTTAAAATTAGGAGAAGTAGGAAAGGATAAGATAAGCCATTACCCTTTACCTCTGAGAATTGGCTGCTACCTCTAGTATAATTTTCTTCTGAGACAGCCGTAGAGTTGGTTAGAAAAAGGCTTTTATTGATGAGATATTGTTAAGCTTTCTTGTATCAATATTCTCAATTTAACACCCAGAAAAGTTTTCCTCAGGAAAGGCGTACTGTGATTTAAACCCAGCATTCAGCACATTTTCCCCCATTTTTCGAAAGTGACATTTCACATACAGGTGCCAAAAGTGAATTGGGGTGGGGAGAGTGGGAACCTTTCAAATTTATAGTTACTGCAGAAATTGTGGAAATTATGATCTGACTGGAAAGCAATCTTGTATCACCTCCTAAAGAATCATGGTCTTTTTTAATAAAAAAAAAAAAAAAGCAGACAAGTACACTATTTCAAGGTTTCAGCCTTTTTATTTTCTCCTCTTGTACATGTAAAACGGAAGTATCAGAGAAACTGACAGTAACTCATTAATGATCTTGTTAGATGTTCTGTGATATCAGACAAACTTTATTTCAATTAATCCTTTGAACTGGGCTGTGGGAAATATAATTGAAGCATAAACAGTAATTTTAATTTCATCTTTTCTTTGGGAGAGAGGTCTACTCTTTCTTCATAAAGTTTAAAAGCCTGAAGCTAATCACACTCTCGAAGTTTCTGAAACAACCTTTTCTTTTCATTATAGTTTGCTACCTGTTTGGTATCCATCGCGGTCAATGGTAGGTCGATCTGGAAGATGTACGAATATATTAAAGATGGTACGAATGATGTCACGCTATGGAAACTCTTCTGGGTGTGTGCTATTAGTGTATCTCTAAAATTACATGTAACTGGATAGCAATCAGAAATGCACCTTCCTAACAAAAGAATTTATACAGATGAGGTTCTTTTACAGAGAAAAAGAAGGACACCATGTTATTTATAAATTTGAAACACGGTTACTTGCTAAAAGATGATCTGTTGTGTCCAAGAGCCTACCATTATGTTCCTAAAGTATTCATTCTAGAAATATTTCAGCACCTATTTGGTTTCAGGCTTGGTTCTAGGTGCTGGGATGTGGTATTGAAGATAGGCAAGAGCTTTGTTCTCCCGGAGCTTATGCTCCAGTGATGTAGGAGACAAAGAAATGAAAATAATCAGGGGAAGTGTCTGGATGAAAATAAAACTGGGTAATACGATAGGAAGTGTTTCTGGGCAGGATTTCGACTGCGTGGTCAACAGGCTTCTCCGGGCAATGACATTTAAATTGAGAGCGTGCGCCCTGAAGGAGCTGCTTGGGTGGGTGCAGGGAACTTCCTGGGCTAGGGAACAGCTGGTCCAAAGGCCCGACGGTGTTGAGGAGAAGACCCCAAAGGTCATATGGCTGGAGTAGAATGAGGGAGGGGCCGAGCAGAAGAAGATGTAGCAGTTTATGGTTTCATAACATAACGTAGGGGGAAAATACCTAGACATATAATTTGCTACAAGTATCCTGTTTCAGCAAATCCAAGACACCATTAATTCTAAGATGTCACCATAGTTTATTATACCACTAAGAAAAAAACCTGCCAATTAAGTGAACCCATCCTGACTCCAGTGACATAAAAGTGTGGGAAAAATTATACATGTTTTAGATGAGGGGAATTACAATATATAAACTTAAATACAGAATTCACCTCTGTTGGTTTAGAAGCTTACAATACAATAGAAGCTGAACAGCGGTAAGTATGGACAGTGGGGGAAATATACATAGGTACCGTTAACGTTATCGTAGTAAACTTGATTTGGATATTTTTATTTTAAAATTCATTAAAATTAATCAAAATTGTAACCACATGTGCTTTAAAATTCTAATGAATTCTAGAGAAGTGTTTGTAATGGAAGCTCTTGAGTCCCACTCTTCCTGTGCCAGCCCTGTTCCCCAAAAGTCAGATTCAACCATTTCTATTCCCAGGTCATTCAGTAGATACTCCTGAGTTTCTCAACAGTGTTCTTCAAGCCGGATTTCGCGATTTTCACCTCAGCCATTCCCCGTGACGACTTGCTGTGCTAGATAAGGGTGTAGCCCCTTTGTGTCCCTTACCCCTACCCCATTTTTGACAGTAATAGGATTCTTTTAGCTTCTCTCTTGGTGACAGTTACACCTTTCAAAACTAAATTAAAACGTCTTGTTTGTTCTTCACGCAACTTCTTGACAGCGTCTCTTGGCACCGCACTCTGGAATGTGAGGATATTAACGCTCCCGCCCCTTATCTCTTGACCCCCCCCTCCTTCTCTGTGACACCTTTTGCTTTTATATTATCAAGGTCAATGACATGAACATTCTGTTCTGTGACCGTAACTCAAGCTTTCGCTTTATTCGTAGATTAATTTTAAAAGTTGAATACCAGTCAACAACAGTTTGATTTTGGTGACTTACGTAAACACAACTCATTGCTGGCCAAGCACCCTGTGGTGACTGCCTCTCCTTCAGGCTCCACAGTCTGGCCGCCACACGGAGGAGAGCGGCCTCGTGTCCAGTCACGTGGTCGCCCCCATCCATTGCCTGGGTCGCTCCACATTTTCGCTTGCTTCGCCTTTGGACGGTTTCCTCTGCAGTGTTGTCCTCCCCACCCCGCCTGCCCCCCCCCCCCATTTTTCCTGAAGTTTGATTGCTTTTTCCTGGTGGAGAGGATAATGATATCTTCTCTCTCCCCAATGCCATTTTCTTTTGTCGCTTGGGAGATGCTTCCATTCTTCTTTGGAAGGCCTTCCATCTTTGGAAGATCCATCCAGCGCATCGCCCGATCTCATGTGGACTCATGACTTTCTAGGCCTTCTACGTAACTGCCGCACGGAGGTTGATTTTCATGGACACTCGGGTCAATTCCAGGTTCCCGAGTCTCCCGTCGCTTCCTTTACTGATTTTTAACCTCATTTTGCAGGAGTACGTTTTCAGAAAGGGTGCATTAGAGGTAAGCTTTCCGAATCTCTCACCGCTCATGAAAGTGTGTTACCTTTGCCCTTTATTTAATTGCTAGTTTGACTTGGCATGGAATTCTAAGTTCAAGATAATTTGCCCTTGGAACTGGGAGGCTTTGCTCCATTGTCTTCGAGCACCTGTGGTTGCTGTTAAAAACCGGTCTTATTCCTCTTGTCATCCCTTTGTAATGGGTGCTCTGCTCCCCCCTCCTCCTCTGGAATCGTAGAGGGGCCTCTCTTGATCTGCAGTATCCAAGCGGTGCCGTGACGGATCTGAACGTGGGTCTTTCGTGTTCACCCTGCCCGGCACTCCGCAGCATCTTCCAGCGAACACTCACCTCTCTTCGGCTCCAGACTTGCATTTCTGAAAGGTCTTCGAATAATATTTCTCTTCTCTGTTCTGTGCTTTCTTTCCAGAACTCCCGCTGTCTGCTTTTGGACCACCTAGACGCCTATCTGCACCATCTCTCCCTGGATGTTCCAGGTTTATTTTCTCCCAGAGCCGCCCTCCTCCCTGCCTGTCTCCCTCCCTCCCTCTCCCTCTCCTTTCACCACCAGTGATTTGCCAAACACTGTCGGAGGTTCTCAAGATTCAACAGTGACCAAACACGAAATCCTTTGCCCTCCTGAAGCTTACACTAGTGCAAACAGCTTTGCTTTTCTAACTCATTGTGTGTGTGTGTGTGTGTGTGTGTGTGTGTGTGTGTGTGTGTGTGAACACAGGCTTTCTTTGTCTCTAATTGTTCCTTTTTCATAGCAACAGTTCTTGGCCTCATGGAGGCAACAGCATGACTTTTTTTTTTTAAAGGTTTTCTTCCTTCCTCCCTCCCTCCCTTTTTCTTTCTTTCTTTCTTTCTTTCTTTCTTTCTTTCTTTCTTTCTTTCTTTCTTTCTTTCTTTCTTTCTTTCTTTCTCCTCTCTCTCTCTCTCTCTCTCCTTCCTGCCTGCCTGCCTTCTGAGGAAGGGGAGAGAGAGAGAGGGAGAGGGAGAGAGGGAGGCTTAAGCAGGCTCCACACTGGGCAGGGCCTGATCTCACAACCCCGAGATCACGACCTGGTCTAAACCCAGAGACAGATTCTCAGCCGACTGAGCCACCCAGGCACCCCTATAACATGACTTTCTGAGGATGTTAGGTCTTCGGAAAGTTCTATTCCCAGAGTTACCTTCATTTAACTTTTATCCAGTTTTTCTCTCTATTCTGTTCTTTATTTTCTTGAAGCTGCAGTTTTCCTCCAGCATCTGGTGACCTGGTCGTCCAGCCCTGACGAGGGACTACAGAGACGGGCCAGGCGCTCCGGATACCTGAGTGAGGCTTGTGAAGCAGCAGGCTTGACTTTGGGGTGAATGCGGAAAACCAGTCACGGTGCTGCAGACCCCTAACATCTACACCAGGGAAGCGCACTCTGGCGGGGGAGGGGGGCAGCTGCCAGGCTGGCCTCCGTGGTTCTCCCCAGGCACTCTCTTTCTGTAGAGAACAGAGCCCTAGTGATAGGCGGTGTTGCCTTCGGGAGCGGGGTGGGCTGTTTGCCAGCACACCTCTGACTGACTGCTGTTCCCGGCCATGCTCCCTATGCCTGCTGCTCGGTCTGCAAATTCGGGGCTCCGGTTGGGCAGTCAACCTCTCCTCTCCACGGCCCCTTCTTTCCTCCTTTTCCGTCTGTCAATGCCCTTCTGGAGTGCAGCTTTCATAACTCGGTCAAACTGCGTCAATTAGTGGTCCTCTCTCCTCTTAGCCGTTGGAGTCTTTCTGGACTAGGACTTGAAGGCAGGTGTCAGGACACAGGAGGGACTGGCATTTGAGCTCACTCTCCCATTTTGACCTGTGTTCATTTTCACAGGTACTTACTATTTCCTTTTCTTGGTAGATCAGTATTGCACAAGGGGTAGCGTGACACCATTGATCTGAGCTTCTGCGGGGTCTCCTCTCCAGCTCGGGGGCCTGTGGCAATCCCCGTTCTACAGGGGTGCGGACTTCAGCATTTGGGGTCAGACCTGGGTCTGGCCGGTTGTCTTCTGCCATCCGCTTTATTTTGTTTTATTTTTATCTTGTATTTATTTACTTTTTTGCTATCCACTTTAAAGTGAGGGAATCGTGGATTTTCCCTAAGCCTGTATCCCTTCGTATGTTTTGACTTTTATCTTTTGGCTGTGAACAGATAAAACTGCTAGAGGAAGTAGTGATGTCTTGTTTGTCCTATCTTTTTAAAAATGTGGTTGACTTTGTTCTCCTCTGTTAATCTGGTCAAGAAATTGGAGTGAACGTACCTGGGCTATTAGGGATCCTGTAGGTTTGTCGTTATCAGGCTTAGGTGTAACTGTTTGCCAATTTGTAATCAGGCTGCTGCTGTCTGAGTCGCTGGCAATGCTGCTTTTAAAAATGCATATTGCTGGTAACAACTACCCACCTTCTTTTTTTAGGAGTTACTACAGAAATTTCGTTTTTTGAGGATTTTGGAAAGAATGTAAACATTTTTTTTAAAGATTTTATTTATTTGAGAGACAGAGAGAGCTCGAGCAGGGGGAGGGGCAGAGGGAGAAGCAGGCTCCCCGCTGAGCAGGGACCGGGACACAGGGCTGGATCCCAGGACCCCGGGATCATGACCTGAGCCGAACGAAGGCAGACACTTACCCGACTGAGCCACCCAGTCGCCCAAGAATGTAAAAATTTTAAAACTAATTTGGGCCCTTGGGTTTCCGGCGAATCTTCTCTCTGAAGAAAGAAAGAAACTTCTGTGATACCACGCACCCTCCTCCTGTCTTTGTCTAATTTAAATGCTAGAGCGCGTTCCGATGTAGTGTAGCCAACTATTCATTTCTACTCCCTTGGGTGCCGCCCAGCAACATCCGTGGTACCGGTAGTAGTGTCCGAAGCACCGCTAGAGGATTCGCACATGCGTTCATTGGGTAGAATGGTGGTGTCTTTGGTGGTTGTCTGCGGACCCCTGCGGCATGGCCAAGCCGAGGAGAAGCCCCCACCCAGGCGGCGAAGCATCTGCGTGGTTAGGCCGGAGCAGGACTGAAGCCCCAGCTGCCACGAGGGCGGACTTGCTTTTGTTCAGCGTCCGGTCTCTCCCTCTCCCCCTGGAACATCTTCTCCGGGCGCATCCACGGAGGGCCAGGCGTCTGAACGACTTGGGAGCTCCAAAATCCTTAGGAAAGTGGGCTCTGTCAACTTTATATTTTAAAACAAGCTTAGTGGGGCGCCTGGGGGGCTCAGTCGGGTAAGCGGCTGCCTTGGGCTCAGGTCATGATCCCAGGGTCCCGGGCTCGAGCCCTAGGGGCAGCTTCCTGCTCAGCGGGGAGCCTGCTTCGCCCTCTGCCCCTCCCCCTGCTGGTACTCACGTGCTCTCAGATGAATAAATAAAATCTTAAAAAAGAAATAACACAAGCTCAATTATTTTGAGTAGTTAAACCGAATGCATCTCTGTGAGTGAACCACAGCGATCAAAAGGGTAAACTGATTAACTTCTTCACCAAATAATCCCCACGTGTTTTCAGTAGTTACCCCCAGAAAAGCCTCCCTAAAATCTGATTTACCCAGTGAAAACAAATGTATGGTAGGGTTATTTTAAACCTGTGGTTACGTATGTAAATGACGACTGGGACTTACATTCCTGAGTCACAGGCTGGCTTTAGCGAGCAGGCGAGCAGGCGAAGGCAGGGTGCCTCGGCCTCGAAGCTTCCTCACCGGCACAGCTGAGACCCCAGCTGCGGCCAGGTTCTCAGCTCGGGGCGGGGGGGGGGGGCGGTTACAGGGGTCCTGCAGCGGTGGGCGGCCAGCTGAGCCTGTGCAGTGCTGGGGACGGTGTCCTGGTCGTGGACACTCTGGGGTGGCGCTTCCCGAAGGGCTCTGATAACTGGCAGCACCTCCCGAAAGCGATCGGCCACCTCTCGACTCCTGCTGTGCAGTGCCCTTTACTGGGGAGAAATCGCGTTTGGTGTGTGGATAGTTTTGTTTTGTTTTCTGCAGAGAGGCTTGAATCGTGTAGGTGTAGGAAAATATTACCCATTTTTTCCCCTTTTCGTCTTTAATGGTAAAACCTATTATTTACCACATGCCCAGGAGAGGGAGCCTCGTGTTCCAGGAACGCGAACCAATGCCAATTTGTCATCTCCATTTCTGCTGGGCTGTCTGCGGCAGTCACCAGTGACTTCCTATCAAAAATAGGTATTTCCGATTTCCTGCAAATCAGAGGTCTCTTTCAGTTTTTGCTCATGCTTTCCTGTCTTTGGTTTCTCCTGGTTCTCCCTGCGCCTCAGACTGTTCTGGGTCTCATTCCTTTCCTGCCTTCACTCTTGTCCATTCTTTTTCTTTTTCTTTTTCTTTTTCTTTTTCTTTTTAAAATTCAGGTTTATTGAAGAATACTATATGACAATCAATTACCCTTCCAAAGTCCAGCTCTGATCATCTCTTCACCCCGAATGTTCTGAGGCTGCAGGCTAAGGCCCGGACCCAGCACGCCGGCTGCCTTCAGCCTCCCCCTGTCGTCCGCCATCCTTCCCCCCTCCACGCCTCCCACCTGCGCACTAGTCCCAGAATATGCCAAGGGATCCACTTCTTGGTGGCTTTCCTGGACGTTCCTTATCAGCCCCTCACACGGGTACTTGCTGCTTCTCTCTGTGCTCTTTGGAAGGCACAGCAAGCCCCGGGAGCACACAGACCGAGGGCTCTTCAACTCAGTCTCTGGGCCTCCCACCGTTTCTGCCCATTGTACTATCTGAAGTGTTGGCTAAACTGAGTTAAATAGCACAGATATAGTCATGTCGTCTTGATGAAGCACTTAATTAAAGTTTCTTTGTCAAGCGGTGGCTCTCTTAAGGACCATTACCAAGAGGCAAGGTGAGGTAAGGGCTAGAGCCGTTGCCCTAGCACGTCGGGCAAGGATTATGTCTGCAGCCCCAGGTCTGAAGTCCGCCCGCACCGTCTGATCTTCCTGCCACGTTGGAAGTAGATATTCGTGACTGCCCCGATGCCCCCCACCGCAGCTTCTGGGTTGAGCGAGCCTTCCCGTCCTTTTCTGGCCTGTTCTTCTTAGCAATGTTTGCTGGCCCTTCCTCCTCCCCAGGGGCCTCCAAAGAGTTGAAGTTTTCAATTGTTTAACTCTCCCCGGCTCCTTCCTTCCCATTTCTTTCCCCTGACTGCACCTGCTTTGGGGTAACCCGTCATTGGTGGTCTGGTCTGGTGGTCACTGTGGTCTTCCCACTCAGGTCTCTCCCCGCTTCCATCCACAGTGTGCACCCCGCTTTAGCAGCTGGCCTATATCACCCCCAGACTCTGCCCCTGCCCCACAGAAGTGCGAATGATTTGGCAGCATTCGAGGCGATAACGGGACTGCCTCAACTAAGTGTGCAACCGGAGTCGGCATGGCGGTGCCCCACGGCTCCGGAAGTAGGCAGCTGGCCTACAGCACCCCCGCCCCCCCCGGAAGCACAGACCTCTTGGAGGGATCCCGGAGCTGCTCCTGTCAAAGCCCCAGGGGCCTTCTGCCTCCTCGCTCGCTGACACCCTCTCACCCTTCATCCTTGCAGTGTGGCTCTCATGCGTCACGCTTAGTGTGAGGGACACTGCCTCTGGCCCCAGAGCCAGACAGGCCTCCATCGTAAGGTTGGCTCTGCCCCATGTCAGCTTTGTGACTGGGGCACACCCATAAAACAGAGAGGCTGCAGTGGCCTCGGCAGGGGACTGTGAAGGTCAGTGCTTTGCAAAGTGCCTTCCCCCATCACGCTATGCCTTTTATCACACAGCCCATCCTGCCTGGAATCTTCTCTGTCCTCACCGCTCATCAAGTTCTAGCCACCGCCCTGGAAAGGGGCTCCTCCCTCCGAGGGGACGCTGTCCCACACGGGGTGCGGCAGCCCTGACTCCTTCACGGCCTCCCACCTTCTCACCTCAGAAGGCCTCTCATGTCCCCCTGCTCTGGCTGGCTGCTGTCTCTCTTTCCTCAGCAGCCTGTCGGATCCTCCTTGCCACCTGCCTTCACCGTCTGTGCTCCTCTTTCCCACCGACCACTGTCTCGGGCAGGGCTAGGGTCTCCCCCTGCTTCCCTGTGGCACCCCGCTCAGCGCCTCCCATGGAGCAGCCCCGTGGGGCCTTTGTCTTTGGGAGGGGACACCAATGCCACTGCTCCTTTCATGGGAGCTTGACGAAAATTGTGACAGAGAGCCATGGCTTCCATCACTTGGCTGCTTTGTATAAAGAATTTTCTAGAAATTTTTCCATCTTATGGGATGAAGAAACTTAAATATCAAAGAGGTAAGTGACTGGAAAGCAGTTTTAAACACTGACATTTCCTTCAGCTTCTTTCTTGAGCATTACGTGTGTAACGTGTGTGGCTGACGTAAGAGTAACAAGCGGAGGGCTTGCACTAAAGGGTGTGCAAAGGGGGCGTGCTGAGGACGTGAGACTCACAGAGCGAGGAAGGCTGACACTTATGAGGGTTCTTCCTGGAGCACAGCAGGCTTTATTGCTTTGCGCACGGTCGGTGTCTAGCTGATGCCAAGGGAGGGATGGTTTGCTCTGCAGGGACCCCGAGCGCCTCCCTTGAGGTTTTAAGTGTGGCGGGTGCAGGGTTTAGTCTCGGGCTGAGCATGCAGCGGGCAGCTCGGTCAGGGTAGCCCACGTGTGTGAGCACCTGAACGTGACTGTCTGGGGCTTGGGGAAGAGAATATTTCAGCCCATTTCAGAGGCCCGGGGTTTATAAGCACACAGTTCAGCAAATACGGGAAGAAGACGGACTTCACGTGTTACTGTTACCCCACGAGGGTGCTATGAACTTTGTTTCTGAGCTCAATCAGGGAGAAAATTCTGGTGGAATTTCTGTTTCACAAAAGAAACTGAGGTTTGTTTGGTTTTTCCCCCCTACTCTGTCTGTCCATCAGAAAAAGGAGTGCCAGCCTCCTGCCACCGAAGCAAAGATAATCCAATCAGAAAGTGAGCATAAGAAGACCCGTTTGCTCAATGCTGAACTTCCACCGTAACAAATGGCCATGGGGAAGACGGCACAATGGAGGAAGTTGAAAATGTGTCTCTAGAGAGGGGATATGCTTGTTTACGCAGACCCGCTGGACGGTTCTGGTAGAACTGGAGCCCTGGTTTGAATAGATATTTCTTTCAAATTCTCTTATTGCAAAATAATAGTGATTCTGGGGGAGGACATTTATTTTTTAAGATAAGAGTCATTTAAAAACATGTCTTTTAAGAAATATACACTGTGATATACCCGCTGTCTGTACACCTTGTTTGGAATGTTCATCAGAGCCCCTTAAGGCATTTTTAATTTTTTATTTTTATTTCTTTTAAAGATTTTATTTATTTACTTGAGAGAGCGTGAGAGAAAGAGAGAGAGCACAAGCAGGAGGCAGAGGCAGAGGGAGAGGGAGAAGCAGGCTCCCCATGGAGCAGGGAGCCCGACGAGGGGCTCCATCCCATGACCCTGGGATCAGACTCTTAACTGACTGAGCCCCTTAAAGCATTTTTTTAAATTGAAAATTTCATAGACTTTAACACATAGATGAAATGTGTTCTAGTCACTGCTACCTTAGGTGTGTGTTTTAACAATAATAAAGAGGTTTATTTAATACTCACTATGCCGTGCTGCGGCTGTTTATTCTGTCGTGATCGTCAGAATCCTCATATGTCATTCGGTGCTCTTTCTAAATGGTAGAGTCTTTAAACGTACACATCTTTCCCCACTGAACGCGTTCTCGAGTGTCCTAGTGCTTCACAGATCCACAAAGCCAGCGAGGACCACTAGGGGTCACTCTTCTGCCTACGTCTGGCGTGCTCCAAATGCTCCCAAACATATCATTTGTACCCCGAGGCTTCTAGAGGTCCCCTAGGAGGTACAGCCCAACAGTCCACATGGACAGGGGCGATTGTGGACTCCCCTCCCTGGAAGGAGGGCATGAGCCCAGCAAGCTCGCGGGTAGGCTAGGGAGAGCCCGTTATGTGACAGGTGTTTGTCCAGTAGCTATTTGTGCAAACCCCTGTGCCAGGTGGGTGCCCAGGTGGGTGATGGTAGGGCTTCCGCGTAAATGAAATGAGCCTTGCCTTAAATCAGCTTACACACACCCGGGGCTGTAGTGCTGAGGGCTGCTGCTGCATTTCGTGGGCAGAAGACATCATTTCAACCAACACCCTGAGCTCTGGGCTAAGCACTGGGGATACAGGATGGAATAGAACGCAGCGCTGCCCTCAGGGGGCTTCCAGGTTGTTGGGCGGGGGGCGTGGACACTGATAAGAGTCAGGTTGTAAGCTGCGGTGTGAGCACAACCATAGGATTGTGTGTGCTAGCGGGGTGTTCTGCAGAATGGCAGGGACATAAATAACCCATCTGGAAGGGGAAGGAAAGCTGCATGGAGCTTGGAGCTTCCTTTGTCCCCTCTGCCTGCGGGACCCCGTCCTTGAGGGCAGGACCACAGAAGCTTCCAGGCCCAGTTGTAAGGATTGTTTGTAGCTGGGGGGTGGCTTGTGGAAAGAAGGTGGGTCTTGAATAGAGCAGCTTCCTGCCTTGGCTTCGAAGCTCTGTGCCCACTGACGTGTTACTAAATCTTTCCGAGCGTTTTCTCATCTCTACAATGGGGATAATAGCACTTTTCTTGTTAGGGTCTTTGGAGAAATTTAGTGAGTGTGCATATGTATAAATCTGTGTGCTGTGCTGAGGTTATCGGACATGCAGAGTAAGACGGTGCCATGAGTCTCATCGCCACTCGTGATATTTACAAGGGGTGTGACACGGGAGAAAGTGAGATTGGTGAGTCTCTTGCTGTTGAGTCGTTGAGATAGTTGAAGATGAGAGTTTGAACTGGGGAGAGGCCAAGCAGAAACAGAAAAGGGTTTGGAGTTGAGATAATTTTCAGAGGAAAAATCAGAACGACTTGGGGATGGGTTGGGGGTGGGGGGTGGAATCCATGATGACTTCTGGCTTTCCCCTGGCGGGGCTGCTGCAAGGCTGCGGGGGCACCCTCTGAGATGCAAACCACAGGGTGATGAGCAGGTTTCGGGGAAAGACGGGAGGAAGTCAGAGGGAGGGGTGTACATGGAGGGCCAGGCCTGTGCAGAACTGGAGTCCTCACTCTGGTCAACCGGCTGTCATGACCGACCCCCAGTGCTCCCGTCCCTGCCAGCAGGCCCTCTCTGTGACTCAGCCTCTAATACTGGACACCCTTGATGGGTGGGTGTATGAGTTGACTATTGCTGCACAAACGGAGTGGCTTGGAAAACACACGTTTGTTATCTCACAAATCCTGTGGTTTAGGGCATGGGTGCAGCTTAGCTGGGGCCTCCACTCATGATGTCACCAGCCACGGTCCATGTGCCAGTTGGGCTGTGTTTTCATCTGGAGGCTCAACAGTGGAAGACTCCACTTCTGATCTCCAGCAGGTCATTGGTGGAACTCGTTTCCTTGAAACCATAGAACTGAGTTTCATTTCCTCGTTGGCTGTTGGCTGGAGGCTGCCCTCGGTTCCTTGGGCCTCCTGTGGTTCCCTGCCATGTGGCCCCCTCCGCTGGCCTTCACAACATGACGGCTAGCTTCTTCAAGGCCAGCAAGCCATAAGGTCGCGTCAACCACAATGTCAGGTCATCACAGGAGTGACATCCTGTTCCAGTGTCCATATTGTGTTGGGGAGAAGAAAGTCACAGCACCTGTCCACACTTGAGGGCAGATGTGAGCAGCAGGAGGTGGGGATCCTGGGGGGCCACCTCAGGCTTCACAACCGCAGTGGGCTAGTCACCCTCCATGCACAGCAGACCTCACAGGCCTGCAGGGCTTCCTTTGGGCCAGTTCTCAACCCACCTGCCATGGCCAGAAGTGGGCAAGTTGACCCAGCTTAGAACCTGGTGGCCTCTACATGCTAACTGCCTCTGGGCATTTGCTCCAGAGCCTCACTGACATTGCAGACTTAGAGCATTGCGGTTGTAGCCTGAGACTCAGAGAAGGGCAGCAACTTGCTTGAGCTCACACAGCAGCAAAAATCATAACAGTGAAATCTGTAAGCTACTCATCAGGTTCACTTCCTCTGGCTAAGTAGGTACTTTGGATCATTTGTTTCAAGATTTATTTTTTTTTAAGATTTTTTTTTTTATTTATTTGAGAGAGAGAGAGAGCACGAGCACAGGGAGGGGCAGAGGGAGAAGCCTGACCTGAGCCGAAGGCAGATGCTTAACCGACTGGGCCCCCAGGCGCCCCTGTTTCATGAGTCAAATTGACATTCTTTGGATGCTCTTTAAGCCTCCTTATGTTCCGTCTCCTCAGAATTGGACATAGCACACTTCACTGACTTTTCTATACTGGTTTTAACGCTTCTATTAAATCCATTTTCAGTAGCTCACTCGTAAATACCCAGCATTCTGTTTTCTGAAGCTACAAAAAGTTTCAACATATATAGTTAACAATGATTTCGTAAGAGTAGTGAACATCCTGGGGCGCCTGGGTGGCTCAGTGGGTTAAGCGTCTGCCTTTGGCTCAGGTCATGATCCCAGGGTCCTGGGATCCGGTCCCACATCAGGCTCCCTGCTCAGCAGGGAGTCTGTTTCTCCTTCTGCCCCTCCCCCTGCTTGTCCTAGTTCTTGCTCTCTCTTTCAAATAAATAAATAAAATCTTTAAAAAAAAAAAAAGAACGAGGAGCATGTCGCACATGAGAACTTCGTCTCTCTCCTTTAAAGGGAAAAAGTCCTTTATTTTTGGTTCTTCAATTTCCTCATCTGGAAACCGGGGGAGGCAGTGAGCCTGCTTGTAAGGCTCTGAACCCGAGGGCCGCCCATCTCCCAGGCTTGTGGTCAGGATCAAAGGACCAAAGCCCGAGAAGGCGCTGGCCGCCCAAACGTGGCGGCCATCGCACCACAAAGAGTTTCATTGTGTTGCTGTAGGTGCTTTAAACAGAGTTCTTTCTCCGGTATTCTGGACTTATTTGTTTGTCATGCTTCAGGTTGTATGACTTCTCGGAAGCTTAGTGCATAAAGTGAGATCCAAACAGTGTCATAAACCCTAGCACAGAAGTCTAACTAGAGCATTCAAATGTGTTATCGCAAGTTTGGGGTCTTTGCGTTCTCGACTGTACGCTGCGGGTTGAGCGTCTGTGTCCCTTTCCTCTCCTCCCGTGTGTCCTTGACTTGTTGCTACTGTTTTGACAAAACTCGACCAGGAATTTTTACTCAAGTGCCAGGAAGGAAGTCGGTACCAACCTGACTTCCAGTGAATACCGGCCTGAATGCGCCATTCGTTTGGGATGGTGGACCTCAAGAAATCGTGCACGAAATACTAGTTCTCCCAAGGGCTGACTGGCTTATTAGCAAAGAAGGGTTCTGTGACCAAATACGTTCACAAGGCCCTGCCCATTAGCTTTCACCTGCTGGAGGTTCCAAGTTCTTCTGAGTACGCTTCATTTGTAATCCATCCAGCGTGTTCCAGATTTATTTAGGCAGGAGGCACTGTTGGGTTGTTTTTTTTTTTTATTTAAGTTTCGTGTTTATAGGCAAACAGCATCTTCATCTGAAAATGGTGATTTTTTTTTAAAGATTATTTATTTATTTATTTGATAGAGACAGCCAGCGAGAGAGGGAACACAAGCAGGGGGAGTGGGAGAGGAAGAAGCAGGCTCATAGCAGAGGAGCCTGACCTGGGACTTGATCCCGGAATGCCGGGATCGCGCCCTGAGCCGAAGGCAGCCGCCTAACGATTGCGCTACCCAGGCGCCCCCCCCCCCCTTTTTTTTAATTAAAAAAGCTAAAACAAAACACTTTCCTTACTATCCAAGAGATCAGATCCGTAGTTTTGCAAATGCTACCTATGTGCCCCGAAATGCTTTCTCTTGCACGCTTACCTTAGCTCCGGAAGACCCCGGAGTGAAATACTCCTGCCCAGATCCAGCGATCTGATTCCTTTAAAATTCTACTGCTTTTAAAAAATATACATGCCGCTTTTAATAAACTTCTCGGTCGTCACACTTTCATGGTGACTGTGGAACTTAAACCCAGCTTTCCTGGTTTGTGATCGCTTTGCCATACACGGAGGCAGGGATTCCCAAGCCAAATTCCCAAATTCTCAGCTAGCCTTTCCTGCTGACCGCCGCAGACAGAAGTCCCAGAGCCATTCTGCCTGGCCCCACTGCTACCTCGCTGCCTCCTGGCTCGTGCGTGTACCCTGCTCCGGTCCTGGGCCACAGGGTTTCCTCAGCACTGCTTACCTAGTGGTCTTGACTGCCACACATGTATGCCCTTCGCCATGATTCATTTTTTAAAGGTTACCTAAGGAATGAGTTTGATGGGGACACTTGGGTGGCTCAGTCGGTTCAGCGTCGGCCTTCAGCTCAGGTCATGATCTCAGGGTCCTGGGATCGAGTCCCGCATCAGGCTCCCTGCTCAGCGGGGAATCTGCTTCTCCCTCTCCTGCTCCCCTGCTTGTGCTCTCTCTCTGTCAAATAAATAAATAAAATTTAAAAAAAAGAAATGAGTTTAATCAAAGAGAAGTTATGTTAAAGAGCATCGGATAACCTAACTTTGCAAGACGACTTGTCCTGCACCAGCCACTGCCTTATGCCCCCCTTCTTCAGCTTATCTGTCTGTTTTCTGATAATAAGTAACAAAATAATAGTATATGTTGGAGGCACGTTTTATCTTTTCAGGGTGCTTTCACATTCGTTGTGTGTTTGCGGCCCAGGCCGTCCTCACCGAGTTTCTTGGTGCTTGGGATCATGGCCACAGTGACCCGCGGGAGCCAGACAGCGCAATCAGTGGCAGAGCCGGGCCGGGATAGCCTGTGACTCCCAGAGCGCGGGGACCAGCCGGCAGGTGCGGGTCTGAAGCGGCTCCTCTACATCCCGTCCTTGGTTCCTCAAATACAGTGAGGGATGGAGTCCTTTCCGACCACATCTGGGGGGCTTCTTCCGGAATAAAACTTTCGGCTGCTTCTCACAGGATGGCCCTCTGCCTCCCACGTATATTTCTGTGCACCTAAGACGGACGCTTCCCCCGTGTCCTGAGCGGCGCCAAGGCCCCAGCCGCCCGCTTTGGTAAACAGCGCCACCTAGTGGCCACGGGAAAGCCCATTGTAACCAAGCAAACACCTCGGGGTTGCTCTGATGACCGCTTTTCAGAGGAGGGTAGCATCTGATAACACCCCGAATGTAAACTGATTCCGTGAGCAGAGCGCTTGCCTGAATCACTCCCTTGAAAAAGGTCCAAATGCAGTTGTTTGGCTTAATGACCTGCATTATTATAGGCTTTGGATTTTGTGTGTGTGCCAAGAAAAAGGGTGAACAATACACAAAGTCTTAAGGGCAATGTTCCTTCAGAGAGCTGAGCAGACAACATAAGCCCCACTGTTTGCAAGGGCCGGTGGTTTCAGTCACATTTTTATGGCATTAATCAATTTGTATTGTAATTTATAGCAATACTCTTCCCACACTGAGTGTTGTTGACTGAGCAAGGATTTGGAACGGAAAGGGTAGCCCTCGCCCCTCAGTGGAGTCTCCCTCCTCGGGAAATGGAAGCTGGAAGGGGGCCCGATGGACAGGAATGTGTGCACTCCCGTCTGCCCCCGAAGGGCACCCAGACCTTGAGTTTAAGAAACATCCCGGGCCTGTGTCGTGGCTGCAGCGGCGAGCCCCGATGGCCGCGCTCACACAGGGTGGCCTTTGCTTCAAGGACTGCTTCCCCTAGCCCAAACAAGCTGGCCTCAGAGGTCTGACACGGCCGGGGAGTGGGCCCGTTACTGCTGCACGCGGGCAGCTGGAGGGAGTTCTGACCATGACCGTGACCCAGCACGAGACCCCGCAGTTGTTTTCAGACCTTCTGCTCGGGTGGGTAGAAGGTCATGGGAAACCGTCTTGCATTGAGTGCATTTTGTCCTTGCACCATAGTAGAGCCACGTGGGCGTGCCTGCTTGAGGCTGCGCGTGGCCGCCCCGACTGTGGCAGCTGGGCGGTGGGCCCACCTTCCAGGCCCCGCCGCGGCCCAGCCTCGCCTTGGGTAGTTCAGGAGTTAGCAGGCAAAGGAACCCCGCTTGCACAACGATGCTGTGACCATATGCTGCTTTAAATTTCAAAGCAGACTTTTAATAGCAGTCTCTTGTTACCTAGCTAAAAGTAGCTGTATGCTTCTTGCCATATACTTTCACACCTCTTCTCCCTTGCTCCCCGACCACTCCTTCTGCGCGCCCTAAATTACAGATCCTCGCTGGGTCTGAGCATTGAAAGACATCCTTTGGCTTCTCCCGTTCATTAATAGAGGTGCTTATGTCAGCCGGATCGCCTGCCCCAGCGTTCGGTTCCCCCTCCGCCCTCCTCCCCTCAATCACCCCCGGCCCTCCTCTATCCCCACCTGTATGCAGTGGTTCCCTGGACAGGCTCCAAAGCACTTTCTTTCATCCCTTGATTGGGGTTTTATTTTTAAGAAGAAAGCCAAGCACATTTTTAACAGCCGCGACCAGATGGAGCGAGCTCTTCTGAGGCAACGTAAAGGTAATAAACCAGAGCAAGCTGGTGTGGCTAACCTAATGAAGGATCCTGGGGCTTCGTGCCAGCTCTCACGAACCTTGGAGAATACCTCGGTTGTGTAGGAGGCAAATAACCCAGGGCAGTGTTTTCCTAACTTTTTCTGTCCTTAAACAACTGACCGGAGTCTGCGCCTTTCCTTATCCTCAAGCCTTTTCCAGCTCTGTCTTGAAGGCTCTTCACTCCTCATGCTTCATGGTAATTCTGACTTCTTGGTATCCCTCGTTGTACCTGCCGTCTGTCCCCATACCCTCCCCCTGCCCCCCTCCACAAAGGCACACGTCGTCATAGCACAGCTGGTTTCTCCATCATGAAGTCATTTCCTTTGAACCATAATCCTTTCCTTCCGGTCCTCCAGCCCTCGCTCCCTATCTGTCTGTCTGTTTCTGGCTCCCCCACCCCCTCTCTCCTGCTAGCTTAGAGCAGTCTCTGGCCTGAGAGCCATGGGATTAGGGCTAGCCCTGCAGGGTGGACGGCGCGAGGGCATCCTCCTCCTTCCCCTGGCTTGGCCCTGCTGACCAGTCCCGAATCGCGCTGTGCTTCCTTGTCGTCTCTCCAGGGTGTCCCTGTCCGGTGGCCTCCACTGCCCCCTGGTCCCGACTCACAGGGCTTCACCCCCAGTCACTGATGCCGGGCTGTGCTCCCTCAAGCGCAGGCCCGGCCAGGCCACTCCTCCAGTTGGTGACCATCGAATGTGGGAGAGCACCCACGACAGCACAGCCCCCCAGCCGCAGCCCAGGGCTGGGCAGACTCCGTGGCCCCTTCTCCGGCAGCGGAGGTGGATGCATGGTCTGTGTCCCCAGGCGTCACCCATGTGGCATCGTTCTCGGAGTCTGTGGCAGGGCACGTGGGCCCGAGAGACCCTTCAGCGCCCTGCCTCGTGGCCACGTGCCCTGTGGTCCGTCACAGGAGCAGGTGCCCTTCCGTGGTTCTGTGGGCGCTGTGCTCCCCGGAGCCCACTTTCAGCCAGAAGCGCGCTCCTCCTCGCCTGCTGTATACTTCACCGCAACGCCCCTTCTCTTCCCCCAGGTGGAACCAGATTCCAAATGCCCTGCCGTGGTCTTATCGCCACGTAAGGTGACCATTAGTTAGCTCAAGTTCATTCTCCACTGGAGTCTCTGCCAGCCTGTTTGCTCAGTCTGCCTAATGGAGGGGAACCGAGTGAGTGCAGGGATGCGAGGGATGGAACATTTCCAGGGCTGGGGCCCCCTTCAATCCTCGTGGCACTGGCTGTACTGTCACCATTTCAGAGATGGGTCAACTGAGGCCCTGAGAGGTCACTTTGCCTGAGTTCGCGCAGCTGTCACATGGTAGAGCCAGGCCTGGCCCCCTGGACCCCACACCTCCTCTGGAACATTCTGCAGAAAGTGGACAAAGTGGACGAGGTGAGGGAGGGGCCACCTAACCGCCAAGATGGGGGGGCAGGGCCTGTTGGGAGGGGTGGGGGAGTTACTGCCTGTCTAGGGGACTGTGGCTGGAGGGAGGGAGAGAGGAGAGTCTCCTGGGGGCTTGGAGGGGCTTGGAGGGGCTTGGAGGGTGACTGCTGTGAGGTCAGGGAGGAGGAGGTGTCTGGAGGCTGGTGCTTCCATGTGGGGGACTGGGTGGATGGGTGTCCTCACCAGGGCTGGGGAACGGGAGGCTGGCCCGCCTGGGGTGGGTGGTGGAGGAGGCTGTGGGCTCAGCAGGTTTGCTGGAGGTGCAGGGACCATGGGGTCCTGATGGGGGGGGGGTCGGATGGCAGAGGCTGGTGCGGCCACAGCGTCGGGGTCCTGGGTCCATTGTGTCTCCTCTGCTGTCTCCCCACCTTTCAGCCCATCTCGCCGGCCTGAGAGCGGTGGGCTCAGCGCCAAGCCCCGGTCTTGGCCCCTGCCCTCCTCCCCGCCCTCGAGGAGCTTGCTCTCGCTGTGCTGAAAAGCAGGCTGAGAAATCAGTGCAAAGATGGGACACTTTGTTTCACATAGCACGAGAGGGGTGTGTGGACTGGCAAAACAAGGGCCGATGGACTTTTATTTCTTGTGGAAGTGCAGAGATGGGCTGTCAGCAGATAGGCGGGCACATGGGTGTGGGGGGGGAGCACTGGTTTCCCCAAGTGGCAGAACGACTGTCTCAGGAGCCAATTCCAGAGTGACCCTGGGCTGTGTGGCGCTTCCTGCCCAGGCCCAACCCTGTGGGGAGGCTACCTGCCCTCTCATGGCTGCTCCCTTTGTGCCCCTTGAGGTCGGCACATCGTCCCCTCAGCTCTGGGCGCTGGTGACAGGGCATAGCGGGGCGTGTAGGTGGGTTGGAATTGGCAGGAGGGACGGAGCGGGGTTCAGACAGGTAAGAGCAATGCCTGGGACTTGGTTTGGGTCTCCAAAGTCACCACGGTGATGCCCGGGAGCCCTGACACTTGAAGTACTTCCCATGCATTGTCATCTGCCTGGGTCCTAGTCATTCATTCCAAGTGATAGACAAGGACACCCAACCACAGACAAGTAAGTCTCCTAGAGTCACCGACATTGGGGGCCGGTGACCGCACAGCCAGCTGGCCCTGCTTCCTGCAGCGTGTGGCCTCCTGGGGGGCAGGAGCTCAGCCTGGCCTGGTGTCCAGGTCCCGCCGGGGGCTGAGGGCATGTCCACCAGCCGTGGCAAGGCCAGCAGGACCAGAAGTATCTCCTGCCGTTTTTAAGGATCACGATGAAGAAGAGGCATTCGCGTTTCAGATCGTCGGCCTGCTTCCGACAGACCCACGGAGGTCAGTGCCGTCAAGGGAGAGGGGTTAGACTTTGGGGCAAATCGGGAATGAATGAGCTTCTGTTCTCTGACCACATGTGTTGGAGGCAAATAGACACCTCGCTCTGCTCCTGTAAACACACCTTGTGCAGGTAGACGCTTGTCGGCTCACCTCTCGCATGGGAGAGATGCCCTTCTCATGCCCTGGCATCGTTGGCTCTTTACTGCTCAAAGGACACTGCAACCTTGAACCAGCTCCCTGTGTTCCTTCCAGCGGGGATGAAATGAGCCTTCAGCGGGGCCTGCTCCGGAGCCTGGCAAGGCCCCTGGGAAGGCAGCTCGCCGTTGAGCAACACCCAGACACAGTCTCCCATTCATTTCCAGATGCCTCTGGGCGTTGATGGTTTTCTTCCTCCCTCGCCATAGTTACAGATTTTGCAAGATCCGTTCAACACATGTCCGTGGATCCATCTCTCCAGGCCGTTTAGATCTATCAGCCCGGTGTTTCTTTTGCTCTCGTTCATGCCGATGGGTTCCAACAGCTGTGTCCGACAAAGCTGGTGGATTAAAGGAACAGGTTATTAACAGCATTCACACAGCCGCCCCTATGGGCAAGTAAGCGCCTCTGGTTTCCCAGACTGGGGTAGGATGGGGCCTCACAAGCTTCCCAGAGCAGGCCTGGGAAGGTGGCGGTTTTCTTTCTGAATGGAGGACAGTATCTTTGTTTGTGTGGAAGGGAAGGTATGGGGAGGACTTAGGATGCCTGTGGAAAAAGTCAAATCCTAGTAGAAGAATCAAAGGGGAAACTGAGATATCCCTGAGTTATGCTGATCTTTGGAAGGCCTTCTTGACCCCCTGTAGCTTTCTTGGCTGTGTTGGCCAGATGGGCCAGCAGGACTCCTCTCCGTATGTCCAGTGGGGTGAGGATGGGGGTGATGCCCAGCTGTGGAACTATGGGTCCAGAGGGACTCCCCCTGAGCTGCCATTGTGAGGGCTTCGCTCCTCGGAGTCACGAGAGACGTCCTGCTGCAGACACCACACATTCGGGGGGCTGGCGGCCGACAACCAGCGAGAGCCAGGCAGCTGTCCTACGGCAGAGATGTGTGGAAAAGGCTCTGTGTCCATGTGTTGGAAGTGTGGGACGGGCCAGGGAGGATGATACACTCGGTATCTTCAGAGTTTCGCCCAAGGGGGAGGGCCGGTTCATTTCCCATCACCTACGGCTCCCACTCAAGAACCCAGGCCACTGGAATGTTCTCTTTCTTATTGGAACCCTCACCCAGTGGCAGACACAGCCATGTTTCCATCGAAACCTGTTTCCTTCCCGTCCCGGGCACCCAGCTAGGCGACTTCTGCTAGGCTCCTGTCAGGTGTGGCTGTGCGATTAGGCCTGACTGGGGCAGTGTAGGTGGAAGTGGTGTGGGCCGCTTCCAGACCCGCAGGGGAAGCTTCCCACACAGCGCCCCACGTGCTGGCTCCTCTCCGCAGGCTGGAGGACATGCCAGAGGGGACGGTCTGGGCTTCTAGATGACTGTGCGGAGGGCTGCGCCCGCCCCCCATGGCATGGGGCTTCGTGTGAGTGAGAAAGCCGCTTTCACTGGCTCTCGGCCGGCATCCCTGTTTCTGGCTTTCCAGATGGTTCCATGGCGTCCGGGTGAGTGTCAGCCCCTTCCTTCCCCTTGGCATTTCTGCATCCCTGACTCCCTTCCCTGTCTCCTCTTCCATCTCAGAGGACAAAGTGCCTTTGCTTTGGAATCTAACCTCACCTGTCTGTCTGTCCAAGTGCCCTCCATTCTATCCCAACCCATCCGAGTCCCTCTTCAGCTTCGCCCCGTGAGCACTTTCTCCTCCTCGTGTGTTCCAGTCTTTCTCTCTCACAGGCTCCATTCCTTCTTGTCTGAGACTTTGTTCAAATAGTCCCTATCTTTATCTACCCCCTATCTCGTTCCTCGTGCCCCTATTTCTCATCACTGTCAGAATCTATGAGAAGTCTTCTCCCCTTGGTGCCCCGCTCTCGGTCCTCCTCCTCCTCGCTCAGCTGCGCAGTCTGACTTCTGCTCCCACGGCCTTTGGCTGGTGACCGGCTCCCAGGCCCCCTCGGTTGCTACATTTGCAGTGTCTCCACCGTTCCCAGGCCTTATCGTCTCCGTGGCGCCTTTTGCCAGGCCCTCCCTCCTGAGCCAGCTGGCCTTTGTCGCCGTGCTTTGCTTTCTCTGATAGCTCATCCCTCTCCACCCCTGCCCGGTATCCATGCAGGGATGGAAGGGAAGGGTATTCTGGCCTGCGTCTTGTCTCCTTCCCCATGATCTTGCCTTTTGTAATCTGTATTATTGACTCCCTTAGCTTCAGCACCCAGCTTTCTGCATGATGACCCCCCAGTCCCGACCCACCTTCAGGATGCCACAACCCTCCACCCCAATGGTGGGCTTCTCCCAGGACCTCTCATTGAACATACATGTGGTAGACCCCGGCTGGACACTGCCTCCTTGCACCCCCCATAGCTACCCCCGCCTATCCCTCACCTCCAGCCTTCCTCACTGTACCCCTGTCTCCCCCGCCTGCCATTTTTGGGGGGTGCTGGGGATAACAGGTCTACATCAGCCGGCCGCCGAACCCCGATGGTTTCGAGCGCACCCTCCTCTGTTTACCCGTCCACCCCATCTCTCATTCCTGGATCCCGGCAGTCGGAGCCAGCTGGCTGGGGTGGGGAGCTGTGCGTGCGTGTGGCGCTCCCCAATGCAGCGTCCAGAGTGGGAAGAGTGTGGGCCGTGGGCTTGGGCAGAACTAGATCCCTGTCCTGGCCCTGCCACCTAAGAGCTGTTGACTTTGGCAATTACTTAATCTTTGTGAGGCTCAGTTTTTGCCTGTAAAACGGTGATAACACCTAACTTTAACAGGGTTGCTGTAAAGATTAAATATGGGAGGTACGAGAAACCCCTGGGGCACAAAGCTGGTGTCCAGTGGACATCCCCCACCCCCCGCTCCTTAGGAGCTCTCCTGGGGACTGCTGGGGGGACAGCTGGCCTGGGCACCTGCCTGCGGACACCCGGAGTGCAGAAAGCCACCGTGACATCATCAGTCCTCCAGTCAGCCGCAGTTTCTACTCCAGGGCCTTGCTGATCTGATGAGGAATCTCGAGGCACTAAAGCCATTTTTGTTCATGCCTCATGTTTAAGCTTTTTTATCTCTAGAACATTTACAAACAGCAAACTCTTCCTCCAACATTCATCTCACTCCCTGGGAGAATATTAGGCCACCGGAAGCTCATTTCATCGGCCGCGGAGAGGGAAGCCGGCAGGGGCCTTGGTGAGCGGGAGGTGCCTCTCCAGGAACGCTGTTGGGGCCGGGGACACCGCCGGGGGCCACGGGGGGGTGCTGGTGCCTGAGGAAGGGTGGCCGCCCAGAGCTGTGTCCAGACCCAGGACGTGAGAGGGGGAAATCCCACGTGGCTTTTAGATCTTCTGCGACTAAACCGAATTGGCCCAGCTAGCCTGAGGTCTGAAGGGGGAGTCCTCCAGTGACTCTAGCAGGCCATTGCCGGCCCCCTTGCCCCTCTGCCATCAGTGTGGGTTCGGTGAGTGGGTCACGTAACTCTAATGCATGTCCCAGTGCTTAATGAAGGCCTTACACTCGGGAGCCAGGTTCACTGGAAAGATAGAGTAACAAGTATAAGCAATTGTCCAGGTGCCTCCCGAAGGAGAGAGTCGGCTTTTGCAGGAAGTCCCATCCCTGTCGAGGGCCTTCCACTGGCCAGCTGTCATAGCCGGTGAGGCCTGTGGGGCGATAACCACTGGAGTGGCACTCTGGGCCCGGCCCTCTGCTGGTGGGGCCACCAGACCACCGAAGGCCAGACACTCCAGCAGATTACCACGCTCACGCCGGTGGGCAGTGTGGCGAGCTTCACCATCTGGGCCTCCCGACAGCCTGGGCAGGCAGAAGGGCTAGTTTGACCCTCGGCATGCCGATGAACAAACGGAGGCCGGGAGGAGCCCGCAGGCAGGTCGTGCCAACTCGGGCAGGCCCCTTGTGCCGAATGCCTGGGCTGTCCTACTCCTCCCCATCTTTCCGAGGGCGGGTGAGGCCTGACGATATAATTGATATTAATCCCTGTGCTACTGGGCGGAGAGGACACAGCCCTGTCTGCCAGGAACACCCCTTGCTCCTCCCAGCTTTGGATTTCTATGAAAAACTCTTGAAAAATGAAAAAAACAAACAAACAAACAAACAAACTCAAACCCATGGATGACAGAAAGTGGGGGGCCATTGCTCAGGTGAAATGTTCTCTCTTCACGGGGCTTTCCTCCTCTCTTCACACAGACAAACTCTCTTCCACGCCTAAACTCAACATCTTAGAGAACTTGGGTTATGGAAACACACTTCCTTGTGGACCCAAACTCAGGACGTGTGACACGTGAGCATCCCGATGGCCGGAGGACAGGGGCAAGGAGAGGAAGCCTTGTCAAAATGAAAACACAGCTTTTTTTTTTTTAATATTTTCTTTATTTATTTGAGAGAGAGAACAGGGGGAGGGGCAGAGGGAGAAGCAGATTCTGTGCTGAGTGCGTAACTGGATGTGGGGCTCGATCCCAGGACCCCGAGATCATGACCTGAGCCAAAGGCAGACGCTTAACTGACTGAGCCACCCAGGCGCCCCCGAAAGCACAGAAGCTTTAGAAGCCACTTGTTTCAGGGGGAAAAGGCTCCATAAGGCAGCAGGGGAGAGAAAGTCACTTGCTATGACCCAGTACCCAACGTCATCTACACCTTAATTATGACTGTCCCCTGTAGCTAAGTTTGTGCCACTCCACTGACAACCATCATTTCTGTCAAGGCAGGGAGCCGCCGCGGTGGGGCCAGACTGGCGCTTGTGGGGGAGAAGCCTCTCGCCTGGTCACTGCCCTCAGCTGTGGCCTCTGGAACGTTTGGCGGCAGCACGGAGGAGAAATTATACCTTAATACTTCTTTTACATGAGCTCTTTTGAAAAACATTAGACAAACAGGTATATTAGAGTAGTGGGTGTGGTTAATGTTCCGTCAGGGACAAGTCTGAACACAGACCTCTGTCATGGTTTTGGGTCTTGCTTTTCATTTTTATGTGAGGACGAAGTGAAGTAAGGGACTCGTGTTAAATTACCTGGAAATGAGTTGGTCAGGTTGGTGTCGTCATGGGAACTCCTGACAGCTCTTTCCTTCTTCGGATTCCCAAGGGTGCAAGCCACAGGGCCACGCAAGGGATGTGAGGGGCGCTGGAGGACCCGTGTGCTCTTCACATGAGGGTTTCCTGAGGCCCAGGGGTGCTCTGACACGGTCGTGGGAGCCTCTGGGCTTCGGGGATGTAGCCGGCTACCCGGCCCCCGCCGAGCTTAGTGTCTTGGGCAAAGGGCAAGAGGCGACGGGAGCGGGTGGGAAGGAGAGGAGAGTGGCTAACGCAAGCCGTGCATTTGTTCTGCTAGGGGACCCGTGGGGGCCGCGCACCGGGCCCGGCAGGGCACTGACGGGAGGACTGCATGCCAGGGGCAGTGCGCCGGGTGGACGAGGGCAGGGTTCTGCAGGTGGCTCTCTGGGCTCCACTCAGCTTTGGCACCCACGTGGAGTAGCCTCGGTCACGGTGCTTGCCCGCTCTGAGCCTGCGTCTCCTGCTCACAAATGAGGACTGTCGTGCCTTCCTCCTAAGGCGGGTACGAGGACTCAGAGGGTCACCACGAGGGAAACACGGGGTGTGCTCTCTGGCACAGGGCAATGAGCTGTGTTTGCGAGAGAGAGAGAGAGAGAGAGCGCGCGAGTTGGGGGGCAGGGGCAGAAGGAGAAGGAGAAGCAGGCTTCCTGCTGAGCAAGGAGCCTGACATTGGGACTCGATCCCAGGATCTGGAACATGACCTGAGCCAAAGGCAGACGCTTAACCGACTGAGCCACCCAGGCGCCCGTTTCGTAATTTTAAACATGTAGAAGCGTGTGCACGTGTCCATCAGCCAGCTTCAGCAGGAGAGAGAACTGCCAGCGTGGACATGGGTTTTCGGTGGTGGGAACGGTGCCGTTAGATGTGTTTTAGGAAGCTGACTGGTGGCAGCTAGGGACTTCCAAGCAAGAGGCTGGGCTGCCGACGAAGAGAGATATCTGGGCTTGTAGCCTTGTTTAGGTGGGTGATGCTGAGGACCCAAACTAAGGCAGGGGGGTGGGAAGAGAGCAGAGACTTGGGAGAGATTTGGAAGTAGAACCAGTAGGCTTTGGTGGCCAACCGAATGTGAAAGGGGGAGGCAGGAGAGGGGCTTCATGTGACTAATTATCCATGGGCAGTCATAGGGGAAGGAAAGGGTTCAAAGCAGGACAGAAGTCCAGCCACAATCCCTGAAGCTCTGTGAGGTCGGGATCACCATGCTCCAGCTCCCTTGGCTGTCTCCCAGTTCGTTGACTGAACCAAACTCTTTTTACCCCAGGGCCTTTGCATGTGCTGTCCTCGCACGTCACATCTACAACTCCCTCTCATCCTTCCAGTCTCGGCTTATAAGCATCTCCATAGGGAGGCTCATTTGTTCTTGTTCTGTCTTGTTTGTTTCCTTACTGATCCTTACTGATCAGAATGTGTAATCCTTTTGCTTATCTGATCACAGGCATCCCTCAGATATATTCTGAGTTGGGTTCCAGACCACCACAGTAAAGCAAATATCACAAGTGAGTCGAAGGAATTTTTGGGGTCCCATCACATACAAAAGTTACGTCTACACTCTCTTGTAATCCGTTAAGTGTGTAATTGCATTATGTCCAAAAACAACAACAACAATGCACGGACCTTAATTAAAAGACTTTACAGCTAAAAAATTCTAACCATCGTCTGGGCTTTCAGCAAGTTGTAATCTCTGATCACAGATCATCATAACAAATGTAATAGTAGTTAAAAAGTTTGGAAATATTATGAGGATTACCAAAATATGACACGGACATGCGAAGTGAGCAGATACTGTTGGAAACGTGACGCTGAGGCAGGGTGGCCACAACCTGCAATGGGTAAGAAATGCAGCATCTTCGAAGCCCCGTACAATGAAGTATGCCTATACTTTCGTGTTTATTTTCCGCTCGCCTCTACATACTGTAAGCACCACGTGGGCCCACAGGAAGGACCCGGGTGTTGGGGGGGCATGAATGAGTGACTCTGGGTGGAGACGTTGGTGGAGGGGTTGAGGCTCAGGGCTGTGGTAGGCAGGGAGCCACGGAGGGTTTCTGAGCAGAGGAGGGCACGATGGAAGGCAGGCAGCGAGACCAGTCAGTGACAGGACACCAGAGCAACCTGGGTGTCTCCTGGCCAAATCCACATGCGCTGTGGGAAGAACGTATGAAAGGATCAACAATTCAACAATTAATCGTGGATACAGAGACTTTCTGAGAAGCTAACTTACAGCCTTTGATTTTAAATATATGGTTTATAAGTAAAGGCTTGTCAATTCATATAGCCTTGTGTCTGTCATTCAACGTGAGTGTGTGTGTGTGTGATATGAATGTGCTGAGAAATTCCCAGGAGCTGAATACCCGGAGAGGTGCAGGGTTTTGAGGGGATCCATCTGGAGCCTCAGGGCTGAGGTGCCGTGGAAAACACTGCAGATACTGGCGGCATTGGGAGGACCCCATCGCTGTCGCTATCAGCACTGTGACAGGTGGGTGGGTGGTGTGCACGCCCCGGGGAAGGCCTACTGCATGCTGGGGAACAGCACACACAGTCCGGCTACAAGCCACAGCCAAAGTACAAACGCTGTCGGGAAGCTCTCCTCGGGGCAGAATCCCGCCATAGCTCACAGCTCACCACGGCAGCTCACCTGGCTCCCCTTCGTGGCTTTGGAGGCCTGCCCCCCACCTCAGAGGCCTGTGTCCCACTGGAGGCTCTTGGCACTTGGCTCTGCCACACTCTTGTTTGTAGGTCACTTGGCCCAGAATGTCTTCTGTCTCCAACACGTCAAAATCCAAGGCTTCCTCAAGGTCCTCCGTGTGTTCCACCTCTTCCACGAAGCCCTCCCTGACTGCCCTCCCCTGAGTATCCAGCTTGCTTCTAGCCCCTTATTATGTGCTATCTCCCCATGCCTCCGATTGTTTCTCTTGTATTCATCTTGTGTTCCCAACACTGAGCTCTTTAAAGGAAAGTGTTATCTTTTCCACATCATCTGGGTTCTTCACTCAAGTGTAGATCTTTAAAAAATGCATGTGGATTGATTAGTTGATTGACTGATTGCTAAGGTTAGTGGGTGATTAATAAAGCGCTATTATCCACCAGACTAAAAAAAAAGTGCCAATCTGATTTTAGAGGTGGCTAGAACACGAGTTCCTGAGAAAGGCCTGGGGACCATAGCACTGGATTTAGGACAACTTTGATGTGATCTTGACCAGCTCTTAGTGGTTCTTGTCCTTCAAGGGGAAACCCAGAGAGAGGGTCTCCCCAGCCGTTTGCTTTGGAGGGGATGTGCCGAGGGAAGTAAGGAGCTGTCTGGCTTGGGAGCTGTGATTCTTCTCAGGCTTTTCAGGACGGAGAGGACAGACGTCCCGACCAGGTCCTCCCATCACATTTGCACAAAAGCCTTCTGTGTACGTGTGTGCCTGTGACACTGGTGTGGACCCACAGCTGTGCCACGCTCCTGTTCCCTCGGAGACGGAGCCCTTCCAGCCACAGCTCCTTGCTCTGTCAAGTGGGTAATCCTGGCAGCTGCCAGACTTGTTGCTCTTTGCAACTGTACCAGCTGGTTAGCTCCAGGTGGATTGCCCAGACCGGGCCACCCTGTTACTGCTGGCTTCGGGCCACTGGGATCTCTCAGCTACTGTCACTCCCCAGAGGTTCACGTCTGCCTAAAATCCCAGGCCAGGAAGGGACCCAAAGAGGTCATCTGGTTCTCCCTCCCGCCTTGAGGCTAAGACCACACCTAAACTCATCCTGACGGCCAAGGATCAGGCCTGTTGGTCACACCGACAGAGAAGTCTCCCCCAGGTAACATGCTGTAGCATTTAACACGCCCTTCCCACAGGAAGCATGGTGTGTCCGACGTGCCCTTGCTTCAAGTCCTGCCCATCTCGTCCTCAGAGGGATTTCGGGTGTGCTCACCTCTCGAACACCTGCTGGTGTGTTTGAAATCCCACGTCTCCCATTCCAGCTGTAAGAGCACAGAGCGGCAGCCGCCTGAGTGTGGACGGGGTGTTAGCGGTTTTGTCACCTGTCTGTGAACTGGCTGGCACCCCCAGGGTCCAGCTCTGGAGCGCCCAGTCCCACTGGTGGACGGTGGGATCTGGTCCAGAATGTGAGCGAAGTTCCAGCGGGAGAGAAACGAGGGCAGACCAGGAGGACCCAATCCGTCAGTCAGAACTTCCGTTTATTCAGTGACTCATTTCAGCCAGTTCTTGCTGAACCCACGCTGTGCACTCTGCCGTGTGCGGGGAGAAATTAGAACCAGTGGCCCCCAGTTTCCTTTGTCTGGCTGAGCGAGGTGTCCGCCGAGGCTGCAGGGCTCTGGGAGGGTCTGCGAACCCTGTGCACTTGGTAGACGTGTTTTGTTTTGAACATATCTGCACAGCCTCACGCACCTGCTGTCTGCTCTGGGATGACCCAGTGGCCTGTTGGGAACATCGGCCCCTCACGTTGCCGTTCCGTCTACCACGTGTAGCTCACACAGTGGTGCCCGGGGCCACCTTATGCCCAGCACGGCCCGATGTGCAGCAGACACTCAGTAAATACTGGTGGTGGGTTCTAGGGCTGACCGCTCCCCACGCTCACCACTGCCCCGAGCGAGCCCACTGAGGGCCACCTGCTGCTCCAGGCACACCACCCACGTCCCCTGTGCTCTGAGTTGAGTCGTGTCCTCACATTCACGGTAGAGCCCTACCCCCTGTGCGTCAGCATGGGATCGCATTTGGAGACGGGGTCTTTAAGGAGGTAATTAAAGTAACATGAGGTCATGGGGGTGACTCTACTCCCATGACTGGTGTCCTTGCGAGCAGAGGAGAGTAGGAAGAGACACACATAAAGGGAAGACCACGTGAAGACAGACACGGAAAGTAGGAGTCCGTCTACAAGCCAAGGACAGAGGCCTCAGAAGGAACCAACACTGCTGGCACCTTGATCTTAGACCTCCTGACCCCAGAACCGTGAGACAGTGAATCTGTGCTGGGGAGGCCACCTCGTCAACGGTCCTTAGTTACGGCAGCCCAAGCAAACAAACACGCGTCCGTGGAGTGGGCTGCCATCCGCTCCCATAGAAGAGGCCTGAGGCTCCACCAGACCCCACACGTGAAAAGCCCGGCCAGTTCGTGAACCCACCTGAGGCTCTGTTTCCTCATCTGCAAAACGGGAATAATGGTAGATTTGCGGTAGGGATTCCCTGAGATATGACACAATGAGCGTTTGTCCCCGTGCATGCCTCAGCCTGGTTTGGCTAAGGAGCCCACGGGCCTTGGGGGGGGTGGGGAGCCGGCTCTCAGTTCCGTATGGGGTTGGCAGTTATGTTGATGACTGATGCATAAAAACAAAAAAATCCAAGCAAACAAACCCAAAACACCCCAAGACAAAAAACATTCGCATTCTAGGTCGAACCTGGAGCGGGAAGGGTCCAGGCTCTGCTGGGTGGCAGAATGCTCTGACGGGGGAACTTGAACGGACGCCCTCGGCCTGGGCTTTTCCCACAGGTGTGGATGGATGCACCCACACAGGGAAGGGGCGAGTTACTGCGCTGCCCTTGTGGGTGGGGAGCTGCGACGCAGTGACCTGTCCAAGGAAACCGACAGAGTGTTGGCCCCGGGACCTGTGACTCTTCATGTCGAAGTCCTTCTACTTCAACCTCCAAGCTGGGGTGGGGGAGCGGGCAGGAGAGCATGCCTTCCAGGCGCTGTCTTCCCGGCAGAACCTAGTGAGGGTGGTGGAGGGACCAAGCCCTCCAGGCCCTGGGGCAGGACAGCGTGAGCTCGGGGGCTGTGGGCCTAAGTCATCAGTGCAGAGAGTGCCCACCAAGGGGACCATTCTTGTTTAGCATGTGTCCCACTCAGCCTGGCTTGGCGGCGGGATCCAGCTTGTCAGCTGTCTGTAGATGCCCTGAGCGTCCCCAAGTACCTTCCTGGGGCCGGGTACCACTTCCTTTTTATTTGGACGTTGTCTCTCTTCTGTGAGGTAGCCTTGAGCCATCCTGACCTTCCTCCACCCCTTGAACCGTGACCTCCGGAGGGCCATCGGGATCCTAACATGTCACCCCGTGAGAAGCTGAGTCTGGGAGGGGCTCCCGAGGTGGGGCAGGCCGGGGATGATCATTCTGGAACTCTTCTCTGGGTTGGTCCAAGGACCTGCTCTGCACCCCTTAATTATATTTTAATATCTATCTATACTCTTTCACACCACAATTACTAAAACATCATTAATGAAGTTACACACACACATACACACACACCCAGCTTAGCAATGATAGAAAACGCCAAATTCCAGTTGACAAGAAGCCAGCAGCCCAGCCTTTCCTCTGGCTGAACAGAGGGACCCATTATGCTGGAATATTATTTTCTCATGGTTTGGAGCCATTACATCAGCCTTGATGTAATAACATTGTTGAACTTCAGACGTGTATTTACTTTGGTTTGGAGTTCAGATAGTTGAGCCGTTAGCCCAGGATTGAGCAAAACCTGGACAAAGCCACTGAAATTGGAAATGAACCATTTTGCCGTTCCCCTTCTCCCCACCCCAAGCACACACACGTAGACAGTTGTTCATCTCACGGCACAGGTGGTGACCTCGGCGCTGGTGCGTTTTGGAGGGAATTTTACTTCTTTTCTAAGGTGACTGGCCCACGTGGTATTGCCCAGCAGGGTGCTGAGAGGGTAAACAAGCCCCAGGGCTGTAGGACTCGGGAATTCCACCAGCAGCTGTCTGAAGACAGATGGGGAGGGGTCCACAGCTCTTCTCCTGAAATAAGCGGGTATAGGTGAAGTGCCCCGATCGCTGCCAGGCACGGGGGGAGGTGATCCACACGCCATTCTTGTGAGTGTCTCAGCCCAGGCGGCAGGTCTCTACATAAGAGCCCTTAGTGTCCCAGGGGGGTTACTGGAAGCTTCCAATTGTTTCTTTCTGAGCCCAGTCCTTGGAGGATTGCACACAGGGCGAAAGAGCTGTGATATTGGGATGGTCGTATCCTCCCTGTTGGAAATCAAGCAGGCAAGGACCCTTGAAACTGGGTGCCGGGTGCATGGGGGCTCATCGTACTCTTATCTCCATTCTTGCGTGTGTGTGGACATTTTTCTTAAAGATTTTATTTTTGAGAGAGAGAGAGAGAGCACGCGCATGAGCGAGGCGAGGGGCAGAGGGAGAGGGAGAAGCAGACTCCCTGCTGAGCAGGGAGCCCAACACGAGGCTCGATCCCAGGACCCCGGGATCACGACCTGAGCTGGAGGCAGACGTTCAACCGACTGAGCCACCCAGGCGCCCTGTGTGTGGACATTTCTACAAGCAAGTTAAAATCAAACCAATTCCTTGTCCTGGTGATGTTTAGGTAACCCCCTTTCTCCTGTAATAGGAGAGGGAAACTGGACAGACATCCAAAGACAGGGAAGCGGCAGGAGAGCATGGCGGGGAGCAGACTTCCGAAGAACACTTACAGCCGGTAGCCCTGGAAGACACGTCTGATGCGAATGTGTGTCATGTTCGAGCAAGGCCAGCGGAGCGTGCCTGATGGAAACCGGTTCCCTGCTAATCTCTGCACAGAGCCCACACGCTCGTGGGGTGTCTTCACTCCAAAGTCTGCCTTTCTGGGGGAGCATCGGTGGCACAGTTGGTTAAGCATCTGACTCTTGGTTTTGGCTCAGGTCATGATCACAGGGTGGTGGGATCGGGCTTCACATCGGGCTCCGTGCTGGGTGCAGAGTCTGCCTGAGGCTCTTTCTCTCCCTCCGCCCCTCCCTGCCCCTGCTTTGTTTCCTCTCTCTCAAATAAGTCTTAAAAAAAATGCCTTTGGGTTTCTGGAGCATGAGGCAGAGAGGGCTGAAGAATCATCCCGACTGGGGGCTCCTGGAGGGCTTTCCCAGAGCCCACAGGCCTGTACCAACTTCGGCCACACCCAGCGGGGACCAGCTGCTTTGGACACTGAAGCCACAAAGCACAGCTGTCCTGCTGCAGAAGGGGGGGGGGGCCGTGTAGCTGCGGTGAGTGCGAGTGCCGTACCTCCCGCTAATGCCCACGGTCCTGCCCCCCAACCCTGCACTGTAATTAGCGTGAAGCCTCCCCACGCCCAGGCAGTATCCCTTCCCAGTTACAGCAGGGTCTTAGGGAGCGGGGCTCGCCAGGTGCTTCAGCCTGCATCCAGGTTGAGAACCACCAGTCCGGCCACCTGAGGGATCTCTGCTGGGCTGTCCCGCCTCCTCGGCTGCAGATCCGGGATCCGGGGCAGCACCTTCCCACAGCAGCATTCCGTTGTGTGCCGTCGCGTTAGTCCAGACAGCTGTCGATCGGTAAGCACAGCCTGGATCTACTATTTCTCCAACATGCCGTCCATGACACACGATTGCCTCTGGAGGGAAATAGCAGTGCCCTGCCAAGGAGTGATGCCCACCCATCCAGCCTGCTGTGCCGAGCACGTCACCGCTGGGGGCGGGGGGGCCAAGGGGGTGTTCCAGAGGCCGGTGGTTTTCACCCTCTTTTGACCGTAAACTCAATGTAGCAAATCTGCTTGAGCCCCACCTAGGACGCGCACGCGTGCCCACAAGTACACAAACACCCGTGCATGAAACAAGGGTCAGGAAACAGCGTTCGTCTTTGTCTGTGTGTGATTTCCTGTTATTTTCCGTTCTATTCCTTTTCCTTGCGTTGAATGAGGGTCCTAACCCAGCACATTTGGAATTCATGACCTGCTTGTGTCCGACACAACACCCGCAATTTGGAAAGCTGGAGTCAGTTGACAAAACTGACTCCGGGGCCAAAGGATCGTCTTCGTCCTCCACCCACCGCTCTTTGTGGTCATCATGACACTTTTCTCTCTACTCTTGTCTGTTTGAGAATTTCTATAAATAACTTAAGGCAAAATAAAGCCCTGGTCCCAATCCCCTTAGCACAGCCCCTGTTTTCCTCTAAGACCCAGAGAGGGGCATAGGACAGGCAGCAGAAGGAGGTAGAAGAAGACCCAGGGAAACCCAGGGGACAATGTGACTCAGCAGCACCTGGTCAACCTCCCAATTCAGGGGGACCTGATTCAGAGCCAGGAAGCGGCAAGGGGGGGGTGCAGGTTCTCCACCCCCCCCCAAACACACACAGTGTGCAGCCCCGAGCAGGAAGAATTGACATGGCCTCAGGGTCACTAACAAGCGCCACATTGCCAAACCCCAGGGTGAATTCTCTGCTGTGCTCGGCCAGTCCCAGCGTTGGGCATCGGGTCCTTACGGCTCCTCCGGCCACCACTCTGGTCTGCTTTTTCTCCCCACCGCTAGGACTCCTTTTCAGCCTCTCTGCTGCCTCTCCCAGCTCTAAAGTCGAAGCGCCCCAGGGCCCATCCTTGGACCTCTTCTCTTCTCCATCGACACCTCTCGCTGCATGAACTCATCTCACCCTGGCTTTCAATACCGTGTATATGCCTGCGCTTCCCAAATTTGTTTCGCCTCTGCCCTGAGCCCCAAACATAAGGGGGGTCCAATTATCTACTCAGCAGCCACTACTGGTGCCCCTCAAAATCAATATATTCAAGGAGAACATTTTATTATGCGCTCCTCCTCTCCCCATCTCCCCCAGCCCCATTAAGGGCACCACATCTTCTTGGTTGCTCAGCCCCCGACTCGGATCCATCCCCTCAGTTCTCTCTTCCTTTCCCATCCCATACCCAGTCCATCGGCAAGTCCTGGCAGCGCTAGCCCCCGAATAGAAACCAGGTCCGGCCATTTCTCACCACCTTCTGCAGAAACACTAGCCCCAGCTCTCTTGTCTCTCACCTGGATGATTGCAACGGGGCCTAACTCATCTTCCTGCTCCCCCCTCCCTGCCTATGGCTTCTGTTCCACCTGCAGCCAGAGTACTTCTCACTGGGCAAATCCCCTCACAGTAGCACTGACAAAAACCCTCTAAAACTTTCCATCACACTTAGAACAAAACCCAGGCTCCCTGACACACCCTTTGTGTACATTCAATATTTATTCTGTGTTTCTTCTTTTCTGATTGAAACCTTGTTTAATTTGGAGCAGTGTGGTACCCAGCAGGGTCTGGGTTTTTCAACTACCTTTATATCTTGGAGTGGCCTACAGATAAAAGCAGAGTTGTCAAGTGGGGCTTTGGGGATTATCCTTTTAACAGAACTGGTCCAGCTAAGAGGATGCAAGGCTCTGCTCTTCCACTTTCCTCCTTCCCACTGCATGAAATGGAGATGTGATGGATGGTGCTCCAGCAGCCATTTTGTGGTTGCGAGGTAACCTTCATGGAAAACTTATGGAAACTTCATGATAAGAAAGAGAGAAGGAACATGAGTTCCTAATGACCATAGAGCTATCATACCTAGCTTGGAATTTCTAATTCTGAGCTTTCCTTGTGTGAGATATATCTTGTGTTAGCCACTGAGATAAAAATCTAATCCTAAGGAGTAGAACTTTCAAAGTTCAATGTGACCTGGCCTGTCCTCCTACTTCCTTCAAGGCTTCTCCTCTTGCTTTCACGCTGGCTTTCTTTCTGGTCCTTGAACATTTTAAGCTTAGTCTCACTTTGGAGCCCCTCCACTAGATCTCTGTGACAGCCTCCTTTTTATCTTTTGCTCACTCCTCAGAGAGGTCTTTCCTGACTTAGCCTCCTCCCCAGTCTGCTTCCCATTAACCTCCTTTATTAAACTTCATGACATTTTTCACTCTTTGAAATTACTTGAAAAACATATCCATTGTCTATTTCTCCCTGACACAGTAAGTTCTGTGAGGACAGAGATTTTGACTCTTGTTCACTGTTCTATCTCCTGGGCTGGTCATATCATAGGTGCCTAATAAGGGTTTGTTAAATGAATCAGGGGAATACAATGACTTTTCAGAATTTTTGAAAGAAATTTATCTTGGCACGTTGTCATACATTACAGAATCCCTCCCTACATATTTTGGCAAAATAGTTCAGCAAACACCTATGGCTCACCCACGATGGCTCGGCTTAGAGACAACCATAGAGACATGAAGACGGTATAGTTGTCCTCTAGAAGCTCAAGCCCAGGACAGATATTCAGCTCCTGCAACAGCAGAATGCTGTGTTGGCAGCCAAGGACACAGTCAAAAAAACTAAGAGGCAGCCCATGGAATGGGAGAAGATATTTGCAAATGATGCTACAGATAAAAGACTGGTATCCAAGATCTACAAAGAACTTCTCAAACTCAATGTGTGAGAAACAAATAAACAAATCATAAAATGGGCAGAAGATATGAACAGACACTTTTCCAATGATGACATACAAATGGCTAACAGACACATGAAAAAATGTTCAAAATCATTAGCCATCAGGGAAATTCAAATAAAAACCACACTAAGATACCACCTTACGCCAGATAGAATGGCAAAAATTGACAAGGAAAGAAACAACAATTGCTGGAGAGGATGTGGAGAAAGGGGATCCCTCCTACATTGTTGGTGGGAATGCAAGTTGGTGCAGCCACTCTGGAAAACAGTGTGGAGGTCCCTTAAAAAGTTAAAAATTGAGCTACCCTATGACCCAGCCATTGCACTACTGGGTATTTGCTCCAAAGATACAGACGTAGTGAAGAGAAGGGCCATATGCACCCCAATGTTCATAGCAGCATTGTCCACAATAGCCAAATCGTGGAAGGAACCAAGATGCCCTTCAACAGATGAGTGGATTAAGAAGATGTGGTCCATGTATACAATGGAATATTACTCAGCTATCAGAAAGAACGAGTTCTCAACATTTGATGCAGCATGGACAGCACTGGAGGAGATAATGTTAAGTGAAATAAGTCAAGCAGAGATAGAAAATTATCATATGATTTTTCTCATGTATGGAACATAAGAACTAGGAAGATCGGTAGGGGAAGAAAGGGATAAAGAAAGAGGGGTAATCAGAAGGGGGAATGAAGAATGAGAGACTATGGACTCTGAGAAACAAACTGAGGGGAGGGGGGTCAGGGAATGGGATAGGCTGGTGATGGGTAGTAAGGAGGGCACGTATTGCATGGTGCACTGGGTGTTATATGCAACTAATGAATCATCGAACTTTACATCAGAAACCAGGGATGTACTGTATGGTGACTAACATAATATAATAAAAGAAACATTAAAAAAAAAAAAAAGAATGCTGTGTTGGACCCTGCAGGCTCCCAGGAGGGCACCGACGACGACATAGTTGTCCGGTTTCAACGGAGACAGGTTCTCGGGTTTTCAGGGAGACAGGAGCTGACTAAGAGAAGCTTCCTGGAGGCAGTGGCCCAGTGTGGACAGACTGTTTCCTGGCAGCAAGGCTCTGCAGGCCGGACTAATAACATAAGTAAAGATAAGAAGGGGTGAGGCAGGCAATGTGACCAAGTGTCCTGGTTTGTCTGGGACAGTCCCAGTTTTACCATGGAAAGTCCCACGTCCCAGGAAACGCCTTTGCCCAGGGGAAAGCCAGGATGATTGGTTAACCCAGAGAGACACATGGCCTGTCCCGGTCACTAGAAGTTGCTCTCCGTGGCCGGAGGAGAGAGAGGGTATGAGTGAGTGGCTGGGGCCGAGGAAGGGGGTTCTTCATCGAAAGCCGGAGAGGGGGCAGGGGCTAGATGAGAAGCCCCCCATAGGCTTCGTGAGGAATTCGAACTCTTCCTTGGCCGCGGAGGATCATAGAACAAGACTGCAGGATAAAGGTGCGGTCGTAGGAAGAGCGAACTCTTTCTTGGTTGAGGAACGGTTCTTCCTACAGGAACACACAAGAGCTCCACAGCCTGGTGCGCCGTGTGGTGGGCTTGGCTGCCACTGCTCTGTCTCCAGAAGCAGCACGTCTTGTACCCCGAGGCAGACAGGGATAGGCTGCCGCCTGCAGAAGCGGCCCACACACTGACCCCCGGCCCTGGAGCAGCCAGCCCAGAGGGGTGTCGGCCAGCCAGCTCCCCCCTTGCCCAGGGCCGGCGCTCACGGGCAGTTCTGGGAGTCACCCTGCTTCTTCTCACCTGCTCCACTGGAAACTCTGGTGGAGAAGTGGGTTGCCTCCCTCTTCCTGGCCGCTCTCATTCTGCAGACCATGCTTTCTTGATGCTTCCAGGGAAAGTAATTCCAGGGGAATTTGGGGAATGTTTTCTTTCCGTGGCTGTGGTGATGTGGGAGAAGCAAGTGTGCCTGGACAAGCAGCTTTCTAGTCCAATGGGTCCAGTGGGTGGGGTGGTGGCCATACCGCCAAGGGTAAGGACCTGTCTTAACGTCTGACATGCCCGGGGCGGGGGCGGGGGGGAGCATGGCCCCAGTGCGAGATGCCTGCCATTCCGGATTCTTCCTTCTCCCTCTCTTCCTCATGCAACCACAAACTCCTATGAGTTCTGCCTTCTAAGTGTCTCTTGGAGTCAGCAGTAAAGTTTTCTAGGGCAGGAAAAGTCCTTAATATTGTTTTCTTTGCTGTTCCTCTTATTGGCAAAAGCACCCTGAGATTGGTGCAAGCATGCTGCCACCACCGGCACCCGTGCTAGGACCTGCACACTTCAACCCACACAAACCAACACACATCCCCCACAACATCCATATACACCCGACCACTGAACACACCATACACAACACACGTCTCAACATGCCTGTACCCCGATACACACAGCACACATGTACCCACACAAACACTAACGCACACATCCCAACACACACACACACACACACACACACGTACACACACCCACCCCATCCAGTCCTTCGAATTCAGCTCCTGCGTTGACCTTCTCAGGCTCCCCACCATCCCATGCACCCAAACTCACGGGCCAGTTTGGGTCCCCATTTCCAGCTCTCAGTCTAGATGCCCCAGGCAATCCTTTCCCCTGCAGGATGTCCCCCTACAGATCTCCCCCTATGGTCTGCTTGCCTCTGCTTCTGGGTGTCAGCCAGCTCTGTCTCCCACATGGGCAGGCTGCCCCGCTGCAGAGACCCCCCCCCCCCACTTCCAGCCTTAAAGCTCTTGGAACCCCCAGGCCTGGATCAGGAGGGATGGTGGTCCGCGTTCGGCTCCACCCGTCTTCCTTCCCCCAGCAGTTTGCTCACTCAGACACTACCCACTTGCTGGCCCCATCTGCCAACTGCAGCGCCCTCCCCAGGCCTTCTCGGGGACCGCTCTGCCACACTTGGCCTGTTTGGTCCCCTCTGCTCCTGTAGCCCCCAGGCTGTGTGACACCACCCTCTCCTGGCTTATCTTCCACCTCCCCCACTGTTCCTTTTCTGCTTCCTTTCTTCTTTTTCCTCCTACTCCCTACTAGGGGGGTCACCCTACCTCAGCGGTAAGATGCCTTGGTTAGTTAACATTGGGTTAGGCTGCAAATAACAGAATCCCCCAAGTACTGGTAGCTTAAACTCCCAAGGTTTTCTTCTCCTGTGTAAGAGAAAAGCTGAGGAGGGAGCGCAGGGCTGGTGTGGCTGCTGCGGCCCTGAAAAGTCACCATGACCCCGCTCCGGTCCTCCTGCTCCGACATCCTCCGTTGGCGAGGAGTCTGCTGTCTGGATCGCCCTTGCCAGACCCCCTCCCTGACCCTGACCGGCTCTGCCCTGCCTCCGCCAGGGTCGCTCCAACCCCCAGGGCTGGCCCCAGCGAATTCTCCAAGTTCCCCTCTTCCCTCCTCCCTCTGCAAATCCCACAGCGCCAGGCCTCTCTCACCCCTCTGGTCCTTACACACCTTCTGCGTGGCCCAGGGGCCTGGCCCTCCCTGCTAACTGAGCCGAAGGCAGGCCAGTATCCTAGTCCTCTCGTTGCGTGGCACAGTGCCCCAATTCTCTAGGTTCTCTGAACAAATGCATTGCACGATGAATAAAAGAACACTTTCTGAACAATGATGGCGGGATCCGGAAGGGTTGGAGATGATGCTGAGCACCCCCAAACCCAGAATGTGCCCTTGTGGCTGGGAGGGTTAGGTATCCCCCGTACGTGCAAGATAATTGAGTGCGTCCATGTGTAATTAATAAAGGATTCCTGGTTAGCTGAGCTCAGGTAGGTGACGGTTTGACCACATCATTTACAGGTACAAATAATGTCATGAAGGGATTTTATAATAATGCATATTCTTAGCTTCTTTTGATGAGTGATAGTGAATGTCAGTCGATGAGTATTTTAGTATCTGTGTCCCTGATGAAAGCCAAGGCACTGGCAGCTTCTTCTTTTTATTTTTAATTAAGTTCTTTGCTCTGTGCTGTTATTTCTGAATCAGTAGGAAGTTGTGGGGGTATGAGAAGCATTAGGCACTCTTAGGGAGATAAAGGTCAAATGGAAGTTTAACAGTTTGTATTTCTTCATCCTAAAGATGCTTGTTCCTTATCGATCTCATCTGTCTATCTATCTATCTATCTATCTATCTATCTATCTATCTATCTATCTATCTGTCTGTCTACCTACCTACCTATCTGGCATCTAGCTATATCGGACTATATCCATCTATCATCTGTATCATCTTTATAGCTTTCTTTTCCTTTTTCCTTTTTTGAAAAGGTGGAGATGGGCAAATCCGCACAAATCCCTGGCTTAAGACCAGCTTGCATGAAAAAACTCTGGGCAGACAGTCTCCACTGGCAGGGGGGCCCCGGGGATGCTGCCTGTTACCCTGAGCTCTGCTCTTGGTTCTATTGGCACCACTAATGTGGACCGACTCTGGGCATCTTTTACCAACTTGGAGAATGAATGCAAAATAGGCATTTGTCCTTCAGTAGGCCAGAACTAAAGCACTTTACCCCCTTCACAGTGAAGTCTCCTAATTAAATATAAATACGTTTACCCATCAACACAAATCTGATCATTCCCGTTTCACTGATTTGTTTTTTTTTTTTTTTCTCCAGCATTTCAATCATAATCTAATGTATGGGAAAGGAAAGGTAGGGAAAGAGCTGAGTGTGTTTGAGCCCAGGGGGATGGGTGAGAGATCCCTCCTTTCTTGGATTAGCACCTGACTCTGGGTGGGGGGTGGATTATGAAGTGGGGGTGGGAGTGGGGGAAGGGGGGGTGGAGAACACAGAGGCAAGACTGGGGAGAGCAGCACAAATGAGTGTGTGCCTCCCCACTGTCCAGTGCCAAGGCTGCCCAGTGCTGGGCCGGAGGGAAAGGGCTCAAAGTTCGGAGCACTTGAAATTAACACAGCTTAACGAGCCAGCAATAGGCCTGGGCTGGGCCCGGGATTGAGCTGGTAATGGCCCTATTATTTTTTCTTCTACCACCACAGTGGTACCCCCTGCAGAATTCCCTTCAATGGCAAGACAGAGACCGTTTTACTGACAGCAAGAATTCAATCAGAGTCTTCTGTAAGCAAGGGGTGATCTTGCGTGAAGCATAACATCATGATGGCTCTTTCTGAGCTACTTGACCATGAGAACCTCGCCGGTATTGATTTGTGTGACTATGGAGTACCCAGGTGCACCGGGGGGGGGGGGGCGGGGGGGGGTCCGGGGGTCATACTGACTATTGGGAATAAAGGTCTTCAGCTTTCATATACATAAATGAATTAACCCGTTTATTGGTTTTGTTTAAAAAGTAGGATGTACAAGGATGTCTTGTCCGTACCCGTATACAAGAGTCATTTCCTTGGTTTTTTTCTGTGTTGCTCCTATCACCCGTGAGAACCTAAGAAATGCTATGTTGGGTTGGCCGTGCGTGGTTTTATTTTTGTTGGTGGCTCATTGGACAGGTGGGTCACTTCTCATTCTCCAAAGACATGGATGCCAGCATCAGCTCTGAAGTTCAAGAGCGGCTGAGAATTGGGGGATGCTATTTAAGGAGGGTTTCATGCTTAGAGTCAAGTGTTCCCGAAAAGGACATGGTGGGGCTTGGGGACGCAAAACAAGGAGACCTTTGAAATGCTCCATTTTTCCTCTGTTAGTTGCAAAATAACTAGCTCCTTGGGTTCTTGCCACACATGGGCACACAGGAGCCGCTTCTAGGACAACTCAGGGCAGAAATAGGGTGGGGGGAGAATCCTCGGCTCTTCCTGCCTCGCCCAGCCCTGGTGTCTTGATGGAACGCACCCAACCCTTCCCCTTTCTTCTTTTTGGTCCTCACTGCCACCACCTTCCCTTTGGCCCTCATCTGCTCCCTGATGGGCTGGCTCTCTGTCTTGCTACAATGCCACCAATGTCCTCCTAAAACACTCTTGCAAGGGGTCACAGCCCCTCCCGGCCTTATCACACCTTTCTGGGCCGACAAGGCACTCCTGTCCCTCCCAGTCTAGCTCCACTGGACTTGCTCTTGTTCCTTGCCTAGAACGTATTCCCATCACGCAGGCTCCTCTCCTGGATGACCTTTCCTCTCCCATGTCCGCCTGGAAAATGCCTCCTCATGTTTCAAGGCTCAGTTCAAATCCTGCTTCCTCTGAGACTCCTGGCAAATGTAGGCTGTTCCTTCTCGTTCCCACTGTGCTGAATTATCCCAGTTAGCTCCCAGTTCATTTGTGTATTAGCCTCCCCAGTAGACTGGGACGGGGTTGGGCTTCAGCTTTGCTGTATTGTCAGCAGCTAGTTCAGTGTGGTTACTGAATGAATGGGAAGGGATTCTGGGCGAGGACTAGTTTGTGATTAACATGTTGAAGTGGGATACTAACTAAATGCTATACTTAGCGCCTCTATTTTTCTAGAAAATAGACCAACAGGACAGCCATCCCTATGGGCGCTGTTGAAATATTTCCCGAATGTTACAAAACATGTTAAATCCTACTCTGGAACAGCCTCTAGAACCTTGCTGGATGGAGTGGCAGGGGGTCCCCCGGGTCCTGTCAAGCCAACTTCTTCCCAGCACCTCGGTCTTACTGAGAATGGGTCCGGGGACTCCCACAGTGATTTCTAGGATTCTTGCTAACAAACAAGAGATGTTAGGGGATTGGTTGCTGAGAGATTCCCCTGAAAAGAAACGACTAGAGAGGGAGCCCTACAACCAGGTTTTGCATTGCAGCCTGGTTTAGTGACTGGCTGGCAGCCTGCGAAGGCGGGTAAGCATGCTTATGCCTGGTGGGAAGCAGGAGGGAGCACACCTGTGATGGTCTTTCCCATGTGCAGGCCAACTGGAACTCAGGAGTCTGCATGTGAACCCCAGGCCCATTGATCAGACCACGTTCCGGGGCCTCAGCTCCTTCATCAGTCACACGGGATGAACGGACTCTGGGAATGTCAGCAGTCCCAGAGCAGGGCTGTGCTGGGCGCCAGGCAGCTACAGGTGAAGGGCACAGAGGGTCTCAGTCCTGGAGCTCATGAGTTTCAGAGGTGACAAGCATCCCTTCCCAGGCCACAGCAGAGCTGAAGGAGGTGGATAGCTGGTGGGGTCCTCCAAAGGTGGGCACCACCCGGCAGCCCTGATGAGAAATCAAAATCACCTTCCCATGCCTACTCTCTTGTGTCAAGGACTTGCCTCCGTGACCTCAAAAGCATGAGGGGGCCTCGGGGGGCATTCTGAAGGGACTCCATGCTGGTGTCTGAGCTTTTCCGAGGGTCAGCTTGGCTCCTGGCCCCTTGGGGTCCCCATGGCTGTGTCTCGCTTCGCCCTTGGCTCCAGCCTTGTTCCTCTCGCGGGTCTTGAGTTGCCAGGTGGACAGGACATCTCGTCTGGTCCGGCATGTGGCTCCTTTCATTCAGACTGAGCCACTCCAGAGAGGTGTGGTGTGGGACAGTGATGTCTGGCCACAGAGGGAAAGTCAACACCAGGTCCCCGAGCCCAACTGTGCCACAGGCCACTCTTCAGCCCACATCTCCAGTGCCACTGGCGCGAGGGCCTTCTCTTCACCCCGCACCCTGCAGGGGCCACGTGGCCAAGAGCTGCACCTGGGTTCTCTTTTAGCAAACGAGTTCTGAGGCTCATTTACCGTGTGCTTTGTCACCTGTGGACATTTTCAGTATCCCCAAATTGTCACTTAACTATGAGTTATGCAACAACACAAAACAAAACTGTTGTGAGAGCACACGCTCTGCGCCTCTCAGAAGAAGCCCTCTCACGTTTTGTGTGCCCGGATCCATAATGCCGCCATGTTTTCTTCCTGCCTTCCCTGCAGGCCCCGAGCTCCTCGTTGGCGGCAGGCAGCCAGCATTCTGTGGCGGTGTGTGTATTGGGGGGTGACCCGATCCTGCAGGAGGGCACTGGCTCCAGCACTCATGTGCCTTATTGTATTCAAAACTGACAGGCGCAGTCACGGCCCTGGCTGAGACTGAAGGCTGAGGTCACCAGGACAAGGAGAACAGAGCCCAGTGCTAAAAGAGGCTTTGAAGCAACAGGAACAGGTCCTTGCCCCTCAGTAGGAGATGGGGGCTCCCCCCCCCCCAAGCACAAGGTGATCTGGAAGAACTCAATTTACACCCTTGGCTCCTGTGGGCTGGGGGATCAGCAGAGGGCGGGATAATCCCAGCTTCTCGAGCAGATGGTTTCTGACTACCACTTGACCCAGTTCCCTCCCAGCAGATGACTGGCAGCAGGGCTGACAGCTCTCCACCAGGGGAGCAAAATGTGGACCCTCCTCTCAACCTCCTCTTCCCTCCTCTTCCCAGCAAGGCTGAGGTGGCTTCCGCCCCTCCAAGAGCCAGGTCAATGGGCAGGGTGTTGCCTCTTCCCAAAGGTGTGGAGCGCTCCCTCCCTCCCAGCCCTGTCCAGCCCGGGTGGGGCTCCCAGTGAGAATGGTGTAGCCAGACAGACAAGGATGCCTGTTGTGAGAGTACTGGGGAGTGTGGGGGTGCTCAATTCTTTACTGGCTTAATGACTCATTCATTCATTCATTCATTCATTCATTCATTCAATCAACTAAGCATTAGTTCAACAAGCTGCGCCTGATCCGGCATCAGACAGGGCCCACGAGACCTGGTCCTTGTCCTCCAGGAGTCCGGGGCCCCACAGAAGACACAGACAGGTGAAAAGTAACAGCCAAGCACTGGGCCAAGGAGCCTAATATGGCAAATAACTATTCAGGGCACAAGAGGGCCATGTGAGTTTCACCAAGGAGGAGACAAGGGGCTGGGTCTTTAAGACAGAAGGAGTTTGCCAAGTGGTTGGTGGCTGTGGTGATGGAAAGACCCAGAGAACCGGAGCTTGTGTGCCTGGTGGAAGACGCACGCAAAGCCGTGGAGGTGGGTCCAGTCTGGTTCAGGGCCACCGGGCAGGGCCACGGGGCAGGTGTTTCCGCCTCCTGCCTGGAGCTCGCAGGCTCCACAGGCTCTGGGATCAGGCAGGCGGTGGAATCAGAGGCCAGAGAGTGCTGCGTGTATGGGAACAGCAGAGAATTGGGCTCTGGAGACAGCCCCAAGGAGGCAGAAGGGCTGCCATCTTGGTGACCCTCCTGGGCCCCTGCTTCTGACTTCCCTTCCCTAAAGCCGTGCCAGCTCCAATGTTGCCCTGCAGGGCCAGGCACCTTCACGTCGGTTCCTCAGATTGGGAGGGAGGGGGCGCTCGGCCTCCAGACTTGCGGGCCTCAGCGGGGCTGCAGTCCGGGCTGAGCTCCACAGAGGCACGAACGGGTCTGAAGCTCGCTGCCTGAAGCTCCTCAGCTCGGGAGAGTGGGGACCGCTGAGCTGGAGGCCACCCTCCAGCTCCCCCAGATCCTTGGAAAGCCAGAATGACCTCCCACCCTGCTTCCACCTCACAGTCCTGCCTGTTGAGTGGGTGGGAGTCTGGGCGAGGCAGGGGACTGGGCAGGATGGTGGTGCTTGGCCCAGAGCGCTGTGCCCTGTGGGCATTGTCGTGCTACTCCGCGCCCAGGTGGAGGCGTAAGGAGGGACAGAAGGAACGACTGCATTTGGGGTTCTGGATGGTTTGGGTGTTCTGTGTTCATTGCCAGGGTCGCTTGTCTGGGCCACCCAGGAACTATGCCTTAGAATCACAGTGTATAGGGTTCTGTGAGGAGCTTGACCAAGTTGCCTTGTTTGGGGCTCCCAAGGTGTGACACAGGTGTTATTGTCCTCCCCCATGACGGATGATGAGATAAAGACTAGAGAGGGTGAACACTACCCAAGGTCACTCCTACAAAGCTGGCAGTGGCTAAGCCCCCGCTGGAACCCGGGTTTGTCTGAGACTAAGATCGACCACTTGGGGCAGGGAGACAGTGGTGCCGGAGACCTTGTCAGCTGCGCAAGTCCTGGGGCTCGGAGGTCTCCCTGCCGCGAGGCTCGTTCCCCACACAGTCGAGGATTTCCCTGGGGCTTGGAGCAGGCAGAGGCAGAGGCTGGCCAGGCCTCCAACGGCCACCGCCTCCTCTACCCCTCCAGCCCGCGGGGCCCACTCCTCGCCCAGTGCTCCGGCGGCCGGGGGCGCTCGGCTAGGGCACTGCAGCCCGGGAGCGACATCCACCCGCGGAGCCAGCCCGCGTCCGCACCGCCGCCCCCGCCTCGCCAAGCTCGAGAAGGTGCACCCGGGGAGGGACGGGGGCGGCCGCGGCGGCGAGAATTGCTTCTCCCGGTCGCGGAGGGCGGCGGCAGGGACGAGGGCAGGCCTGCGCGACCGCGGGGAGGGGGCAAGCACCGAGGGATCCCAGGCCAGGAGTCCGTCGGTGTCGCCTGCCGCCCAGCTGGGTGAGGGTCCGGGGCGCCCACGTGGTGGGAAAGTTTCGAGACAGCAAAAGTGGCCGGGCATTGCGGGGGTGGGGGGGAGGGGAGAGGGCCGGCTTGCCCCTCCTTCCCGCGAAGGCAGAAAGGAAAAAAGCGGGGGGAAGCGGGGGTGGGCGTGGGGAGCAGGCGGCAGCGACTTGAACAGATTCCGCCCCCCCCGGGGGGGGAAGCCGGAGCGGGGAGGCACGGACGGCCTCCTCCCGCATGGCCAGGACGAGACTCGCTCACCCCCCCCTTTTTTTTTATGCCAACGTCTATCTCAACGCGCGCGCACATACGGAGATTGTGCGGCTTTTTTTCCCCTTGGGAGAAAAAACGAGGAGAGTAAAAGAAGAGAGGGCAAAGAGAAGAACTCCTCGGCAGGCTCTGCACTGTGTCGCGGCCGGGCGCGGGGACGCGGCCGCCACCCTCCCGCTCTCTCCCGGCCCTGCGGCGTATGCCAGTGGGAGAGCGAGCTAGGGCACCCGCACCCGGGGACGCTGCGAGACTTTTAGGCGCTCCAACCAACCTCGCCGCCGCCGCAGCAGAAAGGAGAGAGAGGGTCGAGAAGGGCCCTGCCTCCGCCTCGTCTTCCTCGCACGGCGCCCCGCGCCCAGCCGGCCCGCGCAGGCAAGCGGAGGGAGGGAGGCAGCGAGAAGGCGGGCGGAGCGGAGGCCCCGGCGGAGCGCGCAGCGGCCGGCCCGCCCGCCGGTGGATGCGGCGCCCCGGGAGCCTAGAGACAACTTTGCCGTGTGACGCGCCGGGAGGACTGCAGGGCCCGCGGCCGGGGGCTCCGCGCCGCCTCTGAGCCGGCCCGCGCGGCCAGCGCTCCCCGGCGCTCCCGCCACTGCGCTCGCCCCGCTCCACCGCCCGCCCGCCGGCCCGCGGCGAGGACTACCGGCCCGTCGCCGGCGGCCGCGGCCCTTCCTCGGCGCTCAGGTGCGAGCGCGGGGCCCCGCCGCAGCGCCCGCCGCAGCGCCGCGCCAAGCCGCGCCCGGCTCCGCTCCGGGGACTCCGGCGCCTTCGCTTCCGTCTCGGCCAAGTTGAGTCGACCGGCCCTTTCGCCACCTTCCCCGCGCGGCGGCCAAGGCGCCGCTACCGCCGCTTTCGCTTCACCGGAGCTGGGGGCTGCGGGGCCCCGACGCGGAGAGGATGGGGGGAAGGCTGCAGATGCCGAGGCGCCCTGAGACGCCCGCTCGGCAGTGACCCTCCGGCCCCCTCCTCGCCCGCGCGCCTCTCCGGCCCCCGCGGCCCTTGGCGCCCCTTCCCCGCCGCGCGGGAGCCCCCGCGGCCCGGCCGGCCCCCTCCCCCTGCTAGCCGGCGGCGGCCCTCCCGGCGGGCGGGCGGAGGCCCGGGCGGGCGCGGGCGCGGGCGCGGGCGGGGGCGGGGCGGGGCGGCGCGCCGGGAGCCCGGAGCCCGGCCCTGCGCTCGGCTCGGCTCGCCTCGCGGCGGGCGCCCTCGTCGCCAGCGGCGCACCATGGACGGGCTGCCCGGTCGGGCGCTGGGGGCCGCCTGCCTTTTGCTGCTGGCGGCCGGCTGGCTGGGGCCGGAGGCCTGGGGCTCGCCCACGCCCCCGCCGTCGCCCGCCGCGCCGCCGCCGCCCCCGCCGCCCGGAGCCCCCGGCGGCTCTCAGGACACCTGCACGTCGTGCGGCGGCTTCCGGCGACCGGAGGAGCTGGGCCGGGTGGACGGCGACTTCCTGGAGGCGGTGAAGCGGCACATCTTGAGCCGCCTGCAGATGCGGGGCCGGCCCAACATCACGCACGCCGTGCCCAAGGCCGCCATGGTCACGGCCCTGCGCAAGCTGCACGCGGGCAAGGTGCGCGAAGACGGCCGCGTGGAGATCCCGCACCTCGACGGCCACGCCAGCCCGGGAGCAGACGGCCAGGAGCGCGTCTCCGAGATCATCAGCTTCGCCGAGACAGGTGGGTTGGTCCCACGGGCGGCCAGCTGCGGCCCTCGCTCCCCACCCCCTCTCATCCTCTCCCACCCCCTTCTCTTTGCCCATACGGGCCGCCGGAGCCGGCGCACCCTGGGGGCAACGCGGACTCCCGGCCCTGACGCTTGCCCCTGGCCCTGTGCGCCCCGTCCCGGTTGCCGTCCTTTCCCTCCCCCACCACCAGGCAGCACACCCTTTCCTGCCCCCCCTGTCCCTGCCGCTGAGCGCCTTGCCCTCCACCCCTGCTCTCTGAAATCAGGCCCCAGCGCCTCTGGGCGCGCATCCCCCTCCCGGCAGATGCGTGCAGCCCTGGCTCCGCGGGCACTTGCTTGGTGATTGCTTAATGTTTTTGTTTCCCACGATCGGAGTGTAGGCTTAGCAGTGTGGTTGGAGATGTGTGTGCTTGTTGATATCCGTGGGCCGGAGAAGTAAGAGAGAGAGAGAGAGAGAGAGAGAGAGGGAGAGAGTGTGTGTGTGAGAGTGCGTGTGTGTGTGTGTGTGTGTGTGTGTGTGTGTGTGTGCCTGCGTGAGAGGCCCCGGGGCCGCTTCCATCGCCGGGCAGCGTGGGCTTGCCAGGATTGCTGAAGCCTCACTGGGGAGAGCTAGGCAACCTCTCTTCCGATTGTGTGGGCACCGGAATCGGGCGGAAGGCAGGCTTCTCAACAGGTCCCATCATTTACGCAGAGAAAGACGCGGCTCTCGGGGGCAGCCCCGTGCCTCTCGGCTCGCCTGGCAGCGGCAGCAGCCCCCTCGCCTGAGAGCCGCAGAGTTCGTAGTTAACAAAGGGTAGGAGCCCTTTCTGGAATTTTCTCCGGGCCCTGGATTGCCAATTTCTACTACTGTCTAAATATAATAATTGAGAGACAGAAAATCTTTCGGAACTTTAAAAGAAGGAGGAAAATGTGCCGGCACTGAAATGCTGCAAGTGCTTTCCACTCCGCTGTCCTTTTCAGGACTTGAATGAGCCAGGCTGGCTTTTGTGCCTGGAGCTCAGCCCCATTTGTGCCGAGGGGACTGCGGAGAAGGTCGCAGAGGGGGAAGCCCTGGTGCGGGCAGGGCGGGGGTGGGCAGGGAGCTTGTGGGGGGAAGCGGTTGTGTCACCAGGCTGAAAATGCCCCCCACCCTCCCAGGCAGCAGGCAGACGGTCCTGGTGCCGCCTGGGGATGAAAAGGGATGAAAAGTTTTGCATGGCCGGGTGTGGAGAAAAGCAGAGACAATCGGGCTGGTTTGTGCTTAGAAAGAAATGCATTGCTGTTTTAGCTGTCCGACCGAGTCAGGGAAAGCTCGACATGCAATTAGAGAGCTTGGATTAAAAGGTGCTTTGGGGCCCAGAGTAGAAATGTGATTCTGGAAGGTCGAGGAGGCCTTTTGGTCCCGGTGGCACAAAATGACAGCGGGGGCTAGTATATTTCTGGTCCGTTTCACGGAGCCAGCTCTTTGACTTATAAATAACAGATTCAGGTCACAGGCAGCTCGTCCAAGACCAGCTTTTAAGGCTGCACTTTCCCCCATTTCAAAGTCAGATGTCAGTGTTATTAGAGGAGCCAGGCGAGGCCTGAGGAGGGGGCTGCAGGGCAGTGGTAGGAGGTTTGATAAAATCAGCTATGGTCACACAGTTGCCTTACTTGTTCTTCCTGCAAAAAAAAAAAAAAAAGGAAGAAAAAAGTACAAATTGTCAGAAGCGTCACTGAAATGTACCATGAGAGAGTAGTTGTGTCTCGGTTGGCATGGCCTCTCTTTTCGTTGAGCTGAATTATGGAGGAAACTAACAAGCCAGTTCCCCCTTTTCCTTGGCGATTTTGAACGTGCCATTAATGGGGAGCCAGTGTCTCATGAAAGGATTGGACCTCAAGTTTCAAGGCTGAATGTCCTCTCCCTTGGAACTAGTCAGAAACGAGGGCTGTACTTTGCAGCCTGCAAAGCACCCATTCCTGTGTCAGAAATCTGAGCAGAGCTCACTTGTTTGCAGTGGAGGTTCCACTGGGGGTTGGATCAGATCATGCTTAGGTAAACACTGGGAAGAGGCGGTAGGTGGCTCAGCTTGATTTTGCAATGCCCTGAGTTAACCAAAAAAAAAAAAAAAAAAAAAAAAAACCCAACCTCTTTACTGAAACAACCCACCCCAAAATCCTCAGTGCGATCCTGGTTTTGTTTTTCAGATTTCACAGATACCCATAACAACTTGTTAAGATCTTGGCCTCCTGACAAGTTCCTCTGTTGAGCTTTGAGGCCTGACAGCCTGTCTCCAGGGAGCCCTGGCCTGGGAGAGGTGAGGCAGGATTTTATAGGCCTGGACCCTCCAGCTCTGAGCTGATCGGGGTTTCTCAATGGAAAATGATTTTCTCTGCCTCTCCCAGGTTCCAGTCAGAGGCCCTGGCCCCAGGAACAGTATTTCTGGTCAATAACATTTTCCAGCTGCGTGGCAAGTTCACATTCCAGCATCATGCAGCAGAGTCTCTCCCCATTGCCTCGTGTTCTCCTTGAATTAACTTGGCCTGCTCTCCCACTTCTCCGCAGATGGCCTCGCCTCCTCCCGGGTCCGCCTGTACTTCTTCATCTCCAACGAAGGCAACCAGAACCTGTTCGTGGTGCAGGCCAGCCTGTGGCTTTACCTGAAGCTCCTGCCCTACGTCCTGGAGAAGGGCAGCCGGAGGAAGGTGCGGGTCAAGGTGTACTTCCAGGAGCAGGGCCACGGCGACCGGTGGAACATGGTGGAGAAGAAGGTGGACCTCAAGCGCAGCGGCTGGCACACCTTCCCGCTCACCGAGGCCATCCAGGCCTTGTTCGAGCGGGGCGAGCGACGGCTCAACCTGGACGTGCAGTGTGACGGGTGCCAGGAGCTGGCCGTGGTGCCCGTGTTCGTGGACCCCGGCGAGGAGTCGCACCGGCCCTTTGTGGTCGTGCAGGCCCGGCTGGGGGACAGCAGGCACCGCATCCGCAAGCGGGGCCTGGAGTGCGATGGCCGGACCAACCTCTGTTGCAGGCAACAGTTCTTCATCGACTTCCGCCTCATCGGCTGGAACGACTGGATCATCGCGCCCACCGGCTACTACGGGAACTACTGTGAGGGCAGCTGCCCGGCCTACCTGGCGGGGGTCCCCGGCTCCGCCTCCTCCTTCCACACGGCCGTGGTGAACCAGTACCGCATGCGGGGCCTCAACCCCGGCACGGTGAACTCCTGCTGCATCCCCACCAAGCTGAGCACCATGTCCATGCTCTACTTCGACGACGAGTACAACATCGTCAAGCGCGACGTGCCCAACATGATCGTGGAGGAGTGCGGCTGCGCCTGACCGCGGCAGGGCTGCGGCGGGGGCGGGGTGGGGGGCGGGCCCGGAAGGGCTCCTTCCAGCCCCCGTGGGAACCGGCTGCCCAGCCGGCGGGAGCGCCGGCGGTCCTTGCATCGGGCTGCCCGGAAGGGGCCAGGGCGAGGCCTGAAATCTTTTTCCACTACTTCATCGAGCAATCAGTCAAAGCCAGAGCAAGAACCCTCAACTGACATGAGATACTTTCAAACGCACACGTAGACACGCACAGCCAGACGCATCCTACCACCCACACAGCAGCCTCCAGGATACCAGCAAATGGATGCGGTGACAAATGGCAGCTTAGCTACAAATGCCTGTCAGTCGGAGAGAATGGGGTGAGCGGCCACCGTTCCCACCAGCTGGCCCGGCCACTCTAAATCGCGCCTTCCGAGCACACATAAAAGCACAAAGACAGAGACAGAGAGAGAGAGAGAGAGCGAGCGCGCTCACGGGAGCCACAGAGAGGAAAAGCAGATGCGGGGGTGGGGAGCGTGCGGACAGGGAGGAGGGCGGCGTGTCCCCCTTTGCTTGTGTGCAAGGCTGGCCATGCCTCAGCATCTCCTGGCTCAGACATGTTGGCTTCTTTCCCTGCCTGGGATCCTTCATGCTGCAGGACCAGGGAAAGCCTGTCTTTTCCCACCCTCGTAGAGGGAAAGAGGCCCAGAATGGACACGACCTGCCAGAGACCGCGGAGCCGTGGCAATGACCCTTTGACTGTTGCTTGGGTCCCTGGCGAGACTTCTATGTGTGTGTGTTTCAGGGGGAGGGAGGGAGGGAGAGGAGAAGGGTCTTAATTTGATGCTTTAACTGATCACTAGCAGTTGACAGACAGGTCATGCATTCCAGCTGTAGAATCGAAAAGGGACTTTTCTACCAGGTATGACCTTTGAAGTGAAGATTTGAATCATTTTACATGGGAAGAAAAACATGTTGCAATCCGTGCTCTTCGCTGGGGGTAGTCTTCTTGGACTGGTTGGGGTAGGGGTGGAAACGACCCCTAGGCAAGGGAATGAGCTCAGAGGAGGATATGGTGGAGTGGAGGCATTCTGGAAATGCTGGTGTCCGGGAGGGGGGTGCGCCCCTCTCCCAGCAGGGTTTGTGTTGGGGTGGGGGGGAGCAGTTTAGCTGGTCTTGGAGAGCTGGTGAAGGCTTTCAGCTGCTTTGCAGAAGTTGCCCGTGTGGGTCCCGGCCACCAGGGCTGGCCATGGACGTGGCCCCCCGCCTGCTCGCCTGCCCGCCCGCCCCTCCTAGCCCTTGCCGCCTTGCCTGAACGCACATGACCTAGCACTTGCCCAGCTGCGTGTGTCCAGAAGTGGCCCTTGGCAGAGCACTGAACTCGCTCCCAGATGCCCAAGTGCCGCGTGAACTATGCAATTTAAAGGGTTGACCCACACTAGACGAAACTGGACTCGTACGACTCTTTTTATATTTTTTTATACTTGAAATGAAATCCTTTGCTTCTTTTTTAAGCGAATGATTGCTTTTAATGTTTGCACTGATTTAGTTGCATGATTAGTCAGAAACTGCCATTTGAAAAAAGAAGTTATTTTTATAGCAGCAAAAAAAAAATACAGTTAAATGTATTATACATAATTTTGGAACCAAAGAGGCCAACAGATCAGTTTTAATTTTTATTAGATGGTGAGGCCATCTTCTATGAGGTGGACGTTCTGAACAATCCCGTGAGCGGCCTGCCAACGTTTCAGGGTTAAATGGATTTTGTTTATTCAGTTTGACGTGTCTTTTCTATCTCTACACACCCAGAAGGTACAGAAAAAAATGACTATGGTAGAATGCAGGTGTGCGTCCTTAAATCCCCACCTTTATGTTTATTTAATAAAGCTCCCCTTAGGTTCTGTTTCATAATAATTTAAAACCAAACAATTTTCCCATAGACTTGCTGTTAAAGTATTTTACATCTGTGTACAGTTTAAGAAAATAAAAGATTGAGTGCCATGGGCTTCCTGCCTCGCGTGGTGTGCGGGGCGCCGGGGTGTGGGCTGGAGGCGGTGGCCGGGAGGAGGGCGTGGGCCGGCCGGCCAGCTTGGATGCCCCTGGCCTCCGCGGCTGGCCCCGCGCTCTCGCAGGGCAGTCCTTGCCACGAGCACGGATGTCAGAGTCTAGGAAAAATGGCGGAAGGTAAAAATGAAGGACAATTAGCAAATTCATGAATTGCACATTTGTTTCCTCTCCTGGTCCCAAGTTCTACTAAGCCACATCTATCACCACTTGAAAGTGCCCGTTAAGCCCCCATCCCTGGGAGGAAATGTAAAACCTGGAAGGGTGAAGCCCACCTGACCTCCGTGGCCACCTCCATTCACTAATATGGGTGACCGTAACCCAGGAGAGGCTAGGACCTCAGGACCGAAGGGTGAACAGAAACAAGGCCGTGAGTATGCTAATTGGCCTTGCCTGCTGGGATTTTAACTGGGAGTAGGTGGTGGCCATGGTTTTAGTAGTGACAAAGGTCCAACTCCTAGGGCAGGGAGGACATGACATACCCACTAAGTGCTGTTTGATGGCATGCTTCTTTGGGAAATGGTTTCAACTTCATTTTCCAGAGCTGGGAATCTGAGGCTTGGAGAGGTTCAGAGCTTGCCTGAGGTCACACAGCCGGGACAGGCACGCCAGGCACTGGACGCCGGGTGCCCCAGCTGGCCCACCCGTTCCTCTGGGAGGACTGCAGCCCTAAGGCCGGGCCTTCATCTCAGGCCTTGCGGTTGCTTCTTGGCTTTTGGATCACGTGTGGTCTTCCCTGAAAATCTCAGGACATTCTAGCAGGCGGGACCTTACAGATTGATCTAACCCCATTAAGGCAACAACGGGGAAACGGAAGGAGGCTGTGGGCAGCGGGGGGGACATATCTCCATTGGCACGGCCCGCTGGTGGCAGGAGGCAGGATCTGGCATCTGTCTCTCTCCATCCTTTGCCCATGTGAGAGAGCTACTGCTCCGCCAGCCTTTTGTCCCGAGGGGGGTATTTATTGATCTGCAAGGTTTTCAGACACTGTACAAGTTAATTGGGGCAAAGAAGGAAATTTCGTAAAGACAGGCCTGGCCTGGGCATTTGGGGTGTAAGCCAGGATCGAGCTGCTTGTCTTCAGTGGGCTACGTCCAACCGCTGGTTGCTCTAGGCCCTTAGTCCAGACCCTGCCCACCCCTGGCCCAGGAGGTTCTGCTGGCAGCCTCCAGGATGGGCAGTGCCAGTGACCAGGGTGTCTCTACTGTGTGGATGTTGAGCACCTCTGGGGCCGACCTCTGGGGCTGAGCTTCACAGGGTGGCCCAGGGATCCCACAGTAGCCCCAGGAAGGGTCTGAGACTCTGAGGTCACGAGGCCAGTGGGCTGGCAAGACATGGTCTCTGAGTGGTGCTCTGCTGCCCTTTGCTGGCAGGGGTCCCTGTGGGCCCTGGTCCCACTGGGACGATAGTAGTTGGCAGTAACTTTTCCTGACAGGTGCGGTGAGGACAGGCCTGCATCCTCCGTCCCAGGGCTGAGTGTTCTTTCTCCAGTAGGGACATGCTGCTTCCTTCCTGTGCTTCTGTCGTCATAGGCGTCCCTGTTCCTTCTTTCTCCTTCAGTTCTCAGGCCTTTTCTGCCCACTGCTCTGTCCCATTCTCTGCCTCTGTCTTCCCAATGGGCAGGCCTGAGGGCCCGTTCTCCCTGGGGATGCCCCTGGAGCCCCACACTGCCGGCCAGAGTGTAAGCCTCCCACACTGCCTTCCAGGTCCTGCGCCTCTGACCCTGAGCCCTCCTGGTCTGCTTTAAGGTTCCTCTTTCTTCCCCTGTGTCCCTCTTTCCCTTCTTCAGGCCACCAGGCTGTGAGCCTCTCATAGGACCGATGGGTCAGGCAGGGCCAGCTAGGGCCGGCCAGAGCCAGAGGCTGCCACCCGACCTGCCTCAGATGTCTCCACCCCCACCCACTGTGATTCGTGAGATCCCACCATGTCGGATTCATCCTTGACTGACCTTCAGGGCCCTGAGACTCAGTGACTCAGTGGACCCAAGTCTGAGGTGGGGGGATAGGGAGCGGAGTGCAGTGAGGAGGCCCCCATATGCCGCACCCACCACCCCTCTGTTCTCCCCCATTTCCCAGATGGGCAGATGGAGGGTCCACTAAGCGGGGGCTCCGGGGGTGTCCTATGTCTGTTTTCCCTCCCAGCTGTCTGAGAGCTGGGCTCAGAGTGGAGCACACGGTGGGTCCCCTGCTGCCCAGCGCAGGCTGGAGGCGGCATTCAGGGCCTATTTGTGTCAGAGCTTGTATGCACGGTGGAACCCCAAGAGGAGCCTGGCAGAGCTTCCCTGCAGCTGCTAGACCTCCTTCAAGGGCAGGGACAAGGAGGGGGTGGGCGTAGGCTGCCACCAAGCCGTGAAGACCACTACGGGCCACAGAAAACGTGCCCATGTGGGCAGAGGAGCAGAAAGCCAAAGCCTTTCCCGCGGCAGAGGCTCCAGGAGGAACCCCAGCCCGTACTCAGCTTCCACTGGGCTATTTTGAGCAAATGACGAGTTACCCGTGGGCCTTGCAAGAGGAGCTGTGCCTGTCGTCGGGGAGGCACGGGCCTGAGTCGGGTGGGTGTGGCAGCTCCGGGAGCCCGTGGGCTGCGTGGGGGCTGCGGGCAAGCCGTCGTGGGTGAGCTCAGCGGTGCAGCGGGGGGATGGCTGTCAGCGGGAGTGGATGGGGAGTTGTGGGTGAGGTGGTGTGACTGCAGGTGTGTCTGCACGGGAGCCGCGGGGGTGCGAGACTGTGTGTTGCGGTGCGCGAGTTCGGGGCGTGTGGCTGGCTGCCTCTGAGGCCATGTGGGGGAGCGCGTATGTGTGGTTGAGTGTGAGACCACGTGGGCTGTGAGACTGTGATCGTGGTTGTGGTCGAGTGGTTGGTTGTGTATATTTCTTGCCATTTTTGTGTGCAACTGGCCTGTGGTACGCTTCGTGAGGGGGTAGTTGGATTTGCAAATTTGGCCCGTGGCTGGCGAGCCCCCTGCCCTCGGGTCTAGATTACCCCCATGCTGGGCAGGTGCCGGGCGCCGCGGGTCAGGGGGCGCGGGCACCGCGGGTCAGGGGGCGCAGGCACCATTTCTGTGGCTTGCGTGGTTGCCTTCAGCGTGGTGTCACTGCCCCCGCTGCCCTGCCCTGGCCACTCAATGCCGGGGGTGGGAGGGTGGGGGGTGTCACCATGGTGTCCCTGCAGCCCTGAAGCCACACTTTAAAAGTAGAACAGTACCATCTGGCAGTCGTTCTGTCACTCAACAAACATTTTCCTGGGTGCCCGTTCTTCTGTGCTGGGGGATCATCAGTTTGGTCCTCATAACCATCCTGGTCGGAGGGGGAGCAGGTATTATTGTCCCCATTTTACAGATGAGAAGGTTAAGGCTGAGAAAGCCATTCACTGAAGGTGACACAGCTCATAAGCCGCAGAGCTGGGATTTGTACCCAGGAGCTGTTTCCACAGTCACTTACAGCCACTGGGCTGCCCAGAGGAGGGGTCAGGGAAGACACAGCTGTTCTGGGGCCTACTTGGAAGAGAGGAGAGGCTGGGACTCAGGGTTTTCTCTGCTGCGCGCCCGCATCCCACAACTTCTGCCCAAGCCTCCAGCCTAGCACCTGTGCGCGGTAGCTCTTCTTCTCTCTGGCTATGGGGACCGCCATCCACACGCCATCCCTACTCCCTCCGTGGCCAGGTGCGTGAGATGACTGCTGGGCCTGATTCTTGGAAAACAGACTATGGATTGAGCAAAGCCGAGTGGCTGGGGCGGGGGGGGGGGGGGGAGGGCGGGGAGAGGTGGGGGGAGGGTGTAGGAAGCCGGTGGCTTTGCCTTTGTATCCAGCGGTGGTGGGGGAGGCGGTCTAGACAATCTTCCAGAAGCATGGGCTCAGGGCCTGCCCACCTGGTTTTGTGATCACAACCCAACCTAGCCTCTCAGTGTCCTCGTCTGTAAAATGGGGGCAATGACAGTCCCTACCATGGGGCCCAGAGGCTCAGGGGGTTGTCGCGAGCATTGAGACGCTTAGAACAGGGCCAGGCTCCGGCGTGATCGCTGTTCTCCAGCATACTTGCCTGTGTCAGGAATGGTGCGAGGTGTCCCGCCCTTCCTCCGAGAGGCCCTCTCTGATACACCTCTTTCGTCCTTAGTTATTCATTCAATGAATATTCACAGGGGCTGTGACGCTGCTGATGTTAGCTAACATTTATTGAGGATTTACAGCCATCAGCTTCACAACACTGTCTGGTTAATCTTTATGACCTCCCTGTTGGGCAGGTGAGGTGTACCCATTTTACTGATGAGGAGGTGAGGCTCAGGAAGGAGACTGTCTTGCTGGAGGCCTCATAGCTCTTCCAGGGGTGGCTGGCATCTGTGGCCTTCCAGATGCTGCCTCCTCTCCCTTCAGTGTTCTCAAGAGAACTTCGGGGCCCTTAAGCCCCAGGGGCTGGGGGAGGTGGAGGAGGACGTAGGAGAGAGAGCAGCTCTAGGGCCAAGGGGACCCAGGGCTGCTGCTGGGTGCGGCCTGGAGAGGCCTTTTAGAAGCCCTCAGCTGTCCCCGGGCGCCTGCCCACCTACAGGTCCCCCCTGGTGAGAACGGTCACTCCATGAACGGGTATAGGGACCTGTTTGAGGCCACCGCAGACCCCCAGAGAATCTGATGGGAGCAAAGATCCACAGAGGTGCTAAGAAAATGCACACTGGCCATGTTTGCAAGTAGGATTTCAAGGATGGATTCTTACACTCCTCATTGAGGCAGGGGAGCGAGGGGGGACAGAGAGAGAGGATTGCAAGAGGAGATGTTACTACCCACACTCAATTACAGGGACCCTCCAAATCCACGTCAGCTCAGGGGGCTTTGTGTGGTCAGACATTCCGCTAGCACTCCCCCTCCCCCTCCAGGCAGGCTCCTGTTCTGCCCCCTCCTCACCTCCTTCTTCCCACCAGGGCTTCCAGCTGACTTCCGTTCTCCGTGCCTCCCCAGCCCAGCCCCTCTCAGCCCTGGGTCTCCCTCCCCAGCCTCAGGGATGGTGGTGAGCGTGGGGTGGGTTCCTAGGTGCGAATCTCAGCCCTGGTCTGGAATGAGGGGTGTGGGAGGGCGGGGTTTGCCCGACTGCCTCCCCTTCCTCATTACTGTGGGGCCTTTGGGTGGGGCACAGGCCCTGGGGTCCTCCGGTAGGAAGGGGAGACCCTCCTTGCCCCCCCGGGGGTGTATGTGTGGGTGCACTTGTGCGCTTGCGTGTGTGTGAGAATCTGACAGGCTTCTCCACCCCTGGAAAGCTCGGAGCCTCTTGGAAGAGCCCTGGTTTTTAGGCCACTTGGGATCCCTGTCACTGACCCAGTAGGTGTATGGCCCCAGGCCTCTGGGACATTCTGAGGGTCGTCTGGTTCTGCGTTGGGGCTTTGGGGTGTCATCTCACTTCTCACCGGAGCCCTGGGAGGGGGGTAAGTCACTGCCATTCACCCCATCCACAGAGGAGGCTCCTGGGGCCACCTCCCACTTCTAGGTCCTCGGAGCTCCCTGAGCAGTGCGCTCCACACCAGCTCCAAGACTTCTTCCTGCTTCCCTGCTGTAGGGGAGGCCCCGAGGACACCCTGCAGCTCCGTCCGGGTCTCCTCCTTCCCCACCTGAGAGCAGCTTTGGTGACCCTCTCAGCACTAACTGCGCGCGTGGACTTTGGTGCATAAATCCATGGAGGCGGGGAGGGGGGGTGATACCTCAGACCCATTGTAGGCGAGTCATACCTTTGGGAGATGGCTGGCCGTGGGGACCAGGAAAGGGCTGGGGCCGCCTTGGCCCTGCAGGAGGGCTGAAGGCTGTGCCATTCACCTGCTTGTTGGTGGAAGCCACAGGCCAGCGCCGCAGTTGGGGGGTCACAGGTCTTTTTCCAAAACATACCCATGGCATTCTCCACCTTCCCTGGGTAATATTTTAAGTAATACTTGGTGGACCCTGTTGATCCCCTAAATAAAGTCCTTCTAGGGCCCCACGGCCCCAGGAAGAAGTCTGGTGGCTCATGGGCTCACCAGGGCCCCAGGCCTGCAGCTTTCCTCCCCACCTGGAGCCCGCAGGCCCCTCCTTGCCCGCCACACTCAGGCTTCGGTTCCCGTCTGCCGCTCACCACCTCCACCTCTATGCCTCCAAATGCCCTTTCCTGCCCCCAACACCATTTCTTCCCCTCTTGGGTAACTGTGCTTCACCCTTTGGGGCTCTGGAGTAGGAGCTCTCCTCCCAAGGCTCAGGATTCTCCTCTCCTGTCTTACCTGCAAGGTCACCCGCATACCTGCCTGGACTTTAGGGAAGGCGGGGTCTGTCTGGTTCACCACTGCACCATCCTAAGGCTAGGACAGAATTAGGGCTCAACACACAACTGTTAAATGAAGGCACGCATTCATGCTCAGGGGGAGAGGTCTGACCCCACTTGCCCATTTCCCTGATGGAGCCACTGAGGCAGAGGGGGTCGGCAGGACCAAGGGAGAGGCTCAGCCAGCTAAGACCCGAAGCTAGCGCTCCTGGACTGATCGGATCGGTGCTCCTGACCACGCCTTTGTTATTTTTCTCCCTTTTAAGAGCACCCCGTGCCCCACAGGTGACTCATACAATAGCATTTCAAAAGCCTGTAATTTGCCCTGAGTGTTCAGGCCTCGTGGTGAAGCTTAGCCTCCTGTATGAGCCTCTGCCGTTGCCCTGGGCAAACGCAAAGCCCATCCGCCTGGGTGGCAACCAAGTGCCCGGCCTCCAATAAAGTGTCCATGTTGGCTTCCCGCCCCCCTCCCCCCAGGGGCTCGTGGCACCCGAGGAAGACATCCCTCCCTGCCCTGGGCTTCCACTCCTGGGAAAGTGTGGTTTGCCACCCGAGGGTGTCTTATAAAAGCTCAGCCTTAATTAATCAATCACGGAGAGATGAATTGGTTAATGCGGGCCCCGCTGCCCCGCGGGTGACTGGCACAGTAACGAGTGTCAATTATTTCAGCATGAATAATGAATGCTCCGGCCGTGCCGAGAAGGAGTGGAAGGTGCTGAGTGCCGAGTCAGCTCTGCGGGCCAGCCCACCACCCCATGGGGTTCACTGTCCTCCCCAGGGGGTCTGAGCAAGGCCCTAGGGCAGTGCGTCCTCTTCTATCTTGGTGTGAGAAGGGGCCCCGGACGAGGGGTCAGGGAGCCGGACTCCGGCGCGGACTGGAAGCCTCCGCAGGGCAGGGGCCCGTCCGCTTGTGCGTCGCTCTATCCCCAGCACGGGGGTCGGTGCCTGGCGGGTGCATAGCAGGCGCTCTTAGCAAGTAGCTGCTGGTCGACCGCCTTATTCCAGCCCTACCCCTCAGTCGTGTGATCTCAGGCACGTTTTTTGCCCTCTCTAGCTTAGACTTCTCTCGTTTGAAATTGGATTGGACTAGATGGTTCATTTATTCATTCATTCATTTCTCTAGTAATTCCTTGTTTTTTCGCTTCCTTTCCTAAGTGCCTATTATATGTCAGTACCCCAGAGCCAGCACTCCTGTCTCCTGGAAGACAGTCACCTGCAGCTTCCACAGGCCCCTGCCACGGCCAACAGCCATTCGCTGGGGAGAGAAAAGGCCCCAGGGCTCCAGGGGCGCACCCGCATTCAGAGGGGCAGGTCATCCTGAGCCAGCTTCTTGTGAACTTCATGTGAACTTCCTCCCAGGCGGAGTCCGGGCCTTCCCTTGACATCCACTTACGGGATTATTCTGTGTCCCTTGACGGCTGGGGATGCCATGGCTTTAGCCACAGTGGTGGGACAGAATGTTACCTTCACACAGTGTTTCGCCTCTTCTGAGCACCAGGCTGGAATGGGCTCTCACCTATGGCCCGTCTTGGAGTGGGCAGGGAGAGATGAGCGGCTTGGCCGGCCAAGAGGGAGCTATGCTGGCTTGGTGGTGGAAAGGCGGGTGGTGCCCCCATGGTGGTGGGGGGGGCACTTCCGGGTAAAAGTTAAAAAAGAGCTCCCATTCTGTTCCATTGTCTGTGAGTCATGGGAAGGCAAGCCCCAAGATTTAGCGTTTGGGGGGAGGTGGGGGGACTGGTTGCTGAAAGCAGGAGATGTGTCAGAGGCTGGTGAGATCATAGAACTGTAGAGAAGCCCATCCAGCCTCTCATTCTGTAGAGGGATAACCGTGGTCCACAGAGGTCACAGACTCTCCTGAGGCGGCTGATGGAGCTCAGCTGAGCAGCCCAGACTCTTCGCCTGGTGCTTGTCGCGCGCACAGGGCTACAGGGTCCCTCCTAAGTGGAGTCTGACCCTCCAAGTTGGGATACAGCCGTGCACACATGGTGCCCGGAAGCAAGAGGTGGGGCTATGGGAGTGCAGAAAGGCTTTCTGGAGGAGGCTGGTCGGAGGCTGGTGGGGCCACATCACCCCAGGGCACCTTCCATCAGGGTCCTCCCTGGGCCCAGGGCTGTCTGCTCCCGTGGTTTCCCAAGAAGGGAAACACACTCAGGCCAGTGGCTAAGAGCTAGGTAGATAGCGGGGTGGCTTTCCACACTTGAGCCCCACCCTGTCCTAGCTGTGTGCCCTAGGGCTAGTTACTTAACCTCTCTGTGTCTCAGTTCCCTCATACAATGGGGCTAATAATAGTGTTTACCTTACCGGCTAATTGTGTGGATTAAATGTGACAATAATAATAATAGCTCCCACTGACTGAGTGCTCCTAATGTGCCAAGAACTCTTCTAAACCCTTGACATATTTTCGCCCAACTAATCCACCATGATTCTAAGGAGTTTTATTATTTCTATTCCACAGGTGAAGAAACCCAAGTTCAGACAGCGTCAGTGACTTGCCCAGGGTCATACCGTCTGATAGGGAAGAGCCACAGTGAAGCCTTAGGTCCCATGGGACACCAGGCTCCGGCCTGTGGGGTCTTCCCACTGCTGGGCTTTGTGAAGTTGGCTCATTCTGGGGAATGGGGCAAACCTCCTCTCTCCCCCTGCCTGCCCCCGGGCTTGGAGAGCCCAGGCTAGCCCTGTCAGGGCTACCAGGATGACCATGAGCTTCCTTCCAGGTCAAGGCTGAGATAGGGTTAATAAATAAATAAATGAAATCTTAAAAAAAAAAAAAAAAGAAAGAAACTACCATATGATCCAGTAATCCCACTCCTGGGTAGGTAAACAAAAGCACGGAAAGCAGGGGCTCGAAGAGGTATTCGCACACCCGTGTTCACAACAGCATTATTCACAGGAGCCGAAAGCTGGAAGCAGCACCTGTCCAGCGATAGATGAGTGGATAAACGAAATGTGGTGTATTCATAATGGAGTATTCTTCAGCCTTAAAAAGGAAGGGAATTCGGACACGTGTCACAACATGGGTGAACCTTGAGGATGTCACGCTAAATGAAATAAGCCAGTCACAGAAAGACAAATACTGTCTAATTCCATTTATATGAGGTACCTAGGGTAGTCAAATGCATACAGGCAGAAAGTAGAAGGGCGGTTGCCGGGGCTGGGGGAGGGGGTCTGGACAGTTGTTGTTCAATGGGTAGAGTTTCAGTTGGGGAGGATGAAAAAAGTCTGGAGGTGCATGGCGTGAGTGTACTTAATGCTACCAAATTGTACGTTTAAAAACAGTTCAGGTGCAGGGCGCCTGGGGGGCTCAGCTGGTGAAGAGTCTGCCTTCGGCTCAGGTCATGATCTCAGAGTCCTGGGATCGAGTCCCATGTCGGGCTCCCTGCTCAGCGGGGAGTCTGCTCCTCCCTCTCCCTCCACTGCTCCCCCCCGCCCCCACTCATGCTCTCATGTGTGCGCGCTCTCTCTCAAAGAAATAAAATCTTTACAAAAAATAGCTAAGGTGGTAAATTTTATGTTACATGTATTTTGCCACGATTAAAAATTTTAAAAAATGAACAAAGCCCACCAACCTGCCCACAGAAGCCCCGGGGGCAGACCCGTTTATGGCCTCCTTGGCAGCGGACATGGGTGTCCTCTTGCCCACTGACCTCACCCCCTCTCCAGGGGGCCAGGTGCTCAAATGCACACCTTGTCTTGGCCTTCTGCACCTATGAAGTTCTCTCTGTGAGTGAGTGGGTGTATACGTCCTGTCCCTTCAGATGTCAGACCTCACCTGGAACTGAATCCAGAAGCAGATGTCACAACCAGCCCAAGAAACCCTGGAAATGGTGCCAAGGGTGGCCCTAAGGGAGTGCGTTGCCCAAGGATCCTCCCTAGAGAAGGTCGATGTTCCCACTGCAGCTGGGTCACCTAGAAGAACAGCCTGGCCCAGGCCAGCTGGTTGGGTAGAGGCTGCAGGACTCACCCTCACCTGGGCGCCACCTAGAAGAGCCACCTTCTCCTTACAGGCCTGGAGGGAGATGTGAACCTGCAGGACCCGAGCGTGCTCTCTTTGCCAGGCACTGAATGGGATTTTTCCATCTCCCTTTATTCTACAATTACTCAATGAAACCGAGACACCATGCGTTCCTGCCTGTCCTGCAGTTGAGTCAAGACCCCAGACCAGGGAGCTGGAGGGGATCTGGAAGGGCTTGGAGCCCGGACCCTTGCCAAGTGGGGCTCTGAGACCTACAGGCCGAGGACGGGTTGGATCGGCACCAGGACCTGCCAGAAATGCTTGGCATCCATCTCTAAATGCTTTCATTAATCTGCTTTGCCTCAGGCCTTACGTGGAGGCCCTTAGCAATTGGTAGGCAGAACCCAAAGGAGTGGGCCGTGCCTAGGCCAGAGCAGGGAGCTGAAAGAAGACCGGGGGAGACTTACACAGGGGAATGCAGGTGAGCCAGGAATAAGAAGGAGAGCTGGGAGCATGGCGGCTGTTTACTGAGGGCTCTCTGGGTGTTAGACACAGTTGTAAATGCATGAGACTTCTGGCATCATACCTTCACGGTCCTTTGTCTAGGACCCAAGAGGTTCCTGTAGGAGCCCACAGAAGGGCACCTAATCCTGGCCAGAGGCCTGGGGGCAGGGTATCAGGGAAGTCTTCCTGGAGGAGGTGGTCTGTGAGCCAGGTCTTCCTGGCCAGGGAAGAGGGTAGAGGGAAAGGTGCTTTAGAAAGTAGAGATAGGAGGAGCAAAGGCCCCACCATGGGTGGCCTTGGCCTTGAGTGCTCCCCACTTCCCTGGCTTCCGTCACCTTCAGCCAGGCCTCCAGAAGGCCAACCTACCCAGGGGAGGTGCCCACGACACCCCTGCCTCTCACACCACGTTCAAGACCTCCCCTCCTCCCACACTCCCTCCTCAGGGCCTTGCCATAGGTGGTGTCCCAAACCCTGATTCGTCAGGCACTTTGGCAGAATAAATTGACTCAAGAGTGCCTCTTCCCTTTCTCTCTTTCTTTCTTTCTTCCTTTCTTTCTTTCTTTCTTTCTTTCTTTCTTTCTTTCTTTCTTTCTTTCTTCTTTCCTTCCTTCCTTCCTTCCTTCCTTCCTTCCTTCCTTCCTTCCTTTTTCTTTAAAAGAGTATCATTTATTGGTGGTTTCATTATCATTATTGTAAGGCATGTTCACTGAAAGAATCAGGAAAACCTATCAAAGTAAAAGGAAACATAAAAAAAATCACCTTCATCTCAGCAGTCGGGTCATGCCCACGGTTAACGTGCACACGCGTGGGACTGCACTGTATATGCCCGTATGCAGGTGCCAGCCGGCTTTTCCCATCAGTAGGAGCATAAGAGCTTTTCCCTCCAGCGATCAAATGTTCTGGCAGAAGCATTTGGATGGCTGTCTCTTAATTTAGGACCTTTCTTCTATTGTGGGATACTTAGGCCATTTCCCAATTTTCTCCCTTGTAAATAATGCTATGGTAAACATCTTGCGGCACCCGCGCTGTGGATGGTGGTGCTTCTGGAACGCCAAGGATGGTACTGGCATGGTGAGCGACGCACCTCTGCATGCAGGTCATGGGACCACGTGGGAGCAGAGTTTCTGAAACCCTAGTGGGGTACAGGGCCCTTGGGGTCTTGTGGCAGCAGACTCTGGTTAGTGGGGGGTCAGAGATGTCACATTGCCAAGGAGCCCCTGGGGGGGGAACACTTTGAGCAGCCAGGCCTCTGTGAGGTCTTCCCGCGAGGCTACTAGCAGCCAGGTCTGGGCTCTGGGGAGGGACTTGAGCTAGTTAGGACTTCTCCTCTGTCCTGGGCACTTTGGGAAGCACAGGCCCTTTGCGGGGGCGTGGGCGGCTCTAAGGGTTCCAGGCGGGTTTGTAGTCATGGTCTCCACCCTGCACCCCTGCACTCCCAGAGCTGCCTAGAATTCTATGGTTCTCGGCCACCCTTGGGGCTCCCCAAAGCTCACATGTGGCCAGCTTCACTCTGGGTCTGTGGCCTGTCGCCAGTGTTGGTTGGCCTGGGTCATTCCTCTCCATTCTTGGGTCCCCAGAACCCTCCTCAGTCGAGGGCACTCACGATAGATCCTATTTCACGGGGATTGACTAAGATAGTCCGCACGTGGGGGGTGGCACTCAGCAAGCAGTCGGCCTTGATAGCTCTTAGTGCTGGGGGCATTTGGGTGCCCGAGAGCGGGGTACAGGTGATGCCGTCTCCGTTCCGACTTTCTAGTGGTGTGGCTTCATCTCTCCGATGTCCTGGGGCTCCTCTCCGGATCCCTCCATTCATTTCACAGCTTCTTGTGATGTCCACAAGTGCTGGGGCTGTGGCAGGGGCCAGGCCCGTAGTGGCCAGCAAAGTGAATGTGGTCTCTGTCCTCCCAGAGCCCACTGCCCAGTCGGGATGACGGACACGAGCCCATAAATAATAGCAAACTTCCTCGCAGGCTGTAGCCAGGGAGAACTGCTTCGGATGAGGTGGTCGGGCGAGATGCTTCAGAGCGGATAGTTTTGCTGAGTGCTGAGGAAGGAGCTAATCACAGAGGAGGTGTGTCAAGTGTCGGGAGGAGCAGTCCAGGCAGTGGAAACCGCATGTGCAAAGGCCCTGAGGCAGGAAAAGATTTTTCGTGCTGGAGGAACTGAAAGAAGCCTAGAGGAGTCTAAGTGAGGTGAGCAGGAAGAAGACTTTACCACCAGAACTCAGGGGCAAGGGCCTGGTCATGCTGGGCTGGGTGTGCTGGAATACCTGGGGGTCTTTGGCAAGGGCATAGAGTGACCTGACTTGTTTTCAAAAGAGCATCCCAGCTGCGGTGTGAAGAATGGAGCTTTGCAGGGCGAGGAGGTGAAGGGAGCCCGGCCAGGAGGCTCTTCCCCGGGCAGGCCAGAGCCCAGGGAGAAAGTACACAGAAGAGGCTGCGCTCGGGGCAGGACGTCTGAGGGCAGGCCCACAGGGCTGGGAGGTGAGCAGGGAGGGGCTAGGACCATGAAGGGCGGGGCGTTGGTGTGGAGAGGACAGGAGGAGGCAGGAGGCAGGTGTGGGAGATTGTGGTCGCCATGTGGGACCTGCCCTCCGGGTGCTGACTTCTTCCTCGGCTAGGTCGCCCTGCAGCCATGTGGCAGAAGAAGCTGAGGGGTTGTATCTCTGTGGCTGCGGGGCTCCTGTCCTGGGGGCTGGGGGATGGCCCACGGTTCCTGTCGGGTCACCAAGCACACTCACAAAGTTGCATTTCCATTTGGGCCTTCCATGGCCTCGTGCCTTGTGAAGGAGGATGGAGCCTTCTCTCGGCCAGAATTCTCGGGCAACTGCAGGGCTGAGAGACCAGGCTGGCGCGTGCGCGTGTCTGTGTGCGGGCATGCATGTACACGTGGACACTGGCTGCGGGGGGCTGCTGCATGGGATGGGGCAGCCGTTTGCTGAGTGTTTCTTGGGGGATCAGTGAGCCAGTGGAAGTTTGGGCAGAGCTTTTGAGATTCTTTCCCAGCTGAGGCCCGCACATGTATCAGGACAGTTTCCAGACTCACAGAATGGTGAATAGTTGACTCTTCCGTGCCCGCCATGGTCTAGGGGCCAGAGTCTGCCCGCCAGAAGCCTGGATGCGATGGGAATGCAATGATGGAGAGCCACAAGTCCGTAAAGTTGAGCATGTGTAGAAACTGTGTGTGTGGATTGGCTGGGAGTGGGGGGTAGGGGTGGGGGAGGCAAGGAGGGTCATCTAGTCATGTTTCCCTGAATGTCCCAGTGCCATGGCGGGGGGGTGCGTGTTCTCCAAGCCATTCTCCCAGGGGGGCTTAATTCTGTCTCTGCACAGTGCTGCTGACCTGCCCAATGAACTCAGCATGGCACGTTCCATGGGGCCCAATTGCACAGCAAAGACCGAGTAGGTGCTGATGGGCGGAGGGGAAGGGAGATGAGCGGTGGAGACGACGAGATCCACCCAAGCCAGCCCCAAGCACTGAGACGGCCTGGCAAAGGCCCCGTGCCTGGAATCACATGCCAGCTGTCTCAGCAAGTAGGCAGTGGCCTAATCTTATTACCTCCTTTCTGACGGCTGGTGGAAGGAGGCCCAGAGACACCCCGTGACTCCCCCAAGGTCACACAGTGACTGGAAGACCAGCCAGAGTAAATCCAGTCGACAAATTCAAGGACACTCAAAGAACCAGGGGCTCCTAGAATCTCTCTTCCCTCCCCCCTTCCTCCCTTTCTCTCATCTTCCTTCCTTGTCACTCAAGAAAAAAGTTATTTGAATATCACTACAAGGCCAGCGGTGCCCTCGGAAATTCCTCATCTGTGATCGTCTCCTCCGGGGGGTGGGGGGCCCTCTGCCCTCAGAAGGGCTTGTGGGTAAACTTGTGATGAGCTATTTCTAAGGTAGGAAAAGAAAAACTAGATCACAGAGCCCTGGGGAAGGGCTGCGGTTGGCACAGAAAATAAGTGATTCTGTCAGCAGGCAGGTAGGCTGGGGGCCCCTCCGCGCAGCTGGGATCGGCGGCCAGCCCTGGGGGCATTTCTGGGCCCCGAGGGGCAGGAACAGAGCTCATCCTCTGAACCTAATTCCTGAGTGTGTGAGCTCAGACAGGTCCTACAGAGGCACTGAGGTGCCTGCAGGCCACGCACACCAACTGCCAATGTTCCGTCTGTCTGTCTGTCTGTTAGACTGAATGTCTGCCTTACTCATCTGAGCCCTGAGTCACTTCGTTTAAAATGCTGTTCCTGGAACCGAGCTGGGTATCAGTGGGTGGGCCTGAGTCATTTCTGCCATTGGGAAGCACTGAGGGCCCAAACGGGCCACGATGGGACGCACAAGGAAGCCCGGGGGATTCAGTGCTTCAGTGCAGATAACAGCGCTTGGCACGTACTAGTGGCCCAGGAGGTGTTACAGCTCTGATCAGCACCTGTCATTATCATCAGGAGAGAACGCGGGTCCAGCACCCGCGGCTCAGGGGACGGCTCCCGGAGAGAGGGAGGGGATGGAGAGTGCTCCTCACGTCAAGGGCTCCGAGATGAGAGACGAAGTCAGGAGAAGGTGAGGTTATCTGGGGTGACTGGACGAGAAGAAGAAGGAGGGGGGAGGGCCCAGGGAGGAATTCTCGTGTCAGGGTCAGGTAGGTCGAAAGGAACCAGAAAGGAGAGCCTACCACTGAGGAGGGTTTGGGCCCATGCCTGCCCCCCAATCCCAATGCCAGGCTTTTAGGAGTCCAGAGTTGCTTTATTTTATTTTTTTTAATTATAAGAGTATGATTGGGACAAAATTCACATGTCATCCAATTCCCCTATTTAAAGTATACAATTGGGTGGTTTTCAGTATAGTCACAGAGTTTTGCAATCAGTAGCACAACCAATTTTAGAACATTCTCGTCACCAGCAAAAACCCCACCCCACACCCATGAGCCGTCATTCCCCTTTTTCCTCTGCCCCCACCCCCAGCCCTAGGCAATCACTAACCTCCTCTCTGCCTCTTTCGGTTTCACATAAATGACAGTTCACATAAATGAAATCATACAGTACAGAAGAAGTCTTTTGTGTCTGGTTTCTTTCACTCAGCACGTTCTCCTGGCTCATCCCTGTCCTAGCACGCATCAGCACTCCAGCCCTTTTTATGGCTGAATAGCATTCCAGCGCATGGATATACCACGTTCTGCTTATCCATTCATCAGTTGATAGACATTTGGGCCGTTTCCACTTTTTGGCTACCGTAAAGAAGGCTGCTGCGAACATTCATGTCCGTTTTTATGTGGACACATGCTTTCGGTTCTCTTGAGTATACACCAAGGCATGGCATTGCTGGATCATACGGTAGCCCTCAACCTGTGGGGAACCACCAGACTGTCTTCCAAAGAGGCCGCACCATTTTACACTCCTACCAGCAGTGTATGAGGGGTCCAACTTCCCCGCGTCCTTGCCAGTACTTGTAATCGATTACAGTTATCTTAACGGGTACGAAGAGCTGACTCACTGTGGCTTTGATTTGCGTTCCCCTGATGGCTTGTGAAGCCCAGCATCTTTTCATCTCTTTACATATCTTCTTTGGAGAAATACCTATTTGGATCTGTTGCCCCTTTTTTAAATTGGATGATTTGTCTTTTTTTTTTTTTAAGATTTTATTTATTTATTTGACAGAGACAGCCAGCGAGAGAGGGAACACAGCAGGGGGGTGGGAGAGGAAGAAGCAGGCTCCCAGCGGAGGAGCCCAATGTGGGACTCGATCCCGGAACGCCGGGATCACGCCCTAAGCCGAAGGCAGACGCTTAACGACTGAGCCACCCAGGTGCCCCATGGATGATTTGTCTTTTTATTATCAAGGTGTAAGGGTTCTTTATATATTGTGGATACAGATTCCTTATAGGAACTGGGATTTGCAAATATTTTCTTCCATTCTGTGTATTTTCCGTATTTGCTTGATGGTGTTTTTTTTAAAGCATGGAAGTTTTAAATATTGATTAGGTCCAGAGTATCTATGTTTTCTCTTGTTTGTGTTTTTGGTGTCCCATCTAAGAATCCATTGTCTAATCCAAGGCCATCCAAGACTTATCAACAAGTAATCCAAGACTTCAACCTGTTTTTCTTATAAGAGTTTTGTAGTTTTAGCTCTTACATTTTGGACTTTGGTCTAATTTTTCTATACAGTGTGAGGTAAGGGTCCAGCTTCATTCTTGTGCGTGCAGATAGCCAGTTGTCCCAGGACCATTTGTCAAAAGACTATCTTTTCTTCCATTTAACTGTCTTAGCACCTTTTTTGAAAATCAGTTAACCAGAAATGTGAGGATTTAATTTTGTACTGTCCACTCTCTTCCGTTGTTCTGTATGTCTACGGCTGTGCCAGTAACAAACTGTCATGTTTGTTGCAGCTTTGTAGTAAGCTTTGAAATCAGGAAATGTGATGCCTCTAACTTTGTTTTGGTTATTCTGGGTCTCTCAAATATCCATATAAATTTTAGGATCAGCCTGTTATTTCTGCAAAGAAGGCTTCTGGAATTTTGATGAGGATTGTGTTGAATTTGTAGATCAGCCTGGGGAGTGTTGCCTTCTTAACAGTATTCAGTCCTGTGGTCGATGAACATGGAATGTTTTTCTATTTGTTTAGATCTTCTTTTATTTCTTTTAACCTTTTTTTTGCAGGTTTCAGAGTTTAATTTTTGTACTTCTTTTGTTAAATTTATTCACAAGAATTTTATTTTTTAATATTACTATAAATGGAATTGTTTTTCTTAATTTCATTTTTGGATTGTTCATTACAAGTGTATAGAAATAGAATTGATTTTTGTATATTAACCTTGTTTCTGGCAACTATGCTGGACTCATTTATTATAATCATTTTACAATGGTTCCCTGAGGAATATATACGAGATCATGTCATCTACCAATAAAGGTAGTTTTACTTTTTCCTTTCCAATCTGGATGTCTTTTATTTCTTTCCTTTCCTTTCCTTTCCTTTCCTTTCCTTTCCTTTCCTTTCCTTTCCTTTCCTCTTTGATTTCCTTTCCTTTCCTTTCCTTTCCTTCCCTTCCCTTCCCTTCCCTTCCCTTCCCTTCCCTTCCCTTCCCTTCCTTTCCTTTCCCTTCCTCCCTCCTTTCCTTCCTTCCTTCCTTCCTTCCTTCCTTCCTTCCTTCCTTCCTTCCTTCCTTTTGCTTAAGTGTCCTGGCTAGAATCTTCAGTGCTTCTGCTATTGCACAGAAAGAACATCTACCTGAGCCCATACTCCATCTCATCCCATTTCCTTGCCTTTCGTTGCTGACTTGTACTGATGCCTTCCCAACTCCTTTGACTCCTGTGCTGTCCTTTGCTTCCCAGATTCTGTTTCTTCTCAATCCTGAGAGTGCCCCTCTTGGTTCAACCTTTTATTCCAGCCATGCCCTTGAGGGCAGTTCCTTCATCCTCACTTCACCTGGTGTCTGTCCCTGGGCAGGGCTTCTGGTCATGAAGACACATGGTCATGGCTGGAGCAAGCAGAGTCCGAGACCAGGCAAGGAGGCAGTTCAGGTAGAGTCTGCAAGGCCAAGGCCACCATGAAATCTAGCAAGACGGCAGGCTCCATGTGCATCTGGGGGGCCACCAGGGCTTACCTTTCAGAGGGTCCCTGTGTGTGGAGCAGGAAGAAATTCCTGAGATCAGCAGGGCAAGGGTGAGACTGTTGTTGGCCAGTCCTGATGGCAACCCATCTATGATGCAAGGCAGGTGTCGGGCCCCACACCAGCACATCATGGCCTCTTCCCAGGATGGGCCAGCCTGGCCGAGGAGGGTGCAGAACCACTGCTGAGATGCTCTGAGGACTTCTCGAGAGCAGGAGTGTTGTCAGGTGAGTGGAGACAAGCCGAAGTTCCAGGTTCGAAACAGGGAAATAATCCCAGAAACTCCATGGGGATGAACGTCACATTGAGCTCTGCCAAATTCCAGGACTCAGGCTAGGCCAGTGATCTGAGACAAATCAGGAAATGTACAGTAACCAACGGGAGCCAGTAAGGGGTTGTCACATGCCGTCCAGGTGGCCTGCCTCTCATTTTATTTATTTATTTATTTATTTATTTATTTATTTATTTATTTATTTATTTATGAGTTCACTCAGGAGCCTGCTAGGGTGTGGATACTGCAAGGAGCATTCAGCAGGACATGGGAAAAATGTCACCCGTGCAAACTTGGAGAAATGTGGAGTGTGGGGAGGTCAATTTAAAGATGGTGGCTTCTTTTTAAAAAAATAAGAATGCACAGGGCCGCCTGGGTGGCTCAGTGGGTTAAGCGTCTGCCTTCAGTTCAGGTCGTGATCCCAGGGTCCTGGGATTGAGTCCCGCATGGAGCTGCCTGCTCAGCGGGGAGTCTGCTTCTCCATCTGCCTCTGCTGCTCCCCCTGCTTGTGCTCTCTTTCTCAAGTAAATAAATAAATCTTGAAAAAACCAGAATGTACCGCCTCAGTGTCAACCTGGAAGGAACCCTCCAGCGCCTCTGCTCCTCAGCATATCACCTGGTGCGATTTAAATCCCCTGAAGTCTTCCATGGTCTCCCCAACTTGGGTCATCCTGGGTTAAGGAAAGTCAAGAAGCTTTTTCTCAGGGCTTCTATTATGTTCCCTGGGAGTTTTCAAGAGAGGGCTAATGGACTATGTTTTCCCCACTCAATTTGACTAGGAGATTGTGTTTTCCTTATGGCATCTCCTTGGCCCAAGGATCCCCATATCTCACCTTGGGAAATGCTGGCCTCATGGCAGTCCCCTGGTGTCAGCCCCTGTCCCAGGCTGGGAGAAGCTACCAGAGTGCAGGGATCAGGTGTGCGATCAGAAAAGCCAATGGCTGGGAAAGAGCAAGGAGTCAAAAAGATTTCTAACCAGGTGTCAACACGGAGAGGTCAACGTCAGATTCTTGCAGAAAAAGAGCAAGGGGTGGAAGGGTGTCGTTTGTGTGAGTGTGCACCACACGCCGGGTTCTAGTTGTTCCCTGTGGACACATACTCATGTATAGGAAGAACAAGAAACATCAGGATGATTCCATCTCCCTCGCCTGTGGTTGCATCTGGGGTGGGAGGGCATTCCATCCCTAACCCTCCTTGTCACCCACGCTGTCAAGGAGCTCAGGGTGGCAAGCCCAGAATTTGGACAGTGTACGTATCTGGGATCCTTGTGTCCCCACCACAATTTGGGGGGCATCTACTTCTAAAAGGCATGGCCCTAGATTGCTTTCTCCCTGAATCGGCCTCCCCAAAGAGACATGCTCCCCCAACTCCCCGGGCCCCTTGGGGAGCTGGGGCTGCCGGGAGCTCGCGGAGGCGGTGCGCTGGCTGCCCTCCCGTGCCCCACCCGCCGCCACAGATAGCCCCTTATCGCTGTTGTGTCTTGCTGGCTGGGGGCTTCTTGCTCTCCAAGCTGCTGGGGGCTGGCCAGGGCAGGCTGGAGCTCTCCTTTGCCCCAGGTCTTGGCAGTAGCTCCCCTGCCCTCTTACCATCCTGCCAGACCCCCAGGGCCTGAAGGACCAGCTCATGAGTCTGTCTGAATAGGCAGAGCCCTGGGCACTGCCAAATAGCCTGACTGACTCGCCGTGGACCCGTAGCCCAGACCGGCTTCATTACCTCCTTCTGGGCTGAGACACTGGGGGTCCCCTACGCGTATGCGTTCTCATTCCAAATGCGGGCCCTTGAGCTCTTCCTGGCGGTTCCTGGGATGCACGGAATGGTGGTATGAAATGATAAGCAGCCAGCCCTGGCCTTCTGCCCAGGGACCCCAAAGCCCTGCTACTTCTCTTGTTGCTGAATGGCTTGGAACAGCCCCGGTGCTAGTTCTCACTCCTGCCCGCCAGGACACAGAGCACCCCAGATCCTTCCTGCAGCTCACAGGGAAGGGCTGGAACAGCCCGGCATGCCCAACGGACCCGGTGCCCCAAGAACCCCACTTGCCTGTCTGTGTCTAGCCCCTACTCTATGATGTCTCTCAGGCAGGACCCCCACCTCCAGCCTGGCCCCACCTTGGTTGGCTTCAGGGTACAATATCTGAGAAATCAGTCGTTCAGACTGGGTGGGGGTTGGAGCCTTTTCTGTGAGCCCCTGACCCCTTGCAGGGACCCCTTCCCCCACTGGCCCATCCCCCAGCCAGCCACAGCTCCCTCCACACCCTACCCTGCACTCCACCTTGGCAGGGGAAGGAGGTCTGAGCTGCAGTCTCCCACCAGGGCCAATAAGCCAGACTCACTCAGCCCCAGGGGGTGTCTTAAAGGTGCACATTTAAGGTAGGAGGGCTTTGGCTGGTGGGGGTGCCAGAGCCATGGCTGAGCCCTGAGCTTCAGGGCCGGACATGAGTTCGGAGCCAGACCCCATCGCTGACTGGCTGAAGCACTGATGTGGAAGGGAGGCGCCAGGACAGCTGGGTAGGAACCCAGAGGACAGGGTTTCCTGAGGGGTGAGGGGTGAGGGGTGAGGGGCTTTCTGGGGCCCCTCGTCCCAGTCGGACCACATAGGTGACTCAGCCAAGAAGGCCAGGTCATGATTGGGTCTCAGGCGGTCTCGGTGGCCCCCGCCAGCCCAATCCTGGTGACCTTGGCATTCCTTCCTGCTCTGGGCTCTAATCTCCCCTCTGGCTGCTCTGGCCGCCCTGGCCGGCCCCCCCGCCCCCGCCCCGTCCCTCTGCTCTATCACCCAGCTGGGGGCTCCCTCCGTCTCTCCTGTCTCTTCCAGGGCCCGTGGCCTCTGCCTTTCTCCCCCCCACCCCTCCCTGCTTTGCTGGCTTAAAAATAAACCAACACAAAGAAATGGCGTCTTGGAAAGACTCACCCTACAGGTGCATGTACCTGTTAGCCCAGAAGGAGGACGGCACGTCAGGCTGGGCCCCCCTGAGTGTGACGTTGCCTCGGCATCTGGTACTCATCGTGGCCCCCGTTTGTAAGGCGCCCCCCGCTCCGGGTGCCCAGCACCGACTGTGAGCGCAGCACCGGGCTTGGAGGTTCTCCTGTGCTCCGCGAGGCAACCTGAGCAGGGAGGGGTGGTTATTTTTGCTTTACAGGTAAGGAAATTGAGGCTTGGCTGGTGAAGTCACTTGCCCCAAACCACCACTGCTTAGGGCCAGAATTTAGTCTGGGGCCAAGTCCACTGGCCCCAGAGCCCGAGCTTTGAACCACAATGCTGAGGCAGCCTCCCTGAGCCTCAGTCCCCTTGTCTGTGAAATGGGGGCAGAGCATGTCACTCAAAAGGGGATTTGTTTGTGTCCTATCTGGCATGGTACCTGGTATGTGTGTTTCTTTCTCTTCCTGCTCTCTTCCCTCTGGGGTTCAATTCCCCACTGCTACCTGGACATGACCCAACGAAGTCCGGCCCTACCCCTGCTTGGAGCAGAGGTGCGAGGAGGAGGGCAGGTCCCACAGGGTGTACCACCCCACCCCCCTGCCCGCTGCACGAGGGTCTGGCAGCTCCAGTCCTACCCACGTGCTCAGCAGTGGGCCTCCTGGGACGGGGAGTGGGAGTGCTGTCCCGCAGATACTCCCCTCTCCTGCCCCGTGTAGCCCCATCCCTGCCCAGCCCCTGTCTCCTCGCAGGAGTCCAGAATCTGGGCTTCTGTTTCAGCTGCTCCCAAGGCTGCATGGTGGGGAGGGGGGTGCCCGTGCCCTGGGAGCCCTCCTGGGCCTTAAGCGCCGTGCGAAGACTATTCCTCACATCCCCTCTGCCGCCAGTGACCCTTCAGCCCATGGGATGCCCTGCCACACCTCACCCTGAGAAAACAGAAGCCACTGCACGGGGTCCCCCCACTTCTTTCTTCTCAAACCCCAATCCACTCACTTCCATCTTCTCATCTTCTGCTGCCAGGGGGGAAGTGCCCTCCTCCCCCAGGCCAACCCTTCCTCTCGGGCCCTGCGCCCCAGCCCGCCTGACTTCTTGAGGACTTTGTGCTGTATGGCCCCTGTCTCCTGGCCCACCATCCCGGGATGGGATCTGGCAGCCTCTAACTATGCTTCCTCCTCCTTCCTGTCCCGTCCAGGCTGAGGTGCTCCAAATGGGCTTGCATCCTCTCCAGCCTGACCCTTGGGCCACTCTCCCTCTTCGTCTTCTCAGGGCAGGGCTCCATGGCAAGGCTGCCAGGCCTGGCTGCTTCTTCTTTGTCCCCATCTTACTCCATCGTCCTCCTTCGTAGCTCACTCCTCACCCTCTCACCCTCTGGCAGAGCCTGGTCCTCGGCCCTGTCCTTGCTATAGGACACCCGAGGGGAGCCCTCCAGGCCCGGTGTGGTGCATCCCAGCCTCTCCCCAGTTGCCAACTTGACGTTGCCACTCAGGTGTCTCCCGGGTACCCCAAACTCAACAGGGCCAACCAGATTTCTCAATTGTCCCTTGCCCCCAATCAGTCACTTGTGCAGGAAATCTGGGCCTCAACTTGACTCCCTTAGCCACCTGCCCCACACTCAGTCCACCAACCAGGACCATGAATTCTAATTCTGGAACCATCTTGTCTATGTTTGTCTGCTTCTCCCTGTCCCCAGGCCAGGGCCTCACTACAGGTAGCTGTCACCACCCTCCACATCACCTAGCGGGGTCCCTTGTTCTCTAGTCCTCTGCACCAGCCCCTACCCTATCCCTGTGAACAGAGGGAGCTTGTAAAATGAAGAGTGAAATCCTAACGCGTAGCCTCCAGAGGCTCCCAGCTGGGCCGCCACCATCAGACTCGTCTCTGCGCCCCTCTCCACATCCGGGCACCCCCCCGGCTGTTCTGACCCTGCCTCCACATGCACACACTTCCTTTCAACGCCAGAACGTGCCTGGTGGCCTCCAGCCTCAGCACCTCCGTACTGGCGGTTCCCTGTGCTCTCCAGGTAGCATCCGGGCCACCTCAGCGTCTCTCTCACTTTACCCACTGTGGCCCGTGGACTGCCTCCCTTCTGTGCTCTCCTCTGGGCCTCGCCTCGCTTGGTCTCTCTTGTGGCTTAGCGGGTCTGGCCTCACCTCATTTACAGGCAGAACAGCCAAGCTTCACGGCGAGAGTCCTAAGACGGAAAGAGCCTCAGTCCAGCCAACCACCCATTCCTTTGTCCCCCTTGGGGGATCCCTGTCTGGGCACCCAAGCTAGCCTGCCAGGGTGCACTGTGGGGCACTGTTCCGTGCAATGGAAACAGCAGAAGCAGACAGACCTGAGTTTGCATGCAGCCGTCAGCTGAGGACTCTCGCCTCTTACCCAAGCTCTCTAAGCCTTAGTTTCCTTGTCTGTAAAATGGGCTAGTAAGTACTTACATGCAGAGCTATGAGGATGAAGCAAGTCAGTATTTGTAAAATGCCTGACTCACGGTGGCCTGGCAACAAATGATCATTTTCATTATGATTATGGGGCCCTTGGTCTGGGAGGGCGCCTTGACGTGGGTGGTGGTGGGGAATGAGGTAGGTTAGCAATGTGCCTGCTGAGTGTATAGCCCAGGGCTTCTGTGAGAGAAGCAGAAAATGCCTCCCTGCCTTCTGGCAGCCAGCACGCCAAGAGGGGTCCCGGAGAAAACATCGCGGACTCCCGTATGCTGCTCTGAGCCATGGCTAGACGGGGCTGTGACTGTCCTGGCAGTGAGAGTCAGAGGGCGACGGATGACCAGGAGGACTAGGGGTGGTGGGGGTGGCTCCCGGGGTCAAGCTGGGACTAGCTTAGGGGCCCGGCATGATGGGTGGAGTGTGGGTACCTGGAGGGACTGGAGAAGGACTCCATAAGGGTCCAGGCCAGAGGGTGAATGTGGTTTGGTGTAAGTGGGGAATAGTCAGGAAATTGGCCTCGCATGAGCCAAGGCTCCACATGGGGAAGAAGTTAGAGGTGGAGCTGGGGGATAATGTTGGTCTTCAACACCCAGCCAAGGAGAAAGAGAGGGAAGGGCAGGAAAGAATACTGGCCCTTAAACACACGTAGTCTCATGTGTACTTACCACCACTGACATTTGAGAAAAACAAGGCTTAGAGAGGTTAAGTGACTTGCCCAAGGTCACACAGCTACCCTCAGTTGTAGAGTCCAGATTTAATCTGGGAAGCAACAGAAAACCATTGTGGGCAGGTTTTCACGCTGGGGAAGGTAGGGAGAAAGCAGCCTAAGGCCGACAGAAGCAGGAAGCAGGCGGGCTGCCGGACTGCTGGAGGCAGGGGGCTTGGAGAACTATGCGGGTTAGAGGGGAGGGGTGGTGGGAGGGGGTGTAAATCCAGGAGACCACTGGCCTCGTCACTCCCAAGGAGGCAGATGACACCGACCTCTTAACTTCTGGTGCCTCCAGTTCCCACTCCCCTACTGTCCCCCACTGAGTGCCTTGGGGCCAGGGCGGACCTTAGAGCCCAAGCCTGCCTTCTGGTCTGGACCCAGAGAACAAGGCCCAGGGCTCTGCTCTGGCCACCGAGCCTCCTGTACTTCAGTCTGATTGGCGAGTACTCAATGCACCCCAGCCGGCATCTGGGCTGCGGGTCCTACCGCAGGCAGATCCGCTTCCAGATGTTCCAGAACATTATGCATGCTTTAGAAAGACCCCCAAACGTTTCCTTCCAACCCCAGGATCCACTGAGCCTATCCCAGGGGTGGCTTCTGCCCTAGAAACTCCACCCGGGAGCTGGTTTGTAGGGATGGGAGGTTGGGCTCGTGGCTGCCCTGCCTAATTGAGACACAACACTAATCCAAAAAGTAAGTGGGCAGTAAGACTGGGGGTGGGGCTGGGGTGTTGTGTAGCCAGGTGGAAGGGCAAAGGCCAGAGTCCCAGGTGAGCAGGGAGGCCAGGGAATCTGGGGGGGCTAGAGCAAGAAGCTGGTTGGGGCAGGCACTCTCAAGCCCCTAATGCTGTCCACCCATTGTGGATCCGTCCACCTTCCAGTAGGTGCTGTGCCCAACCTCGTGCCAAAAGTCCCCCAGGGCAGCTGCTGGGGACGCGCACGGGCACTTAGACATCAGTGCCCGCAGAACCAGAGCCCCCAGCAAGTTGTCCACGGAAAGTGCTTGTTTCCTGGTGCTTGTATCTGCTACGGGCACTCACGGGAGGAAACGGTGCGTTCGTTCAGTCCAGAAACCCTTTCCGAGCACTTCCTATAGGCTGACGCTCGCGCAGCACTGGGGTTTCAGAAATAAAAAGGTGGAAGGAAAGAAACCCGTGTTCATCGATTTTCTTGCCCCATGTCACAGGTGAAACACGTGCTTTTCCCAGTTGGTGCGAAAGCCCCGTGTGCCAGTGAGTGTCCTGTGCACGTAGCTCTGACTTTCCAGCCTGTGACTGCTACCTTGTTTGTCACCTCGCCTCTCCACGGTTTCCTTGCAGGGTCACACTGCGGATCAAGGGACATACTTCACAGACAGCGTCCAGCCCCGTGCCAGGCATATGGAAGGCTGTTCTCGAAAGATGAGCAGATGAGGAAGGGGGTTTGGAGAGGTGAAGCTACTCGCCCAGGGACACTGACCGGCAGGGGAACGAGCCTCAGTTTGAACCTGTGCCTGAGGAATGCTGGAGTCCCAGGAAACCTGAGCCCTCTCAGCCGCTTCTTCTTCTGGCCCCCTGGCCTGTCCGTTTGGCCACACTGGCTCGCTCGGCTTTTGGAGAGCCACGCCCTGTGGTATCCGTGGGTTGACCCATCTGAAGACTCTGCAAGGTCCCCAGGGTGTACTGATCCTAAGCTTGGGGCGGGTCCCTTCTGTCGGGGTGTCTGGTGCCTCCCCCAAGCCCTCCAAGCAGAGGGAGCAATTTCTTCTACCGTCCTGTCGCAGGGCTGCGCCATGGCCAGCAGCCGGGTTTAACGGTAATATTTAGTTTGAACTTGAAGAAAATGCTTTAAGGGGAAGGGCAGGTGAGGCCGTGAGTCGGGCAGAGGGGCAGCCAGCCCAGCCCTTAAGTTTGCTGAACCCTTGCGGGCTTCTCTCTGCCTGGTGAACTCCCTACTCTCCAGCTGTGCGCAGCCACGGAGAATAGGTGTCACGAGCTCCTGGCAGGTGAGCGGACCCAGGAGGCAGGGAAGACGATTGGCCTCTTTGCCAGTTTCAGGCTTGATTTGCTGGGCCGTCTTAGGGGCGAATCCCTTAAGCTCTCCTCCCCAGCCTGAGAGCTAAAACACACGTGCCAAGTGCTCGTCAAACCTCATGACCGACCCATCCTTTCTACCTGGGACTGCTACAGTTAGCACTGAAAGTCCTGCACCCCAAGAAAACCTCAGTCCTGGGCAAAGCAGGATAACTGGTCCCCCTACAAGCCTTGGGTACAGAATTGTCTAAGGCCTCAAGATCGCTGTAAGGCACATTAAGTCATGGGTCACCATCCCATTTCACAGGTGTGGAGAGCAAGGTTGACAGAACTTCAATTTTAGATGGTGAGTCATCCTGCCGTCATTGTCGTATGATGAGTGCTTGGAAAAGCACAGAGGTCCACGCCAGAGGCCAGGGCAGGTCCCACTCGGATCTTTCCGTCCCCTTGGGCCCAGGAATGAGAGTCAGCTCTGAGTGGGCTGTGGGCTGTAGGGATGTGCCCGAGTGCTTTGGGGCTCGCCGAATCAGGAGTCCTTGAGAATGAGAAACAGCTCCTCTGGGCTCCTGGGCCCCACCCGAGAAGGTGCCCAACGGGGAAGCAGGAGCTCAGAATCCCTACCTGTAGAGAACCTGCTACTTGAACCAGCTGTCCTGGGTAGCTCTCTGGCAGCCCCTAGTTCAGCAATTCTTCATGAAATAAATGCGGAGGGAGAGCCCACCTTGTGCCAGCCAATGTGCCAAGTTCTGGGGGCTTGGTGAGGCATAAGAGGCACGGCTCCTGCCTTCAGGGAGTTGGCACTCTAGCAGAAGAGAGGCAAGAAGACTCAAACAGAAGCACAGTGATTTTTTTTTAAAGATTTTATTTATTTATTAACACAGAGAGAGACAGCCAGCGAGAGAGCGAACACAAGCAGGGGGAGTGGGAGAGGAAGAAGCAGGCTCCCAGCGGAGGAGCCTGATGCGGGGCTCGATCCCAGAACGCAGGGATCATGCCCTGAGCCAAAGGCAGACGCTTAACCACTGAGCCACCCAGGTGCACTGATTTTTTTTTTTTTAAGTAGGCTCCATGCCCAGTGTGGAGCCCAATGTGGGGCTTGAACTCACAACCTTGAGCTCACAACCTGAGCTGAGATCAAGAGTCGGCTGCTTAACTGACTGAGCCACCCAAGCACCCCAGAAGCAGAGTGAGCAATGATGGTCATTGTCGTGAAAGAGAAAGGGGGCTTATGCAGGGGGCCTCAGACCTGGTCTAGGAGGGCCCTGAGAAATGTGAGCTGATATCCCGAGGTTGACCAGGGAGTAGCTGGAAAAGCACTATGGACTTGTGACTAGGCTGGTCCCTTTTTGGCTGTGGGACCTTGGGTGAATCGCTTGGCCTCTCTGAGCCTTGGTGCTTCTTCTGTACCATGGAGATGGTCCATATCTATTCCCAGTTGATGGGAGGCTTCAGTGGGTACTGGGGGAAGCAGCTGCCAGAGGTCAGCACTTCATTCGAATAAGAGCTCCCTTTGATTGGCTACCTGTGGGCCTGGCTGGGCCTGGGGAGGGGAGAGGGAAGAGAGCTGGCTATCACCTGCCACCCAAGGTTCTGGCCCAAGAGCAAACACCATCCAAAAAAGCCACCTGGCACTATTCTAGCTGACAACTGGGGACAGGGACAATTACGGGCCAGAGAGATAAGGCTACTAAATCCTCAGCAATTAGAGCACAATTATGGGCTTAATTGTGCCCTCCTGCTTCTGGGCCTGCAGGGACTCACCCAGAGCTGTCCCCCGGAGCCCAGCAGCTAGATTTTCCCTCCTGTCCATGAGACTTGTGAATTGTTAAAATGTCAAGCTCTCACTGTGTCCTCAAAGTGTGGACCCCAGACCAGTAGCCTCAGCCTCACCTGGAACTTTTACAAATGCAGATCCTTAGGCTCCCATCCCAGACCTGTTGAGTCAGGGCCTGGGGGCAGCACAGCCCTCCAGGTGACGCTGGTGCTCCAAGTCTAAGAACCACTGGGCTAGGAGGTTCTAGACGTTCAGAACTCTGTTCCGTCCCTCTTACCAGTAGCAGTAATGTGACAGTGGGAGCTGATGTGTTTTGAGCATTTTCTGCGTGCGGTCCCACCCTGAGCACCTGACACGCATTGTCCCCTAACAGCCTGTGGGGCAGTCACGGTCACGACCCCGTGTCACAGATGGACGAACTGGAATGCGGCCAGGTCACACAGCTGGGGGTTGGCACCCAGGCACTGGGCTCCAGGCTCGCAGCATGAACTGCCAGGCCACTCTGAGGCTCAGCAGGCTGTGACGATATGGTCAAAGTCACTCGGCTGGTGAGCTAGCAGGGGCCCGGATGCCCGGCTCTACCATTCATTCACCTAGCATTGTGACCAAGGGTAACTAACTTCCCTGGCCTCCGCTTTTCCATCTGTAGAAACGGGACAATGGCACCCGCCACAGGGGATCGTTGCGAGGATTCCACGAGGTAATGAAGGGAACAGCCAGTTGTCAGGAGACACTCAGTGTGGGCTGGGGGCTCTCCTTTTTCTTGGGGCTTGCAGAGAGACGTCGTCGATCTGTGCCTCATTTTACCTGTTAGCACCAAGGGAAGGAAGTCCTCTGGACCAGGGTCAAGTTGGGTGAAACAAGCGCTCTGAGGGGCCATCTCTAGAAATGGCACTGGGCTCCCAGGGCCCTTGGGCAAGCCTCAGGGTGTCTTCTCAACTCTTCTGGCTCCCCAAGGCTGGAGGTGCCCGCAAGTGAGTTCATCCGGGACTCCAGCTCTGGCCTAAAGATGGCAAGATAGCCAGTTGAGTCTACTCTCCGCTGGGAGACACAACAGAGGGGCCTGGGAGGGCAGGGCTGAGGTGAAGGGCAAGGAGCCGCACGCTGACCTCATCGAGTCTATTAACTGATAAGGCCCGATGAGGTTGAGTGAACTATCTCTTCCCTCCCGCGCTCGCAGGGCGGCCGGGTCTGGACAGACGGAGCCTGGCCTTGGCGTGGGGCTGGTGGGAGGGGCTCTCCTCTGCCAGGATGAGTGAATCCAACCCTTCTTCGTTTCCCTGAGGCTCGGCGGTGGGGCAGAGGGCCAGGCTGTCCTTCCCCAGTTGTGTGACTGGATGGACCACGTCGCCTCCCTGAACTGGTTTTTCCACCGCAAAGTAGGGTTAAGGACTGCTGCTTCGCAGGACCCCAGGCGCAGAGTAGACAGTCGCCACAGAAGCATTTTGTAAGGCTGAGCACCTACTGTATGCCATGGTGGGGACGGAGATGTTGGGCCGATAAGGCCTTCACCCCAGAGGGCCCTCTCCACACTGGGCAATCTGGCCATCCCCAGCACCTGCCACACTAGGACACTCGTTTGAGGTGGCCAAGCCCATGTGGGCCTTTACAGGCCTCCTTGACATCCCAGAGGGTGACACTGTGTCCTGATGTCTGTCCACTCTGGGTGCCCCAGGGAGGAGGGCCTTGGGCTTGGTGCCTGAGGCGGGGAGTCTGGATGGGGGAGTCTGGCCTTGCAGGTCTCTGCACTGGACCTTTCTGCGTCTTCCATCAGGCAGTTCTGGGGTATCTGTACCCCCATCCCCCCACCCACTACACCCCTCTCCTCCATCCCCTCTCCTCCATCCCCACCCGGGCCACAGAGTCAAGTCCTCATCCTTTCCAGGCCTCAGCCAAATCTTCTGCAGAGGCCGGGGGGCCCCACATTCTGGCCACAGAGGGAGTGTGGAGTTTGGACTCAACCAGGACTCATCTTCTCATCTGAGGACAACCTCTGACAAGGGCTGGGGGTCACTGAACCTGACTTGAGCATCCTGGGGTGTGGGCCAAAATGGAATGTGTGTGCCTGCTGCAGGGGGAAGGTGAGAAGACCCCCCCCCACACGGGCTTACTTTGAAATGCTGTGTTCATACTTTCCTCCTGCCCCACCTGCCCAACAAAGAGGTTCCAGAAGGAGGCCTGACTCCTGATCCCCAAGGACAGGCCCCCAAATTGCTTTGACAAGGTCCACAGGAGATGGAACTGCCTCATGATTCACGAAGCATTTCCAGCTCTGGGATGGGGCTTCCAGACCACTGCTGCTAGAAAAATGTCACTGGGAACGCAGATGCTAGATCTGGGAGGAGCGGCTGGGCTGGGCTGGGGGCGGTGGGGGAGGAGGCTGAAGGCCTGGTGGAAAGAATGCAAATTGGCGTCATGAATTATGCATCAGCCCAAGCTTCTCACACGTTTGGGGCTGAATGAAATCATGCTAGCCCGGAGAAGGGGGAGGGGAAGATAGGACAAAGATGAGCAGCCCTGGCCCCGGGCAGTCAGAAAGGATGTCTTGCTAGGTTTCAGGAGGGGCCCTGGGAAGGTGCCCGGGCAGGAGTTGGAGGCATTGTCCTGATGGCAGCCTCTTTGCTGTGTGACCTCAGGCCAGTCTCTTACCCTTTCTGATCAGTGCATTTCCTTATGGACAGAATCTGAATGAGAACCTCCGCCCTGTCTCACCATGATTGTGAGGGCCACTTCACCCATATAATTTTGAGTGATCTGAGAATTGTTATTATTTTAGAAAATAAAATGCTTATCACTGCCTTACTATTTATTAAATTCTCACTGTATGGGTGCAGAGCTAAATGCTTTACACTTACTTTTCGTGCGATCCTCACAACCATTCTTGTACCCATGCACTTCTATTGTCCCCATTTCACAGGTGAGAGGAATGGGGCTCTGAGAGGTTAAGCCGCCGACCTAAGGTCACGCAGCTGGGTAAGCGGAGAGCCAGCCCTGGAGTCCGCCCTTCTGGCTGCAGGGGTGCCCTGTTGTGGGCCTGGGGGAGGGGGCAGCTCTCCTGGCCTGCAGCAGGTCAGGCTGGCTTCAGGGGAGGAGTGACTTCTCTTTTCTTGAGTGGTGAGAATCTGGGGCCTTGCTGGGGCTCTTGGTGAGGCTGACGCTGTCATGGTTGATCAGCATGCCTGTCAAGATGCTAGTCCTGGGAAAACCACTTGGTTAGGACTCCCTGAAATGGGTGTCGATGTTGACTAAAAAGAAAAATAAGAACCAGCTTTTATTGAGCAACTACTGTATGTTGGGCCCTGTCCCAGGTGCTGCAAGAAGGCTAATAGACCATTGCGCGGTGGGGGCTAGTTATTGACACTCCTGTTTTTCAGATGCAAAAGTAATGTCTTTACATTCCACTCATTCTAAATCAGACCAACAAAATGTAGACACTTAGCATAAGGGGCAACTTTACTTTGTTATTTCAAGTTGGGGACCTATAAGTAGGTAAAATTAAATTGGTGGGGGTGGGGGTAGCAATAGTATTGTCTCATTTCTAGATTGCGTTTGGAAAGAACATTTGAATTTTGTGACCAAAATAGCGATGGTCAAATTAGACAAAAGGGCTAGAGGAGTTTAACTGACTTTCTCTATTCATAGGAAAACATACTGTGCTTTTGGTTTGTTTCAAAATATTTCTGTGATCTGGGTGGTCACTTATCATTGCACCCAAGCCTTGTACCCCAATAGCGTTCCATCCATCCATCCATCCATCCATCCATCCATCCACTCATCCATCCATCCATCCACTCATCCATCCATCCATCCATCCACTCATCCATCCATCCACTCATCCATCCATCCATCCATCCATCCATCCATCCATCCATCCATCCACTCATCCATCCATCCATCCATCCATCCATCCATCCATCCATCCATCCACTCATCCATCCATCTATCCATCCATCCATCCATCCATCCATCCATCCATCCACTCATCCATCCATCCATCCATCCATCCATCCATCCATCCATCCATCTACCCCTCCACCTGCCCTCCCGCTCATCCATCCAAATAATCGAGTGGGAGGGGTGGGGCCGGAGAGCTAGCCGCTGCCTTTACATGTTTCCCATCGACTCACCATCAGCAGGATGCAGGGGAGTCTGCTTTTCAGTAGTCCCTAAATGGCTACAAGCTAGGTTTAGATTTTGAAATAGCGTAATTTTCATTTATCGTTAGGACTCCATCCATTCATGCTGCCTCCATCTGGGATGTATGGCCACATCTATCTTCCCAAGTGTCTACAGTAACTGATAACACCCAAGTCAGAGCGAGACATGCCCCAGGTCCTTTGGAAGATTGTGCTTCGAGGTGATTCCCTGGTGACTCGAGAGGTAAAACCTGTGTGTCCTTGGAAGTCCCTATCCTGCCTTTGCAGGCTTTGGGATGTCCTCACTGCAGTGGGGGCGGGGTTTGGCCACCTCCTCCTGGCCGGTGAGCCTGAGAACGTGGTGGCCCACGCAGCCCGCTGCCTTATCGCTGCTGTTTGGTGTTACTAGTTATCTGCTCTCGTGGGAGGGCTTTTCCTGCCTTGCCAGCTTCCACTCCCTCCATGCCTGCCTCCTGTCCTCCCACTGCCCCCATGGCCACTGGCAAGGTCACTGATGACCTCCTAATTGCCAGATCTGACAGGCACTTGGGGGTTCTTATCACAGTTGCCTGCTCTGTGGCATTTGAGGAGGCTGACCCCCCCCGCCCGCTCTCCTCCTTGGCTGCTCCTGGCTCCTGGCAGCTGCTGCTCCCTGACCTGCTGTGCTCCCATCCCTTGTGCCCCTGCCGGTTCTGCTCCTTCCACCCCTTGTGGAGTTCCCAGGGCTCTCCCTGCATGCTCTCCTGGTGAGCTTGCTCCCACGGCTTCCTCTCCCCCCTGAAAGCCTCTGGGACAGAGGGACTCTGGATTCCTAAATGCCCAGCCTTCCCCACCCTGCAGCTGGCCAGGCACGCTGAACTGCCTAGGAATCAGACACCCGGTCAGTTATCCAGTGGGGTGGGTTCCATTTGCTCCATGAGTTCCATTCTGCGGCTGAGTAAACTGAGGTTCTGTGAATTTAAATACTTGCCCAAAGCTGCTTAGGAAGAAACTGGTCAAATGGGGATGCAGACCCAGGCCTGCGGCCCCGCGTACCCACCCATTTCCCCGAGACCGCCTCCTTCAGCGAGAAAGGCTAGCGGACCCCAATTAAACACGCACAGAAGATCTACAATCCTATTGCTCAGGTCTCTGGTCGGTCAGTAGAACTTCCTACCTCCATTTCACAGTTGAGAAGATAGAGGCTGGGTCAGTTAAATGACTTGCCCCAGGTGTCATGACAGTCAGGATTCAGAGCAGAATGTTTAAGAGTCTGGACCTTGGTGCCAGGGCTTGCCTGGATATCCCAGCTCTAACAGCAGCTGTGTGACCTTGGGTACATTACTCACCCTCTCTGTGCCTCTGTCTCCTCGGGGGTAAAGCTGATTATTATTCTCGAGTGGGGACCAAATTTGTATGTCCTGGTAGGTCACCATGAGGATTAACTGAGCTTAATTCCTTAGAAGAGTCCCAACACAGGGTGACACTCAGTGATACTCAGCTGTCATAATTCTGTACCCCCGAAGCCCATTCCCTTCCCACACCCAGAGGAAGTTAGGCTTTTTAAATCTTCATGTTCTTCTTCATGCCATTCCCTTTGCCTGAAATGTTCTTCCTTTCTTAGCCTTCTGGCAAATTCATGCTCATGCTTTTAAAACTCTGCCCGAATGTCCCCTCCTCCAGGCAGAAAAGCACTCCTTCTGTTACAGTCACCCATCAGGCCAGATCACAGGGATGCCTTCAGCTGCAAGGTGCAGAAACCCCAAATTAGCAGACTTAAGCAGCGGGGTGCCCTGGGTCTCACAGAGCTGCAGGTCCAGGGGCAGGGGCTTTGGGGGAGGCTCAGTGCATGTTGTCCATGGTAATCTTGGCTCTGTCTCCTCTGTGAGCTGGCAGCCTGTCTGAGCAGGGAGCGAGAGCCCTGCGGCGGCTCTGGGTCCGTGCCTCTCCAGGACAGGAGCCGGAAGAGGAGGCAGGGGGTCGATGCTGGATGTTCTCTGGAAGAGAGAGGAACCAGGGTGCAAAAGCCCTCAGAAACGTCTATTCCAACTTTGGTGGCCCACATCAGCACCGATCACCAGCAAGGAACAGTTACCGTCACTGCTGGGTGGCAGTCAGCCCCCTGCCCCCCCCCCCCTGCCTGGGGAAGGAACACAGGGCAGCTTGTGGGGTAGTGGGATGTGGGCGCAAGACCAGGGAGGGTGAGACAACAAGGCTCGGCAGACAGGCGATGAGCGGCGGTAGGGTCTGTTATATTACTTTCTCATCTCTAATGGACTTGTCTTCTTGCTCGTTGAACAGTCTTGTCCGGGGATGGTGGGCACGGCTGGTCTTTTCCTCTCGGTACCCTGGCCCCTGCACACGTACCCACTCAGACAGGCACCACCTCCTAAGGCTTGTGGGGTAGATCAACAGTGCCCTTCTGGTGTATGGCTGTCAACCGTTCACTCACCGCTCATTCATTCCTCCATAACTGGGAGCCCCTTCTTCAGATGAAATACTTGGCAGGAGCGACGAGCCTGATGGAACAGGATCGGGCCCCTGCACAGCACAGCCTTCTGTCTCCAGGTAAGCCTGCGGATCCTGACACAGACGATTCATTCCACATGGCCGAGGCTATGCCATAGAATTCTTGGTGGCCCTTGCTGGCTCAGATCCTTCCTGCCTGATGTCAGCTAAGAGCACTGTGCCCGGAGGGGGCCACATGAGTTTGGCAGAGGAAGTGGGCTCCAGTGGGTGTCCGGTCAATCCCCGTTGGATGAAATATGGAACGAGCTTTGCTCTTCCTTGGGCTTGGGGGCAGAACACCCTCCAGGGAGCCGCAGCTTGGCTCGGACTCTGGTCTGCTTGCCCAGATGCTGACACTGAGGCTGCGGCTCCCAGGCCCTTCTGTCCCCTGATCTGGGTCCAGCCCCTTGTCTGAGGTGTCATGGCGACGCAGAGGTCAAAGGAAAGCGCTCTGAGGCGGGAAGTCGTGGTGGGGCCTGTGTGTCTGGCCGGACCTGAGCAGCTCCGTCTGCATTTTATGTTTGATCACCTCCTCTGACAGCAGCGATTCCTGACATTTATTGTCCTCTCTAGGGCCCTGGCAGGGCTCATCTGGAGTCAGCAAGTTTTGTGAGAGACGGGGATACAGTGGAACCTGGCAGGTCTGGGGGGCTGGTGGTGGAGAGGAAGTGCCCCTCTGCCCCCGGGGCATGGCAGGGTTACCAGATTTTCCCTGCAGGCTCTACCTGGATACGAGTCAGGCCCTGCGTGGGGCTGGGACCCTTCCCGGGGCTTCTCCGCTGGAGGGAAGGGGGGTGCTGCGGGAGACTTACTATGTTGGGGTGTCCCCTCTTCAGGAGAGATGATCTGAGGACAGGCCCCGGGTCTGTAGGCTCTATTGATGGGGCAGTGACTGATCATTCTTTTCCACCTGTTGGGTACATGCATGTTTATGTTCTTTAATAAACGCACATATATATTTAATACACACTTTGATATGGGTAATATAACTTCACAAATAAAATAATTGAAAAAGAGTTCTTTATTGCCCTCTAGACAATTACTTAAAATGCCAAGAAGGGAAAGTTTGTGGCTCTAACACAACTTCCCCTCTACCTCTCTTTCCTTTGACAGACGCTGCTAGTTTCATACCTACTATTTCTTCCCCATCTTTTTTTTTTTCCCTGACAGACACCTGATTTTACTCAGGTGGAAAAGTTCCCAACTCACGGACCACGTCTTTCCCCCCTTTACAGCTAGCATTGACCGAGGAGATGTGGACAAAAATTGTTGGGTGGGAAGGTACGCTCTTTAGTGCATTGTCTCTCCGTTCCACCCCAATTCTTTCTGCTTCCTGCCTGGAATGAAGACTTGATGGCTGGAGCTCCACTGGCCATTTGGAATATGAGGCAACCTTAAGGATAGAAGCTGCACTGAGGTGGCAGAGCAGAAAGATGGAAGTCTGAGTCTCTGAGGACTTAAAGGAGCTGCGCTATCATTCCTGGACTTCTTTATATGAGAGAAAAATAAAAGTCTCTCTTGTTTAGCCACTTATGTGTGTTTTCTATTTGGGGTGGGTCAATGATGAAAATAGCTATATCATACATGTCTTCCTATAGTGACACTCTTCACGGGGTGACTTTGTAGCTCCCCCACCTGAGACGGAGTTGGTTTCCTCTCCGCTTGAATCTGGGCTGGCCTTGTGACTTGCTCTGGCCAGCAGAACATAGCAGTGTTGACCCTGGAAAAGTTCCAGGCCTTGGTCTCAAGAAGGCTTGCATGCTTCTGTTCACTTTCTTGGAACCCTGCCCAGCAGGTCTGCTGGACAACAAGAGACACTTGGCTCAGTCCCCATCATTGTCCTAGCCAATCACCAGCCAACCTCAGACATGTGAGATGCTCCGTCCTTGTCCAGCCAGCCCCCTGCTGACCCATCTCTGATGGGTGAACAACCTGGCCAATATCAGCCTCCAGCCTGCTGAGACCAGAAGAACCTCCCAGCTAAGCCCAACCTAAATTACTGACTAGCTTAATGTTGAATTAAATCCGTGGCTATTTTTTTAAGCTTATTTATTTATTTGAGAGAGAGAAAGAGAAAATATACAGGCAGAGGGGCAGAGGGAGAGGGAGAAACAGGCTTTCTGCTGAGCAGGGAGCCCAATGTGGGGCTCGATCCAAGGATCCTGGGATCATGACCTGAGCTGAAGACAGACGCTTAACCGACTGAGCCACCCAGGCGCCCCTAAGTGGCTGTGGTTGTAAGCCTGGAAGTTTTGGGGTGGTTTAGCTAAATGATGCACTCATATTCACCAACTGGAACCATCACAGAGACTGTGAGATATTAAAAGGCAGCCATGTTTGCCACCTGTTCTCACCACCTAGCCTCCAGTTACATCTTCCCGCCACCTCTACTTTCCTTCTTTTCCACCTTCCATCTATTCAGAGCATCCCAGAACCTTAGTGTCAGGATGCGCCTTCTCATTTAGTTTGATTTTCTGTTTTCCCATGGAGGGCAAGTTACTCGCATACATGGTCATGCCACTTGGTATGTCTCCGACACGTAAGGGCTTACCACAGGTCCAGACACATTTAGGGGGTGTCGGAAAGAGGTCTACTTGCCTGAGAACCTGGCATCTAAGTGCCGGAAGGCACACCATCCAGCCAAGGTCTGGCAAAAGCAAAGACCCACAGGGATTGGCGGGATGAGCACAGAAGCCAGGGCTTGGCAGTAGGGAGGGGTGGGGACTGCATCAAACTGTACGAGCATCTCTATAGTAGACGGCTGCTACTCGCTTGCAACAGATTGGTAGAGGATTGTTAGATTTTCAACAATCTCCTGATTTTCAAATGTTGACAACTAATTTGATTTTTAAAAAGTCATTTGTGGACCAGCATTGTATTGGCCAAAGACAACACACCTGAGGGTCAAATTCAGCCTTTAGGCCCCCAGTGTATGACCTCTGATTTGGTATCACTCCCACCCCCACCCCCAATACAGGTGTCCCAGCCCTCGTTGCTCAGCGGTCCTGGCTGCTGGCATCAGCCCTCCCCAGGTGACAGGTCCTTGGCTGAAAGGACACCAGCCCCTCTAGGAGGCCCACCATGGGCCTTGCACTTCTCTGAGCCCTGCCTTGGTTAGGAAATTCTTCCTGAAGAGGGGCCCCTGGCAGTCAGGGCCTCTATCTCCCTTCACTATTTTACAATGAACCTGGGGCTCCAGAGTGTCTTACCTCTTCCTTCCATTCCCCAAACCTCCCCAGACCCAAAGCACCCCGAGCACCTGTCTGCAGAGTCAGATAGACCCAGTTCAGATGCTAGCTCTGCGTCGTCTTGAGATGCTGTCTAACCATGTCTGAGTGAGTGAAATGAAATGTAGTCAGGACAGGGTCCGGCCCAAGGTGGGGCCTTCGGGGTTTGCTGGACAGACAACAGCTGTCTGGGGAGGTTGAGGAATGGGGTGTAGGGGCCTTCTCAGGTATCAGTCTCTGTCCACAGGCATCGTCCAGGTTAGGGTCCTGGAACCCCCTCCCTGCCCCCAGCCTGCAGACGTTTCCTTCTTCCCAGGGTCATTCTTGCCCCCGGCACATATGTGGACGTGGATGTGTTCATGCGTGTGCGTATGTGTGTGTGCATGCGTGCGCACGTCTGGTGACAGCACAGCTCTGGCCACCTCTAGGTCTTGCTGCTTTAAAGAGCTGCAGGACTGCGGTGGCTGAATTGCGAATCTAGAAACTTCCTTCAGGGTGGCCCCTCACTTTCCACCTGTGGGCTCCTGAGACTCCTCTCTTCTGAGCCAGGCCAGGGTCTCCAAAGGACCTGGTCCCTTGGCCTCTTTTCTCTGTCTGAGGGGGAAGACCTGGGACACATGGGTTTCAATGCTGGCTCTGCCCCTTTCCATTTGCGACCTGAACCACTCTGTCGGCCTTCCTGAGCCAGGGTTTTCTCATCTCTACCAAAAAGGCGGTGAACTAGGAATTAATGGCTATCTTGCAGGGTTGTCGTGGGGGACACAGGGGAAGCATGTGCATAAATCTCTCAGCATAGCACCTGGCCCACTGTGGGGCTGCTGCTGGGGTCCCCTCACACCCTGGATCTCAGCAGGGGCTTGGCAGGCCGGGGGAGGGGAAAGATGTTTTGGAGGGGTAGGCTGCTTTTGGGAGCCTTCAAATCATTCTCCAGAGGCAGCTGCCTGTGCATAAGGCTGCGGCTGACGCTGAGCCAAGAGCGGGGGGCTCTGAGCAAGCTCCAGGGACTCAGGCGCCCACCCACTCTCTCACTCACACATGCGGGGCACTTGGGGAGTGCTGGTGGAGGGCGGGGCTGTGTGTGCACACTCGGCCGTGTGCACGTGTGTGCTCTAGGGTGGGGACTAAAATGTTATGTGACTTGCATAAGTTCGGTTGGTCGGTCGGCGCCCATGCCAACACTCGAACCAGATAAGCGTCTCATTGGAGGCAGGGCAGCGTGCCCCTTTCCTGGGCTTCCTTCTAGCATTCTCTGAGAAGCGTTGCCCACAGCGGCTCACCATCCAGCTAGGCAACGGATCACCCTGTCCAGCCGCCACTTTTCCTCTCTCAGGGAGTCAGTGATGGATGGGGGACGGTTGCCACGAGGGGCCTGGAGCCCTGAAGGCTGCTCTCAGCTCTGTCACTGGCCTTGTGATGACCTGAGCCTCAGTTTCCCCAGTTATCAAGTGGGGATGACGGCCCAGGCTGTGACCTTTCAGGGCTGTTGTTGGGTCCTCACAGGGAATTACCTGTAAAGGATGCTTCTTGGGATATGGAGGTGGAAGAAATTCTCCTCCGCCTTCCCCTGCCCTGGCTGGGCCAGAGGTGATGTAGGGAAGCTGGGGGAAGGACCTCGTCTCCTGGTCCTGAGGCTGGCGGGGTGCTGGATGTGTTGTTGCTGGTGAAGGTCCCGGACACACAGAGGGTTGCCTTTGCTGGGCAGACCCCGGGCTGGAAGCTGTCCCAGGGCTCAGGAACTGTTGGCTGGAGCACAGGTGACCCTAGGGGAAGGCCAAGGGGTTCTGGGAGGGCCAAAGTCAGCCTCCATTGCCCCATGTGAAGAGGGACATCTGAGTCTCAGAGCAGTTAGGAGGCTCCCATGGCCTCTCAGGGTGATGGTGAAGGGGGTGGGGGTGTGCAGAATGAGGGTGCTCTGGACCCTGCCCAGCCTGGGAGCGTCACTTTCAGGCACAGAGCCTGGGCAACACTTGGACTGATTTAATCTTTATACTTGCCTTGGCCCAAAGAAGGATCTGAGGAAGGTTATCTGAGCGCACACTCACCAAATGCTAGGCAATTCTGTATGTCCTCACGGAGCGCTCTCTCCGCGGTTCCTGGCCTGAGGGACACAGTATTGACCAACTTGTTCAGCAGCTGAGTCATCATTCACAAGCTCATTTATGCAACAAAGGTGGCTCTGGTCACTGCCTGCGAGGTGGTCACACCCTCTGGAGCCCCCAGTTGGTTCTCTGCGGCTGCGCACCCCCCCCCCCCGCCCCGGGGCACACGCGGGTCTGTGGCCCTTCCCCGGCTCAGCCCCAGCGCCCCACTCAGAGCCTGACTTAGGCTGGAACTTGCTGAGGGGTGGGGATGTCCTGTAAAATGGATGGCAGACACGAGGGCTCCCCCCAGACTCCCTGAAGCTAGCCACTGGTCTTGAGGGCTGTTCAATCCGGTTATTCAAGCTCAGCTGTGGGCGACTTAGGGTTTCCCTCAGCCCAGTGGGATTAGAGCACACGGGGCAACACTTCACTGGACAAGAGGAGTGGCAGGGGTCCGAGTGCTGGTTATGAAACATCCAGAATGGGGGACATCCCCAGGGCCCTCAAGCACCAGGAGACCTCACGAGGAGCCTTTTCGACAGGAAGAGCAGGTCAGAGGGGACGAACTCCAGAGGTAAGTTCAAGGCTTAGCTCTGTCCCCTGGAGCCCGAGTGACCTTGGGCAAACTATTCCACCTCTCGGTTTCCCATCTGTAAAATGGGCACTAGAGTAGCGCCCACCCCTTAGCCGGCTGAGGTGGTACAGGAAAGTGGCCCAGATAGGCCCCGGTGTACTGCAAGTGAATATTAGTATGTCTATCATTCATTCACTCATTCACTCACTCCCACAAGTATTTATCAAGCGCAGACGCTGTGGGTGACTCTGGGATATTGCTTGAAACAAGGCCCCCAGTCCCCTGGGGCTTAAAGACTCTAGTATAAGGTATTTATTGCAATAGCTGCTCTGGGGTGATGTGAGTTCTGGGCATAAAGCTGATTTTTAAATTGCCACGTGTTTATGGTGAAAATCACACACCCCAGGGCCCGGACCGGAAGCGGGCATCCTTATCCTCGAATGCCTCCCAGCGGCTGGCAGAGAGACAGATGCCACGTGGGAAGCAGGAGGCAGGTGCCCCGTCTGTTGGGGCCACAGGTCCCCTGAATGCAGAGTAAACCAATACGGCCAGGGAAGGGGTGCCTGCTGCTGGCCAGCCGTTTTGGTTTTGAGGGGAGAGAGGCAACTGTTTGCTGGAAGAAAAGGGGGTAATTGTGCGGATGTGCAGCCTGGACCGGAAGCCTCCAGAACCAAGGCTGCCGAGGCTGCTGGGCTCACCTCCATGCCTCTCCCCTGCACTCCCCCTCCTGGGCAAGGGTCGCCCCCTCTGTCTCTACTTCCCTTTCCCTTTGAGGTTCTGTCCTCTGCCTCTGCGTTCGGAGCTCCAGAGGCACCTGTGGCTTTTTCTACCTTTGGTTCCAGAGCCACCGGCCCCGGCCTAGTTCAGATTGGTCCAGCCTTGCTTCCACGGGCTCTCGACCCTGCATCGGAGGGCCATCTGCCTTCAACCACCTTAAAGCTACAGCCAGACAAGCCCACCCCCAACAGCCGAGCCTGCTAGAGCCTGTGGGGCTGGACGGGACAGGGGCGGTGGGGAGGCACACCCAGGACAGGGCCTAAGGTCAAGCTTAGCGCTCACCAAATGCTTCCCCTGGGAGCAGGAGACTGTGAAGTCTCTCCCTCTCCCTCTCTCAGCTAGGGTGGGGCTCTGAGTGGGCACCCAGAGACACGGGAGCCCACAGACAGGACCCTGACCCTGCCTTAGGGAGCTTGGAGTCTCCCAGGAGAGGCCGAGATTGCCCTGAATGATGACAGGCTGGACACGAAGAAGCCGGGAGTTCCGGCCAGGGCTGGACCGTGTGACCTGGGGGGCCAGGCCTGTGAAGCGCCCCAGACGGCATGAAGTCCCTGCTCCCCACTGCTTCTGGTCAACGTGCCCAGGAACACAGATCTGGGAAGTGCTGTTCAGCCTGGTGTTTTTAACAGGAAACAATGGAATGCCTTAGGGAGTGTTCACACCCCCGCTCCTGCTCCCCGCCCTGCCCCAACCCCCCAGGGAAATGCCAGGAGCTCTTGGCTTTCAGGCTCAGCTTTTATGTCCCAACTGAGCAGCCCTTCACCCCTGCCCTTGAGGGGTGAGGTCACAGCTCCCCACAGCCGCTCTGCCAGCGACACACCCTGGATCAGAGGCTCCTCCAGGCAGCACAGAGCAGGACGGGGCCTCAGAATGTCCTGCTTCCCCTGCCTGGCTGGCAGGGACCCTCAGAGCTGTCCCCACTTGTAAGACAGGCATGTGGTTTCTATCCTAACGGAGAGAGTTGCTGTCACCCCAGGGAAACTCACAGGAAGGCGTGGAACCGATGCATGGTTTCCCATTTGGGGGCTCACTTCGATTATGGTTAGGATGAAAGCTCTTGTTACTACCTGGCGGTCAGAACTTTTCCCCAAGCTTCTCTACACGACAGGAAAAGCAAGCCAGGCAGAGTGACATTCATTCATTCATTCATTCATTCATTCATTCTTTCATTCAAAATATTTGTTGACCACGGACCATGTGTTGGGCACATTGCGGGGTTCCACAGACCACAGCCCCAAGGCTAGTGACAAGCCCTCCTTCTCTGGCTTTGCTACATGGTCAGACAGTGTCCAGAAGTAGGTGGATAGGTCTGTGGGTCTCTGGGGGCCCTTTAAAGGCTGACCATCCCAGAAGAAAATAGGACAACCAGAGGACAGAGGTCCCCACCTTCCCTAGTCCATCCAGAGGAAGGTAAAAGAGGTATCACCGCCCCCCCCCTCCCCAGCTGACTAGGCAACTGTAGTTCAGGGAGGCAATTCAGCCAGGGATCAGCAGTGGGGGGGGGTCACCCCTGTGCCACCATCCCTGCTGCCTCTTGGGTAGTCAAAGGTGTGTATGTTGCACACCTGCCCTTCCAGGTCTAGCTGGAGAACAAGGAGACTCAGAGGAGAAAAAAGAGAGTCAAACTGATTTGCTAACACACACCCTCCAGGTCAGCCTCGATCACCTGCTGAGTGTGGGGGGGAGGGGCAGCGGGGAAGGAGGGGAGCTGTTTTTTTTCTCTGCAAACGGATTTCCTTCTCTGTCTTCCCTTTTCTGTCTTCCCAAATACAAACACGGAAAATTCATTTTTTATATTTATTCTTTTATTTATTTTTTAAGTAAGCTCCATACCCAGCGTGGGGCTCAAACTCATGACCCTGAGATCAAGACCTGAGCTGAGATCAAGAGTCCGGCACTTAACCGACTGAGCCACCCAGACGCCCCACTGGAAAATTCATTTAAGCGTTCATTCATTCCTCATATTTTTGTTGAACTTGGCCTGGGGCCAGACACTGGGGATTTGGCAGGGAACAAAAGAGAGGGAACCCCTGCCTCCATGGAATTCACGTTTTGGTGTGTGGGTGGGGGTGGGGTTGGGAGAGATGAGAGCCAGATAAATCTGCGCACAAGGTGCAGGTGGCAGGAGGGGTAAGAAGAAGAAAGCGAGGGTGCCAGGCCCAGGCGCTCCAGAAGGATGCCTTGGGGAACCTCTGCCCTCCTCCATGGGCCTTGAAACACCCAGCTGGCTAGCCCTAGCAGGGAAGTGGGTCCCCCTTCCTCCCGCTTCCCTGCTACCTGGGTCTGGCCCTCGCCCTCCCCCTCCATCCTGTCTTCCTAGGATGCTTTCTGTTTCTGCCAGCCTTGGTATGAAGCCCGTGCAGCCTGTTGCTCCCCTGGAGGTCCGAGGCCGGCTCCGTGGGCCTCCCTATTGGCCTCACCCCTGCCGGGCATGAACCCTTGGTTTTAGCCATACCTGACCTTTCCCCAACTCACAAAGCACCCTCGTCTCGTGCCCTGTGCTATTTTGTACACAATTCCCTCCACACGGACTGTCTTTCTTGCACTTTTGTCCTTCAGGACCTGATTTTCCTTCTCTGAGCCTCAGTTTCCTCATCTGTGAAATAGGGACGGCAGGCTACGGTGAAGATTACATGAGGTGCCGTGTGTGAAATGTCTACACGGTTTACAGCTCACAGAAGGGGCTGCATAAAAGCCGGTCTCCTCACACTTCTCTCTGTGAGTGGCGGGGAGCCATGGTGGACTGAAGAGGGAATAGCGTCATCTGAACTGCGCAGGGAGGGTCTTGAAGGCAGAGCTGCTCAAAAGCCTGGGCGCTGGTTCAGGGAGGCAGTGAGGAGAACCTGAGGCAAGGGGGCCGCGGTAGGAAGGAGGTGCGACCACAGGCCTCATGACCCCGACTGGGAGAGGACCTTAAGGGAGGGACAGACAGACAACACCACAGCTTTCCATCTGGGGCCTTGAGGCAGGGCTGGAGCTGGGCAGTGGTGCTGGTGCGGTCTGGGAGGATGGAGGCTGGTGGCGGGTTTGGATGAGTGGGGGTGGGGGGCACATCCCAGTGGCAGGCAGCGGGGAAGTTGAGTCAGGTTTCAGGCGAGAGGTCAGGCCTTCTCAGAAAGAGATAAAGTCGGGTTTGGGCAGCATTGTGCCTCTGGGCCGATCCGTCCAACAGGGCTGGCTCCAAAGATGGCAGGAATGTGTAAGAGCGTGAACAGGGTGGCCCGACTGGGCAGAGCCCAGGGTCTGGGTGCTAAGATGTTCACTCCACAAAACCCAGCACCCACCTGGCAGACCCACAGCCCTGGGCACAGGGTGGCTTCAGGGGACACAGGCTTGGCTCAGGGTGCTTGGGGTCTGCAGGCGTGGCAGGTGGAAAAAACACATAGTTACCATAACAACACAGGCACCTGAGACTGTGGGGCACCCCGAGAGGATGAGGGTCAGAGAGGGCCTTTTGTTGGAGGTGATGCTTGAGTCAAATCTGGCCACCTGTGCCATTCTCCGGAACTCCCTACACCATTACTCATGTACTATTTTTCTTTAGATTAATTCATTTTTTAAAAAGACTTTATTTACTCATTTGAGAGTGACAGAGAGAGAGAGACAGAGAGAGCATGAGTGGGGGGGCTGGGTAGAGGGAGAAGCAGACTCCCCACTGAGCAGGGAGCCTGATGTGGGACTTGATTCCAGGACCCTGAGATCATGACTTGAGCCGAAGGCAGACACTTAGCTGACTGAGCCACTCAGGCACCCCTAGATTAATTCATTAAAAACAAACAAACAAACAAACAAACAAACACCTTCAGTTTGGAAAGAAACCATACCACTAGCATACACAGAAAACCTTATTTATTATCTGCCATTTACAGGACAGAGCTTACAAACAGAAATGACTCTTTAAATCTAGCCAGATGTGGCTGTCTGTGGGACGGTTCTGAGCTTGAGGCCAGCCCTCCTTGTTGAAAAGAGAGACGAATGCAATGTTCGAAAGATGTTCACGCTTGCTAGCCCCAACCCCCTTGATATAATTAGCAGCTGTTGAAAAAGAATTGATTTAGAAGGGAGTAACTTTCTCCCGGTGGCGGTGGCGTTCTCCAACAGGTACCGGCACCACGCTGCGAGCAAGAACGTGCGAGTGGAAATTTGCCGGGCTGTGTATGAGCGTATGTGTGAGTATGCAGACATACATACAGGTGTACAAATGGGCATGCATGTGACAGGGTGTGCCAGTGGGAGTATGGTAATGAGTGTGTTGGGGGCGTGGGGCCCCAGGGACGCAGAACTGAGAAGTCACCTGAGCGTGTTGAGGGGCTGTGTGTCCCTTCAGTGATGCCGCAGTGATAGGGGCCGTGGCTTGTGGCTGAGGGTGACGGGAGGTGCTGGTCAAGCCCTGCAGCCCACCACCCCAGGGAAAACTTGCGTTTTGCTGGAGGCCGGAGGGACTGAGCCTGGTCGTGGCTGATCTGTTGACCCAAGGCGGCGTCAGGTGCTGGAGGCTTAGGGGGCTTTGGAAAGAAGGGGATGTGTGGAAAGGACATCCTCCTGCCTCCACTTCCTCCAGAGGCCTTGCCCGGGCTCCTGAACCCAGCTCACACTCATCCTGGGAGGAAGTGCCAGGCCGGGGGAAGCAGGTCCCTCACCTATGTCCACACGCCCCCAGGGGCTCTATGACTGCGAGCACGAGTATGTGCCCATCCAAGTGTGTGCCCTCGGGAGTGTGAGTGCCTGCCTGTGTGCCTCCACACGCGGTACCAGCTTCAACAGCCCACCCCCCAGGGGTGGGGGGCGACCTTCCTGCCCGGGAAGCTTCCCCACCCTACCTGCCTCTCTGGGTCCATGCTTACAGTGGTGGTGTGACCTGCCCCAGGTCACGTGGTACTGATGCCATGTCTTTTTGCAAGAGGTTTATTTGAGAATTTCTGGAACTTCAGGAATTGGGGGGGGGGTTGTCTTCTGCTTTGAGGCAGAAAGAACAAATGAGATAGGAAAAGTCACTTGGGACCGGGCCATTCCATCTGCCTGTCAACTTCCCAAGGCCCAGGATGGTAGGGATGGGAGCTGCTGTGGGAGGCAAGCGTCTCCCGGGGGCAGGCTCCTTCCCTGGCCAGGCCGAGACAGAACAACTGGGCCTATGGTGAGGGCGGATTCGGGCAATTACAGCTTCTAAGGGACAAGAGCTGATTCTTCGTAGAGCTTTAGTCCCTCCATCTATTGCATGAGGCCAAGGCAAAGTGCTTGCCCCAGAAGTTTGTGAGGATTGGATGAAATGAAGCCTGAGGTCAGTTAGCGCAGTGCGTGGCCCGCAGAAACAGAGGAGAGACACCTGAGTGAGAGCTGGATTAACCAGTCAGCTTACCTTGACTCGCAGCCCCCACCCCTCCCCTGGCCTTGCTGCTGCAGACAGGGATTTGTTTCCTAAAGCGTCCTGCAGAATGTGTCCTGGACGTCACCTGGGTCCCTTGGCTCCTGCTGCCACAACAGAGGGCCCTGAGGCTCCAAAGCAGGACACACTGCTTCCGAGTCCTGAGAACAGAATCCCTGGGGCTCCGACAGAGGCCAGGTGTCCCCTCGGGCCTTTGGAGAGGGTGACCCCACAAAGGTCAGTGCACAGAGAGCTTCTGTGGCAAAATCTTGGGCTCAACCAGCCTTTCCCTGGTATCGAGGTCTGCCTTCTGGGGAGAGAGGACACTTGGCAGCCCTCCGGTGCCCTGAGCAGTGGGGCTGGCAGCTCAGCAGGCCCTGGCCCCCCGGCACCCATTCACCACCAAGTCCCATTGGCTCTCTCTCCAGAGGACTTCGCCTGTTGCCTCCTTCGCAGTTTCTGGCCTGCATTGTGGGCCTTGCCCCTCACCTCTGTTGCCTAGGTGGCTTTTCTAAGGCCAGAGGCCACTAGTGCCCCCCACTGTCTGCAGGATGAAGCTCAGGCTCTCAGCATTTCCCAAGGTCTCTGAGGTCCTCTGTTCCCATTCCCTTGAACGACATGTCCCCACCAGAGAGCTAGTTGGCATTTGCTAATACTGTAGGGTGTTCACACCTTTGTGCCTTTGCCAAGCTGTTCCCACGGCCCAGAATGCCCTTCTCCCTATCACTTGGGCCAGTACTCCCCGACCTCTCAAGACAGAGCCTGCCTGCCCTGCCTGCCCTGTGTTCTTTTCTGAAGCCTCTCCTAGCCCCCAGGCGCCCACCACACTCCAGACACTTGAGGGCAGCTGTTCATGGAGTGCCAGCTGCGTCCTTAGACACCAGGGCAGCCTCTGCCCCCCAGGAGGTGCCCAGCGAATCTGTGCAGCTCCCAGACTGGCTGGGGGCGGGGGGCGGGGGACAAGGTGCAGCGTGCTGGGCTGGTGGGGTTCCGCTGCCAGGCTCCGACCCAGCACAGGGAGCCGGTTTATACCTGTTCTCACCTCTGCAGCACCGAGCCAGAGGCACCTGGGAGCCCCTCTTCTGTCTGCTCTTGCACAAAGCCTTCCAATAATTCCCCACCCCCTCAGAAAACAGAAAGCTCTATTAAACGTGGAAGACAAAACAGCCCGGTGGGGCACACACCCGCTGGAGCTGGGCCACTGAGGGAGTGTGCTCTAGAGGACATGTCCTTCTTTGAACCTCCCATCCATCTGCCTCCTGGGCTGTCCTGGCTGGGCTCACGGTGACAGAGGAGGCTGTCCTCCAACAGGGATGTGCTGGGTCTACGGAGGGGGTGCCTGGGAGCTGCAGACCTGTCCCACCCATCACCACCCGCCAAGCCAGGGCTCTATCTCCATCAGGTAAGCCTCATTCTTGTCCTGGCCTTGGGTCGCTGAACCCGGCTTCCCCTGGGACCAGCCCAGGTGTGGCAAAGGAGGCCCGGGTCCCTCCTCCCCTTTATCAGTCCTGGGGAGGGGACCAGACCTGGGGTGGAGGCAGGCAGGGGCCCGCAAAGTGGGCTGTCCTTTTCATGCAACCTGAGGTGGAGATACGGGTTCCCAGGGAGGCTTGCCAGGCCTTCCCAGCTCCTGGGCTGGCGGGGTGGGATGCTGATCAGAACCACCGAGGTTATTATTTGATCTCTCATCCCTCTTCCTGGAACATTCTCCCTAGCTCCTCTGTGCTGTTCCCTCTTGCTCGTCATCCAACACCCGCACAAGTGGCCTCTCCCCAGGGAACTTCCTTTCCAGCTGGATCCGATGCCCTCTCCACATGCTTCCAGACCAGAGGCTGAAGGCTGGGCAGCAGCTGGCCCCAGGCTCGGTCTGTTTGCTCAATGCAATTTCAGAAACATTCGAATTAGTTGGCAATGTTTTATTTAGTTATTTAAGATATATCTGTTTATTTGAGAGAGAGAGAGAGAGAGAGAAAGCATGGGGTGGGGGGAACAGAGGAAGAAGGAGAGAACATAAATTCCTCCAGGGAAGGCCCTGGAGTCTCGCTCCTCCCTTTACTCAGTGTCAAGCACCAGGGTAGCACATGGGGGTAGGGAGGTGGGAGAATGAGGGGATGGGGAGGGGAGGGACACCCAATAAATGTTTGCAAGATGTATCTGAAAGAGGCATGCACAACAGGGGAAGGAATTGTTTGCAAGAGAAAGGGAGGCCGGGCAAAGGTTGAGAAGATGTGGCAGACACAGGAGCATCTGGAGAAGTGCCTTCCCAGGGCAGAGGCTCAGAGGTGGAAGAGAGCATGGCACCTTAGGGTAGCTGGAGGTGGCAAGGCCTGGCTGCGGTCCAGGCGTCTGTGGGGCCATGGTGGTGGATGCGGTTGGAAAAACCTGAGCTGAATCTTGAAGGGCAAGTGGGTATTTATGAGGAGTTAGATAAGCCTCAGGAGAAAATTCCAGGAGAGAAGAGTCACAATGCACAGACAAAGGGCGTGAGAGGAAGGGCATCCCTTGTGTTTGTGCATGGCAGGGAGTTCACGGTGGTGGGAGCTTGGGGGGTGTGTTAGGAGGGGATGGAGAGGGGATGATCCATTGGAGGAGGTGAGCCAGGCCTGGATAAGAGAGGCATTAGCCCAAGCCCAGCTGAGAATTTTTCTGTCTCTCTTTCTCTCTTTTTTTTGGAAAGCACTGGGAGTGATGTAGTTGATTTTTGTGTTAGAAAGACTGTTTTGGTAAACTGGTAGTTGTAGCTGTCAGTTTTAATACGTCTTAGAGACCGATCAACCAAGCAGACCAAACACGATGTAAACAATTGATAGGCACAATTAATAAACTCAAATTTACATAGGCACATAAAATATTGCACAAACAGAGAATGCAAATGTTATTGAAGCATGAATGGAGCATTTGCAAAAATCATCCTTGTGCTGGGCCTCAAAGGAGGCCTCAATGCAGGCTCAAAGGAACCAACTTCATAAAACTATGTTCTCTGATTACCACGCAATAAAATCATAAATCAGGGACTGAAGGATCATGGCAAACATTCTGAATGTCTGGAAACTATATAACATCCTAGTAAATTACACCCGGATTAAAGAGGAAATCACCAGGGGGAATTATATAATACCTAGACTTGAATGACCATAAAAATTCTATATGGCCAAATTCTGAGACACAGATTAAAAAAAAAAAAGACTCACAGGAAAATATACAGCTTTAGATACATTTATCAGAAAACAAGAAAAAATGAAACAAACACGCTAGGCATTCAGCTCAAGAAGTTGGAAAAAAGCAGTAAAGCAAACAGAAGAAAGAAGGGGTGAAATAATAAAATAAGGAATTTGAGGAAATAGAGATCAAAAAAGATAGAGCACCAAGTGCCCAAAGTTGCTTCTTTGATTAAATCAATATGACTGATCAAAAAAATAGAGTATGAGTAAATGAGTAAATACAATGTAAATAAAAAAGGAAAATAACTGCAAAGGAATGATATTCCAAGACTATAATAATAGTAAGAACAGCCACATGATAATAAACTGATGCATCTAAGCAAAATGAATAAAATCCTGGAAAACACAAAGTGATGAACAGGCTGGAGAAGAAATAAAAAACTTCAATGGGTCAAAAGTTATTTAAAAAATCGAAATGATAGCGCAATTCTTTTTACGAAAAAAGTCTAGGTCCAGGCAGTCTTACAGGTGAGTTTTATTAAACTTGCTTTCTTACAAAATTTGTTCCAGAGTTAGACAAAGAAGGAAAGATGCCAATTAATTTACTAAGGCTAGTTAGTATAACCTAGATTCTGAAATATTATAGGACAGAACAGGAAATTATAGAGTTATTTAACTCACGAGTATAGTGGACATGGGGTTTGTTCTCAGAGGGCAAGGATAGTTTGACATCAGAAAATCTATCATGCAGTTCTTCCCATTAATGAGTGAAAGGACAAAATCATCTGATTATTTCAATAGCACTTGAGAAATTCTGCATCTATTTCTGATTAAAAGCCTCTAAGAAAACCAAGAATAGAAGGGAGTTTCCTTGATAAAGTTTATATACCAAAAACCTACTGTAAAATCATAATTAATGGAGAAATTTCAGGTTAATTTTTATTAAGACTTATTTTTTAAATTAATTAATTAATTATTTTTTAAAGTAATCTCTACACCCAAAGTGGGGCTCGAACTCATGACCACAAGATCAAGAGTCACATGCTCTTCCAACTAAGCCAGCCAGGTGCCCCATTCTCGTGATTTAGAACAAGACAACTATACTTACACTGTCACTACTCTGTTTTTTTTAACACAGTATTACAGGGATTGGCCAAAGCTGTAAGGCAAGGAGAAGGCATACGAAATGTAAGGATTGAAAAGGAAAAGACTGTCCTTTGTGGAAGACACTATTAATCGCATGGAGGGCCAAGTAAATCAACAGAAAAACAATGAGAACTGGTAAACAAACTCTTGACGTGGTAAGATGAAAGACTGACTTAAAAATATCAACAGCATTCCTTTATACCAGGGGCTGGCCAATTATCTATAAATGGCTAAATAGTTAACGATTTTTGGCTTCGCAAGGTACAGATGGTTCCTATCCTACATTCTTTTACCTTTCCTTTCTTTTCTTAACAACCCTTTAAAAGCATGAAAACAAGTGTTAGCTCCACGGGTCATATGAAAACAGGCCATGGGCTGGATTTGAGCTGCAGGCCATAGTTTGCCACTCCCTACTCTGTAACTATAATACTGGCTGGAACATATAATCAAGATGGAGATACTATTCACAACATCATAGGACCTATCAACTATCTAGGAATTAATCTAACAGAAAGCAAACAAGGTGCACTTGGAGAGAACAGGCTGTCTACTGAAGGAAATTTTAAAAGATTTTAAAAGATAAAGAGCTTTCCTATATCCACAAATGAGATGAGTTGACATCTTAAGGATGTTAATAACCTCCACAGTAGTCTGTAAAGTGAAAAGTAATCTTAAGAAAAACTTTGCTGGATTTCTCAAAGAAGTCAACAGATTCATTCTAAAGCTTAGATGGAAACATAAATGTCCATAAGTAGTAAATGAATTTTGAAAAAAGAATAGCAAAATTGAGTGTGTGTGGCAGACACTTCTTTTTGTCCCTCCATATTCTTTCTACACTTTTTTCTTTTGTATAGAACTCCTCAGTTTTAGCCCAAGCACATGGCTGCCCACTCAGCCACCATATTTCCCAGAATCCTTTGTAGCAAGTTGTGTGACCTGGCACAGGAAAAGACCATTATATTTTCTTACATTTTTATACCTACACAAAAATGATAAGAACCTCTTGGTTTAATATTATTATCTCATATCCAGCTTGAGTTCAAATGGCAAAGATTCTTTAAACAATATCTAAAAAGTACAAACCATAAGGCAAAAAAAACAAAACAAAACAAACCAGTATCAATATTAAAGATTTCTATTTAGTAAAGGACATTGAAAAAATGGCAGATTAGGAAAATCAACAAGGAATTCTATCTAGAAATGCACTATGTGAAAATTCTGGTTTGCAAGGAGATGTCAATCAACTATGGTCACTAAACATACTATTTAGCTGAGATTTTTGCTTTTATTCTTGATGATAGAAGTAAAGTACTTTGATTTAACAAACATTTCTTAGACAGGCAGCTGGTCCCCTCTTTGAGCAGCACTGATGAAGACTGTTCAAACAACTCCAAATCAACAAGGTAAAAACAGGAAACCCAATACAAAAATGGGTGATGGATATGAATGGGCAATGCTCAGAAGAGGAATCCCAAATGACTGAAACATGTGAAGAGATGCCCCAACTCACCAATAACCAGTGAAACACACATCAAAACCAGGAGTTACCATTTGTATCCATCAGAATGGCAAATTAGAAGGGTGGAAGTTGGATACCAGGTGTTGGCAGGTGTGTGGGGAGCTGACGACTCTGCACACTGAGTGTAGGAATGTGAACAAGTACAGCCAGTCTGGAAAAAATTCTTTATTGTAATTAAATATATGTATGCTTTTTGGCTCAGAGGTCCCATTGCTAGGTATATGACCCAGCAAAATTCTTCAAATGGGGGCATGAATGAGGCTATTTGCAGTGGCATTGGCTATGGCAGCCAGAAATCACTGGCATCCTGGTTGTATGTTCCAGGGGAGTGGATCCGTGAATGCAGCGGGCCACCGTGGAAGCAGAAGCACCCTTAGGAGTGATGAACAACACAATCCAGGGAGGAGTCTCAAGATGCTTGCCGAGTGTAAAATCATGGAACGAGGAGCTCAATCACATTATATCAGCAATCCTCAAACTTTGGTCTCAGAACCAAATACTTAAAAGTTATTGAAGACCCCAAAGAGATTTTGTTTATGTGGGTTATAGCTCTGTATTTATCATAATCAGAAACTGAAAATTTCAAGCCATTTATGAATTTATTAAAAGAGACAAATCTATTACATGTTAACATATTTTATTAAAAACAGCTTTATTTTCCAAAATAAAAAAATATAGTGGGATGCGACATTGTTTAACATTTTGTAAATCTCTTAAATATCTGGCTTTATAAAAAACAGCTGGATTCTTATATCTGCTTATGGATTCATTCTGTTCTGATAGAACACATCATGTAGAATCTGGAAAACCCCACCATACATTTATGAGAGAATGAGATGAAATAGGCTAAATAATGTCCTAGTATTATGAAAGTAGTTTTAACCTTGTTTATCCCTGGACCATACTTTGAGAATGGCTGCATTAAATGTTTATTGATGACACATAAATACACACCAAATTTCACTACACATTTTATCCTTCAGGCATATCAAGGCTGTAGATCAAATATATTGGACCAGTGCCTGCGGGGTACAGGAGGGGAATGGGAGGGGGATGAGACAAAGGGGAAAATAAAATACATAAAACAAAGCAAGAAGAAGTCTGTGTGTGCTTTACTGAGGATTATGATTAACTCAGGTCTCTGCACCTGAGGTACAAAAATGCTGTAAAATAAAGTGATATAAGAAGAGAGTCCAGTGTGGCTGCCAAGTGGAGCATGACTGACCAGGGCTTTGCAGGAGGCAAGGAGGCCAGTGCGTGTGTATGTGTGTGTGCGTGTGTGTGGGCAGGTAATTGGGGCAGAGCTGTGAATTTATCCAGGCTCAAATCTGAGATGGTGGACCAAGAGTGAGGAGATGCAGCCCCCCTTGCTTCCATTCCTGCTTTCCTGGACACGTCCCAACTCCTGGACCAGAGCTGGATACCCTCAGACAGACCCAGGCCTCCTGGGCTGAGGCTGGCCAGAGTGGAGAGATCTGTCCTCCCACCTGTGCCCCACTACTGCAGTGTTATGTGCTCTACAGCAGGGCTGAGGAAAGATGTTCTGGGTGACCCACAGGCCCTTCCAGACATCTAGGCCATGACATGATGGTCATTTGGTGGCCTCTGAATGGGGGGTCCCAGCTCTGGGTCACATACCACTGGGCTTCTCCTTCCTGGCCTCCACCCTACTGGGTAAGGCTCAAGCAGGCAACGGGTAACTCATATCCCTGCATGCCAGCTGTGAGCAGTGCCCTGCCTGAGTTGACCATCCCATTTGCCTCAAGGCAGGCCCCACAGCTCTGCCCAGACCCCCTGGAGATAGCTAGGGTCTTCCCAGGCTCTAGCTGGGAGGTAGAATTGAATGGATACCCTACTCCAAGGCTTACCCCAACCGCTGATCCCATTGCTGGCAGGCTAGTTCACCAGTGGCCCTGTCCTGACCTACCTTGCCTGCCGATTGTCTTTAAGAAGGCAGGTGTCCTGGAGAGACTGCCCATACCTCAACCCTCTGTGTTCTACATCCTATCACCCTGCTCAGTCTTTCCTCCTCTTTATCCAGTTCACCCCTACAGGCCCTTTGTCACTCTTTGTCCAGCTGCCCCTCTTCCCTGATCTAATGCTCCTCCTCCTGTGGCTGGTACCCTGTTGTCCCCTGGCTACAGTATAAGAGATTGAGAGCAGGAACATTCTTCCAGTCGTTCCTGTGTCCCTAGGGCCCAGCACTCAGTGGGGGCTTGGTGTTTGAGGAATGAACCATAGAAGTAAAGAATCATTCAGGAGTGCTGTCTGTAAGGGACAGGGGGAGCTTTGGTTAGAAAGGGCGAAGGCTACTTCCTGCCATGTCCCCTGTTCCACCATGGCCAGGTGGCTCTGCCTCCCTGTCCTCTACTCCTATAATGGTCAACACCCTTCCTGCCTACATCCTTTTAAAAAGTACAAAGCATTTCAAACAAGCAGAAAACTTGAGAATATTGTAATTAATTAATGTAATTAATACTCATGAATCTCAAGCTTGTATTCAGCTGGGATGTCCAGGTTGTTAAAATACTAAACTACATTCATACAGGCTCATAGCTGCCATCCTGAGCCCTTGGATTACCATGCTTTCCAAAATGAGGACCTCCTAGATCTCTCTGCCACCTGGCAATTAAAGGGTTAATGCCTTGCCCAGCCCACGGGTGGGATGTGGGGGCACACCTGGGTGCCAATATCTTAGGGGTTGTTACATATTTGAAATATCCCCCTGCAGGCCCCATTCTCAGCTTTGTCAGAGTAGAACATATTTTTATATTTATTCCAGGTTTTCTTTAAAGAAATAAAACAACTGGGAACATTGAAGCTCCCTATGGACCCCTTCCCACTCTGTCTCCACCATAATGAATTCGCTGTTCTTCATTCCCTTGCATGTGGTTATGTTTTTGCTACATAGGTAAGTATCCATAAACAAGATATTGTACTGTTTTGCATAATTTGAAACTTTATATAAATGCTACCAAGCTGTACATATCCTTCTGCAAGTTGCTTTTATGCCCAATATTGTTTTGAGATGGTCCATGTTGACACATGTAGCTTCAATTCATTCATTCTCATTGCTGAAATGTATTCCATTGTATGAATATATCATATTTTTAAAATCTACTTTTGATGGAGATTTAGATTGTTTCCAATTGTTTGTTTTTTGCAAACAGTGATACAATAAACATTCTCGTGCATATATTTTGGTGCACACATGCATGGATTTCTGTTGGATGTGGTTCCAGTTATCTGTGGCTGCATAATGAACTGTACCCAAACTTAGTGGCTTAAAACGACAACCATTTTATATCTCACAATGCTGTGTATCAGAAATTTGGGGCAGGGCTTAGCTGGGAGATGCTTCTGTTCCATGTGGATTGACTGTGGTCACTCAGGGCGGTCACTCAATAGAGTTACTCTAAGTTGGTCCAGAAGGTGGTTTGGCTGGAAGACTAAGCTCAGTGGGACTGTTGACCAGAGCACCTATCTTTGGTCTCTCCTGCATAGTGTCTTTGGGTAATCAGACTTTTTAGATGGGGGCTCAGGGACCCAGAGTTCTCTATCCCAGCAAGCAAGGCAGAAGCCGTGTGGCTTTTTATGTTACTTAACATCACTTCCACTGAACTCATTGATTGAAAGAGTCATAGACCCATACAGATTCCAGGGGAAGGAACATAGAGCCCACCTCTGGATAAAAGGAGTGTCAAGTAATTTGCATTCTTAAAAACTGCCTCACTTACATACTCAGGAGCACAGTGCCTGCATTGTAGGGCATGGGCATCTTTGTACCAGGAATTACCCAGTTTCTTTCCCAAGTGGAAGTATAGGCAAGGTGTGAGGGTTTCTGTTTCTCCATATCCTTACTGACACCTACTATTGTCAGACTTTCCTTTTATTATTTTTTGAGAAATAGTAATTCACTATGGTTTTAATTTATTTAATTTTAAATCATAATACATCATGACTAATAATGAAATTGAATGTCTTCTCATATGTTTGTTGGCCACTTGGGTTTTCTTTTCTCCAAATTGCCTGTTCATATCTCTTGCACATTTTTCTATTGGGTTGTCCATCTTCTCTTATTTTATTTGTAAGAGTTTATTATATATTACTTAGATACCAATCCTTTGTCAGATAAATGCATAATAAATATCTTCTTTTAGTTTGTGGCTAATCTGCTCACTTTTAAAATATCTTTGATTTTGATGTTAAATTTATCCTTCTTTTTCTTTATGGTCTGTGTTTTTTGTCTCTTGACAATACTTTCCTATTTCCTTAGTTAACCCAGTATCACCTGATATTATACCTCTATGTGTTTGATTTCTCCAGACTGGCTGGATTCTGACTATTCTCCCCCTTACCCTGGTCTGACCTCCACATCTTCATTCCTTTGTCATCTCCACTTGGAATGCCTCTCCTCCAAGCTGGCCATTCAATCCTACCACCCCTCACAGCCTGCAGTGATCCCTGTCCCACCAAGCACATTCCCAAAGACTTCTTCTCTTCTTCCCCACTACCCTCCTTTCCTTCTCTCTTTTCTGGAGCTCCCAGACCCACTGGTGCCTATTTTAGCTTCTCTCTATTCCCTGCACCTCCATGCAGGCCTGGATTTGCAGGTTTGGATTTTTAGGGTTGAGGTTTCCTTCTCAGCACTGTGCCTGCACCCAGGAAAACTGGTTCTGGAGTTTGGCTGCAGAGGCCCAGGGGTTGTACATCCTCGAGTGTCATCAAAATTTTAACCACATTCAGAAAACACAGTATTAAAACAATTAAACATCTTTACAACAGAATATTAAAATAATAGCATAATTTATTACCTAAACAGCTTAAGACACAGAAACAAAAAAGGAATATAATTTAAAGCAAGAGTTAAAGAAATAACTCTGCTGTGATTAACTGAAGCTTGGAATTTCTTCTGATTTTGAGGCAAGTCATCCCCCTTGGGGTTTCCAGGGCCAGTGTATGGTCACTTCTTCACAGCTTCCCATGGTGGGGGCAGCTCTGGGGCTTCTCTGGCCATGCTAGGAGCACAAAGCTCCCAACAGGTACACTTTTGTGTTCCTACAGGATCCTCACTCTTGGACCTTTTCCTTAGGTGCTTAGCCTCACATGGAGTTCCCTCTCTTTCCTAAAAGCAGTGCAAAGTCTCCGTCATATCTAAGAGGAGGTGGTAGCAGCAGAAGAAGATGGGAGCATGCTGACCTCCCCTCTGAGGGTGGGAGTCAGAGTGAGGGATGGGGTGGCCTCAACTGGCCGGGAATGTTGGAGGCTGGAAGCAGAGGTATTTGTCAGGGGGTGATGGAATTGCCAGGGTCAGGGAGAGGCAGACTATGGTGCTGGGCAGGAAGGGCAAGGGGAGAAAAGTGAGGATGAATGGGGCTTAGCTGGCCCAGGGGAATGACTTGAGGAGGGGCAGATGGGCTGTTGGTGTAAAGAAAGCCTGTCCTCCCCATGGTCAGCCCAGGGGTACAGGAGGCTGAGGATGAGGAGGATGGGGACCTCTGGGTTTGAGGGGTGGGGTCTGGGCAGGGACAAGTTTGGTGCTGGCTTGGGCTCAGGGTGGAGCTGGCCTAGCAAGGCATTAGGAACACAAACTGTGGCCAGACCACCTGGGCTTGATGCTCTTGCCCTTTTGTGCCTTAGTTGCCTCACCTATAAAATGGGGTAAGGATAATATGACGTACTTTCTAGGGTTTTAGGAAAATTGAACTCATTTTATTTGTAGAATGATTAGAACAATGACCAGCACAGGTACAATTTAATTGAACTGCTCCCCCCTTCAAAACAAGTACCTATTACTCCTGAGAAGTAGATGGTGCAGGTAATGTTCCTTATTTGAAAAGTGGGAAAACTGAGGTCCAGGGCTTGGAAGTGTTCTTCAGGAAGAGACAGAAGCCCTGTTCAGGGTTTTCCCAGGAGGCAGGGTAGAAAGGCATTCTTGCCCAAAGTGGCTCCGAAGCCTGTGGAAGCTTCCATGTACACTCCTGCTGTGATAACAGTGTGGCCTTCAGTCTTATGCCAGTAGAAGGCCTGAGAGCAGAGGGAGGGTTGCTACCCAGTTTATTGCTGCGAGGCTTGGCTCCACCAGGAGTGTGGGGACTCTGCTCCTTGGGAGGGAGTGGTGTGGCTGGCCTAGAGAGGGCAACATTCCCTGGAGCTTGGGAAGAGACACTCCCACATCCTCCCAGCTCAGGGTCTGCCCTCAACATCCCCTTCCCAGCACTGTTCAGACCACAGGGTGCTCAGAAGGATTGGAGGTTTAAAAGTAGGTTGGCTGAGGGCAATGCTTATCCTAAGGAATGAATGGGGGAACTGTGGGATTTCAGCAGCAGCAGGGAGGCACGAAGAGTGGGGGTGGGGCTGTTCCTTAGTTTCCAGGCACTGATTAACATCATCCTAACTCCTCCTGACTCCTTGCCTTTTGGGCAGATGCCAGGAACAAATTAGTGATTAACTTTAGGCATCAGCCCATTTCCTGCAGTCATCCAAGCTTGTCCATTCACCTGTTTATTGTTTTCTTCATTCTGCGTCCATGCATTCTTGCACCCATCCATCCACCCACCATCCGTCCATCCATCCACTCATCCACCCATCTACCCATCCAGCTACTCACTTTGTGCTCATCAAGGGGCACCAAGGTCCAAGCTTGAGGAGCCAGCAGGCTGGGTTTGCAGTCCTGGACCTAGCGTTTATAGTTCGGCTGACCTTGTGCAGGTCACTTCACTTCGCTGTGCCTCAATTTCTTCAATTGTACAATGGGAATGATGGTAGTACCTGCTTCATAGGACCTTTTGCGAGGCTTGAGACACACTCTTGTTGGAGTGCTCAGCATGCAGACAGTGTTTTACGTATTAGCTGTTATTTCTTTGCTCTTCAATTCACTCATTTATTCAGTTTCTCAATTCACCCTGTTCCCTTATTCATTTATTTATAATTATTGCCCTATTCCAGGGAAAAGAACTTGATTTTCTTCTTGGTTCTTTTTATACCCTTCTATCTCTAGCTTTTGGTCTGAGGACTAGGGCTTTTCTTTTTCTTTTTTTAAGATTTTATTTATTTATTTATTTATTTATTTATTTATTTATTTGAGAGAGAGAGAGCATGATAGGGGGGAGGGGGGAGGGAGAAGCAGACTCCCTGCTGAGCAAGGAGCCCAACTCGATGCAGGGCAAGATCCCACAATCCTAAGATCATGACCTGAGCTGGAGGCAGACACTTAACTGACTGAGCCACCCAGGCTCCCTACGACTGGAATTTTCTTAAAAAGCAACGCTCCAAGCTGATCCCAGAGGCCAGATTTTAAGAAGGACCAGAATGGGGGAGGACCCTCAGCAAATTCCCAGAACCTTGCCCACCAGTCTCAGTTGTTGACCAAGTGGGCTGCTCTTGGGTTTCTGGGTCCCATTTACCCACCTTTATCCACTCCCTTCCAATGGCAGAGATCCAAAGGTGAGAAGGACAAGAGAAGGATTGCCAGCCCGTTTTCTAAGCTAGGTTTTTCACAGATCTTCTCCGATTTAATCTTCCTTACAGCCTTTAAGGGTTAGGGTTAGTCCCATTTTCCATTCAGAAAACTGAGATTCAGAGAGGTGAAGTGACTTGCCCCAGGTCCCAGAGCATGTAGGTAGCAGAGTTGGGATTCATTCCTGGCTGTCCTAGGTCCCAAATCTCAATGCCCTCTCTCCAACTCCAGTAGCCCTCAATGCTGTCACTGGTTCAGAGGGCTGCTCAGAGTTGGGTTTCTTGCCTGTGGCTTCCTTACCCCTACCCTGCCAACTACCTCAGCTCTCCCTCTGAGCTCAGTCTGCACACCCTCCTGACTTGCCCATTGAAGTTCCAGGAGCTGGTGGAGATCTGCAACTGTGTCAACTGAAGTTGTGTGGTGTGGGGGATGGTGCTTGACTCTGGGTTCTCCTGGGAGAGCAAGGCCACTGTGGTTCTCACCATGACGGCAAGGGTGGCCAGCCAGCTTAGGAAGCCAACGGGAGTAGGTCTGGAGAGGCTGTTCCTCTGCTTTCCCTCCTTGCTCTCAGCCCTCTGATAGGCCAGGTTTCGAAGGCTTGGCCTGAGGGAACCGAGACTCGGTCTTCTGCTGACTGTTGCAAAAACAGGTACAGAGTCCGTCCTTGTCCTTGCCAGGCCGGAACCTGGCCTGAGGCCCAGGTGGATGCAGACCTCTGGGAGCTTGCAAGCTGTGTACCTCTCACGGTCCTCCAGCCCTGGGTGGCATCTCTGTGTCAACTCTCTTCAACTCCATCCTTTCCACACATACTTCTGGAGCCTCAACCACGTGCTAGTTATTTCCATGCCAGCTACAGACAGCACCTGCCTTCAGGGGATTAACTTCAGCCTACTGCCCATAGGAGACCCTAATGTGTCCATTGGGTAGTCAAGAGTAGAGCTCTCCAAGGGGACAGCCATCAGGGAGCAGGGAGCATGAGGCCAGGAGCCCAGGATGAGAACTTCATGGCAACAACTAAACAACCAGGCTCTTCACACGGGCCTCAGTGTGTGTCTGCCTTCTCAAACAGTCTGGTTCAGGTTTGAGCGAACCCAAAATATCCCAAAATATCCATCATTAGGACACTGGGTAAATAAACAGTGGTGTTACCACACAATGAAATACTACATAGCAGCAAAAAAAGAACAAAGAACGAACTTTTGCTCCTTGTAACAACGTGAGTGCCCCTCACAGCCCTAATGATGAGCCATGGCAGCCAGGTAGTGCACACAGCGTCTGATTCTATCTATGTGATGTTCAGGAACAGACAAACTTGAGTATGGGGATGGAGGGAAGAAGGATAGGCACCTTTGGGGGCATCTAGAATGGGAAGGACTGGCTATCTATATCTTGAGCTGGGTGCTGGCTACACAAGTGTATTCACATGAAGAAATTGGAAATGTGTCCTTTTTGTATGTTTGTTATCTTAATAAAAAAGTAAAAGCAGACAAACAAAAACCCAAACCGTCTCGTGAAGAGTAGTAGCGGACGTTTGATGTGCTTTGATTTATCGGCTTCCCTATTCTGATTTGCAATGCCCCAAATTCCTCCAGGAAATACCTACCCTCCATCAGTGGACACCACCTCAGGTGGGCACATGGCTGTGTGTGACCAACTAGATAATCCTTCTTGGAATGTGCATTTTGGTCAGAGTAAGGAGAAAGGCCTGGAATGGTAGGAATTCTCCGACTCCAGAGGCTGGCTGTTGGCTGGCCCTGCTCTTGGACACCCATGGAGGCTGCAGGCTGATCTGTTGGACAACTGGCTTCCCTCCACCCTATGGAGCCCCCAGGCTTCCAACCAACTCCACTTGGCCTGGGTCAGTGGGTCAGTGTCAGAGAACCAACCCCGCTGGCTCCTGCACCAGCTTTGTACAAACCCTGGGTCTTGGGGGGCATGGGGTAAGGATGGGGAAGCTCAGACTTGACTCCTTAGCCTTTTGGACACTATTCTTTGAAGAAGGAAATCAGGGCCCTTCTGAGATGCCCATCTAGGATCTGTCTCACCTTCCATGGACCAGAGCATGAGTCGGAAAGAAACTTTTAGTGTTCCAAGTTTCTTAGATTTGTGGGATGCTTGTTACTGAGGTGTAATTTGGCCTGACTCTGCTGACAGCTGCCATTTGGTATCTCAGCCTGGACCTCTTTTCTGGACTCTGGGCAGACACATCCCATGCCAACTTGCCCACTTCGAGGCCCTCCCGCTCATACACTGCTCATTGACTGTGTTGTCCATCCTCACTCTCAGGCCAGGAACCTCTCATCATCCTTGGCTCCCCCCAGCTTCTCCCTCATGCTGGCGGTGGTGCTCCTGGGCATGAGCTAGCCCGCTGGCCACACCCCCCATCCCCGGCTTCCTGCCTCCTTCACGAAACAGTGCATGCGTCTCATAGACTGCGGTGACTTCTCTCAGCCTGGGTGTGCTGCTCTCCCCTCTCTTCCCCTTGGCCAGAGTGGGCTTTGTAAAGTCAAAATTGAATTGAGTCACCTGTCTAAATCCCTTCCGTTGGCAACCTTCGCCCTCAGCTCCCAAGACCCTCACTGGGCTGTGCAGGCATCTCCAGCCACGCTGGGCCACACGGGTCCTCTTTTGGTGCCACCGCCTGGCCCAAGAGCACCTGCATTAATCCTGTCTTTTATTTTTTGTGTTCTGTTGTTTTAACATCTGGGGCATGGCTGACCCTGGAGGGGCTGCCCCTCTACTTCCTGCTAGAATACTGGTCTGTGGGGTGCAGGAGTGGCTCATTTGGTTAAAGGTGGGACTCTTGATTTCGGCTCAGGTTGTGATCTTACGGTCGTGAGATCATTGGGCTCGTGCTCAGCAGAGTCTGCGTGTCCCTTTCCTTCTGTTCCTCTCCTCTCTCTCTCTCTCAAATAAATAAAGAAATAAGTAAGATCTTAAAAAAAAAGTCATCTGTGAGTGGCTTTTTCATATACGAACCAATCCATCCAGAGCCCACACACCACCTGCTCCTCTATGGGTTCTCATACTCCTGGCCATTATCTTGCTGTCCTGATCCCCCAGGGCCAGGCACCAGGCAACCAGGGGCAGTCCTGGTGCCCCCGCAGCTCACTGGGATGATGCGGAGTAGGGAATCCTAAGCCCGCCCATGCGGCCTCACTTTCCTGTGGAAATCACAGTAAAGGCCCTGGCCCCCATTTTCCCCTGTTCCCTCTGCCTCCTGACCAGTGGCAGTGCTTCCTCACATGGTCCCCCATGACATGGGTGCCCCCTTCTCTTGGGATCTGTCAGTATAACCAGTTCTCTCTTCAGTGGCCACGGCCTCCTCAGCTGTGGCTTTACCATACCTACCGATAATAAAAGGTGTAGAAAGCAGCATCCTGCCCTTCTCTGCCTGGCCAGCTCCTTCCCCTCCTCCAGGCTCCCATTAGGGGTCCTGTCTGTGGAGGCCCTTCCTCACCTGGAGCCCCTTCCCTGTGCTCTGAGACCTCCTAAACACTCTACATCACCCTTGACCGTAATCGATGTCTTCAAAGCTTATCTCCTTTGGAAGGGTCTAATCTCTAGAACAAGTGCTGCTTTCTTGCTCACTGATTGCATTCCTGACTCATTGTGTGTACCCAATAAATATTCATTCTTGAATGACTGAATGTGTGAACCGGTGTTGACCATAGCCACCCCATGGACCCTGGCCAAGAAGAAGGAATAAGAACGAATTAAAGATGACTGCAAAGTGATGTTACTCTCCTCGTCCAAAGGGCGGGTCTCTTTTCCCTCCCCTTGGTTATGAGCTACCTTTTGACCAATAGACTGGAAGTGACGCCGTACCTTCCAAGCCCAGCCCTGGTCCTTATGAGATCTGCATTGTCTTCTTTTTCATCTTGGAACGTTCCTTCTTGGAACCCAGCAGCCATGGGGAGCATCCGCTTGTAGGAGAGCCCATGCCCCCCAGCTGACAAGCCCAGTTGAGTTCCCAGCCGGCAGGCAGCATGGACTGCCCGCCACGGGAGTGAGGCCATTCTGGACCATCCAGCTGAGCCACAGGCCAGCTGAAGCTGCTGAATGAGCGTCCATTGATGCTGCGTGGAGCAGACCTTCTTCTCAAACCCTGCCAAATTCCTGACCCACGAGAATCATGGGCAAACGGAATGGTGGCTGTTTTAATTGCTCAGCTTTGGGGGAGGGCGTTAGGCAGTGAGAGACGAGACATCCTGCTGCACGCAAGGCCATGGTTTTGCATTATTTATGAAGCTCCAACAACCCTGCAACGAAGATATGATCACCATGCTACAGATGACGAAGACTGAGGACCAGGGATTAAATACTTTGCCTAATATCACCAACTTGGAGAAAGTGACAGAGCAGGCTTTTGTCCGCCTCCAAACCCGCCCTCCTTGCATCCATCCCCCTGCCCTCTCCATCTGGGAGAGAAGTGACTTGAGACCTAGCGGATGGGCCTAGGGGTGGGATTGGGGCTGGGACACAAGAGCCACCGTGGTGGGAAGAGGAGGGGGAGAGGGTGTTTGGGGGAGACACCCCGTGACCGGCCAGCCCAAAGTGGCCCCAACCCTGGATGGGCATGAATGCTTGGCTGTGGGCCTGGGGGTGAAATCACATTCCCCCCACCAGGCCATTGCTCGGTCGCAGCGTGCCCCTGGCCTCACACCGCCTCGCTCCCCTTGGCTTTGCCTGGGAACAGACGCTGTCAGCGGCAAGAGAACACCCTGAGGCTCGGCCACGCTTGTCGGGAGGCATTAGCGTGGGGCTTTGAAGTGGGGACCTCCCGGCCTTGCTCAGATGGTCTTTGCAGGGCTTTCTAAGGGCCCGTGGGGGTGGGGGCCATCCCGGGCCAGCGTGGGCACTCGCAGCTCGGCTGGTCTTCTCCCTGGCACTTGGCTGCCCCAGCCCCCTTCATCCCGGCGGGGGCTTGGAGGGCTCAGCCCGCTGCATCGGCCAGCACAGGCTGCCAGCCAGGCCTCCCGGGCTCGGATTAAAGCAGCAGGAGTAGGTGGGGACCTCGAGACGCTGCCCCACAGAGAACCAGTACCTGAGACCTCATCCCCTAGGGATTACCACCGGCAGGGACTTCTCTCCAGTCTCTCGTCTGTTTTCATCCTGCCTTCCTCTTTTTTCTCTTTCCTTTCTTTTCTCTGTGTTCATTCTTTTCTTTGTTGCCTTCCCTTCCCCTTTCCCTTCCTTCTTACCCCTCTTTTGCTGTTTCACTTTTTTCAAAGCAATTTCACACATATGCATAGTTTAGAATCAACTAGTTTTACAAGGCTTGTTACAAAAAACAACAATCCTAGACCCTCTTCTCTCATTGCCTCTTTCCCAAGGGGGTCTATTGTAACTACTGAAACTCATGATTCTTACCTCTCTGTCTCTAAATGCCATGTGTGTAGGGCTAGTTCTGGCCTTCGCGGTATAACCGTCACCTATTCACTTCCTGCCAGGCAAGAGGAGATTTCAGTTCTTTACCTTCCTTGCCAAGCACGTGCACGCACACATTCTCTCACACGCACACATTCCACCCCCGTCCTCAGCATACAGTTATTGTGTTATTTTGCTTAGATATCATTTCTCTAAATTAAATGATAGCTGTGACCCCTAGTTAGACGTGAGCTATGCAGAACATTGTGAATATTTTCCCTTTGCTGAATGACTTACTGTTTTAATAAATCTCTCTCTGGGTCTCTCTCGGTCTCTTTCTCAGTGTTTGCTTCGTTTTTAGAGTACCTATCACGAATTGAACCGCAGACTCTGTCATTCATCTAAATCTTGTCCCAAGATGTTCATTTACGTGGAACATTCCGTCATTGTTCATCCGCACGACCTCCCTCCCAGAGCCTCGACTATTCCAGGCTGGCCTGGCTACCTCTCTGCAGGGACATGGCTGCCGTCCTGTGGCTTCCCTTCTCCGTCAGCCTGGGGAGCCCCTCAGTCCCTCTCCCTTTGATTTCTGAATCCTGGGTCCTCCTTCTTCTCGGCTCACTCCCTCTCGATAATGGAGGACAGCTTCCGAGCTTCCCATGAAAGCACGTGAGGCTGCTTTGGGAAACCCTGTCTGGCCGAAAATGCTGTCGCCCTTGATGGCTGGTTTGCTGGGGCCTGACATTTCAGGTTGGAAATAGTTTTCCCTTAGACGTTCGAAGACTTTATTCTTCTGCGTTGTGGCTTCCAAAAATGACTAGAGTCATTTGCGTTCTTTTTTTTTTTTTTTAAAGATTTTATTTATTTATTTGACAGAGAGAGACAGCCAGCGAGAGAGGGAACACAAGCAGGGGGAGTGGGAGAGGAAGAAGCAGGCTCCCAGCGGAGGAGCCTGATGTGGGGCTCGACCCCATAATGCCGGGATCAAGCCCTGAGCCGAAGGCAGACGCTTAACGACTGCGCCACCCAGGCGCCCCTGGAGTCATTTGTATTCTTGACCTTTTTAATGAGACTATTTTTTACACTCTCCTAAGAGCAGAGGATCTTTTCTCTGTCCCAGAGAATATCCAATTAACGCACTTGGGGGTAGGCCTATTTTCACTTCCTTGCGGGGTCTTTTGTCTTTCTTTCTTTCTAGAACTCATGTTCTTTGGAATATTCTTGAATTATTTCAGGGGCAATTTTCCCCTCCTGTCTTTCTGAAATGCCTATCATTTGAAGGTCTTGTAGGTTTGGCTTCAAATTTTCTTATTTGTTCTTTTGTATGTTCTATCTTTTCTGTCCTTGTGCTCTAGGCTGGGTAAGTTCTTTTTCTTCCCCTTAATTTTGTAACTTCTGCCCTCATGTTTTAATTTCCTAAAGCTCATTTTTTTTGTTCTCTGAATGTTCTTTTTATCACTTTTTTAAAGGTTTTATTTATTTATTTTAGAGAGAGAGAGGAGCAGAGGGAGAGGAACTGTGCTGAGCGTGGAGCCCAACGCAGAGCTCGATCTCACACCCCTGGGATCATGAGCTGAGCCTAAATCAAGAGTCAGACACTCAACCAACTGAGCCCCCAGGCACCCCTCTGAATGTTCTTTTTGCTGGCATCCTCTTCTTGTTTCTGGAATGTAATGGAATCTTATCTTCCGAGGGTATTAATGATCGTTCCTTGCTGCTTTTCTTCAGCCTGCCTCTCTCCCTTGTTTGTTTTGGTGAATTTTCCATTAAAGGCAGTTCCCAGGTGTCTGGAATCCTTGGTTTTTCTGTGCATATTTAAGACGGGAGATTACAGAGCTGAGCAGAGGCTCTGCGTTCCCAGGTGTGGTCCGTGGGCTGGGAGTTTCAACAGCACGTGAATAGCTACACCATTTGGCAGATACCTGGGTCTTTCTTCAGAGCCCACAGAGATTAATCTGGTTTCTTTCCTAGAGGGTAAAGGCCTGGCCTCCAGTATTCAGCAGGATAACTACGGCACAGCACGACGCCCAAGGTCATCCAGCTGAGTAAGTGGTGGAGCTGGGGTTTGAACCCTGACAGGCTACTCTTGTCTCCACTGCGCGATCTCAGGTTGCACACAGGAGGGCTCATGACTGCACGAAGCTGCTGCGCTTTCCTAAAGGATACAGACATTGTTAGCTACTTTCAAGTGAACGTCTGTAGCAGTATAAAATTTACACTCACATATCCCACATCTTTACTTCAGTCCTGCTACCACTGAGTGTTCTGATTTAAACAAACCAAACTTTGATAGCACACCTAAAACTATCAGAATAACACAGAATGTGCAAGGGAGGGGCGCCTGGGTGGCTCTGTCCATTGAGCGTCTGCCTTCGGCTCAGGTCACGATCCTGGGGTCCTGGGATCGAGTCCCGCCTCAGACTCCTTGCTCGGCAGGGAGCCTGCTTCTCCCTCTGCCTGCCGCTCCCCCTGCTTGTGCTCGCTCTCTTTCTGACAAATAAATAAATAAAATCTTAAAAAAAAAAGAAAGTATGTGCAAGGGAAAAGCGCTAATTTCATAATTTGGATTCAAGACTTCAGAGAGGTGAATTAGGATGCCCAGATCACACAGCAGAAGCAGCAGGACTGGGGGTTTGATTCCTAAGCTCGGAACCACTGCCTTATTCCTTAATGATACCCTTCGCCCTGGATCACCTCGTTTCCTGTACTCTTCTCATTGGCCTCAAATGCCCTTTTGTTTTCCCTCCCGGGGTATGTCTGACTTCTCTTTCACCTCACAGAGCTCCACGTAGTGCCTGGCACATATTTCTTGAGATGAATGGAGCCCAGAGATGAGAAATAGAAGCTGAGCGAGACCAGCGACCTCTTCCAGGTGGTCACAGCACAGGGATCAGGCCCTCTGACTCCTGGAGGCCTAATCAACATGCTTAAACCCTGGATAAAACCCAGCAGGGGTCAACGGTTTGGCCAACAAAGGCCTTGTGTGTTGGGAGAGCACCTGCTTGGGCGGGGTTCTGGCAGGGAGAGGGGCCAGGGAAGCTCCTGCCAGCTCCCAGGAAGTGGTGGGCTTAGCCAGAGCCTGGAAGGAGTGCAACACTGCCGAGTGGCCCCTTTGTGTTCTTCTGAGTTTTCACCTTGGCCTTGGGGCTACGGTTGCCAGAGAAAATACAGAATGCCCAGTTAAATATGAATTTCACATAAGCAACCAATAATTTTTGGAACACGTACATCCCATGGGATATACGTACACTAAAAAAACCCAGAAAAACAAAAAACCTACTCATTGTTTACTTGCAGTTGAATCTAAATGGGGGTCTGATATTTTTCTTTGCTAAATCTGGCACCTTCCCTGGTGCCTGCGGCCCGGGAAGGACAGGGGCCTCCGTTTACGGTGTCACACTGCTTACCGGGCTGTGTTGCCTCAGGCACGCTCTTGCCCTGAGTCCTCACTGCCAGCGAGGAGGTTATCCAGGTGCTGCAGGCCCAGGAGACGAGGTGGACCCCAAACAGGGCCTAGGGGTGGCTCCACTCCTCACAGTCCCCTCAGGCCAGGGATGTGGCCTTACTTCTGGTGCAGAGACCTATCTGACTCCAGTCATCCCCGCCAGCCCTCTCCATCCAGCCTCGCCCTCCCATTGCTCCCAGCTCACTGCCCGCCTTTCCCAGCAGCGCCACTTGGTAGACCAGACCTCCCACCACGAAGTCAGGTGCCCCGCTCCTCTCAGTACAGGGCTTCCACCCCACGTGGAGCAAATCCTAGTCCTTCCAAGGTCTTCACCTTGCCCTCCCAGCCTCCCCCCAGCCCTGTCTGATCCCTGGCGCCCCTGGGGCCCCAGTCCAGTGTTCCTGCCTCTCCTGTTTCCGGACACTCGCCCAGCTTCCTTTTTTACCCCACGGCAGCCATCATTGTTTGCAGTGCATTTGTATTTGCTTGCTGTTCTGCTTCCTGACTACCCCCTAGACTGAAAACACGAGGAGGGTAGGACTTTGCTTTTTTTCTGTGTATCTATAATTTATCTGTGCACATTTTGCCCTCAAACCCGGAACACATAGCAGGACTCATGGTGGGTTGTTGAAGGAAGGCGTGAGGCAGCTGAAGATCAGAGCGGCTTGCTGGGCTGTCCGAGGCCACGCAGTGGGCAAACCCTGGAGCTGGGGTGCACTTGGTCCGTTGGAGCCCCGAGTATGCACGCTGACAGATTTAAACTGCACTTGACGATTTACTTCGCAGTCTAACACCGGAGAGGAGAGCCTCTCTCCTGGGCCTCAGTCTACCCACTGGTGGTAGGAAGAGCTGCGGGTGAAGCTCTCAACTCCCCCCGGCAGCCCGCTCTGGGGGCTTCCTCTGCAGCTGCCTGGCTGATGGCTGACACCCCACCCCGCAGGGAGAAGGCAGAGGGGAGCTGGGGGCTCCCACCCCATGGACGGTGCAGCGGGAGCCGTGAAAAGCTGGGTGGCTCTGGCCTGGGCTATCCCCCCAGGACTGACAGTAGGAGGGACAGTCAGGATCTTTCTGAAGCCTGGTTTCCCTCCCTCCTTCCAGGATGCCAGGGGCCCAGGGGGGATTTACTGCCCCCACAGCTTGGGCAGAGGGGCTCCCCTGACGCAGGCGCTTCATGCGGAATGCCCCACTGCTAGGGTGCCTGCGGGGAGGAGGCCGGTCTGGGCTACGGATGCGCTCATGTGCGGGGGTCAGACCAGCTGCTGAAAGAGTGAAACCTTTCCACACTGGTTGGTACAGAGCCTTGGTCTGCATATCAGTCTCACCAGTCACTCAGTGGCATTGCTGGTGGCCTCTGCGGTGGGTAACAGACCTGAGGGGCCTGTGGCTGGCTGAGTGGGCTGAGGGGCAGCCTGGCTCCCAGGGGAGCAGCAGGACAGGCCAGGTACCCTCCCTGATGGTGGGTTGTTGGCGAGGCCCAGAGCAGGCTGCTGGGTCAAGGCCATGTGGGAAGCTCTGGGTCCAGGTACGCTGGCCATCTGGGCCCTGAAGACTCTCCCGGTGGGGGTGGAAACGTGGGATGCATGTCCTTGTATCAGGTCAGGGCTCAGCTCAGATAAAGGGCATTTTAAAATCTGGAAATGGCCACGGCCCATGAAAGATCTCACCAACCATGTCTGGGGAAGAAAGGAAGGGAAATTCAGACCGACTTGGTAAGTAATCTGTGTTACAACTTGTATCCCTTGTAAGTAGTACTGGGGAAAGGTATAGCATATTTGGCTAAGAAAAGAAAATATTTTAAAACTTTGGGTGGGTGTTTTGAGCTACATAACTGTTCCAGGTGTTAAACATTCTGAATATCACACCTGCTGTGACTTTTCCTGTTCCTGTTGGGGGAGGGGTGCCCAGGGGGTGTGCACAGGCTGGGGTCACGCACGTCCCTGCACTGGCATATCCTTGAGGCATGGCAGGGGCTGGGGTGGTCTCTGAGGGCCTGGGGTGGAACCGTGGACACCAACCCCCAGCGCTAGAGTCTGGCAGAAAAGAGCTGGCAGGGCCCAGGCTCCCTTGATCCCTGTCCTTCTGGGTACAAAGGGTCATACTGAGGCCCGGCTTCTTGTCCCATGTCTGTGTCCTATGTGTGGGAGGGAGCGGGGGCCAGTCTGAGCTCCCTGGCTTGGTGGCTTCCTGTGGTGGGCAGACCAGCCCAACCCCTGCCCCCAGCTCCCAGCCTGCTAAGAGGCAGCTCTGAGGTCACACGGTCTTGGGGTCAAATCCCAAGACTCATGAACTCAGGAAAGCGATACATACATTCTGGACCCTCAGTTTTCTCATCTGCAAATGAGCTGAGCCACAGAATCACATTGCCGCCTTCTCAGCGTGATTTGGGGCATCAGGACTCAAACCCCGCACACAGTAGGAACTCCATGATGAACATGGCTGTGTCCCAAACTTCCGTTCACATGCCTGCCACCCTCTCCCCACCTGTGTGAGTGAGTGAGACCCCTTCTGGTGACTTCTACCTTACTCGTGATCCAGCCTCAAGTTCTGATGGGGACACACGGTCCCGCCTCTTCTGCCTCTCACCCCTCCACTCCCCTCCCTTCACAGGCTCCCCCTCACTCACAGGCTTCCTCCTCGCTGGGTCTCAAACCCACCACACATGTCTACCTCAGAGCCTTGCTGTTCCCACTTCCTGGAGCTCCCAGATTACCCCGTCCCCTCACCTGGGCCTGGTCTCTGCCCATGCGTCCCTCCTCAGAAGACTTTCTCCCCACTTTCTTCCCTCTCCCTTTCGTGATCTCACCTGTTACCCATGATTTTGTTGTCTCCCCAGGAGTCGCCAATAGCAAATGTGTCCATGTGCTTGCTCGTCTCCCCCCTGGAAGGTGGGCTTGGGGCACGGGTCCCAGCCTGCCTCCCTTCCACTGTCCCCAGGGTGTGTGGAAGAGCAGAGGGAGCACCCGTCAAGTGAATGAGAGAGAGGACTCCCCGGCACAGGAAGGCTGCATCCGGGAGGGCCGTCCCAGGGCCCGGGTACCGCCATCTTGTCCTACAGCACAGTGCCAAGCCTGGTGAAGAAGTTGGCGTTTGGCTGCGGGCTCTGGAAGGAACAGAGAGAAGCTAAGTCCCCGTAGGAGGTGGCAGAGGAGACCGTGGATCTGGAAACACCAGAGTCACCACCACATGCAATAGGCCAAAGGTGGGCACTTTGAAGGTCACCATGGCCCCAGAGTGAAGCCGGGCGGGCTGCGTCCCCTTCACTATGGAGAACATTAATGGCCTCTGCCAGCCTCTCGTCCTCTCCTGTGGGACACAGTGCTGGCACACAGCAACACCACAGCAGCTCTGCCCTCGTCCCTGGTGGAGGGAGCCTGGAAGGCTGAGGGTCTGTGGGGCCCGTGAGCACTGGGGAGGCTGGGCCTACAGTGGGAAAGGTGAGGCTTAGCAGAACATGGGGCCAGGGACCCTGTTCTCTCTGCAGGCAGCCCTATGGGGCCCTGCTCACTGTCCAGTGGTGTCTGGCCTTTGGTAACACCACCTCCAGGCACAGCTGGGTGCAGGACCAAAGGCCCGGGCACTCCTGGCCAAGGGCACTACCTTCTGTGGTCACAGAAATCCAGACCCCGTGGCCTAATTTTCCCATATGGCCGAGAGCCCACCCTCCCACCTGCTCAAGGACTAAATGAAATGGGAAGGGCCAGATCAGAAGGTTTCACGGAGATACAAAAACCGCTCAGAAGACATGAGCCTGGGGAGAGTCAGGTGCTCAGTGTAGCCCAAAACACACAGGCCTTGGGAGAAGGGAGCCCAAGATGGCGCCCTTGCTCGTGCTCCCGGGAGAGGGACCCATTCTCTGGGCCTGAGGGTGGGGAAAGCCCGCAGGGGCCTCCTCATGTAACACCCAGTGGGATGGGGAGGGGAGGCCCTGTGCCTCGGGATGGAGGGGCTGGGAGGGGCTTCCTCATCTGGACAATGCCCTGGAGCAAGACTCTGGGCCAGATGCTTCCCTCCACAGCCGTCTCCAGGGCTCACGGCCACCGTGCAGCAGGTGCAATCACTGCTCCCGATGGGCAGACTGTACTTAGAGAAAGAAAGGACCCAGGTCACAAGTGGCAGGCTGGGACAGGACCTGGGTCTGCCTAAAGCCCAAGCTCCATCCAGAATCCTCTGGAGCTTCCTTCTAGACGACCGCGCCCATATCCCTCACTCTACAAAGCATGGAAAGGAGGCCTAGAGGCCCAGGTCACCTGCCCCAGGTACCCCTCAAGGGAGAGCCGAGCCAGCCTGGCCACCGCGGCTCCCTGGGGGCAGTGATGTCACTGGGGAAGGATGCTGCTCTCTCCACCATCTTGCATTCCCTTGCTCCTTGCTGTCCCCCCCCCCGGACCTAAAATGCTTTCTTTGAGGCAGGAAGGGCAGACATGGCTGTCCATGCCCATCTTGCAGGTGAGGGAACTTGGCCCAGAGAAGTAAAGCTAGCCATCCAGGGTCACACAGCTTGGCTGTGGTTAAAAACGCGGTCTTTGGATGGAGCCTGAGTTCTTAATCCTGACTCCACTCTGTGAATTTGAACAGTTGTTTAAACTCATTTTGTCCCTTTTTTTAATGTTTTTTTATTATATTATTTTAGTCACCATACAGTACATCCCCGGTTTCCGATGTAAAGTTCGATGATTCATTAGTTGCGTGTAACACCCAGTGCACCATGCAATACGTGCCCTCCTTACTTCATTTTGTCCCTTTTTTAAACAGGAAGAGTTGTGTTCCGGGGTGAGGCTGGGGCCCTCAGCCCCGCATTCAGAAGTGCCCCATGAACATGGCTACCTCTCCTTGAGAGCCAGGGGGGCAGGGGTGTGCAGGGTGGGTGCCCGCCAATCTCTGACCCGATCCCATCCCGAATCCAGGCCCCACCTGGCCCGAGGCAGCCCTGAGAGCTGGGGCATCTAATGGGGAGTGCTGTTCACCTCCCCAGGGAGGTGACAGGAGCGCCTAGGGCCCTCTGGGGGCCTTGCCATTGTTTTCTTCCACCCCAATCTGTTTTGAATAAACCACGTTTTCATCATCTTGAGCAGTAATCCCCGGCATCAGAGGAATATTGTGAAATGTCAGCCCTTTCTGGAGGAATCTCAGCAACATGTTTTTTAATGCTCAGCATCACATATGGGGACAATAAATACCGAGACTATGTGGAACAGAACAGGATGGGAGCGTGCTTGGCGCTCAGCTCTGCTTCCCGCCGCCCTGGAGCCTGATTTTTGCATCACAATAAATTAGCTGCGGGTGGGAGAGCCCCAGAGGCTCCTTGTGAGCCCCCTGACCCCGGGGAACCAGGACTTGGATTCCCAGGCTCGGGTCCTCAGACCTCAGGCAGCGGCTGCTGCTGGGTACTCCCAGTGGGTCCCTGACGGGGCTGTGTGGGGCATGTCTGTGTGCCCTGGCCACACCTGCAGAGCCAAAGCCATTTGCCTCTTCTTGCGGAAGAGGACCCTGATGCCCGAGGAAGGGGACCTGGTTTGTCTCACGTTAAACTGCTGCTGAGTCACAGAGCTGAGGCTCACGGCTGGCTTTGAGGACTCGGCGTCCAGTGCTCTGTCCACATGAGGGTCATAGACTTTCAGCTGTCAGAGCTAAGAGGGTCCCAGAGACCAATCCACCTTGTCCACCCTCCTCAACCCAGAGAGAAGGAAACCGAGGCCCCCCGGGGGGGGGGTGTGGACTCCCAGCAGGGCATCTAGTATATTCTTCTCAATTTGGAGGGCCTGGGTTTGAGTCAGGTTCAGCGTCTTATGGGACGTGTGACCTGGGACACGGCATTTCACCTCCCTGAACCTCAGTGTCCTTATCTGTAAAATGGAGATGCAATCTTTACCCTTTCCAGCTGCTGGGAGGGTGAGGGGAATTACCCACAAGAGACTCCCAGCTTGGCTCCACAAAGCACTGCCCCTCTTCCTTCCTCCCCCACTTTCCTATCTGTCGCACAGGGTCATAATGCGTGCCCTGCCCACCCTATCTGAAAGGAGATAACGGCTAGGAATGTGCCTCAGGAATGATAACGTTCTGGTCACTTGTCATTGAACATCAGTATCATTACTGGCTCACCGAGCTGTCCAGGCTCCAGGCAGCTGGTGTCTCCCCGCTGGACCTGCCGACAGTAGGCACAAATGCCCCCTACGAAGGGCCCAGCATGGGGGGGGGCAGGTGGGCATCTTTCAGCCAAGCGCATCCTGTCTTGTGGTTGGGAGGTCATTCGGGGAGCATGTGCTCTTCCTTTTAAAGATGAGAAAGCTTGAGTTCAAGGCAGGGAAGGCACCTACCTGTGAGCGCCCACTTTGACGGATGCCCCATGCCCCCAGAGGCCAGGCCTCCCTCCCCGTGGGGTGAACTGGCCCCTCCCTGTGCCCCCTCCTTGCAGGTGCCAGGGGAACCCCCGGCTGCCCACTTTCCTCTAGCACTGGCTACCTGTTGGCTAGCGTCTCCCCGCAGTCTCCCGAAGAATGCATGTCTAGCTGCCCCAGGTCTAGCTGCCCCCAGGTGTGGGCTTCGGCCAAAAGAGGACCCGAGTCAATCTTGACCGGGGCCCCTGCAGCCCTGTGACCTTGGGTCACTCTTTTTGCCTCTCCATTCCACATTTCCTTTCCCGCAAGGTGAGGCTAACCTCTTTCCCAGGGTTGCTGGGGATCAGACTGATTGAGTGGCATCCTTGCCTGCTAGAAGGTGCTTAGAAGATGAGTCAGGGTTGCTTCCTGGAACGAGTCCCCAGGCTGTTCCTCTCGGATCGGATTGGCACTGGCCCCACTCGGGTGGGGCCTGTTTTGACCTCGTCCCAGCTCCGCGGGATAACCCTGCTGGAGTGATTTTGGCTCTTGTCTCCAGCAGCCCCCTCTGCCCAGCCCCCTCCTGCAGCAGCTGGCTCACCAAGGCCATGCATAAGTGAGTCATCTGTTTTGGTCTGGGTCCTGTCGGGAGCACTGCCACTGTGGCCTCAGGTCAAGTGACCCGATTCCTCTCCAACAAATAACAGAAACTACTTACCGCTCACGGCCTCAGCCCCCCAGCCTCCTATCACCCACAAACCATTTACCCGATCCCTCCTCCCCCGCGTCTGTATTCATCCCTGTGATCCGTCCTGCAGGTTTGCATTTATTCCTCCATTGTTTCTGTGTTTATTCAGCCAGTTCACTACCCAGTGCAGGGCCTGGCACATAGTAGGTGCCCAGGAAGATGTGTTGACTGATGAGCTCACACATTTATTCCTTTGCTCCCTCACCCAGCCCTCCATTTGGCAAACATTCATCCGATGTACCTCCTGACTGCTCAGTAGATTTTCGGGACCGAGTTTCAGCAGGGGGAGCCCCATGAAAGAGGCAGAGAAGGAGAGAAGAGGGGGTCCTGGCAAAAGCGGAGGAGGAGATGGTTCAAGGTGTCGATCAGGGGTGGAAGATGGGTAGGGGAGTCCCTTAGAGAAGATTCAGCTGAGCAGCAGGGTCAGGAAGAGCCCAGGGGACGTGGGAACCCGGGAGGGGCAGAATGGACGTTCTAATTATTTAGACCTAGAGTCTCCTGGTCCGACGGTGGGCAGGGTAGGTGGGGCCTCAGACAGGGGGAGCTGAAAGGGTGGGAGAAGGCTGGAGGACACCTGGCAGAGGAGGCCTGTAGCTAGCTGCCCACGAGGCGCTGGCCTGGGCAAGGATAGAAAGCTACCTCTCTGCTGGGACAGGAGTGGTGACTGTAGGGGAGCCCAGTTGAATTGAAGGCTTGCTCAGTGGTCAAGGAGGGAGGGACTTTAAGGGGGAGCCACCTGGTGGCAGCATACCCAAATTACCGACTAAATTTTCAGATGAAATAGTCTCTGAGCACACAGAGCTGCCCACACCAAACCTGGGCACTGCTGAGAAGCTAGACTCCCTCTGAAGGACTGAAGGGCCCGTGTCCACAGAGCCCCACATGCTCTTATCCGCATTAGCCGGGGGGGGGGGGGTAATGAGGGAGCAAGGGCTGGTGTCTCTAGCACAGCCCTGATGAATCTGTCTGGCCCCAAATCCCTTCCCTCTACTGCTGAAATTATCATCATTCAATTTCCCACTTACAGAGCTTCTGGAAACTGGACCAAGGAGTCCCTGACTTGGGCGGGACACAGGGTGACCTGGCTACCTCTGTCCCATCGGGTAGATCCCAAGGGAAGGGCCTCCCCCCACCCCTCACCCGAGGGCATCAGGGAGTCGGGCTACCGCAGAGGCGGGCAGGGTCTCCCCAGGCGGGGCAGGAAACTTGGGGAGTCAGAAGTGCATGAACAAGCCAGGCTGCTCTCCACAGCCCCCAGAGACAGCGTGCCCTGTCCCTCCCTTCCCACCGGCATAGCCCAGGTCGGCCCGGGCCCTGGGGACAAGACATCCACCTGCCCAGGCCAGAGGAGGATGGCTTGGTAGTCCATGCTGTGAAAATCCTCTTGGCTCTCTTTCGCCCAGCTCAGACGCCCCCAAAGTCGGCCTTGGCTGTGCTCTGTCAACCTCCCTTCTGGACTCTGCGGTCCATCCCAGCTCAACAATGGTATTGGTAATGATAACATCAACAATGACTTCCTGGGCTCCAGGCTCTACTCCAAACCTCGGATGCAGATTCATTCAATCCTCACAAGAAGCCCCCCAGGCAGGTGCTTCTGTGGGTCCCATTTCACAGATGAAGACACAGAGGCGTGGGGAGGTTGAGTCACTCGCCTGGGGTTATACACTGCTATCAGAGTTGAACACACTGGAGCCGGGGCCAGGGAGTGGGGGCCAGGGCTCTTGTCTCCCTAACTCCATCTTCCAACAGTGGCTTTGTCTCACAGCTTGCTCAAGGTAGAATGTCAGCAGGAGGGTAGCGGGACGATGGCAGCAAGGTGTCAGTGGGAGCTGCGGAGTGGGGGATCCAAGCCCTCCTTGGCCCAGAAGCTGTGTGCGGTAGGTGTCCTTGCCCCTTGGAAGCTCCCCATGGCTGCAGGCCCAGGTGGGGCTACCAGGGAATCTGGGGGGTGGCTTTTCCGGGTGCTCGGCTCCCTGATTCTCCATTCAGGGCTGGGCTCTGCCCGGTAGCGCCACGGATCTACTGGCGGCTCGACACTTGTCCTTCCTCAGTCCCTCAAGCTCAACAGTAGGCTTCCGACTTGGCTCGCCCACACTCACGTCGGAGGCCCCTTCCGGTCATGCTGTTGTCACAAGCAGCCTGGCCATTGCGGGGGTCCAGCGTGTGCCCCTGTGTCTCGGCCGTATTCTGCCAAGCCTCACCGGTCTCCTACCTTGGAACCCCTCTAGGCTCTCCCATCTCCCAGCCCTACGGGCTATCCTTCACAGTTCTTCATGGGCTCCCGAGGCCTGCGGAGTTCTATCCCAACTCCTTGCCATTCAAAGCCCACGGCGGTCAGACCCCAATCAATCATTCCTCCTGATATTTCTAGGGACCCAGCCCTGCATACCCAGTCCCCATGTCCATGCCAGAGCTGATGCTGTTCCCACCACCCAGAAAGTCTCCCTGTTCCGCCCTTCACCTTGACTTACTGATGCCCTGCCTATCCCTGATGACCCGTTCCAGGTGCCTCCTCCTCCAGGAAGACTTCCCTGACCTCTCTCCTCCACAGGGGGTTTCGATTCTGGGTAGAACGCACCCAGAGGGCAGGCATGCCATCTTTTCCTGGAGACAGAACGGAATAAGCGCTTCTACTCCCAATTCTGCTTCCTCCAGGCTGGACAATCTTGGGTACGTTAGTCGACCTCCTGAGTTTTAGTTTCTTCAGCTACAAAATGGGAATGACAGTATATACCTGATACAGTGTGTGTAAAGCCTCTAGCATACAGTTGGCACTCATAGTAGCTTCTATTATTATTTCTCATCTCTGTATCTTTCCAAAGCCTTGCACATTATAAGGGCCAAATAAGAATCAAATTAGGGGCAGAATGGGCATCTCAAGCCAACTTTCTGCTAAATGGTGATGCTATGAGAGCCGGTTTGTGAGCTGTGAATGTCTCCTTAATTTCTTCCTTCTCTCGGGGGCTTGTGCGCTGAGGGGAATGGTGGGAGTGGGCAACAGGGGCACCCCGGGGCTCTCAGCATGAGGAGGGCCCCATGGACACATCTGTGGCTCCATGGGCTTGTTGAGAAGGGGCAGAGCAGGCAAATGGCTCTCTCCCCACCCTGCTGTCCCAGTGGGTCTGGACGTAGCAGGCAGGTGAGCCCAAATCGGTCAGTCCAAACAGGAGAGATACTTGGGACAGCCCAGTGCCCTGCATCCAGCCCAACAAACTGGGGGAGCAAGGTGGTGGAGTGGGGCGTGGTGGGAGGGACAGTGGTAAGGTGGTCCAGAAAGATAACGCTGCACCCCTAGCGTCTCAGGCCCTCCACCTAGCAGCCATGGGCACAGCCCATGTGGGTCTCAGCACTAGGTGGGTCCCACCACTGTGGGAGGAAATTCCAGTTCTGGCTGGAGTCCCCCTCTGTACTCTACTCTCCTCCCGAGAGCTTGCAGGGGCCTGGGCCTTGAACTCTGTGGAAACACCTACAGCCCCATCTGCCCGCTCTGGGCTCTGCAGCTTTGTTTCCCGCCCCCGGGGCTGGCGGTTGGAAACTCGGTGGCCATGAACATGGGCTGGGGGTGGCAGCCAGGACTCGCTGATCACATGACCACATTTGCTTCTTTCCCCTGGCACTGCTCTGAAGAACTGAAGCAGAGGAACTGGGTGGGGAGGGAGACCAACAAAAAGCAAAGGGGGGGGGGGCTTGTTCAGGAAGGGAATTGAGACTTACTGAGGGTTCCGTCTGACATCATTGTATTTAATGCAAGAGATAGTTAATTGAGCAACCAGCCACGTGCTAGGGCCGCCTCAGTGATCTTCCCTTCACGTCACCACCATGTCCTACCACGGGTGGGTCGGGCACGAGCCTCATTCCCTGGTGAGAGGGTGTGCACCCCATTGGCTTTTTCGCTATGCTTGCTGAGGACTGGAGGCTTTGACTGCTGCCCATTTTCTTCCCCTAGACCTGAATTTCTCCCCTGCCTTCCTTCCTCCCTCCTCTTCTTCCACAAACCCCCCGCAAGTGTCTCCCCTGGGTCAGGTCCTGTGGCAGGTGCTGGCCATGAGAGGGGATACTGGCCACACCCCGTCCTGCATGGGGTGGCGGTGCGGGTGGAGGGTGGCCAACTCATGCACATGGGTGATATCTATTTCCTGCAGTAGGAGGAGGGGGGCCAGGCTGGGAAGTGAGAACAGGTTTCCTGGAGGAGGTGATGTCTGTGGTCAGAGAGGGCCCCCAGGGTTGAGTAGGAAGGAAGAAGGCCTGGACCCCAGCGTGGGTTGGTGGGAGGAAGCATGGCTCGGTGGATGGCGTGTGGACAGCATGGCGTGTGAGCACAGGCCTGGCGGTCGTAACAGTCCTGCTGGAGGCCAGGGGGTGGATGGTCATCAAGGGGGTGCAGAGAAAGGACAATGTCCTCCTGGGCTTACCCCCCACTTCTTCCATGCTCCTTTCCTTTTGGGTCTCAGTCACAGCTGGCAGCCCGGGAGTCATCCTGGCCCCCTCTCTCTGCAGAATAATCCCCACATGCACTCAGTTACCAAGGAGCAGGGAACTACCTCCGGGATATGTCTTAGGCCCTCCTCCTCTCTCCACTCACTGGTCCTATATCTTAGTCCAGGCTGCCCTCATCTGGCCTAGGTTACTGTAGTTGCCTCCCAGCCGGTCTTGTCCCCTCAAACTTGTCCTCCACACCTCAGGCAGGAACTACCTCGCCTGTAAATCAGACTATCTTTGTCCAGCCTCCAAAGCCTCCAATGGCTCCCTACTGCTCTCAGGGTGAAGTCCAAGTGCCTCCGTGTGATCTCGAAGCTACTCCACGGTCAGGCCCTTGCTAGCCTTTCCAGACACGTGGGAGACTTAGGAACCCCAGAGTAAGGCGCACAGGATCTACAAGTTTCCAGATCTGAGAAGCCAAGAAGAATCCCCACATTTTGGACCTGGGGGCAAAGTGGGTCTCTGACTCTGGAAAGAGGCCATGGTTCCATTATCAAAGCTTTAAACTCACACGGCGTGTCAAAGCAGGGTGTACCCTAACTACGAAGGGCTCCGTGTTCTGCTCCTGGGAACCCCGGCCGCCCTCCTGAGTCGTTTAGGTAAGGCCCTTCTCTACCTGGATGAATGCTGCATGTGGGGGGGGGTAACACTCAGCAAGTTAATTAGGGCCTGTCTGTGGCTCTGTTGTGAAGGCCGACCACCCAGCAAGGCCGGCGACACGACAGACTGTCCTTTTGGTGAAATGTTCACTGAAGCTGTGTCCGAGCTGGTCAGGGAAGACTGAAAGCCTCTGGCCCAGATGTGCAGGGAGTCTCATGTATAATAAAGGGGTGGAGAAGGGGGAGGTCTTACCCTCACAAAGGACAGCGGCAGCAGTGTAAACATGACCCTGCCTGTTGATTCACAGTAGGAGTCCCTATTCACAGGATGCCCCGGTCTTATCTGTCATCCCTACGCATCGTCCTGCTGTGGGCGTGGTGGGCAGAGGGCAGCCAGCTGCACTGAGTCCCTGAGGCCTGTTCTGCTCCTGGCGGCAGGTGAGCTGCCTGGGGTCTGTTGCACATTAACGGGTCCCAGGGTACAGTGAGGAGCAGGAAGGAGATGCTCCTGCCTTCTGGATTCTTGTCTTTGGGAGTTGACAAACTAATGGAGCAGTGAAGCGAGGCATTAAATTATCACAGAAGGGAGGGCAGGAGGAAGAGAAGAGAAAAATGTTCCCTGCTGGCCTGCTTGTATTTGGGGTACTCTATAATTTATAATCTAAAGGGGATACTTCTGAGCATAAAGGGCACTGTTAATAATGATGCTGGAGTCACAGGAGGAACTTGGGACTGTCCCAGGTAAACTGGGGTGTATGGACTCCCTCCAGTTTATATGAGGGATCTCACTAATTCCGAAAATAGCCCTGTAATTGGATCTTGTTATCTGCTTGTGACCGGTCAATGGCTCTGAGACAGAACTGCTCAAAGTCACAGAGCCAGAGCTGGCATTTGACCTCAGATTGGTCTGATTCCAGATTTGCTGGTGTTCCTTCCTCTCAGCCTAAAATTTGCCTGTTCAGAGAAGAGGTTGGTTAGGGGTGGGGGTGGAGAATGATTGGGCTGGGAGCAAGCTTGGGGGCCAGTTTCAGGTCCGGGCTCCTTAGAGCCACAGAAAATCCTGAGGCTCTGATCTTCCCATGCTGGTGGGAACAAGTTGGCAGATCCGTGCCCCCCCCGTCCGGTGGTGTTCCGAGGTCACAAGCGATGCCCAGGTGCGTGCCTGCATAAATTTGCACATGAGGTCACAACACAGGACAGTGAGGCCGGGGCAAGCCACACAGGTGCCACCTGCTTGGAACATGGGCATATGGATACCCATGACTTCACAGACGTAAGCAGCCGGAAGCAGGAATATACTCACACGTCAATGCGCGTGCACACACACACACACACACACACACACATACACACGTGTGTCCCATACACATACCCAGTCACCCTTACCCCTGCCTCACATACCGTGTGTGCACACAGGCTTTTGGCTGAGACTTTCAACAGTAACCATGCACCTCACCCCATGACACCCCCAGCTTCTCCCCTGGGAACCCCTGCCCCCCTCTCTAAGGGTGGCAGCCTAGGGCCCTAGCCTTTATGCAAATGCCAAACCACAGCTCACTCCATCTTTTCTCTCCTCTCTAATTGACTGTTTTCCCTCCTTGCTGGGACTGCGGGAGCCCTGGGTCGGCATTCAGGAGGGATCTCCCCCCACTGCCCAGCCCCTCCAACCCAGGCTCCCGGCGCTTTTAATCTAGTTACTTTTCCATCAACACACTGGGAGAAAGACACAAAGGGGCATAATCGTATCTGTGGCTGTTGATGTTCAATTAACCACATAACCTTTAGGCTCTCTCTCTTTCTGTCTCTCTCTCCCCCTCCCTGCACCCCACCCCCTATTTCAAGCCCACTGACCCTCTGAGCCTGACTCTGGCTCATGGGCCCTCCAACACCTCACACCCAAACCCTGCGCTCCTGGCACCTGGGGAGGCGCCCCAACTCTTAGGGGAGATAAACCACCAACCCCAAACGTAGCCGCACTCCGCATCTGGCCGCTGCCTGCCCTTGGCCCCGCCGGCCCCTGCCGTTCACCTGTCACCCCTCCCGGCCGCTCCAGGCCTGGAGCGAGGGGTGCCTCTGGGAGCGAGCACCCTGCAAAACTCCGCTCTCGGGCCCTTGTCTGGGGCCAGCAGCTGTCATTTGCCGGGCGTTCCGCTTTCTCCACTGTACCATGCTAATTTTTCGAGGGACAATTTTTCGACAATGAGTCCTCCAGCCCGAACAGAAACCCTTTATGGGGCCGGCCCCAGGGAGGCCGCGGCGCTGCCAAGGCAAACAAAGGCTCATTGCTGCTGCGGAACATGCCTGCGCCTTTCAGGCCAGTTCGCAGAGCGCGCCGCCTCCAGCCCGCGCCGAGGTAGCACCTGGTCCGCAGCCTCCTGGCGCCTAATCAAGATATCAATCACCGCGCCCAAGCAGGGGGGCGCGCGGCGCGGAAGGCTCCAGAAGCCGGCATGTGCAGGTAGCCGGGCGGCCAGGCGGCCAGGGCTGCTTGGCAGGGAGCGCGGGGGTCTGGGGGAAAAAAATCAAGCCCCAAAGCTGAAGCACTTAATTAGGCTGATATCATCCCGCACAAATGTTCCTCCGAGAGGAAGGCTTCTGGGCACCAAAATTATTTTGTGATTAAAAGTGAAAACGAAGGAGAAATTATTCCGCCTTCTGAAGAGCTTGGAGGGGTTGGGAGAGGCGTCAGGAGGCTCTGGGGTAGGGGGTGAGCCCAGGGTGCTGGACCCAGCCAAGCTCCCCACCCACCGCCCACCCCCCGACCACCATCGGTTTTCACACTGGGTCTTTGCGCACTGCCCAGGACATGTACAGATTTAAAACAGTGCCAGGAAATGTCCGGATCCTGTCAAAGAGGTCGGATCTTTGATCCTCTCACCATGCCGGGGAGGCAGTACACGCTTTCATCACTCTATTTTGTAGAGGAGGAAAATGAACTCAGAGAGGTGGCATCCTGTCCAAAGTCCTACAGCGGGTCGGTGGGGAGTGGGGAGTGGCGTGCGACCTATCCTGCCAAAGGTTCTTGCCCCTGGAGGGCTGTGTTGCCCCGTGGATGCCTGACAGTCCCCCTCTGTCCTCTGACTGTGGCTCAGGATGGAGGATAGCATCCCAGCTCCAGAGAGGAGGACCCTAGGGGTGGGGCTTGTCTCAAGCCACGCCTCCTTAGTGAAGGCCTCAACCAATCCCAGGCCCTGAAAATCACGCAGTCCTGCTAGCCATGTCCAGCACCTCACACAGGCAAGCCACAGACCCACGACTTCTACGGGGGACATGTCCTAGAGGACACCTCGGCAGGCTTGGCTCAGGCCCTGGTGCAGCCACTTTATCGCTGTGTGACCTCGAACGAACAGTTTAACCTCCTGTGCTTGATGTCCTCACTCCTTGCTGTAACATGGGACAATGGGAGTCCCTCCGGCCTCCTGGTGCTCTTTAAGGATGGAATGAGCTTGTTGGGCGTGTCAGGCTCAGCCCAGGGCTGGCCCCGGGTGTGCTCGGAAAGCTCCGTGTGTAACGCAGCACCAGCCAGCAGGCTTTGGCAGTGTTACGCTGAGATCCTTCTGCAAAGTTGATGAAGAGCTGTGCCCAGACTTCTCCAGTGCCCTCTTCTCCCCTAGCCCCGTCGGTCCTTCCCAGGGACACGCCCCCAACCTTGCAGGCTACAGCACTAATGGCGCCCAACAGGGGGCGCCTGACCTGATCCAGCCCTAGGGGGATGTCCTCCCTGACCGGGGGGATGCCCAGGCTGTACTGGTGTTAAGTATTTTGAATATTACCCCTGATTATACACGTAATAAAAGATTTCGCTGTTGACAAAGATCTATATAAATGACACGGAGACTCTGAATCTAGGCAACGTCCTAGTCAATCAACCAATCATTCATTCATGACCTAAATCACTCACTTGGAGAGCTATTTATTATCGATTGAAGCATTGAGCTCTGCGCATGTTCCCTCATGGGCTCGGTTGTTAATTATGCTACTGCAGTCACTCCACCCACGTATGCAAATTCCTTTTCACAGGCCTGAGCAGACCGGGCAGGCCTAGGGGGGCCGTCTGGTGAGGAGCCTGTGGTCAGCTCTGGGGGATCCAGTGCGTGCACCATCTATAAACCAAAAACAAACAGGTCACTGCTGGGAGAGAAGGTCTTGGTGTTCAAGGAGAGAGGTCAGGCAACTTCATGAGGAGGGGTTCTCTGAGCTGAACTTTGAAGGATGGACATGACGGTGACACGAGGGTCAGGGGGCTCTTGGCAGCTTTGAGCAGGGCGGCGGAGCTAGTTAGTCGGGCACTGTAGACAGAGTTATCTGCCCGTGCCGTGAAAGATGAATCCAAGAAGTCAGGACCTGGCCGCAGGGACTCCTTCTAGAACTCTGGGCTTCGAACAGAGGACTAACCTGCATTCGAATGTGACTCCTTCCTTAGCCAGCTGGGGGGATTCGGACGAGTTCTTGAGCTGCTCAGAGTGTGGGGCCGCTCAGCTACAGAATGGGGACAACGAGCCGATTTCATCCAGTTGCTGTGACAATTCCGTGAATACTCCAACTCTGCACCGAGAGCAGGGCACACAGTAGGTCCCTCGTCATCTGGTATGTGCTCTGTGAAGGGCTGTTAATGCGCCCAGACTGTGGGAATAGGGACCAGAGAACAGAGGATGGAAGCAAGAGACACTTTGGGGTTGAATCGGCAGATTGGATGCAGCGAAGAAAAACGCAGACTCTGTGATGGGGAGGAGGGGAGTGGCCTTCTCTGAAACAAGGACACTGGAGGACAGACAGGTCTGTACAGTGTGTTAGCTTGCTGTGACAAATTACTCCAAAACATAGTAGCTTCAAGCACCAATCAACATTGAATGTTGCTCACAGTTCCTGTGGGCTAGAAATTTGGGAGTATCTTAGCTCGAGGTCTCTTGGAGGGTTATAACAAGATGGTGGCTGGGGCTAGGGTCACCCGAAAGCTTGAGAGGCTGGAGGATTGGCTCCTGGGTGGCTCCCTCACACAGTTGGCAAGGCAGGGCTGGCTCTCGGTGACAGAGGCCTCAGTTCCCCGGGGGAACTGTTTCTTCACACACCCGAGCCAGGTCATCTGGCCCCTATTTCCACTGCCTGAACTGTCCATCCACCCCCTCCCGGGGAGTAGGCCCCCATGTCTCTCTTCCAAGCAATTGGCCAGTGAGAGGGCCTTGGTACAGCGAGCAGGAAAGCATGGATGTTGTATCTCAGTCTGGCTGGGAGCCTCATTTAAAGACATCGAGGCTGATACCAGCTTCGTGGGATTTTTAGGAGAAATCAATGCTGCGGAGAGTCTGGCCAGCTTTAGTATGAAAGTGTAGTGCTGGACAGTGTCAGGAAGGGTCAGAATCAGGGCTGTTCTGGAGAGCCCCGCAGGACGAGTCACGGCTTTTCCCTTCCAGCAAGCCCATAAATGTACCTGCAGCTCCCTTGCAAATTCCTGTGAGAAAGAATTTGATTGGTCCAGCGTGGGTCAGGTGCTTTCTCCCAGACCAATCAGCTACATCCAGAGGACCACTGAAGGCAGCCCCTGGGGGTGCCTGTGTGTGTGCCCATGTGCGTGTGTGCACACCCGCCCGGGTGTGTCTGTGAGTGGGGTGTGTGTGTGAACTCCCAAAGAAGTCACCATGAGCCAGGCTTCCATCCCCAAAAGCCTCAGCTGGAGCAGGGGTAGCACCCTGTGTCTGCAAAGGGCCAGATTGTGAATCTTTCAGTCCTCGGGGTCCCTGTGATTTCTGCTGCGATGACTCACGTCTGCTGTTGCAGTGCCAGAGCAGCTATCGGCAGGAGACATAGACCAAAAAGAATGAGCGAGACTATGTCCCAATAAAACTTCCTTTCCAAAGCAGGCAGTGGGCCAGATTGGGCCTGCGAGCCCTCGTGTAGCAATCCCCGAACTGAGTGCTAAAATTGCTCCATGTTTGTTTTTAAATTTTCATTTCCTGTTTGCTCTGGAAGGGAAGATGCATCCCCGGCCCCCACTCCCCTGTCCCGAGGCAGGTTGTGTGGCCAGCGGACAGCTCAGGGTAGCCGCCTCATGGGAGCTCGCGGCTGTGCCAGGACAGCCAGCAACAGGGTGCTTGCTTGGAGACAGAGGCTTGTTCGTTTTGGCCCAGAGCCCCCCTCCCCCCCACTTGTTGGCCCCAGGCTATGAGGGCCCTGGATCACAGTTCAACCTCCCCTCTGTCCAGTCCTATTGTTCTGATCATATATGCATTCCTTGGAGGAGAATTTTGTAAAAAAAAAACAAAACAACAACAACACTTTAAACTAGTAATGTCACATGAGTGTGGTACAAGGCATAGCTGCTCTGAGGGGCTGGAGGAGGAAGAGGTCTCTGTAGGCTGAGGCAGTCAAGTCTGGCTTCCTGGAAGAGGTGGCAATGGGACTGCCCTCAGAGGATTCCTTAATAAGTGCATTTGCTGAATGCTGCAGTGTGCAGGTGTTGAGTGCGGTGGCAGGTTGGGCTGTGGCAGCGGGTGGGCAGCGTGCTGGGTGGGCAGCGTGCCGAGTGGGGTGACCACATGGGCAGAGACCGCAGTGGGGACAAGGGCTCACCTAAAAGAAGGGGTTGTTTGGCTCTCAGAAGGGAGGGAGGGCTGGTCCTCATGCAGCACACCGCGGGCTTCGTGCCGGAAGGGGCCTGGGGATGGCTTTGCCCACTCTGGGCACTCAGCCTTTCTTCCTGCCTGAGAGCACTCTGTCCCTGAGTCTCCAGTTCTGACTGCATTGCTGGGCTTCCGGTTTTGTGTCACTGTGGTGGTGTGGGAGAAGAACACAGGAAAACAAGTCCCAGCTCCCCTCCCCCTCCATCATTCTTGGTCCTTCAGTCCCAGACCCTTCCACTGATCCCCGTGCCTGGGCCTGCCAGGGGCCCCAGCTGTGGCCAGGCTCCCAGAGGGCTCACAGTTCAGTGAGAGACACACCTGCATACCTCCCGGGGATGTGGTCGTAGGAGCCATGGCTGAGACCCAAACCAGGCGCCTGGGAAGGAGAGCCTTCCGGAAGGCTCCAGGGAGCAGGGAGCGATGTGGAAGCATGAGTGGGATGCCAGGAGGCAGATGGGGGAAGACCGGCCAGAAGCAGGGCCCTGACAAGGACTGGAGAGGGCTTCTGGGTGGGGATCTGAGTGAGGGCTCTCGAGGGGGTGCGACTCGTGAGGCCGGAAGTGTAGGTGAGTGCCAGCCTCGACAGCGCTGGCTGCCACTTGAAGACGCCCCAGCTGTGTTCCTTAACAGGGCCTCGAGTGCCCCGCGTGTCGTAGCGACAGCTGGGGTCATCCCCAGGGTCAATACGGAGCCATGATGGAGGTGTTAGATATTTTGTCACGTCCATTTTATACACCAGGCAAGTGAAGTCCGGAGGGAAGCTGCTTCAGGCCGCACGGCCGGTCAGCGGCCAGGCCAGTTCGGCCTCCAGGTGTGGGGGCCCCACTCCCTCACCTCTGTGGGCGTTGGCACTCCGAGCCCCGTAGACTGGGGCGCTCTGAGCACTGCACTCCAGTCACAGCAGCAGGGACAGTCTGCCCCTGCCCGAAATCCTCTGGGCTTGGGCCCTCCTGAAGGCCCAGGACATCTGCTTCCAAGATGGTCATACCCGTTGTGTGTCCATTTAACCACATAGCGGCTCCGATGGTACAGCCTGTGAGGGCAGAAGGGGGGGTTGGGGACATTTGGCAATAATCAATCACTCACCAGAGAGTTACTAAGTGTAGGTATGTGACAGGCCATGAATTCCATGGTGAGCGAGGCCAGACAGAGACATGGACCAAAAAGTCTCCCATGTGGGAGAACCCTTGACCTGGATATTTCTCCTCCCAAAAGTTACCTTGAAGTAAGAGTCACAGCTGGGCAGGGATGTCAGGAAGCCCTAGCATGTGCTGGGGTGCCAGCAAAGCGGGGGCATCCCCTTCCAAATGAGTGAAAAAGAAGTTTAAAAATGAATTTAATACTTCAGGGGCGCCTGGGTGGCTTGGTCGTTAAGCGTCTGCCTTTGGCTCAGGGTGTGATCCCAGAGTCCTGGGATTGAGCTCCACATCGGGCTCCTCTGCTGGGAGCCTGCTTCTTCCTCTCCCACTCCCCCTGCTTGTGTTTCCTCTCTCGCTGGCTGTGTCTCTCTCTGTCAAATAAATAAGTAAAATCTTTAAAAAAAATGAATTTAACACTTTAAACGAGGCGTAATGCATCAGGGGGAGTCCAGAACTTTGCCAGCTGTCCGGAGCCTTATTTTACTGCTTGTATTTCATAGTGCGTCTTGTAGGGGGGAGGGCCAGGGAGAGTGCGCCAAATGTTGCCAGGGGCTTGGGGGTCTCTCAAGTCTTAATCTGTCCCTAGGAGGATCACAAAGATAAAGCTACAAGAGTCATCGTGAAGAATTGTGTACATTAGGGGAAAATTAGGAGCAACCCCAATGCCCAACAATAGGGGATGGGTTCCTTAAATCAGGGCACGTGGCTGTGCTCTGGGTGTTGTTAGAAAGCACTAGGAGTTTTTAATGGCTTGGAGACATAGTAGCCTGCAGAACTCTGCCAGCTCAGCGGGTATCAGAACAGGGCTCAATAGAAGCCACTTTTTTTTTTTTTTTTAAGTATAAAGGCATAGAAAAGCCTAAAAGGAAGCACTCCAGAATGGAAGAAGTGTGCATCTGTAGCTAGTGGAATTGGAATTACAGGTGACGTTTATTTTATATTATTTTATTTTTGCTGTAAATGTGTTTTCCAACTTTTCCATAATGAATATGTATAACTTTGGTAAACAATGAAAAATTTTAGTGGTTCATGGAAGGCATTGGCCCAGCCTTTGCTGAACTCCCCAGGCTATGTTGGGAGCAGGTGGAGTGGCTCAGGTGGCGAGCTGGCCTTTAGGAACTCCAGCTTGGAGAGGCCTCCAGCCTTGGCTATGGAACTGCCCAGAACCCTTACTTTGATCAGACCTTGGGGATGGGAGCTCCCATTGAACGGGTGGGATTCCAAGCGATGAGGTGCCCCACACAGAAACTGCCCAGACTGGTTGTGAAGACAAAGCCACGGGGTTGCAGCCCCCGCTGGCAGGTTTCAACACCTGGTTCCTACCTGTTGACCTGCCCAGGGAAGCTCCGGGTGCCATGCTGGGCCCACCCACAGCCTGGGTCCCCCCCACGCACCCCTGCTGAGCATGGCCCAATGCCCAGGCTGAGGTCCAGAGGATGAGGAGTCCCTTGTGAGCAGGCGATGGCAGGCAAGAAGGTGGCCTGTCCAAGGCCTCAAAGCTGGGTGAGGAGAGCTGAGAGCACCAGCCACCCATCCTCTGCTGGTCACCAACCTTCGCCTGTCTTGAAGCCTCCGAGTGTCTTGGCGAAGTGATGTTGACACCACCATATTTAGTGTCTACTGAGGGCCGGATGCCATCCTGGGGGCCCTGAATGGGGAGTGTGACAGAATTCAGGCCAGTACATGAAAGAAGGCATTTACAGAAGGCTGGGGGAGACCAGCCCCCTAGGAATTAAGGTAGGCTTCCCAGAAGAGGTGATATTTAGAGCTTGCAGGACTCCTGAGACTGTCAAAGCTGGCAGGATTGATAAGAATGCAACAACGGTGGAATTGTAAGTACTCTGTCTAAAGGATAAAGGTAAGATTTGGGAGGTAGTAGGACTAGGGCAGACTTTCCAGAACAACTACCTGTGTATGGGGTTTCCGGCCTTGCTCCTTGGGCCCCGAAGGACCCAACCCTCGCACCCTGGGCCTCTTGGGCAAGAGAGCTCTGGCTGGCCTGCTCATTCCTATCTGCCAGGGAAGGGACAGCAGCCCCAAACTAACTCCTTATCCCTGTGTCTGCCCTGGCTTCAGTCTGAAGTCCCTGGTGCAGGAATATAGCAGAAGAAAGGGGCTACATTTAATTCAAGTTAAAAGAATATTTACTGCATACCTGCTATATGCCCATTGTTGTTGTAGGAAAGGGGTAGAGTTCAGGGGATAATTCAATCAGAGAAACTCTTGGAAGATAGTGTAAAATTGTGTGTACTCTGGGGTTGGGTTATGTGGGTGTCAGGGTTCAGTGTCTGATATCTGTTATGAACTGCAGGGAGGGCTTCCTGAAGGAGGCAGGCTTGAATATTTGGGATGATAAGGAAAGGCAGGGGGAGACGTGGCCAGGCAAGCAGGGAGGTAGATGCTATGTGTGAGGCCAGTAAGCAGATGGCAGCAGGATGGGAGCAGGCCCTGCATGAGGCCATAGGTGCTCTGGGAGGGGTGAGGGCTTTGGGGTCAGGCAGCCCTGCCCATTATCAGCTCTGTGACCTTGGACAAGTTTCCAAGCATCTCTGATCTACAGTTCACTCACCTGCCATATGAGTCTGGCAACCTGGACACTTGCAGCTCCTAGCAGAGCCCTCCCCCTGCCCCCGTGGGAAGTTTGGGCTGAGGAATCTGGGATTGGACTCCAAGACCTGTAAGGAAGCAGTGAGTGGTGCCCTGAATGAGTGTTGGTTGCTGTGTGCGTCAGAGGGCAGAACTTCCTAACGCCTCTGACGCCATCATTCAGAAAAGTCCATGCACACTGGCCACGGCCTTCCCTTCCTTCCCTCCACCTCTCCCTCCCTCTTTCCCTCCTGGTTCAGAGGGAAACTCCACAGGAACAGGTTTGGAGCCCCCAGTCCCTCTATCACTCACTGTCCTGTCAGGATGCTGCTGTCAGCCTGAAGAGACCCCCCCCCCCCCCCCGCCGAAATGCCTCTTTCCTAGCAGTGGTTACTCCATTCAGACCACCAAGTGGGTCAAGATAATCTCTTCTCTTGCGGTTCCTTTTGTGTAAGTATATTTCGGTTGGCACCTTGCCTTTTGATTTCCAGCTTATAAAATATTGTCTAAGTTTCCTTATCTGCAAAATAAGGATAGTAATACTTGTTTCAGTTATAGGGCTCTGAACACGGATTTGTAGCAGTTTGCCATCCAGTGGGTGTCCTGGGGACACTTTATGCCTGTGTGGATATAGGGTGGACTCTGGTTAGAAGCTGAGAGGGGAGGCGGGACCCCAGTAACTGGCATCCAAGGAAAGGTATAGAATATGTAAGCCCAACAGACAGTCCAGGGGCTGGATTTGAGGCCAGGTGGAGAGAGAGGCAGAAGCAGAGGCAGGGGGGCCTGGGGGAGACTCTGGGCTGCTGAGGGAGTGCAGGGGACACATCTAGCCCCCTACATAGATCCTGGCAAACCCACAGAAATAAGACAAGGATCACTGATGAGAGTCAAAGCAGAGGACCTGGGTGGGAATGCTGCTGAGCAAATGGTGTGGTGGGGGGCAGGTGGAAGCCCCGCAGACAAGTGGAGGGTACACAGAGCCACCCTGCCTTTATCATTGATGCCAACATGGGTTCACTAATGAGACTGGAAAAGAGAGCTATGTGTTGATGCATCTGCAAATGGTAGCTCCCCATTTCTTCTCCTTCCTCTCCTTCCTTCTCGCCTCCTCCTCCTCCTCCTCCTCCTCCTCCTCCTCCTCCTCCTCCACCTTCTTCTTCTCCTTCTTCCTCTTCCCCTTCTTCTTCTTCTTCTTCTTCTTCTTCTTCTTCTTCTTCTTCTTCTTCCTCTTCTTCCTCTTCTTCTTCTCCTTCTCCTTCTCCTTCTCCTTCTCCTTCTTCTTTTTCAAGTAGGCTCCACACCCAGCATGGAGCCCAATAAGGTGACCAACTCATGACCCTGAGATTAAGATCAAGACCTGAGTGGAGGTTGAGAGTCGGACACTTAACCAACTGAGCCCTCCAGGTGCTCCAATCCCTTTCCTAAAATCTGCCTTGTTCTGGAATACGGGAAGTCTCTGGCACTAGCAGGGAAATTACTCCAGGCTTCACCAGAGGGTGTTCTGACAGTGCTGGGCCCAACCTGGGACTGTCAGGAGAGTGACCCACCTGAAAACATTGGCAACAGGGACCTAAATGGCACAGAGTTCCTGGCCTCTGGAGGTAACGAATGAGATCTGGGGCAACTTGGTATTTTAGGGGAAACAGGGCAGTTTGGCAGAGCTCAAATGGGCCTGGGTCTGGCTGGATGAAGGGTAAGGAAGGGAAGGTTCCATTCAACAATTACATTTTAGAGCCAATGGGAATGTTTGGATCATTGGTCCAACCCTTCCAGGAATCCAGTGCCTTCAGAGGGGAGGGGACTGGCCTAAGCCCACAGCGGGAGATGTGAAGAATGGGGTCCGGAGTGTGGTGGCTGGAATTAGGCTGGGAATTATCCCCTGTACCCTGGTGGCTTCCTAACGGTGGCACTAAAAGGCTGTGGACTTGTCTGTGTGGTCAGAAATGAGACTCTTGATGGGGAGGAGCATGGTAGTCCCCCACCCAGGAAGAGGAAGAGCCCCCTTCCCCTCCTACCTCCCAGGTAGGTGCTAGGGTCCTCCCCAAAGTAGAGGATGTTTTCAGAGCACTGAGTCCATCCTGTTGCTGGGAAGCCAGCCCCCCCAGACCTGTCCCTGGTGCTGAGCTGCCACCTCCTCCTTCCCTGCCTTCCCCATGAGGCATATTAGGTGTGGATGTGCCAGCCCCACTCATACCTTCAGATAACTGCAGTCCAGCTGACATCTGGAGTGGAGTCTCATGAAAGGCGCTGAGCCAGAGCAGCCTAGCTTAGCCACTCCCAAATTCCTGTCCCTCAGAAACCTGAGGTAATAAATGCTTGTTGTTGTTTTAGCTACCAAGTTGGTGGGAATTTGTTATGCAATAACGGAGGCAATGTTAGATGAGCACAATGGCTGAGTGAACAGAGAGAGGGGGTGTGGCCCAGGGGAGGCCGGAGAGGGGGCAGGCTGTGGTCAGGTGGGCCCTCGTGGGCCAGGGGAGGAGGATGGGCTCAAACCTAAAGCCCTGGGGAGCTCTGGGGTGTGTCAAGCAGAGGTGTGGCACAGTGCCGCTTCACAAGGGCACTCTGGGATGTGTGGGATAGATTGGGAGCTGGGAAGGCACAGGGGTCAGGCAGAGACAGCAGTCAAGAGGATCCTGCAGCACCCAGGTGGGAGGCTTGGAGGCCTAACTAACGGGGTGGCAGTGCGGGTAAAGAGAAGAGGATCTGAGAGAAATCTAGGGGTGAAGGAAGATGACAGGGCTTGGTAACTTGGAAGTGGGGAGTAAAAGGGAAGGGGAGTCAGTGCTGATCCCTCCACTCCCGCTTGGGGCAGCAGAGTAGCCAGGGGACACCACTGAGCAAGCCTGGGAGCCAAGTGGTAAGGCACATCTCAGGGGATGACGACAAGTTCAGGTGTCTGAGGAGTGCCATTGAGGGCCATCCAGGAGACGCATCGTGTGCAGGTCTGGAGCCGAGGAATGAGGACAGAGCTGGGTTATGGCCTTGAGGTGCTCGGCTTCAAGGGTGGGAGAGTGTGCCCCATAACAGACCAGAGAAAAGAGGGAGGCTTAGGGGTTGGATGCTGAGGGGCCTAGGGAAAGCCCAAGCATCAGAGGACTCATGGAACCAGGGTGGAGGTAGGGCTACCATGTTGGAGGTCACTGAAGACATGAGTAAATGAGGATTACAAAGTGCCCAACAAGCCTAGCAACCAGAGGGTCACAGGGGCCCTTGGCCAGAGCCATTTTGGTGGCTTGGGTTTCCTGGGAACAGCAAGAAATTAGACCAAGTGGTTTGAAAAGTGAGTGAAAGGTGAGGAAGTGGATACCTGGGGTGTAGATACTCTGTCATGAAAGGAGGAGAGAGACAGGGCAGGAAGTTTCCATTCTTACCACAAGGGCCTCTCAGAGGGCTGCTTGAGTTTCCTTGCAACATGGTGGCTGGCTTGCCCCAGAGGGAGCAATCTTGTCTCTAGGTATTTGCACGTGCTGTTCCCTTTCCCTGGAGTGAACTCTCTGTGCTCTCCCAACGTCACCAGCTAACTCCTGTTGATCCTTTAGGTCTCTGTTGAAATGACACCTCAGGGAGGCTCCCCTAACTACCACAGTAGTTGAATCCTCCTGTGTTATACTTCCCCATTATACCTCTTCTCATTCTAGGAATGTGGATGTGGATATACTGCCTACTAGACTATAAGACTCTGCTTTGTCAATTGTTATATTCCCAACACAAAACTGTACTTGATGGACAGCATGAATGAGTGAAGGCAAAGGCAGAGCTGGCTGTGGAGAACTAGGTTTGCAGTTTGCCTCCCAGCTCCTCTGGATTAAGCACCGTCCTTGTATTCATTAGAGGGAAGGGGAAGGGTCTCTAAAAAGACAGCCCCGCCTTCCCTCCCTGCCACATGTGACTTTAAGCTCACAACACTTTAGCGGGAATTTGTTCTGCACAGAGCTCTAGTCTCAGGAGTATCCAATCCAGCCCTTCTTGTTATCCAGAAGGCTCAGAGACATAGCGACAGGAACAGGATTGCACAGCAAGTAAGGCCAGGATTCTGGTTCTCTTTAGCTTTCCTCTGGACATTTGGACAGGCAAGGACAACTTGGGCAAGTGCTGTCTGCTGGGCATGGAGGCTGGGGAGCTGTGAGCTGAGGAGCCCTGGCCTCAGCTTGGCAGGAATACTGGGAGGGGAGAGAGCAAATCATCATGAGAGAGGTGAGCTTGTGGCCCTCCTGTGGAGATCCCTTTATACTTCACTCTTATCCTCACCCCCCAGCCAATGCTCTCTTCTATACATGAGCATTTGAGTGTCCACAGCCATGGACATTTGCCCATGATGATCTTCAAGTGGGTCCTGAAGGGTGGGCAAGATGTGCTTTGGATGGTGGACTCACTTCCTCCGAATCCTCCCGACCTCCCAGGCCTAGCCCAGAGCAGGCACGGTGGAATCAATGAGTGAATGCATGCATGGATTATTATAGATGAAGAAAGGGAGACATACTTAGCCTGGCATTTACAGATGGCTGAGCAAGTGGCTACCACATCCCCGTGCACATGACTATGTACTATAAATGACAAAGCTTCTTCCTCGAATCATGACATGGGCAGCAATTCAGAAGGTCACATGGCTGGCCATATTCTCTCAATTCCAGAGTCGGTCACACTGCTTACTAGAACAATTTCAGGTGTGGCTAGTCCATAATTAAGTGAGTGAGGTCATGAATGCATGGCAATTGCACTGGGAAGGCATTGCAGTCAGAGCCTGTCCAGTCCAGGGAGGATGGCTTTGGTGGGGCTCTGATGAGGCATGGCCTCCTCAAAGCCCAGGCCTAACAGCAGATGACAAGCCACTCAGGGCTCCTGCTCAAGAGAAAGCTCCTTAACCAACCAATAGCGGGAGACCTGTACACAGTCAACAGGATATGCTATAAGGACTTCCATTTGGCCAACACAGAGAAGATCGCCAGAAGATGGTGGGACAGGCAGAGTGTAGGCAGAGAAACCTCCAGCCTCTCTGGACCCCATCCTTCCAGAAAAGCAACCACTAAAAATGCTATACAAAAAATATACTCAAAACCACTACAGACAAGTCAAAATGGAATTCTAAAAATGTTCAAGTAACCTACAGGAAGGAAGGAAACAGAAAACAGAAAAGTTAAAAATACAGAGTATAAACAGAAAACAAAAAATAAAATGGCAGATTTAAGCCCTAAATATCAACAATTACAGTAAATCTAAAAGATCTAAATATATCAACTAACAGATAGAGATGGGCAGAGTTGACTATAAAACATAACCCAACCATATGTTGCCTAGAAGAAATCCCCTTCAAACATAGTGATGTAAGTAAGTTGAAAGTAAAAGGATGAAAAGGATGAATCATGAAAGCACTAATCAAAGGAAAGCAGAAGTGGCTATTTTAATATCAAAGTCGACTTCAGAGCAAAGAAAGTTCTTGGAGGCAAAGAGGGACATTATGTAACGATAAAAGAGTCAGTCCGTCAAGAAGACATAGCAAACCTAAATGCGGATGCGCCAAACAACAGAGCTGCAAAATAGTGAAGTGAAAAATGATACAACTGAAAGGAGACGTAGATAAATCTACAAATGCCGTTGGCGCGTCTAACATTCTTCTCTTAACTGACAGCTAGACAGGAAATCAGCAAGGATACAGGATAACTCAACACCATCAACCGCCAGGATCCAGCTGATTGAACACTCCACCCAACAACAGCAGAACATTTGCTCAAGTGCACATGGAACATCTATCAATATAGATCAAATCCTGGACCATAAAAACCCTCAATAAATTTAAAAGAATTTAAATCCTACACAGTGTTTTCTCTGACCCCAGTGGAATCAAACTAGAAATCAAAAAATAATCCATGAGTCGAAGGAGAAGTTTTTAAAAAATCTTTAAAAAAAAAAAGCGGGGGGTTAGAGGGGGCACCTGGCTGGCTCAGTCGGTAGAGCATGCGACTCTTGATCTTGGGGTTGTGAGTTCAAGTCCCATGTTGAGTGTAGAGATTACTTTAAAAGAATAAAAGATCTTTTTTAAAAAGGTGGGGGAAATGTCAAGGGGGGAATAAAAGTCTTGGCTCCTGGGGGGTAATAAAAGTCTCGGCTCCCCTCTGACACCACCCAGCAAGGTAATGGAGCTAGTCATAGCTAGGCACTCAACAACAAGTCCTGGCTGAATGAATGACGGAGGAATTTCTCGTTTCTTCATCAGGACGAGCGTCTATCTTTGATGCCATTTGCTTCTATTTCCCACTCAGTGCAGGAACCCCTTCTGTAACCTTCCTGTTGGATGGTCATCCACCTTGAATACCTCCAGGGATGGGGAGCTTCCTCCCTCCAGAGACAGCTCTTCCCACCTTTGAACAGCTATAATCCCCAAAAGGCCAAGAGTTCATGATTCTGAGTCGAGTTCTGCCCTCCCCATGCTGCGTAACTGCCGGTCCTGTCAGAAGAAGCCTGCTCCTTCTCGAAGTTTTCTTGTTTGGGGATTTGGGAGAGGCTGGCCTGGGTGTTGGAATCTAAGACTTAGCCACAGGGGATTGACCAAAGGAAGGGCTGCGTCTGCTCAGTCTGGGGAAGAGAAGTTGGTATCGAGGTGAGGGGGTATGACTGGAGCCCTCCATTCTTTTCAAGGCACTGCAGATACCAAAGAAAAAATAACAGCCAGAGCAGCATATAATTACCGTGGTTGGTGCTGGGCACTGCGCTAAGAGCTTTCCTTGTGTTATCTCACTGGGACCTCCTAACAATCTTCTGCAGTGACTTTTATTATTCCCACTTTACAGGTAAGGGAACTGAGGCACAGGAAGGGAAAATCACGTGGGCCGTGTATCTCAGCTGGTAAGGGGAGTGGCTGGCAGGCAAACCCCAGGGGTCTGATCTGAGCCCGCCCTCCCACCCCCCCACAAGCATGCGGGATGCACAGCGTGCTGGGCAGCTGGAAGCTGGCTGACAGGTAGAAGCTGCAGGAAGACAGGCAAGTGTCTGGTTAACTGAAGCACTTTCGAGAAGTCAGAAATGTTGAGCCAATGGAATTAGCTGCCTCGTGAGGTGGTGGGCACCAAAGTGGCGGAATGGTCCAGGAGGATCCACACTGCAGAAAGGTCTTTGGACCACATTTATCCAGTTGAATCCCATTAAAAACAGATCGCTAGGGCAACCCTTAAGAGAGAAAAAAGGAAAGTGAGGAAGGAGTGGTGTTTGTAGTATATCTCTGAGGTTAAAATTTGTTTTCAACTGCAGCTAGAAACTTCTCTGGCACCTGCATCTGAGTCTCTCCCCAAATACTAGGATTCTTGAAAAACCAAAGTCCTTGGGAGCTAGTCTTGACCTTGTTTCCTGGAGCTAAAAAAGGGGAGAAGGGTGGACGGGAGGCCTGGGTTTCCTCCAGCAAAAGACGCATTCCCTCAAATGCCCATCTAAATGGTGAGGCGAGCCTCAGAGAAAGCAAGTCACTTGCCCAGGGCCGCACAGCTCACACGCAGCTCAGCTGGGGGACCTAGGAGGGACAGCCCCGTGGTTGGAGGGGGCAGGGAGCTTGCCCTCATTCAGTCCTGGGAAGCGTCAGAGGAGAAGCTGAGCTCAGTATTGGTATCCCCTCCCCCTCCGGGTCACCAGGGACTGGCTCTGGATCCTGGAATCGTGTGGTGAGAACACGCTGGCCTCCAGTTTCTTTCCTGCTGGTGCCTATTAGGCTCAGGGTCGGTTGAGAGCTGGTGCCTGGCTGGGAGTGGGGGGTCAGGCACATGTCTGGTCCACTGCTGCCCTCGAAAGACCAAGCCGAAGTCCAGGCGGTTCCCGGACTCATCCTGGAGCCAGTTCTGTGGTTGGTGGTCGCCTCTCTGTCAGGCCAGGGCTCTGGGCCTTTTTCCACCCGGCCTTCTTTCAGCTCTCCCTGTACTTTGGGAGAGTAATCAGATTATTCCATTCTGTGGCTCTATCCCCTGCAGGCTGAAGAGTGACCTGGCGTCTGGATGGCGGGGAGGGTGAGTCTTCTCCTGGGACAGGCCAATGGCAGGGGGGCCCCGGGAGAGGGAGGCCCGAAGGGGGACAGGATCAGATGGTGGTGGCAGTGTCAAGTATGGCCCAGCTCCTGCTCCCTCGGGACCCCTCCATCCAGGAAACTCAGGCAGGGTGGGGTTCAGGCCCCGTGGGTGTCATGTCACAGGCCAGGAGGCTGCATCACTTGCCTGAGGATGGGCTTTTGGTGAGTAACAGGCTGGGAACCCGACCCGGTCAGAGTGCTCCTGGGCCTGTGGTCTCATCGCCTCGCGACAGTGCTCTCTTCCCACGGCAGGCCACTGCCTGGAGCTTTGCCACTGGGCCCAGGGTGTTCGCTCGCACCGCCTCACCAGTCCCCTGAGTGTCAGAAGAGGGCGTGGGGTTCAAGTGGCCCCCTCCTTCCCAGAAGGGCTGTTCACCCCCCTCCATCTGCTCCTCCTAAATGGAGACCTGTGCCCTCCCTAGACATCCCTGCTGTCAGAGGGGAAAGGCCCATGGAGAGCACCTTATGTCTTGTTTGATGAACAAAAACCCCTGCAGCCCAGAGAGGGCAAGTGGCTTGCCTGGGACCACAGAGCAAACTGGGCACAGAGCCTGTCTGGAACCTGGGCGTCCTGACTCCCAGGCACACACGCGCTTGTGAGCTGGGCCTCCACACCTCCCTCCTTCCAAAGGTGAAACCTTGTCACATCAATGTCAGAGGCAGCAGGCACAGCCATGACCAGCCCTGTCCAACTGTTGAAATATTCCAAGCATCTGGAAAACTGAACAGTTTATTGGAGGAGGTGGTTAAGGCTGCCAAGTGCCCCCCCCCCCCATCCATCAGAGGCAGCTAGTCTAGAAAGCACGCTGCACCAGTTCTCTTGCCTCCTGCTACCCATCCGAAGAGTGAGGCGCTTAGACTAGAGGCCCTGCTTTCCTTCCAGCGCACACCTGCAATGCCAGGAGCACTCTTATGTTTGGGGGGAGGCTCCCGCCAGCCTCAGTTTCCCCATCTGTGACAGTGGCTCCATGCCCGGCTGGCTGGACTCAAGGGACCCACACGGAGAGACAAGTGCAGAGGGGGCTGTGGAGGCCAATCAGCCACTGTCCGGGCCCTTTGTCCCCGCTTACATTGCAGCAGGCGACCTGCGCGCCAGCCAGGGCTTCTCATTTCCTTTGAGTAAGCGCTCTCCCTGCGAGAGGGAGCCACCGACCTCAAAGGCCGGCCCACAAAGGGGCCCTGACATCGTGGGGAACAATGTCGCCTGTTTACCTGACAGATTGTCCGCTTTCTTTTCATCTCCGAGGAAAAGAGCTCCCGCTGGGAGCCGCTAATCCCAGAGTAAACAGATGACCTCGTGGTGCTTTTCTTCCGGAGGTGGGGTGCGGAGCAAGCGCCCCAACTGTGCAAACAGATACTGGAGGCCTCCTGCGCCTGCGGGGGCGTGGCCCCGGGGCCCAGGCGGGAGGGGCCCTTCCCTCGAGCCCGCCCTCTTTCTCCCTTTGTGGTTTCCGCCGTGAATGGGGAGAAGCTCAAAGGCAGGGGCAAGAAAGGTCAAAGCCAATTTGCAGGGCCAAGCGTGGGGGAGGAGAGAAGGGGCCAGACCAGGCGTTTTGGGAGGCCTGACCTTCACCTGGATACAACCCCATGCGGCCTGTCCCCAGCTCTTCTGTGGACACTGCCCCTGGCAGAGCTGGCTCTGGGTCCTGGCCGCTCCCTTACTGGTGTGTGGCGGAGGCCAGCAGCTGCGCCTCTCCGAGCCTCAGTTTCCCCATCTGGAAAGCAGCGATGAAGACACCTGTCTCTTAGGGCGGTTGCAAAATATTGCTGTGTGCTCTCGATAAGTGGTAGTGACTTATGATTAGAGAGGAAGAAGCCTGGAAGCTGGAACCAGATGCCAACAGAGTGGGGAGGGTATTCGGGGAGGGGGCAGGCGGAGCCAGGACAAAGGCACTCAGTTGGGAATGAATCGCGCTTGTATGCGAGACACAAATAAAATAGTCTCTGAAATAACATATCACGTTGTGGGGTTATCTCTGGGAGGGGACCCAAATTCTCCCACTTCCTAGGGGTGCGACCTTGGGAGAGCTATTTGGCCCTCCTGTCCTTTGGTTTCCTCCTTTATAAATGGGGATGAAAAGTCCTATATTAAAGGGCTCTCCCGAAACGAAAAGAACCTGGTACATAGTAGATACTAGTGCCTAGGCCTTAGCAAGGGCAGGCTCTTTACTCCCTGCAAGGAGCTGGGGGGATCTGGAAGAGTCTACGACGTGGGAGCCCTGTCTCACCTTCTTTGGATGCCGCCAGAGGCAGCACTTTCCCTTGGACAGCGAGGAGCTGGGTGTGCCCTCACACAGGGTGAGCCCCGGGTGCCCAGCAGGTGCCTCCCACCCACCCTCTCCTTGGCGGCGCCACCGGGCAATGTGTCTCGTCTCGGCATTCAGGGCTTCTGTGACTCCTAGCCCCTTTTTGGGGTAGAGAAGCTGGCAGGTGCCTAGGTGAAGCAGTGTGTTCTGGGGTTCCTCAGCTTTCCTTTTTAAAGGAGAACAAGGAACAAGAAGGAAAGGCAGGGAAGGGTTGTAATATTTGATGAACGTCTTAAAGCAAGCTTGTAGGTATCAGAAATGCCTTTGACTTCACTGAACAACAAACTTGACTTACTGTAGCTTAAACAAACGGAGTTTCATTTTTCTAACAAGTTAAGAATTCTGGACATGGATGGTTTCTGGTCTTGGTCAGCTGCTGGTGATGCCAACAAGGATTGGGCTCTTTCCAGCTTTCCACACAACTCCAGCACACAAAAGCCTCAAGGTGGCAAGATGGCTGCCTTGGCTCCAGCAAGAAAGTAGAGGGTCTCCCGGGAGCTCTCTGCTGGCGTCTCATTGGCCAGAAGTGGGTCACGTGGCCACCCCTGGAAGCAAGGGATGGTGGGAACGCAAATTCCCCCGCCTCCAGCAGGGTCCCGGGGCAGGGTGCGGCATGGGGCAAAGGGACGGGTGTCCAACTATGCGATCAAGGGAGATAGCGCTTCTCACATCCCAGTCTTACAGACGGCAAGCCGGTGCCAAGGGCAGAGAAATGCTTTACTCAATAAGCACTTTGATTGATTTACTCTGGCATTCTGGGCCAGCAACCAAAGACATGAAGATAAAAGCCACTCCCTTGCCTTTCAGAAACAGAAGGAGAATAATAATAGCAATAGTAACAATATAATAGCTAAAATTCACTGACCATGTACCAAGTGCCAAGTGCTTGCCGGGCACTTTCTAGACTTTATCCTGTCTCTTGTTCACTCCAACCTCAAGCAACAAGCGTGATCCTACCTGCCCTGGAGGAACCTGGGGCTCCAACAGGCCAGCCTTCCGCCCCCCTTTCCCCCCATGGTACAGGTGGGTAGAAGAGCCCAGGTATGAGCCAGGCTCTCAGGCAACCCATGGGAAGAGGGAGACCTGGGAAAGTTTCTGGAGGTGGGGCGACGTGTGTAGGGTCTGCAAGCGCCAGCTGGAATTCCACAGTCAAACAAGGTGGGGAAGGTGCCCCAGGTGAGGTAAGACCTCCGCAAGGACGCATTAGAAGCGACCTTAGCAAATTCTGAGGCTCCTCTAGGGGCTGTCCACCCACACTTTCCCAGAAACTTGTTTCTTTAAAAGGAGTGTAGAAAATAAAATTAGGGGCGCCTGGGTAGCGCAGTCGTTAAAGCGTCTGCCTTCGGCTCAGGGCGTGATCCCGGCACACCGGGATCGAGTCCCACATCGGGCTCCTCTGCTGTGAGCCTGCTTCTTCCTCTCCCACTCCCCCTGCTGTGTTCCCTCTCTCGCTGGCTGTCTCTCTGTCACATAAATAAATAAAATCTTAAAAAAAAAAAAAAAATAAAATTAAACTTCTAAAGTCAACGAGCAACATGAATAAAGAAATGAAATAATATTGAAAATAAAATCCTTTAGTTTATAAAATGAAAAACAAAAACAAAAAAAACCAGCCCTTAGACTCTATGCTGCTGATGGGACAGTGAAAAAGGAATCACTGGGGGCGCCTGGGTGGCGTAGTCGGTTAAGTGCCTGCCTTTGGCTTAGGTCATGATCCCAGGGTCCTGGGATCGAGTCCTGCATGGGGCTCCTGGCTCATCAGGAAGCTTGCTTCTCCCTCTGCCTGCCACTTCCCCTGCTTGTGCTCTCTCTCTGTTAAATAAATAAAATCTTAAAAAAAAAAAGAAAAAGGAAATGCTGGCACATAGTTAGGGGGAGGGTGAATTGGTGTAAACATTTAGAACAGCAACTTGAAAAATATTCTTTAAAATGTGCTGATCTTTTGGCTTCATTTCTAGAATATATGCTAAAGAAATGATAAAAGTAGACAGATAATAGCACAAGACATAATTTATTAAAATATGATTTTGGGTTTTCTCCCTTGTGTTTTCCCTCTCAGTGTCCCCAGGTTTGTAGCCAGACCCCTCCCTACTTCTGAATCCAGGGGGCACTTATAGGACCCAACCAGAAGCTGCTTGAAGGTAACATTTTTTCCTGTTTTTGTTTTGTTTTGTTGTTGTTGTTGTTGTTGTTGTAAAAAAGAAAGCTCAAGAAAGGAAACATGCAGGCAGTCCCAGTAAAACAGTGGGAGGAATTGTAGGAAGGAAGGGGGAAGATTCCTCGCAACTGCAAAGGGGCCCCAAGGCCCAGAGGTGGGACCTTGGCCCCCTGCATAGCCACACCTCAGGACATGGCTATGATTTTCCAAAGCTCTCTGTCCAGAAAAACTGGAATCACAGCCATAACCCAGTGTCCTGAGCCTCCAACCAGGCTTATAGCAGCGGCCATTGGATATCAGAGTATGCCCTCTGGGAGGATGGGTATTTGTATAAGCCCCAGGACCTTTGCATGGCCCTAGCAGACAGAGTTCTCAAAATGACTGAGGCCTCCAGTGGAATTTAAAGAAAACTGAATGTGACATTCTCACCTATCTACATTCACGAGGAAAAAATGTTTTGAAAGGTAATTGAGTAGAGAGTTATTATCTTGTTTGGATTTTTTTTAAACTATTAGTTAAATATTTTCCATAGGAAGATACCTAAGTCCCCTGCCCTGTGTTCCCTGACCTCCAGGCACATACCTTTACTGTTGCACCAACCTTGCTGGGAGGGTCATTATCTATATTTAGTGCCTCACTGTTCTTTGAGGTCCTTAGGTCCTAGAGACTCATTAAGACGTTGTCTTGTTTACCTCCCTATCCCTGGTGCCTTGCACAATGCCTGGCAAACACTCAGGGAATGATCGAGTACACGAATGAATGAATGAATGAATGAATGAATGAATGAACAAACTAGCAGGTGTCTGGTATCTGGGATAAAGGGCCTGGCGAGGCCCATCCCTGTTGTCCACACACAGACACTCCTGGCAGCCGTCAGGGCTGTGCACTCAGCAACAGGGTTGACTGCAAGCACATACTCGGGGAGTGTAAACAGCCCTCCTCCGGGCCAGGGCTGACTGGCAGCCTTGAGGGCAGCTTGCACAATCTTGTGGGCTGCTGTGATTCTCATTTTTGGGGCATGGAGTCATCTTTGCCATGAGCCTCTCCCTCCTTTGCCCTGGATTGTCTCTTGGCAACATAAAAGGAACTGTATGTCTGTTGTCGGTGGGAAGAAGTTCAGACCCCCCATCTATCCAGGAAGCCGGGCCTCATTAACTAGACCTGCCCAAGGACCCCAGGAGGCTGGAGCTGAAAGGGAGCTTGGAGGTCACCCAGATGGACCTCTTGGTTTTACAGATAAAGGACCTGAGACCTTAAAAGGTGGGAACACTGAGCTGACAGCAATTGTGGTAAAGCTTGGCATGGAGCTGGTGTCCTGGGATGGCAGCTGGTTTCAGAACCAGCCAAACAGGGCTGTAAATTCTTGCCCAGGCACTGTCCAGCCATGTGAACTTGGATCAGGGATGTGTCCTTCCTCAGTCCCCATCCCCTCGTCTCCGCAGTGCTGCTCGTGAGGTTGTTGGGGAGGTCCTGCTGTGATGGTACCTAGCACAGCACCCGGCTCAGACTAGCGCCTTCTGTCTCCTGCCTCCTCCCACCCTTTCTTTCCTAACTTCTCCCACTCACCATTCCTCAACATTCCTCCGTGTCTGGGCGTGAAGTGGGAAGCCCTCTGAACCGTCCATGGCAGGGCAATTCGCTTCCCGATTGGCTGTGTATGCTGTGATGGCCTCTTGATTCATTAGCGTCCGCCTACTTTCTCTCTTGCTTCTTTGGTTCTCACACACCTCCCGATCTTGCCAAATTCATTCATATTTTCCTTTCTCTCTCCCTTCCTGCAAACTTTCCCAGGCCTCTGCTATGCGCCGGGCACCTGCTGGGCAGAGAGACTCGAGGCCACCTCCTGCCCTTTCAGAGCTCATCTGCTGCTCCCGACGGGCTGTGTGAACAAGGACAAGACGGGAGGAGAGCCCTCAACAGCAGGGGCGATGCTGGGTGTCCACGAAATCCTGTGTCCTAGCTCTGGTTTCTGGAACACCATGGCAGACAAAGGAGTGATCATGTCCTAACCCCTAGACCTTTGAACATTGCCACACATGGCAACAGGAGCTTTGCAGATGTGGTTAAATGACGGAAGGATTTGGAGAAGGGGAGACTGTCCTGGATTATGCAGGCAGACACAAGGTCCTTGCAAGAGGGAGAGAGAAGGTCAGAGAGGAGAGGTGTTATCCTGCTGGCTCTGAAGATGGAGGAAAAGGGTGCCTGCACCCCACGGTGCCCCTGGAGCCCTCCAAAAGAACCCGCCCCTGATGGCACCATGATGTTCACCCTGGAGACTCATTTTGGACTTCTGACTTTGTAACAGAATAAATATGTACTGGTTTAAGCCCCTGAGTTTGTGTTCATTTGTGACAACAGCAAGAGCAAATGTAGAAGACCGTGATTCTCTGTCCTCGTGCAGGGAGAGGGCCCGTGGGACTAACTCTGGCCAATGCAATATGAATTCAGGGGACACACGTTGCTTTGGCCTGAGCCGTCCCTCTTGCCCGGCCACAGCCGGTGATGATATTGTAGCAGGTGGGAGCTGATGGTGGTGCTGCCAGCAGCCCGGGTCCCTGAGTGGCTGTGTGGAGCAGAGCCCCACCTCGACCCCACTGGCTGTCAAAACCTCTTCAGATTTGGGGACTATTCGTGACTGCAGCATAACCTAGACTTTTCTTACTGTGGGAGCTCGGTGGAGGCTCTTGGTTCACAGAGGCAATGATGAAGCCTTGAGAAGACAGATAGGCACTTACAGTGTGAGCAAAGGCCTGGAGGGGTTGGAGACTTTTGGGCTGGCCCAGGGTGCATGGCGGGAGTGGAGGCTGGCTGCAAAGTTTGGGGGGAAATGGGGAGCAGGGTGTGTTGTGACTCTGGCCATCCTGTCTCCCCCGGCTGGGCTCCAACGGGTTTATACTCTTTTTCTAGCATGTACTGCTGAGTGTGTATGTCGTGTGCCTGCTGGGCTCATGGGCGCACACACATGTGCGTGGTCAAGAGGCCTCTCCCTCTGGGTCTAGGTACACACGTGCCTCCAGGTGTGTGCAGCTAGGGGTTTGTGTAGAGCTGGAGCTCCAGGGAGGATCTGGGACAAATGAGGGTGTCAGGCTGCGGATGGGTCTCTGGTGCAGAGGAAGTGAATAAAAAGTGTGCAGCGAGGAGGACGGTGTGTGAATGTCTCAGAGTGAACAGGGACACTTTTCAAATCCTCGGTGAAGGAAAAGCTGTGGGACACAGCGGTGGCTCATAAGGTGTCGTCCCCCACAGTGCCTGCCTTTGAGCCGTACGTGCAGTGACTCAGTAACCTGGGCCCTCTCCAGGGGTGACTGATTGATGAGTGAGCGTGGGTCTTTCTCGAGGGGCCAGCGTGAGCCAGAGAACAGCCTATCACGTCAGTCCCACCGCGGGCCAGGTTTGCGGGCTGTGTTTATTGCCTCCATTACTCACTATTTTGTTACCCGAAATACATTTAATTCCTATTAATAACGAGCACTGGAGGGCATAGATTTCATCATTAGCATTAAATTACTTTATTGCAGTTTACAAAGCAGCTGCTTGTGACGTATGACACACCCGCTGAAGCGGGGGCCCCCCGCACACACGAGCCGCTCACCTGCGTGAGGACATTGTACAGTGGGAGTGTGCAGTCGGAGGCAACGTGCTTTCTTGCACGCTTACAGCAACTTGGCCCATCTGTGGGGTGCTGCCGTGTGCCCCCAGCTGGTGTGACACCCTAGACTGGAGACAGGAGCCTGCTCTCCTGAGTCTTCCACGGGCCAGGTGCACAGCTAAGGACTTTAAGGCTCTTGTCTCACTGAAACCCAGGGCCCCCCATGGGGAGGGGCTGCAATCCTCATGTCACGGTTGAAGAGACAGAGGCTCACAGAGGACCTGCCTGCCATGCACGGTGGGGCCACCCTTCCATCCAGCCAGGCCAGTGGTTCCACCAGTCAGGAGACCGGCTCCTTTCTGCCCTCCCTGCCAACCTTGCAGCCCCTTTAAGATCGGCAGAGATGATGTTTTTCTGCGGAGAGGCCGCAGGAAGCTTACTCATTCTTTTTTATTTTCTTTTGTAATACCGTTTGTATCTTTCATTAACGGCTGGAGGAGACTCTCCTGCATTTGTTGCTCGCGCCGCCCCCCCCTGCACCCCCCCTCGGTGCAGGGTTAGTAAGAAATGACGTCACAGCCCGAGAGGCTGAGCGGTCAGGGGTCCTGATGGATATGCTCTTCGCCCGCCTGCCGGGCACCCACGCTGCCTTTGCAAAAGCAATTCCCTACTTGGCAAAGGGCAGTGTTTGCCCTGGGATGGGACCTCTGCAGCCCTGCGCCAGGCCCTGTTTATTCTGGCACAGTGCACGGGGATGTCCAAGCCCTCCGCGTTTGTTGAACTTCCTGAATTTCGTGCAGCCAGGGAACAGGTGGAAGGCTGATTGGTGCCCAAGAGACCAAGAGAGGATATTGAAAAGCACCACAAATGCCTCTCCTGCCCCCAAGGGACAAGCAGCACTGGGCAGCGGGCTGAGGGCTGGTGGGGGCAAGGCAGAAGGAGCTGGACAGATCTTTAGGTAAAGCCTTCAAAGCCTTCCCTCTCCTTAACCCGGCCTGAGCCTGCCTCAGGACAGCAGAGAGAAGGAGAGAACAATCTTGAGTTCCTCCTACGAGGGGCGCTGCCTTGATGTATGCTGTCTTACTCAGCTCTCGCAACAACCTTGTTGGGGAGCGCCCGCTTTGGCCCCCATTTTATACAAGAGGAAACAAAGCACAGAGAAGTTAAGCGGTTTGCCCAAGGCCACACAGTTAACACAGCTGAGGCAGGGTTCAACGCAGGCCTATGACAACTTTCTAGTTTGGCCAGGGCATAGTTCCCTTTACTGGGGGGGGGAGGGTAGGGATGTGCTGATGGGACGGGGTTTTTGTCTTCAGGCTCAGCCTGCTGGCCTGGGTAGAAGAGAGGTTTTCAGGGAGGAACGACTGGTGCAGGAGGGAGGGGTCTGCCCCTGGCCGCTCCTGCCGCCCACCCGGGATGGCCAGAAGCCTGGCGGTGCCTCGGCACAGTTAGTCGTCCCAGGTGAGCGGCAATCGGGCACCCATCGAGAGGTTGGCCTCCGCCCCCCACACTTGAGATGAGAAAACAACAGAAGCACTGCATCTGGCCTCGGTCCGAGCTCGGTGCCCAGCGCATTACTCACTTCCTTCCTGGGACTTCCGTGGGAGGGGGGCGCTGGCTCCTGTACCCGGGTCAGAGTGGGGAGCAGGTGGGCATCACCGAATCACTCCCGTCCCCTCGGACCCCATGGGGACCCAAGGTGAGCCAGGACAGCAGGCTGAGACTGGGGGACCTCTGCCAGAAAAACACATTACATGAGAATAAAGTGATTTGGCTCCACGTTGAAGGTCAATTACATCTTTAGAGAAAAACGGAGATAAAGCAGTGAAGTACAGCAAGGAGAAACAATGCTCCCGGAGACAACCTCGGGGAACTCAAGTCCTCCCTCCTTCACACAGGTGAATTTGATGGTTTGTGTTGCCATCTCGTCACCTTTACTGGGTCCTGAGCGCCCCCAGGCTTCCCCGAACCGCTTGTTTACCTGTTCTCGCCTTTGGAGGGAGGCGGTGTCAGTTGGTTTTCTAGATGCACAAATTGAAGCTTCAAGGGGTGACAGACCAGGCTCCCACATGGGGAGAAAAAGGCAGAGAAGGGTTCTGACTGCAGAGTCCACGTCCTTAGTGAGCACCGTAGACGCGGGTAGGATGCCCAGTCTTCTCCCTAGCATCTCACCAGAAGCACGTCCCCCCAGCCCGACGAGAAGTTCAGTGCCAGCAGCAGGGGTGGGTCTGCATGCTGTCCCATGCTGTTGCCCCGGTGCACGTCCGCCACCCTCTCCCGGTGCTGGATGCCTTAGTTATTTTGAATTTCTCACCGTTATAAGCACAATGCCAGGAACCGCTTTGGGTTATGGTGATTTCCCTGGGCAGCGCTTACTGTGGAATCATGAGGCCAGAGGGTGGGGACGCTCTGAAGAAATCCTAGGAAGCACCGCCCCATGTGGGCGCCTGAGTTCACCTGGCTGAGCAGACCAGCTGCAGCCTGGCCCCCGCTGGGCAGAGATGAGACAGCTATTACAGAGGGGGCGCAGGTGGGATACCCTCTGCTGTACCTCCGGCCTGTTTCAGGGTGATAAACACTGAGTCTCAGAGAGGCAAAGTCACTTGCCCAAGGTCACACAGCTTGGGCCCAAACCTGGGAAACACAACATCCCGCACAGGGTTTGCAAAGCACCAGCCACTAATTCTTCAGCCGTTCCAGTTAACTTTCCCCACCAGCTCAGCGTCCATGAGTGCCAGCTTACTTCCAGAAGCATCTCTGGGAGGTTTTCACAGAGCCTGGGTTTGGACTCAGTGCTCACCTCCTGACAGCCTCCATCTAAACTATATGTTAGACCCTATCTGCTTCTTCCCATCACCTCTTGCTTGGACTGGTGCAGTAGCCTCTAGAGGTTTTGCCTCTGGTGGGCTCATAGTGAGCCCACTCTTGCCTTTTTCTTCACTTACAAGTCAGAATGGTCTTTTAAGGACCCAAGTCCCACCAAGTGGCTCCCTGCTCTGGCCTTCAAGGGATTCCTGCCTGGGTGTGAGCTCACTCACCTGGAAACCCGCTGTGATGAATTTGATTCAGTGCCTGCTCTATGCCAGGCACAGCGTTAGGCACTATGGGAACAGTAAGCCAGACACAGAACTTAGGAGGCCGCCTCCTCTGTCCCCTCCCTCCCTGACCCCGTCCCATCCCTTCCCGGGTGCCCAGTGGGCTCTAGCCTTGGCCTCCTTTCCCTCACGCAGGCAGGCCGACCCTTAATCTAGAACCTTTATCTAGAACTATCTTGTCCTTGCCCCCCATGTTCTGGCTGCACCCCTTCTTCCCCAGAGACCCCCCTCACACGCAGGCAGGCGCTGTCTCTCTCACTCTATTATCTTCCTAAGCACCCTCCACCCCCACCCAGAACACACACACACCAAAGCTTCCCCACAGAAATTCCCAGTTCAGGAGCTCTCCAGGTTACGGGGGGAAGGGGGATAGGAGAATGAATTTATAGCCAGCTTGAGCGTGTTTTTATGTGCATAATAAATATTTTCACATTCATTAAAAAAAAAAAATCCAACAAAGACTCCACCGAATGAGAAGAGTTACAGGATATCGGCCGCATCGTAAGTCAGCAATCGTTGTTCATTTCCACGGCGCTCCCCACCTCGCTGGAAACCCCTCCCGATCTCCTTCCTCACGATTTCACTAACCCTTATCAACTACTTGGTGCGCTGAGAGGCCTTTTTCCTCCTGTGTTCCGGTGATCCCAGAGACAAGGCTCAGGGAAATCTCCCGGGGGGGGGGGTGACTTGAAGGCCTCGTGCTGTGGCCAGGGCCTGGCCCTCTGCAGGGGGGGTGGGGGTGCAGCTGGCCACATCCCTCCCTCTGGCCGCTGTCCCTTTGCTGGCTGCCAGCCTTCGCGACAGCAGCCGTCTGCGGGCCCCTGTCCCTTTCCGATGCACATGCAAGGGGAATTAGGAGGGCCAACTCCTCTTGCTGTCTCCACCGGGCTTCATGAGGTCTTAGTGCAAAGAGCTCTTCAACTGGGCTGCTTTTCCTCTATGAAAATCCCCACCCTCTGTTTTCTTCTCTTCACTGATGTCTCCAACAGGGGAGTACAGACAAGCCAGGCTGCAGCTAAGCCCGCGTGGTGGGAACACAAGACAGGGAGGGGTCCCCCTGACACCTGCCTGGCTGCAAAGCTGCTGGGCCTGCCCAGGCTCCAGGATGGAGAATGTGATCCCTTGGGAGTGAAAGAAATCAGCCAGATGACAGCAAAACAAGTTTTCGTGGGTTGAAAATCCTGAGTTCCAGAATCATGAAGTTAATGAAAAGAGGGGGTGAGTGTGAGTTGGCACATGTGAGCATGTGTGACCAGCTGCGTGTACCTCCTGGGTGCCAGCCCCAGGCTGGGCACTGTGAGGACCAGACATGCTCTCTGCTTGCGAGAGACTTCGGGGCTGGAGGGCCTGGCTCAAGCCTGGGTCTGGACAAAGCGCTCCTTCTCGGCTTTCCGTGGATGAGTTGAGTAGACTGGACATCACCTGTGGGAAACTGTTCTTGCCAGCCCCAGCCAGGACTGGGGATTCCTCCTTTGGGAGGAGCCTGACTTCTCTTGGGAAGCCGTTTCTCTTCTTGCCAAAGGCAGACATGAGGTCTCTCTTTCCCACTCGAAACCCTGTGCTTGACCCATAGGAAGGCACTGGGCATTCCGGCCGGGCAGGCCCACAGGCCTGAGGCCTGTCTGAGCTGGGGCCCCCTTCATTCTGCACCCAGGGGCTGAATGTTCCTCACCCACCTTCAGGGTTGCAGGCCATGGGTGAACCTAGAAGAAAGGAGGAATAATGGTACAGAAGTCAGATATTCCACAGTGACCCCAAGCGAGGCCAGGCTTCTGGGTAGGGCAGCGAGGCACAGGGGAGTGAGGGCAGGGAAGCTGGTCAGCACCAAGGCTCACAGCCAGGAGTGGGCCCCTTCCTTACGCAGCATTTGGCGAAAGAGAAACGTATGCAGAGCCAGCTGGTCTAGGATAAGTGGTTTGCTTGAGGGATAAAGTATATAGGTGTGTGTGTGTGTGTGTGTGTGTGAAAGTGCTGGGCCACTGAAAGTTTCACACTTTAGAGCCCAGGAGATGCTGCTGAGCGCTCTCCCCCCAACAGCACACAGCCCCCCGCTTGAGCTCTGGAGGCCAGGCCCAGCTAGCGGCCCGGCTCTCAGGCACAGGCCAAGAGTAGGCATACAACAGATATTTGCCCACTGACAGCCTGGGCTGCTTTCTGTCTCCTGCTCAGGGCTGGGGGCTGCACGGGGGGCTGGTGTGATTCTTGTGTAACCCGAGCAGCAGAAACTCAAAGCCACATGACCACCAGGCACGAGGCTGAGGGCCCCCCGACAGGACTGGCCTGGGGCAGGTGGGACTCCCTCCTGCTGCCCAGGCAGCCACGCGTGGATGGAGTCTTGGCCCCAGGTAGGTGCCCCAAGGAGCTCTGATGTGCGTTTGGAGAGAGGAGCGTGAAGAAGCCCACACCTCCTGCAAATCTAGCAGACGCTCGGATCGAGTTGAGGCCTTCTCGGGAATGTAGCGTCATGGGACCGTCAGGGCTGCTTCCGGTGAGCAGTCCCATTCATTCAACAAATATTTACCGAGCTCTAGCCAGATGCCAGGTCTTGCGCCAGAGACATGCTGTGAGACTACGGGAGGTGAGATGGTGGCAGGAAGGGCTCAGTGTGTGTTTGCCAGTGGAGTCGTGCTTCCCACAGGCCCCACCGCTTGTGGAAGGATGGGAGACCAGGTCTCCGCACCATCAGACGAAACTGCTCCGTCTCCCTCCTTTCCTTGGACCCACTCAGCTATGGAACGGGCAGATCTGAGCTTTGCCTGCGTGGAAGCCCTGGTGGGAAAGACCCAGAGCAAAAGACCACAACTCTAGCCTGAGGCCTTCTCGCTTATGGACAGACCACTGGAGGCTCAAGGCCGCTGGCAAAAGTAGAAGTGCCTTCTAATGCTTCCTTGGTCTTCAAAGTCTCCTTCTCAGGGAATGTCCGCGTTGTAAACAACTTTGTCTTCCTGTCCTGTATCGCCTTTCTCCCCATTCCATTGGCTACTGGGGTCTTTCCCTCACATTTCTGCCATGGAACAATCCATATTTGAAGACCTCCCAAGACAGGGAGCTCAGTACTGTTCAAGCACCAAGCAGTCTTAGGGAGTGGCTATCCTGAGGCCAGGCAGGCAGCAAGGGGTAGCTGGAGCACACGAGAAGGCTGTGAGGACTCAGCAAATGCTGGCTGCAGGAGACAAGGACAGGGCCACCCGAGAGCCAAACCACAGCCTCAGCTCCTCTCCGGACCAGCTTGGAGGGCCAGTGTGCACAAGACAGACGGACTGACTATAGACCACCTGCTGCCTTGAGTCACCCACGACCTGACCCCCTTGGGACCTGGCATGGGGGATGGCGAAGGCCAAGCCTCCGCACCCCCCACCAGCACAGCACACGCCTGGGAGCACACCGTACACGCATGGGCTACCCAGGAGGCCAGAGAACGAATGGAAGTCATAGTCACCTTGCCAGAAAGGCCCGAGGAGCCAGCGAATCCAGAGCTAGCATGCTCCAGCTGCCTACTCAGCCCCCGCAAGTGTCCATGTGAGACCCCGGGTGTCCACGTGGGACGGTGTTGACCGAGCAGTGGCGCTTACTGTCAGCTTCTGACAGTTTCTAATGAGCAATGACAGTAAGTAGATCCAGTTTCGACAAACAGGTGATTGACCTGAAGTGCAGCAGGGTAAACAGAACTCCGGGGGAGGAATTTGCTCATTGTTCTGCCTGCAGGAGACCCATAGAACCTGCGAAGGAAGAGGCCACTTGGCATTTCTGGTTGCGTCTCTGCTCGCTCTTCTATCCACACATCCAGTAGGAAATGGGCCAGTTTTCTAAGGCAACCAGGCCTGCTCAGCCGCCATGAAGGCCCGGTTCTGCGAATGGTTTCTGAGCCTCTTTGGATGTCGGGGATGCTCCGTGGGGCTTGTGAGTGGCTTCCTGCCCTCCATGTACAGACAGACACGAAAGTCCCGTCTGTGGTTCGGGGGGTGAGTTTAGACTCCAAGGCCACCTTTAAAGGTCCCTTTATGCCTCCCCCTCACCCCCAACCTCGTGCTGCTCTGCCTCCCTCTTAGGTTGTCTGTTGGCCACGTGATAAGCACAGTGGGAAAAGCGTGCACTTCAGGGTCCTGGAAACTGGGTCCCAGGGGAGGCTCCCTTACTTACTAGTTGGTTGCTATTGAACAAAAACCCATTTACAAGCATGGTCTGTGTCTGCAACCGGGGATAATACAAATGGTCAGCCTAGAGGCTGTGAAGGGAACCGAATGGGTTAAGACATGGGACCGTCCCCACCGAGCTTGGTGTCGGGGCTCCACAGGTACTCCCTCCAGTGGTGCTGGTCTGCCCTTGGCCCAGGGTGGCTTAGAGAGACTCTTCCAGTGGGCAGCCCTGGGTGGGGTTTACGTGCCCCATCCCTGGACCATGCTGAAGCCCCATTGTCAGGCCGAAGCATCTACCTGGCCCCGTGATTCTGTACCCATACGCGAAGGACCCTATCCCAGCTCTGCCGACAGCCCGAACCAGACATGGTCAGCACACCCCACTGCTTGGCCTTCCTTAGAGGTGCTGGTGCTCTGGCAGCTGCAGATTCCTGGAACTTCGACATAGGCCTGGGGCCCTCCATGCGTGCCCACCCCCACCATGCTCGGCCCACTGGGCAGGGACAACGGGGTTCGCTGTCTCAGAGAAACACTGGCCCCAGTGCTCTGGTCCAGTTCATGTCAGTACAACCATGAACCCTTGCAAACATTTTACCAGGGCTCAGCAGAGCCCAGATGAGGAGAAAACATGCAGCCCACCTTGACTTTGCAATCTCACAGAGAAATCAGCTGAGCACCCAGGAAACAATTAGAGAACAGGAGAATGTCCTCATACCAACTTCATGCACATTTGAGGGCACAAATCGCAAGTCTTCATTTACTCAGCTATTAAAGAGTTTTCATGCCTGGCTTCATGGGCCTCGGGGGATGAGGAAGGGACAGTGGGCAGGGACCCAAGATCCCCCAAGGCTTAACTCCTCAACCAGAATGATCAACACTTATGTTTCCTTTATTGGCCATGATGGTTAATTTTATTGGAGGAAAAAAAAGAGAATGTGGAAACCACTGGATAAGCTGAAATTTTTTTTTAAGGTTTTATTTATTATTTATTTGACAGAGAGAGAGAGAGAGAGACAGTGAGAGAAGGAACACAAGCAGGGGTAGTGGGAGAGGGAGAAGCAGGCTTCCCGGGGAGCAGGCAGCCTGGTCTGGGGCTCAGTCCCAGGATGCTGGGATCGTGACCTGAGCCAGAGGCAGATGCTTAGGTAAGCCCCCCAGGCGCCCCTGGATAAGCTGAATTCTAATTCTGAATTATTATTTAGAGAAGGAGCATCGAAGGCTGTATATAACTGTACAGGAGGAAGAGAGAGTGTGTGCATACGGGGCAGGAGACTCAGTCTGTCCCAGGACGGCAACTGACCCCTCCCACTGTCTGTCTGGCAGGTCACCTGTGCTCCTCTGGGTGGGGGTCCCAAGGCTGCGTGGGTCCCAGAGCTCAAGGAGGAGAAGTTCTTCCTGCACCCTGGCCCTGATGCAAGCTGCCTCTTCACCTGCCGTTCCATGGAAGCCCCAGCAGTGGGTTTTGCTGGAGGGAGAGCCAACAGGACTGCATTTTATGGTCCATTTTGGATGATCTTTATCTCTTCTACTTTGTTCTACCAAAGCAAATGATACTGCAGTGATGACGCTGAATAAAATGTAAAATTCACCATCACATAGTTAATATGGCGTGTTGAACGGTGCATACCGTGGGCACTTAATAAGTGCAGGCATGCACTCGCTTTGTCCCCACAGGGCAGGGGTGGCATTGCTGGGAAGCAAGGGCACTATTTACTGAAAAACACCTTCGACGTGTCCAGCTCCTCATCTTGGCATCATCTCAGCCCTCTTCCAAGAAACCTCCAGAGGCAGGGACTTCCGGCCCAATTTTTTAGATGAGGAAATAGGCTCAGAGAGGGCGAGTGACTAGCTGAGGGTGTCGGAGCCTGTATTTGACCCAGGACTGACCCCAAGTCATTTGCTTTTTCTGTGATGCCACCGTGGTTCTCTCTACACCGCACTTGCCAGGTCTGAGGCTGTGTTTAGGAGGGAGCTGGGCAATGGGGGCTGGGGGTTGGCACCTCTTCCCACCCCCCTCCTTTGCATTCTGGGGCTTAAAATTCCAGAAGGTTGGGGGGAATGGGGCATGGAAGAGCCAAACTCTGGAATCCAGGAAGTGGTCACAGGGTTTAGAAAACCCTGGGCAGTGGGCCATGGCTGGCAGCAGGGACTTGGCCAAGGAGGGGTAGAGGAGCGGGTCCGAGAGGTCTTGACAACCAAGGGTCAGGTGGCACTGATTAGCACCACCTTGAAGAGCTGACTCAGTGAGAGCAATGCTGGTCAGCTGGAACACAGATTTCCGAAGTTAAAAGCACAAAATGAAATACAGAGAAAACGAGATACCCAAGGTCCGGGTGAATTAGGGGTGAAACCCATCTCCTGCCTGTCTTCCAAACAGGTCCCTGTTCCCAAGTCCCTTTGTGTCACACACCGAGCTCTGGTGTCCACTGGGGCATTACCGGCTCTTGTTCTCTCCGCCTTTTGTACATTACCTGCTCGTTTCTCCTGCCATCAGCCTGTTGAAAGGACGCCTGTCCAGGGCCATGCTTTTCCTGGTCCTTCCTCTTGCAACTCCCAGCCTCAACTTGACCCATAAATGCCGTCCACTGTGTCTGTGGGCATTTGTACAGTGTCACCTGAGCCATTGACATCAGGTCCCCACATCCTCCAGACGGGATGGTGGGAAAGACGAGGTCCCTGAGGGCAAGTTCTGAGAATTTGAATCCCAGCACAGCCATGGACTCTGGATATGAGCCTAGACCTGACCCCAGGGAACCTCTGTTTTTCATGTGCCAAATGGGCAGAATGGCCAGCACCATGTGTCCCAGTGAGGGACACAAAGCCCTGGACCGCACTGACAGCCAGGTGAGAGACATTTCTGTGACCTTTGACGTGCTGAGCTCTCAAACAGTCCGTCACCTGCCGAGAAGATGGTTGATCTTCCTTGTTCTCAGCGTGGTCTTTCTAAAACCTAAATCGGCAGACACCCTTCCCCATGGGCCTCCATGACCCCCACTTCCTGACGCCCATGTCATCGCCAGGTTTGAGCTCTGGGAACCCCCAGTTCTTATAGCCCCTGCAAATACTTGCTCCCCACCTCCCCATACCTGCTTCTTCCCCACACATCCTTTCAGCCGAGCCCTGGAGATCCTGGGTCTGAGGAGGCCTCCTGACATCAATACCTCCCACCTGCCCCTCATCCTGGCCAAAGCCAGAGAGGTGGCGGGTGGGAGTGTGGTGTGCGTGCACATGTGATCAGGTGCATACCAGGCCCCTGCTCCTGAGCCTGTGACCTGGTTTCATTCCCAGCTGATGACTTTATTTTGGCATTTGGCTTGAGTCCTCAATGACTTCCCCATTCTGTGGGCTTCCTTCCTCCTTCAGGCACTGTCAGCTCGCCAGACAGGTTTTCTTCCTGGCCAGGTGGCTTTAGGGTGGCCAGCAACTGAGCTGGCGCAGCTGGAGTCCAGAATGAGGCCCTGGCTCACTGCTTTCTTCCAGAGACTTCCCCTTGCTCTCTGCTCTGGGCCTGGTTTGAGCAAGGAGCCACTGCAGTCCAGAACCACCCCCCCAACAAGGACTTGGGAACTGTCCTCCCCCATTCCTTGGGCTTGGCCTGGAACCACCCCCTACCCTCCCAGCCACTGGTGGAACAGCAGGTTGAGAAGACTCTCTCGGGGTGTGGGGCCTGGTCACTGTCAGGTGGGGAGGGGCTCCCCTCTGAGACCACTCTCCGGGAGCCCAAGGAATGGACCAGAGCAGGAGCTGCTATTTCTCTGCATTGCCCAAGCACCAGGCATGGCGCTCACACATCACAGCGATGGTGATATCTGATTGTCACCATAGGAAAGGGGGCTACCAGTAGTCACATGCCGAGGACATGATAGTTCCCAACCTGAGCCCATGCTCGTGCTCCTGGAGCCGTGATATCATGTGAAAATGGATCATTTAGAAACCGCACACCAACACCAGGGAAGTGAAAGTGTCAGGGCCACACTGTGTCATCAGGAACCCCCCACATCGATAAGGTGCCCCTCTGGGGGGGGCGCCCCCTGGCGGAAGAGGCCAGGTGGGGATACCCTAGGCAGTAGCAACCCCGTCATCTTCCCTTCCCGGGCCGCCAGCCCTCTGGCTCAGGGCTGTAAGGCCTAAGCTCCGTGCCCAGGACTGGATGGTTCTCGGTGAAGGCCAGTCCCCTTGGCCTTCTGCCCCAGATGCTCTGTCCCGCTCCCTAGATCCGCTGAGCCTCAAGTCACCCCACCAGCCGTGATGAGCCCCTTCCAGCACTGGGAGCTGAGGAGCCCGGTATGATAAGAACCACAGATGCGGAGTCAGGTATCAGGGTTTGGCTCTGGCTCTGGGATTCAACATTTAAGCCTATGTGGGCAAATCGCTTCATTCCCCTAGGCCTCTATGTTCTCATTAGGTGTTGTCATTCCCACAGCAGGGATTCTCGTGAATGCCAAGTAAGACACAGTAACATGCTACATGAAAGCCCTTAAACCTTTTTAAAAGTACAATGAGAGATCTCATTATCACCATCATCATCACCCTTCACAGCCTTAGCCAGAGCCTAAGGACCTCAGGTGAAATCAGCAAAGATAGAAAGTGCTGGGTGCAGAGCCAGGCCCATAGCCGGCCCTCAATAAATATTGGTTCTCTTCCCTTCCTACCCCTTCTGAACCTCCTCAAGCTGGTGGGTAAACAAAAGCCCACCTGGTGACTCCCTGAAAGAAGAGTTAATACCTAACATGCTGTTCCGGGGCTCGCCAATCCAGCTGGACTCCTGGAAGCATTGCTACCTGCCAGCCAGGCTCGTACCCTGCTTTGTGACCCATTGGGGCTCAGGCTGCCTCCCTGCCCTGTCAGGAGGTGTGAGCTCAGGCCACCATGTGGCTCACCCGGTTCAGCTCTGCCTCTGGGTCCTCCGGCATGGTGATGTCTGCCGACCTGCAGTGTCATTCCAGGGGGCAAATCCTGGGTCCCAGAACAAATAGGTCACACCCAGCAAGCCCTCCATGGCACTTATGTCTTTAAGACTTGAAGACTTCATGTCTTTATTTCCCTTTAATCCCTCCGGTTCCTCATACAAATCATGGGCTAACTTGAAATCCAGGCTCTGGCTCTGTGTGTGTGTGTGTGTGTGTGTGATTTTCTTATCAAGATCAAGAATCCCTTTTCAGATAGAAGTTCTCGTAAGGGCGCCACGGGCTGTTGGTTGTTTGGTTTGGATGCGTGTGCCGTGCCTAACACAGCCCTCTTATTCTTAGAACTGGTGTGTTTGCAGAAGTCGCAGAGGACCGGATTTGCAGTTGTCATTGCTTTTGCCCCCACTGTGAAGGAGCTGTCTTGAGGGCAATGCCCCTTTTCCTTCTGCTCAAATCACTTGAACTCCATTACCCCTGATGCCCCTGCCTCTGCGAGGTCAGACAGTCTGGGGTGGGCTAGGCACCTGGCAGAAGCCTAGGCAAGGTCTCCATTCAAGGGGCATCCCCTGGATCTGCTTACACTAGCCATGTGCAGATGGGGCCCCTCTTCATTCAGAGGCAAATGGCACCAGCAAGAAGTGCTACATGCGTCCAACGATCTATGACCCCAGGACTTCGGAGGTTTTCTCTGGGGGCTGAGACTTCAGAGATGGGGAGAGGTGGTAGGGGAGAGTCAGGGAGGGAGCTCCTGCATGTATCTGGCAAGAAATACTAGACTGGCATTTGCAAGAAGATTTCTAAGTGAAGGGACCATTTGCAGAAATGCCATCAAGTTCAGGGAGCTACGAGGGATGGAAGGCACCCAGGGGTTGGCCACGGTGGGAGCTGTTACCACTCCAGGGCCCAGGCGCTAGGTTCGCAGCTAGAGATATAGAAAGATGCTGTCCTGCAGAAGCTGGAGCTCACAGGGGCACAGCCAGTCCTGCAAGAGGACAAAAGAGGGCAAGCAGGATCTCCCGATCTCTCTCTCCCCGCCACTGTCCAATACCCTGCCAAAGCTTCCCAATGGAAATCCAGACGGGAGCCAGGGGGCCAGGAGCCTGGGGGAAGTGCTCCGCAGAGAAACATGGGCAAAAGGGATGCAAGGGACAATAAGAATCATCAACGCACAAAGCTCTGAGCAGGAGTCAGGTGACAGGGTTCCAACCGCAGCTTGCCCACTCACTTGTGGGCTTTTCCGGCAGATGGTTCTGCCATGCTTGGTCCCAGCTGCCTCCTCTGGGGGGTGGTCAGTGATTCTCAGAGCTTGCTATCCCTACTCCTTGTGCACACAGGACAATTTTAGCAACCACAACTTCGGATTCAGTAGCCGCCCCTCCCCTCTGCATGAAGGGAATGGATGGAGGCGATTTCCGGGCCACCTCTCTCCATTGTGTGGTCGGCCATATGGAACGCTTGTAGTTGAACTTGCAGTTGAACGTGAACCTGAATGGGTGGAGGGGAGATTTATCTGTGAGTCCATCCCAGGGGACTTGGGTCTGGGGTGAGGTGGCTGGAAAGTGTCAGGCCAAGAGGGGGCAAATGTCACTGGCTTCTGTGTAGGATGGGGATATGAAGTTTTCTTATAAAATGCTTTACTGGAGTTTTTTTAAAAAGTAAGTCTATTTAAGAAAAGTGTGGGTGTGGACAGAGGGTGTGGACATGGCAGGAATCATGATGGTGATGGTGGTGCTGAGCAAGTGATTTTGTTGTGACTGAAATTTAAGGAGAACATAATACCAATTTGACACAAAATCTTCCAGAAAATGAAAGTGCTCGTTTTCAGCTCATTCTCTGAGGCCAGCATTACTTTGATATAAGAACTAGATGGAGACCCTACAAGAAAATAAGACTTCAGACTTATCCCCTGTGAACATAACTGCAAAAGTTTTCTTAGAATTTAACTCAACAGCAAAGGAAAAAAGAAATCTACCATGACCCAGTGGGGTTTATCACAGGGATGCAAGGTAGTTTAATATTAGGAAATCAATCAATGAAATTCACCATATTAACTAACTAAACAGGACAAGGATGGGATCATCTCAGTAGATGCAGAAAATACACATGACAAAATCCAGCCCCCATCCATGATTCAGACTCTCCGCAAACTAGGAACAGAGGGGAAGGCCCTCAATCTGACAAGAAGGCATCTGCAGAAAACCTATAGCTAATGTCACACTCGATGGCAAAAGACTAAGTGCTATTCCCCCACAAATGAGTCCCCAAAATGGGTAAAATGTTCAAACAAATACGTCACCAAAGAAGCTATATGGATGGCAAATCAGCACAGGAAAAGATGTGCAATTTCATTAGTCATTCAGGAAATGTACATGTAAGCCACAAAATACCACTATGCCTAGCCTGTGAGAACCACGCTTTCTTCAGGTCTGTTCTATCGCATCACTGAATGTCGGCCCCACAGGAGACGCTTGGCTACCTTTCATCTAGCCCCGGAGACACACATCTCCTTCCCACCCCTCCAGATGAGCTCTTGGCTTCACTGAGAAACCTCTGCATCCTGCTTCACGTTTTTCTTTGGCATCTTCAGGAGTGAAAGAATCATCCAGGTATGCAAACATCACAGTCTTTGCAGCAAGGGCAGGCAGAGCACAGTGGTGGGAAAAATCTAGGAGACACTGTGGAGAAACTGGGCTCTAGACCTACTTCTCTGCACCAGCTTGCAGGATATCTATTCTGACCCCTGATATATGTGCACCCCCACCATGTGCCCCCTCCCCGAGTGATGAGCCCCTCCAGCACTCATCTGCCTCTCCAGCACCCTGGGGCTCCCGGACTCCTCTTGTTCTTCCACAGTCACATCCGGTCCTTCCCAGGGTTGCATCGACCCCACCTTTCCAGTGCGTGTGTGCTGCATCCTCCCCCTCCCTGCGCACCTCTTGTGTGCACTTTTGCCAGTGTCTTCCCTGGGGTCTGTGATGAGCCCCTTGCCTGAGAGCCCACCCTTCCCATCTCCTCCCATTGGGAGACACTCACATAGGTCTCTGGTCAGGCACCATTTCTTCCAGGAAGGCTTCCTGACTGACCCCCTCCCCCCCAACCAATGCTAGGTGGGAGAATGCTGTGTCCCAGGCAGCCTGTGTGAGCCACCAAGACCCCAGCAAGAGCGGGTAAGGGCCCTGGCAGAGCTGGAGCCGGTGCTCAGGATGATGCCCAGTGGTCCCTGCTAGAAATGGTTTATTGTGAAATGTTCAGGCATACACAATAGTAGAGAGAGTTTATTTATTTATTTATTTATTTATTTATTTATTTATTTTTGAGAGAGAGAGAAAGACAGAGTGAGCATGAGGGGGGAAAGGCAGAGGGATTAGGCCTGTCCCTCTGTTGCTGTTCCAGCTTCTTGAGGTGAGAATATAAAAACTGCATTTTAGATTTTTCTATTCTTTTGAGTGAGGCTTGGATGGCTATGTATTTCCCCCTTAGGACTGCCTTTGCAGTATCCCATAGGTTTTGGTCTCCATAAATTGTTTAATTTGATTTTTGATTTCCTGGTTTATCGAGTCATTCCTGAGCAGGATGGTTCTTAGTCTCCAAGTGTTTGAGTTTCTTCCAAATTTTTCCTTGTGGTTGAGTTCCAATTTCAGAGCGTTGTGGTCTGAGAATATGCAGGGGATAATTTCAATCTTTTGGTATCGGTTGAGACCTGTTTTGTGTCCCAGAACATGGTCTATTCTTGAGAATGTTCCATGGGCATTAGAATAGAATGAGTATTCTTTGGGTCTGGGGTGTAGTGTTCTATATATATCTATGAGGTCCAACTCGTCGAGTATGGCATTCAAAGCCTTTGATTCTTTGCTTAGTTTTTGCCAGGGTGTTCTGTCTATTTCTGATAGTGGAGTGTTGAGGTCCCCTACTATTAATGTATTTTTATTTATATGTCTCTTTATTCTGGTTAAGAGTTGGCTTGTGTATCTTGCTGCTCCCCTGTTGGGGGCATATATATTTATAATTGTCATATCCACTTGTTGAATACTTCCCTTAAGAATAATATAGTGCCCTTCTGCATCTCTAACTATAGTCTGTAGTTTAAAATCCAATTTATCTGATATGAGAATTGCTACCCCAGCTTTCTTTTGAGGTCCATTTGCGTGAAAGATGGTACTCCATCCCCTTACTCTCAGTCTGAATGCATCTTTGGGTTTGAAATGAGTCTCTTGTAGACAGCAAATGGATGGGTCATTTCTTTTTATCCAATCTGCAACCCTGTGGCATATTATGGGATGGTTCAAACCATTTACATTAAGACTGATTACTGAGAGATATGATTTTAATGTTGCCATGTTGCCAGTAAAGTCTTTTTTGTATTGGCTGTGACTTTCTGTTCTGTATCACTCTTGGGGCCTTTTTACTTTTATAGAACCCCCCGTAATATCTCCTGTAGGGCTGGTTTCGTGGTTACAAAATTGGTTAGTGACTGGCGATTCTGAAATGTCTTTATTTCTCCATCAATTCTGAATGACAGCCTTGCTGGATAAAGGATCCTTGGCTGCATGTTTTTCTCTGAAAGAGCTTTAAATATGCTCCCCCAACCCTTTCTCTCATTCCAGGTCTGTGTAGACAGGTCTGACGTAATTCTGATGCTTTTGCCTTGGTACGTGAGAAATTTCTTTGCCCTGGCCGCTTTCAATACTGTATCCTTGCATCTAATATTTGCGAATTGCACTATGACGTGACGTGGCGTAGGTTTGTCATGGTTGAGCTTGGGAGGGGTCCTCTCTGCCTTTTGGACACGAATGTTTGTTTCCCTTGCTAGATTAGGGAAGTTTTCAGCTACAATTTGTTCGAATATCTCTTCTAGTCCATGCTACCCAGAGCAATCTACACTTTCAATGCTATCCCGATCAAAATACCAAGGACATTTTTCAAAGAACTGGAACAAACAGTCCTTAAATTTGTATGGAAACAGAAAAGGCCCCGAATCTCCAAGGAACTGTTGAAAAGGAAAAACAAAGCTGGGGGCATCACAATGCCGGATTTCGAGCTGTACTACAAAGCTGTGATCACAAAGACAGCATGGTACTGGCACAAAAACAGACACATAGACCAATGGAACAGAATAGAGAGCCCAGAAATGGACCCTCGGCTCTTTGGGCAACTAATATTTGATAAAGCAGGAAAAAACATCCGGTGGGAAAAAGACAGTCTCTTCAATAAATGGTGCTGGGAAAATTGGACTGCTACATGCAAGAGAATGAAACTTGACCACTCTCTCACACCATACACAAAAATAAACTCCAAATGGATGAAAGACCTCGATGTGAGACAGGAATCCATCAAAATTCTAGAGGAGAACATAGGCAACAACCTCTACGACATCAGCCAAAGTAACCTTTTTCATGACACATCCCCAAAGGCAAGAGAAACAAAAGATAAAATGAATTTATGGGACTTCATCAAGATTAAAAGTTTCTGCACAGCCAAGGAAACAGTCAGAAAAACTAAGAGGCAGCCCACGGAATGGGAGAATATATTTGCAAATGACACTACAGATAAAGGACTGGTATCCAAGATCTACAAAGAACTTCTCAAACTCAATACACGAGAAACAAATAAACAAATCAAAAAATGGGCAGAAGATATGAACAGACACTTTTCCAATGAAGACATACAAATAGCTAACAGACACATGAAAAAATGTTCAAAATCATTAGCCATCAAGGAAATTCAAATCGAAACCATACTGAGATACCACCTTACGCCAGTTAGAATGGCAAAAATAGACAAGGCAAGAAACAACAATTGTTGGAGAGGATGTGGAGAAAGGGGATCCCTCCTACATTGTTGGTGGGAATGCAAGTTGGTACAGCCACTCTGGAAAACAGTGTGGAGGTCCCTTAAAAAGTTAAAAATTGAGCTACCCTATGATCCAGCCATTGCACTACTGGGTATTTACCCCAAAGATACAGACGTAGTGAAGAGAAGGGCCATATGCACCCCAATGTTCATAGCAGCAATGTCCACAATAGCTAAATTGTGGAAGGAGCCGAGATGCCCTTCAACAGATGACTGGATTAAGAAGTTGTGGTCCATATATACAATGGAATATTACTCAGCTATCAGAAAGAACGAGTTCTCAACATTTGCTACAACATGGACGGCACTGGAGGAGATAATGCTAAGTGAAATAAGTCAAGCAGAGAAAGACAACTATCATATGATTTCTCTCATCTATGGAACATAAGAACTAGGATGATCGGTAGGGGAAGAAAGGGATAAAGAAAGGGGGGGTAATCAGAAGGGGGAATGAAACATGAGAGACTATGGACTATGAGAAACAAACTGAGGACTTCAGAGGGGAGGGGGGTGGGGGAATGGGATAGACCGGTGATGGGTGGTAGGGAGGGCACGTGTTGCATGGTGCACTGGGTGTTGTACGCAACTAGTGAATCATCGAGCCTTACATCGGAAACCGGGGATGTACTGTATGGTGACTAACATAATATAATAAAAAATCATTTAAAAAAAAAAAAAAAAAAAGAAAGGCAGAGGGAGAGGGAGAGAATCTCAAGCAGGCTCCACACCCAGCGCAGAGCCCAACACGGGGCTTGATCTCATGACCGTGAGATCATGACCTGAGCTGAAACCAAGAGTCAGATGCTTAACTGACTGAGCCACCCAGGGGCCCCAGAAAGAGCAATTGAAAACAAACCCTCTGCAACTGTCCCTCAGCTTTGACAATTACCCACTGGGGCCGGACCCAGCTTCCACCACCTGTTGGGTCTTTTCACCCATACGTATTTCAGTATGCATCTCTAGAAGAAAGAGGCTCTCTTTCAAAATTTTCAACGCTGTCATTATCAAATAAAAAATATTAACAAGAACTTTTTTTTAAAGATTTTACTTATTTATTTGGGAGCAAGAGAGCGAGCGAGAGAGCACAAGGATGGGAAGCAGCAGAGGGAGAGGGAGAGGGAGAAGCAGACTCCCCCCTGAGCAGGGAGCCCAACCCGGGGCTTGATCCCAGGACCCTGAGATCATGACCTGAGCTGAAGGCAGATGCTTAACTGACTGGGCCACCCAGGTGTCCCAACAAGAAGTTTTTAACATCATGTAATATCTATCCATTGAAATTCCCCTAATGTCTCCTAAATGTCTTTTACAGCCAAGTATTCAATTCAGGATCCAGACTCCGCACGTAGCTTTGGCTTGATGCGTCTCCCATGTCTCTTGAATCTGTTATAGTGTCCTCCCCTCACCGTTTTCTCTCTAATGCTATTTGTTACACAAAACAAAACAAAAACAAAAAACACCCAAAACCCGGCTCATTTGTCCGTAGAGCTCCCCGTGTTTGTTCTGGGGCCGGCTAATTGCTGATTGTCTCCATGCTCTTGTCTCACGTATCCCGTCCCACCTGCATTTCCTATCAACATATAGTCAGACCCAGAAGCTTGGTTAGATTTGGGTTCAGTTTTTCACAGTACCCTCTGAGGAGTGGTACCGCGTTCTGCTGCATCCTGAGGCACCCATCTGATCCTCTCTTTCTGTGAAGTTACAGCTGATCTGTAACTGATCTGTGTCCAGATGCTGTAGGCTGGCCCGTCCATCGTAAACTTCCCAACATCGGCCGTTCGGTGGCCCATTATTTCATTATGGTTTGCAACATGGTAATATTCTATTATTTTTGTGCATTTTCTAGGTGAAATGTGTCTATAACACTCTTTCCCTCATTCATGATTTCCCTGGATTGAAGTTTGTACAGCAAAGGCAAGATAAAATTTTGATCCTTTCTCTTTTAAAATAATAATTTAGAAGAGTTTTTAAAAAATAATTATGTTAGCTCCCTAGCATCCTCCAAAGGTGACAACTGAGTTTAAAAAAATATTATGAACTCCATATTTGGTTTATTTCAATCGATTTTAGTCATTATTTTTTTGACAATTAAATTTTCCCATCATTGGCCAATTGAGTTGGTTCCTTCTAATACAACCATAGACATTTGGGACAACTTCCCTGCTTTTTGGTATGACAGGATGGTGTCATCTTATATCACCTTATATTTGCCTTAACTCAGCCTTAGAATCATCCATGTCTCCCAGGCTCCCTGGCTCTTTAGAGGCCCCAGTCTGGAGCTTTCACGCTCCTTCTTCTGAGCTGGTGTTATCTACAGCACTTTTCAGTGAACAGGCCTAGGAGGTGCCTGTTTTCTTTATGAAAGAGAAAACATATCCTAAGTTGATATTCATATTTCCAATTCAGGTTTAAGATTACAGGATTTTTAACTTTGCTTACACTATCTTACTTATATCTCTTTGCTATTATGCTGAGAATCTTGGTTCCTAACTATATTAACATCACTCCTTATCTACAAAGCAACAGGGCTCTCAACCTAGTATGCATGAAAGGGCTTTGCAACTATATATGCCCCTGAGGCTGGATGCAGAATGGTGTGGGGTAAAAAATGTGAGTTTGTGAGTTGAGTGAATGTATGATAAGTGCATTAGCAGATGGACATTTTTTTTTGGAGGGGATCCACAGTACTTGTCCTATTGTCAAAAGGATTTTCAGTCTTAGTACTATTGATGTTTGGGCCAGATAGGTGTTGGTGGGGGAGGCCGTCCTGTGTGCTGTGGCATCCCTGGCCTCTACCCACTAGATACCAATAGCACTTTCCCAGTCGTGACAATCAAAGACGTCTCCAGACATTGCCCAAATGGCCTCTGGTTAAGAACCACTAGTCTAGAACACCAAACAGATGATAAGTCCATTTAACAGGCTGGCGTTTTTGTAGCATTTCCGGGGTAATGGGGCATTGCTCTGGGAAATGCCATAGAAAGACTACACTGATTACTTTTGTTTTCTAGAACCTTCCTGACCTAGTACCGCCAAGTGGATGGCTTAAACAACAGAAATGTATTGTCTCACTGTTCTGGAGGCCAGAAGTCTGACATCAAGGTGTGGGCAGGGTTGGTTCCTTCTGAGGGCTATAGGGAGACTCTGTTCCATGCCTCTTTCTTAGCTTCTGGTGGTTTGCTGGCAATGTTCGATGTTCCTTGGCTTGCAGATGCATCAGCCCGATCTCTGCTTCATTTTCGCATTGCGTTCTTCCTGTGTGCACACTCCAAGTCCTAATTTCCCCTTCTTATAAGAATGCCGGTCACACTGGATTAGGGCCCACGCTCATGACCTCACATTGACGACATCTGCAAACCCCTATTTACAAGCAAATTTCCGCATTCCAAGGTACTAGGGGATTGGGACTTCATCGTAGCTTTTAGGGGGTCACAATTCACACTATAACAGTGAGGGCACTACCCTTCATGGCCAGCAGCAGCCATGGAGAACGGACACGTGGAGTCATGCCTTCTGGGTTCGACTTGCAAGCTCACCGTCTGCTATCTCTGCATCTGTGAAATGGGCTAACACGATCTCCATTCCGAGGGGAGTTATGAAGAATAAAGGAGTTCCCTTGTGGGAAGCCTTGGTCCCGTGCCTGGCACATCGGAAGTGCCGTGTGGGTGTCACGTGAGTAAAACCATCAGTACAGTCGTCGAGACTGTAGTCACTCCAGGGCAGGCTGGCTGTGAAGGGGACCTGAAGGAAGTAACGACACTGGTTAAGAATGAGGCTGTTCGTCTCGGCCACGTTTATAGGGCGCCCTTCCCTAAGGATAAGAGGAAAGGAGGACTTCCATTCAGTGTCTTCTATGTGCCTGACATTGGGGCAGGGACCTCACGAACATCACCCATCAAGCTCATCATTTCCCCACAAGGGAGATCTTTGTAGTATAGTTACATTTTCCTACCGAGAAATCAATGAGAGGTCTGCAGACGTTGATGAATGGCCTGTTCTCCTTCCTCTCCTCTGCTCTGTGTGGGTGAAGAGCATGGAAGCCCTTTCTCGCCACCCTCACACTCCCCCAACTTATCCTGGTGGGGTGAGCCCTGGCCTGAGCACGAAGAACCCTCTGGACTACTCTGTCATTCAGCTCTCCATTGCTCAGTCTGCAAAATGGGGGCCAAGACACCTGCTGGAGCCCACCCCATGGGCTAGGTGCAAATATGGTGTGAAATGTGTTGGCACTCCTGGCCAGTGCCAGTGGGCACATCGCTAGGTGCCTGTGACATGCTCAGCTGTTCATAGTAAAGCCCCCTGGGTACCTTTCCTTCTTAAAGTTAGCAGATTGAGGGCACCTGGGTGGCCCAGTCGGTTAAGTGTCTGCCTTCAGCTCAGGTCATGATCTCAGGGTCCTGGGATCAAGTCCTGGGATCAAGCCCTGAGCCAGGGTCCCTGCTCGGCATGGAGTCTGCTTCTCCCTCTGCCCCTCCCCCCCAGCTTTTGCGCGCATGCTCTCTTTCACTCTTTCTCTCTCTCTCAAAAATAAATAAAATCTTTAAAAAAGAAAGTTGGCAGATTAACTCTGGTCTCAAGACCACCAAATCCCACACAGCAGAGTTAGAACCTATACGCTTTCTCTTCCTTACAATAAAATCCTTAATGTTAGGTGCAAAGCCCGTTTGCTTCCATATTTGCAAGATTGGAGTCTTCAGAGTTTTCGTTCAGCTGTGTTTGGGAATATGGTGGCTGCCCCCAGGTGTGCAGGCGTGCGGAGGGCAGGGAATTGAGGCCCGTCGGGACTGCAGGCTCAGCTCTGCCCCTCGCTTGCCCGGTGACCACAGACAAGGCCAGCCCCCCATTCTCAGGGCCCACGTCACGGCACTCGGGCTGTTCCCTCTCATGCCCTGGCTCTTATCTGCCTTGGTTTTTCTCCGTGCTGCTCTCCCAGCCTGATTCCCTGCCACCCTGCAGTCGAAAGCCAGCCGGTCCCGGGGCAGGGCCTACAAGGACATTACACACGAGCCCAGTCCCTGTGGCCCTGGCTTCACAGCCCGCATCGTCCCACATACCTTCATGCTGGTTTGTGGGACTCAGCGACTGGCAGGTGGCCGGCTCTAGGTGCTTTACACTTACCCACTTTTATGTTCTTCCTAATAACCTAAAGGAATGATACTCTCTGTAATCCTGTTTTCAAACTTTTTATACTGAAATAATTTCAAACTTGAAAACTGTTGCAAAAGAGTCCAGAAAGCTCCCCCCTGTGCCTTTTACCGCTTCCCCTAATGCAAATGCCCTGTGGACCCTGGTAGGATGACCAAAACCAGGACACGGAGGGAGGCAAGATCCTGCTAAGTAATATACAGCCTTTATTTAAATTGTGTAAGTTTTCCCACAAACATCCTTTTTCAGCTGCAGGATCTCTGCAGATCCCACTCTGCCTTTTGCGCCCATGTGTCCTCAGAACCCTCTTTGGTTTTGCCATTCCTTGGTTTTCATGACCTGGGCACTTTTGAGGGTTTTTTTTTTTTTCTTAAAGATTTTATTTATTTATTTGCCAGAGTGAGAAAGAGAGAGAGCGCGGGAGCATGGGGGGGGAGGGGCAGAGGGAGAAGCAGACTCCCCGCAGAGCAGGAAGCCTGATAAGGGACTTGATCCCAGGACCCCGGGATCATGACCTGAGCCGAAGGCAGACACTTAACAGACTAAGCCCCCCAGGCACCCCTTTTGAGGGGCTCGGACCAGTTATTTTATACAGGTGTCTCTCAGGGTGGGCTTGTCTTATGTTCCTCATCTTTAAATTCAGATTGTATTTTGTGACCCACATAAGCAAGGCTGTGCCCTGCTCAGTGCAGCATATGAGGGTGTACTTGGTGTTGCATTAATCTCATTTTTAAAGATGAGCAAACCACAGCACTCAAGAGTCAAGAAACTCAAAAAAAATACAGCTGCTAGCTACCATTTGGTGAGCGCTTACCCATGCTCCAGGGCAAGTAATATATGGGGAGATATTGAATCACTTATGTATCCGGGGCACAATTAGCGGATCCCCCAACTCATCAGCCATCCAGGAAAGGAATGGGGAGAGGACAGAGTGGCAGGCAGGGGCAGCCAGAGTAAGGACACACGTGGCCAAGGAGGGGCCCTCCTCGGAGGCAGGCTCACTGGGCTCCTTTGGCACATCTGACCCAGGCAGATAGGGACAGAACTCGGAATAGAGACCCCGACAGATTAAGCCAAGAAGCAAGGCTCCAAGGCTAAGGCTGGCCACAGCAGGGGGCACATTGAGACCTTGCAGCAGGGTGCGCTTGCTCTGGGGGTCGTACTGAGGGGCAGCCTGGGCCGGAGCCAGATGGGAGTGGCAGTCTCCACCCAGTTCTGCTGTAAAGGGAAGGGAGCAGTGTCCCCACAGTGTCCCCTTCAAGGGTCTCCCTGCCCAAGCTGGTCATGGAAGGGAGGCAGGTGGGGGTGAGAGCCCCACACTCCCCATCATGAAAATACGTATCTTTCATGCACTTAGCCCACTGCTGTCCCCACCATGGAGTCTTGTCAACTCCACCTGTCTCCTCTCTCCCTCTTTCTGACTCCCCTCAGAGCTCCCCATCCTGGCATCCCTTTTCCTCTCTGTCCCTTCCTGCTGTCTCTCCCTTCTTGCCTGCCCTTCTCCTCCACTGTGAAACTCAATAAATGAAACAGTAGCCGTGTTGACAGGAGAGTTGCCATCCGGACCCCTGTTGTCCCCTCCCCTCTCTGCAGGCCCTGCACTGCCCAGCCTGCCCCTCCTTCACACCCCTGGCCCTGGGCACCTCCAAAAAGCTGTTCTTGCAAGCTTTGCTTTCCCCCAGCCATGGGCAGCACCCTGCTCTACCCCAGGGCAAGGGGGAAGATGGGGAGGATTGAATTCCTGGCCCTCAGACTCCTCAGTCTTAGGCAAGGCCAGTGATAGTAGCCCCATTGGATGGACGAGGGAAATGAGGCTGCACCCGCTCCTCCGGGGGCTAACCACTGTCTCTCCTGCTGTGCTGCACCTGTTTCAGCTGCCAGACCAGCAGAGCCCCATTTGCTGCTGACCGTGGCTGCAGTCTGAGGGGCTGCAATTTCCCACTTCCCTCTCCAGACAACCTCCCAACGTCTCCCCCCGCCAGGGCCTCTCTGAAGTCCTCTCTGATACTGAGAGAGAGTCTGGCTTTTAATGTTCTGTTTGTGTTTTTCCACTGGTTTGTACGCGGGTCATTCTTCCCTGGGGGCCAGGGTGAGGAAGTAACACACAGAAAGGGGAAGCTTGTATTTGACTGACTTGGGAGTCAAACCAGCTCACTTCCACCTTCATCCTCACCACCTGCCTGGTTTCTCTTCTCCCTGGCATATCTCGAGTTACCTTTATCCTTTGGGGCCCACTTTGTAAGACCCGCCCGCCACTGTGGCCCACTGAAGGATCTTGGATGCCACGTCTGTGCCTCACCACGCCATACCAGGGAGCTCCCATTGGCTTCACCTCCCCTAACCCGGTCTGAGCAGGAGCCCTGGGGAGAGGGTGATGGGGACAGTGGGCCCCTCTCCAGGTGCACATTGCCAGGCATCAGCACCTCTGGGTACAGCTGTCCCACCTGTGCTGACCTTGGGACTATCTCTGCCTCATGTGCCCAGGCTAGGGCGAGTCCTGCAGGCTGGCTGGGAAGCTGGGAGCGAGTCCAGAAGCTCAGTGTGTGCCCCGTAACTGCAAGGGAAATGTGCTTCGGGACCTGCTTCCCCAGCCTTGTCACCAGTCCCTCCCCCGCTTGGCCCTTTGTATCCTCCCTGGCCCCATGCAGAATGACCGATCCCCACTTCTCTTTCTCCTCTCTGGGCACCTGTGCCCTTCAGCCCTGCACCAGGGAATACGGCCAAGTCTTGGCCTTTAAGGGGCTCTAGGAGCAGTGGATTCTCAGGGTAGCCTCCCTGTTGGCTGTCCCCATGCTCATGCCTCCCCCCACATAGGCTGCACAGTAGGGACTGTCTGGCCACGGGCCCATGTCACATAAGCCTGCCTCGTCACTTCTCTCCCCTGATGCTGGGACAATGTCTTGCCAGAATCCTATTCCTCCTCCTCACTTCCCGACCATGGCCTTGTCGGTCAGTGCTTTGTGTGTTAGCTGCTCAGTAAATACGCCAGGGGATGAATCATGAGCTGTGGAACCAGAGATGAGGAAGGGCCACAGGCTCGGGACCAGCCTGTCCCCAAAGAGTGGAAGGAGTTTCCCAAGGTCACCAAGCTACTGGGATTTGGTAGATAATTAATTGCAGTGCTTCTCACATACTCTGTACTGTGGGGACTCCATGAAGTCCTCCTTGTAAAGCACTTAGAGCTCTTCCTGGTCAAAGTAAGTCTCCCATAAATGCTAGCTCTTATCATCACTACTTTATAGCAAGTTGAAACGTATGAAATCGCCATTTTTGGAATCAGAAGTGGTCGATTATCGGTAATCTCATACGGTTTGACACTTTTTTTTGGGGGGGGGGGTCTCCAAATTGTCTGACTTTGTTTATTAAATGAACGTATTTTTTTAAAAGAAACTATCGGGTGCCTGGCTGGCTCAGTCAGAGGAGCGTACAACTCTGGATCTCAGGGTTGTGAGTTTGAGCCCCACATTGAGTGTAGAGATTACTTAAAAATAAAATCTTTAAAAAATAAATCAAAAAAATAAAAGAAACTTTACGTCTTTACCGTATATGGAAACTAATAAAGCTAACATACACCCTATACACAATATAAGTAAAACGTAATTATTAAATTCTGCTCTGAGGTTCTTCCTTCTCAAGGCATCGTCCTGACGCTGTGTTGTCTTCGTTGAAGGTGGAGATGAGCAAGAGTTCAAGAGGTCCTCAGAGCACGTGGGCCCCACTGCTTCCTTTAAGTAGTCAGAAGAGTTCAAAGAAAACAGTGAAGGATGGTGTCCATTGGTGATCAATGAGCCTTGGCAGTGCCTTGCCTCCCGGAATCTGTCTCATGAGGGAACCTCGGATTTGTGGGATGTGATCTGAAAGGCTATCCTGAAACTGCCTTGCCCCAGTGAGCCCAATCCTATAACTGCCGAGCTCTGGCCCCAGGCCCAAGGTAGAGAGCCCTTCTCCCTGCAGCTTCAAGAGCTGGAAGGAAGTTGAAGGCCATCTAGTACCATCTCTTCATTTTCCAGGTGCAGAAACCAAGACCCAGAGGAAGAAGGACTTGGCCACAGTCACCCAGCAAATCAGGGCAGGGGCCTCTAACAACCTAGGTCTCTGAAACCCAGCCCAGCCTCCCTTCTACTCTACCCTACTGCCACCTTACAAGACCCCCTTACATCTGCACCACCTCCTGCTCCCTGGGGAAAGACCATGGATGCCAAGGCTTTCTGAGGGCATGACTCCCTGGGCTGCAATCGTTCCTGATGATCCAGAAGTCTTCCTGCCCCAAGAGAAAAAGGGCCGGGTCTTACTCACTTACACAGAGCCCGGCACTAAAAAATGCTTGCTGGACAAATAATTAGTCATTGATTGAGCACCATTTGAGGTAAATGCCATCAGCCCATGTTAAAGAAGAGAAAAGTTGAGGCCCCAGGAGGTTGAATGGCTTGCCCAAGGTCCCACAGCTAGTAAACGGTGCCGTCACGCCTAGAACCCAGTTCAGCCAGACTCCAAACCTGTGGTCCTCCCCCCTGGAAGTGCTGCCTGTCCTCCCAGTGTTCTGGAAGGTAAACAGGACAAAAAGGAGTGTGCTTCACCCATGAGGAACAGGCACTGAGAGGCGAGGAGCTCTGTCAACGTCAAGCCTGCAGCTCAGCTCTCGGACTCTCCCTGCAACCTCTTCCCGAGCCCCAGGCCCAGCCAGGCTAGCTCCCGCTCATGCCCTCTCCACTCCTCCACCAACAGCTATAGGGGGTGCCTCCTGGGGACGTGATAAAACTACCCCCTCCTCACTTGTTACCTGGCCTCTCCTGGAGCCCCCTAACTGGTTTCTGGGCTCACACCAGGCCCCTGCATTCCCTACTCCACAAAGTGGCTGCAGTGGAAATTAGGCCAAGTCACCCCGAAATGGGAACTCTGCACTGGCTCCCTCTCCCCCTTAGAAGAATTCTGAGGTCCTGGTCCCCCAGGCCTTGCAAGGCGGCTGTGTTCTTTGAGACCTCCCTCCTACCTCATGCCAGCCCCCTCTTTCCATGCAGACAGACAGACACTGGGGCCTTCCTGCTGCTCCTTAAAAGCACAAAACATACCCCATCCTCAGGACTTGGCATCTGCCAACCTGCCTCTGGAGACGCTCTTTCCCCAGATAGCTGCATGATGGACCCACTTCTTTATCGGCTGATGGGCTGTTTCCACTGGAATCTGAGCTCCAGGCAGGAGGCACCTGCTGGGCCCCCAGCCACCCTCGCAGCCCCTGCCATGCACTCGGCCTGATCCTGTTCTTTAGTGACAACCCGTGGCCTGAGCCTGGCGCGGGGCTGAGTCTCAGAGCCAGCTGTGCCCTCCTCACCCCACCTGGAGCCCCGCGAACAGGACAAATGACGGGCATGTCTCTTCGGGTGCGCAGCCCGGCCCTGGAGTGTCCACATTGTTCCTGGAAATTAGCAGCGGTCACTGCCCTCAGGGGAAGCACTCTACCCCACGGGCCACCGCACTGGGGGGGAGGAAGGAGAAAAGAAAAACAAGATCCCCAGGCAGGCCAGTGCCGGTGCCTTTTCCCTGCCTGAGACGCACACTTCATTTAATTTTCATAGTGGAGGGAGATGTGGGGTCTTTTGAGCGTTGATATCCTCGTGGGCCAGTCTAAGTGGCAGACAATAAGTGGAGGAGCCAGCGCAGAGCGCCGGGCCCGCTGTCACTCTCTCCAGATTAACAACTTCATCCGCGCCTTTGTTGATATTGACACTTGGTTGCTAGGTAACATGTTTACCGCCCAGTGAATAGGGACTTGAGGGCCAGGGGGCACAGTCAACAGATTGGCAAATAAGGCGGACGTGCTGTGACTTGATGTGCCCGCCGTGGTGCCCAGGAGCAGTGCAGGGACGCTGATCTGCCCCTGCTACCCCAACTCGGAGAGTGACTCGGGGTCAGTGTGGTCTGGGGCCCAGGTGGGGCAAATCCAGGAGAGTGGCTGTGTTTTCACCCAGGGTCCATCCTCACGGTGCCATTCGTGGCCCCAGCCTCTTGACAGGAGTGTTCCCATTCAACAGTGCCAGATTACAGTCTCCCCGCTGTGCTCTACAGCCCTGAAGAGGCCTGATGAGTGCACCCTTGGGAGCACTCTTTACCCTTGAAAAGAGCCCGCTGCTGGGAGAGCCCGGAGACCCTTGCGTCCGTAACCTGAGACTATAACGTTGGCCTGCCTACGCCATCCGGGTGTTCAAGGGAAGGGGAAGGACTGCCCTCTGGGAAGCAACAGCTGTGTGCCAGGCACTGTGCTAGGCAGAGCCAGGCGCTCCCTTTCCGCTTCACCCCCACCCCCATGAGAGGCTCCTTTTGCATAGAGACGGGGGCTGTGTCTGTGTTAAGCGATTGGCCTCAGGGTCCTCAGTGAGGATTCAATGTTCATGCACACAGAGTAACTTTGGAATCCCCCCTTTCCATTGCACTGCTAAAGGAACACAGGGATCAGGGCCTGCCACTCAGACCCCTATCAGGGAGTCAATCCCCCTGCCTCACTTTGAGCTACCTCTGGTCCCAAAAGCTCTGCAGTAAAAGCTCGATCTGGTGAGCAGCCAGCAAAGCCACCATGGGGGCAGGGCTAAGCCGCAGGCATGGTACTAAGCCAGGTGGGGAAGCAAAGCTACTTAAGAAAATGGTGGATACAGACCCAACAAAGGGAGATGAGAACAATCTCAGAGACAGAGACTCTGGATATGGCCATGACGGCGCTGACACGGAGTGTGACCTTCCAGGCCACAAGGTGAGGGGGATGCGGAAGCTGAGCAGCAGACAAGGGAAGATAAGGAGGAAGGAAATCTGGACCAGTATGGAGCCTGGTGGCCGAGGTTTCTCACTGTCCTTGAACGAGAAGAATCTGGACGCATCTGCAGTAGACTCAGCAACTCTCCACTGCATGTGGCCGGAGCTGTATAGTCCAACCGCAGTGTCTCTCTCCATATTGGGGTGAGAGCTGTGAAGGAGAGGGGCCTGGTCCCCAAGTTCATGGAGCCTTCAGTTCAGCAGAGGAGATGGGAGTTAGACACGTGATCACACAGCGCATATCTAATTGCACTTGTGCTAAATGCCGTGAAGTTGTGGACCATACAGTATGCCTTTCAACAGGGGACCTCACCCAAGCCAATGGTCACAGTTGTCCCCCCAGGGAAGCCACAATGAAGCTGAGGTGTGAAGGTGGGGCAGGAGATGTGCCGGTGATGGGGGATCAGGTGGGAATGTCCCAAAGGTGGGGAAGAGATCAGAACATGGGGAAAATCCCAGTTTGAGTGAGCTAAGATTGAGGGGGCGCTTGGGTAGGAAATGGGGAGGTCGGCGGGGGCTAGAGTCCTCAGGCCTTGGCAGCTTGGACTTCAGTCCAGTAATGAAGTAGTAGTGGGGACCCGTTGAAGGACATTAGCAGGGGAGTGACATCATCAGACTCCAGGTACTTTTACGGACACTGAACTAATGATCCATTTCATTTTTTTTTAAAGATTTTATTTATTTATTTGAGAGAGTGAGCATGAACAGGGTGGAGAGGCAGAGCTGAGAGGCAGAGGGAAAGGGGAGAGGCAGAGGGAGAAGGGAGAGGCAGATGGAGAGGAAGAAGCAGACTTCCCGCTGAGCAGGGAGCCCGACATGGGGCTCCATCCCAGAACTCGGGATCAGGACCTGAGTTGAAGGCAGACACTTCACCGACTGAGCCACCCAGACGTCCCTGATGACCCATCTCAGCCAGGATGCCAGTACAAGGATGGGCCGACCAGACGGGAATCCCCCTTCCACATGCCTATTTTGGGAAGCTCCTTCAGGACAGGGAACTCCTACCCTAGCTTAGGTCTCTGTTTATTCCCAGTGTCGGGCTCAGAACCTGGAACAGAGGAGGGTTCAATCCATGCTTGTTGAGTTGAAGGGAAGCGTCCAGGGCCCCCCTTGCCCTTTAAACGCACCGTGCGGCTATAAGATAGCTGATGATATTTCTCCCCCTTTTCTCCTGGCTACTGAGCCATGCTCCTGGCCACTGTCACACCTGCTAGCTTCCCTACCGTGGACCCTGCCATGATGCTTCTCAGTTCCACACTCGTTGAGCTAAAACGCCCTGATCTCCCATCACTTTGAGAATGAAGTGTTTTGTGTAGCTGACATTCACAGACCACGGATCATTTGCGCTCTGAGGCCAAGGGGTTTTCTTGTATCTCTTTGCATCAAATACTTTCTAAAATATACAATTTCCTGACCTACAGGTAATTGCATTGGATCTATTAACCCATGTGTCATTTTGTTTTGTTTTATTTTATTTTAGAAGACTTTATTTATCTGAGAGAGCATCAGCACGAATGGGGCAGAAGATGCAGAGAGAGAAGCAGACTCGCCTCTGAGCAGGGAGCCCGATGCGGGGCTCCATCCCAGGACCCTGGGATCATGACCTGAGCTGAAGGCAGACTCTTAGCTGACTGAGTCCCCCAGGCGCAGCCCCCCACCATGCATCATTTTAATATGGTTCTGGAACCAAATAAGACTTCATTGCTGAGAGGACAGCTGTTTGCTCCTGAACTGAATAAACTCCTTATAGTGACAGAGTTCCTGTTCCAACTCAGCAAAAATATAGCCCACATGCCACCCCTCAATTCCTCACCCGGGCAGGCACTGCCCATCGTCTTTCCTGCTGAGTCTGGGGTCAGCTTCACCCTCTAGGCAGCCACGGCTCATGGGAGGGTACTGAGGTCTGGGATTAACTCATCCATCATTCCAGTTACCATTTCTGAGGCTCTTGTTGGCAGGAGTCTCCCTCTTTCCAAAATTATTTTCCCCTCCCCACTCTCCTCTGCTGTAGTTTGGTCTTAACACTCCTGTTTTCTCTTTTCTACTCTCCTCCACACCTCCTTCTTCCTCCAGTCCCCTTTCTTGACACGCTCCTCAGTCTTGGCTTGTAGAACCACTGGCAACCCCGGACCGAAGGTGAATCTCCCCGTGTCTCCTCCCTTAACCATCCAGGTTCAGAACTTTGGGCTGGCTCAGGGCTTCTTATGGGAGGACATCAAACAGCCTGGGGGCTAGATCAGAGGCTCCTTTTTCCCGGTCTGTCCTTTTGGTAATTCTTTCAATTAGAAACTTTTCTGGTTCTTTCACATGTATTGATTCTGTCTCCTTAATTGGTCTATATCCTCTCTGGGGAGAGGAAGGAAAAGAGAAAGGAATTTGCCACTATTGAGTGTGTATTTCCTATCTCATTTGTTTCTCCAAGCAACTTTTCCAGAAGCAGTTATTGTATGGATGAGAAGCCGTGGGTTGAGAGAGGTTAAGGGACCTACTGAAGGTGATTTAACTTGTGCACCGTTGCGGGGAGAGATTTGCAGCCAGTCCCAGCCCGCACGTGCCTGCTACCACCTTTCTGGCCCCACCTGCAGCTGCTCATTGGGCTTCCCAGACACCGCCCACCGTTCCCTCAAGGCAGAGAGGCTCACCTCCCGTGGCTACCATGGGAGCCTTATGGATTTTCCCAAAGCAGAGGTTTTCAATTTTGATGAAATCCAATTTATCAGGTTTTTTTTCTTTTATGGATTGTGCTTTTCTGATATATCTTAAGAAATCTCTGTTTAACACAAGGTCACAAAGATTTTCTCTAAGTCTTTCTTTTAGAAGTTTTATGGGTTTAAGTTTTATGTTAAGGTCTGTTATCTATTTTGAGTTAATTTTTATAGAAGATGAATAAGGGTCCAGGTTTGTGTCTTTGAATATGGAGGTCCAACTGTCCCAACACCATGTGTTGAAAAGATTAAATTGCCTAAATCTTTGTCAAAAATCAATGACCATATCTCTGTGTTACTATTTCTGAGCTATCTGTTCTCTTCCATTGATCTGTGTCTTTTTGTCAATAACACATTGTCTTGATTTTTGTAGCTTTATAGTAATTCTTGAAATCCTTCACTTCGCTCTTTTTCAAATCTGTTTTGGCTCTTCCAGTCCCTTGCTTCTCCATAAAAATTTTAGAACCAGTTTGTCAAAAAAATAGAAATTAAAAAAAAATCTTACAAGGGCTTTGATGGGAATCGTGTCGAATGTACAAGTTAGCTGGAGGAGAATTGGTATCTTAAAGCCTTCGGGATTTTATTTAACATTTCATTTCTGGCTCTTGCCCCAAGCCACAGGCCTTAGAAGGCTTAGGTAAAAAAAAAAAGTTACAAAAAAAGTAATTAGAGCGATAGTGGGGGAAAACAGAAAGAAGGGTTAACCTTCACAAGTCCATTGTGTATGTTGTTGAGATACAGAGAGAGAAATCGTGTTAACATCGGACAACGGTGTCGTATTCCCATCAGCAAGCCCCTTTGGGGTACGCTCTGAAGACTCTGGTTAAAATACCAATGCCAGTGGGAAAGGGCCACCTAGAAAATTCCTTATTGGCCCTTGGCAACTCAGTTCACTCCATGCCTCTAAGCAGCCCCCTTGGCAAGGCTTGGAAGAGAGTGGGTGCTGTGGGGACAGGAGCATGAGCTTTAATTTAGGTCCTGCCTCTCCCAGGCGTGAGCCCCGAGAAACCACTTAATATCTCTGCACCTCAGTTTCTCTGCCATAAACGGAGCCAGAGGGTTATTGCAGGAATGTATAGCTACGTGCGTAATGGAAGGTAAGGTGCAATGAGCAGAAAGTACTGTTACGATGATGAGCCGGGGGCTCAGACAACTGAACAAACAGAAAAGTGTGGGTGGACCATCACAGGCTGGCCCTGCCGTGCTAGGGTGTGGGAGTGGGGGTGCAGCCGCAGGGCAGCGCAAGGACCCTCATGAGTCACAGCTCCTTGGACAAAGATTATACGTGAAGGACTGAGAGGAGGGGAAGGGAAATGAGTAGGGGGCTAACGGGATCAGGGTGCTGGCTTTGACCTCTCAGTCTTCATTCAGCTCGCATCTACTGTGCGCCTACTCCATGCCGAGCCCCGGGCCTATCCTGGGGCCCCAATATGACAGAAAAGCAGGTCCTGCCCTGCACGGCCCCCGCCATCCAGGTAGGCCGCGGTCTGACGGAGATGGGTCTGCATGCTGCAAGACCAAAGTGCCTTTGGGGGACAGCTTGAAGCAGGTTTAATGCAGAGATGTTAGGCTGAAGGGCCATCAGTTCACCCAAAAGACAAGCAGAGGAGGCCCCCCAGGTGGCAGGGATGGCACCAGTGGTCAAGGGCTGGACCCTGGGTGGGGCATGGCTAGAGGAAAGCAATAGAGGAGGCTGCAGAGAAGGGGCCCAGGGGGCCAGCTGAAGTGCTCAGCCACCCAGACGACGGGAGGTCATGGAAGGGGCGGACATAGGGATTGGCAGGGTTAGATCCTTGGGTGGAGAGCTCTATTGTGGTGACCGTGGCAGGAAGGAGAGGCTGGAGTGAACAGCCCAGGGGAGAAATAGAAGGACCCAGAGGATGGGTGCCCTGGCTCCCAGCCCGGCCAAGCCACCACCAAGCTCTGCTTCCTGACCTCAGTTTCCCCACCTGCAAAAGGTCATCCTAACGGCCCTTCTTGCTCTGGGAAGCCCTCATAGCTTTGCCCCCCAGCCAGGCCTGTGGCAGCCTGAGGAGGCAATGCTGGGATGAGGTTCTCAGAGGGTTTCAGAAGGAAGGGTTCCTTCATGTCCCTGCCAACCCCTGGCATGGCTGGCATGGCTAAAGGCGAGGTGCTGTAGAATCTGGGCTTCTGTGAGTTGCCCCATTAATATTCCCTCCAGAAAGCCCTGCCAGACAGGGAGGAGGCAGGGGGCAGATGGGGCACTGAGAGGCCAAGTAATCTGCTTCAGGTCACCCAGCAAAGCAGCAGCAAGCTGGACCAGGCCCCAAGCCTCCAGATGTCCAGTCTGATGCCCTGCCCACTGGACCATGAGGCCTTTAATGAGGCCACCTCCGCAGGGACTGTGGGCTGGCCCACCGCCCAGGGCCGGTGACTTGCCAGGCATCCCAATCAGCCATTCCAAGAGGCTCTGCCCTCAGCAGCCAGGCACACAGAAGCTGGGAGTGAGCGTGTCAGCTGAGACTGGTGGTTCTGCGAGGTGGCCCCCTGGTCCGAGCATGCCTAGCCCTTCTGGCCAGGATCCTCGAAGAAGAAAGCGCTGTGTTTAGAAAGGGGCCAGGCATATCTCAGGGGCTGGGGTGGCCTCTGCAGGCAGCATCCCCTGCAGGCCTCCCTCCTGAGCTAGGCCTCAGCACCTGGCCCAGCCCCCCAGCCCTCCTGAGCTGTCAAATTCACAGGCAGTGTCAAAAGCATCAGTGGCCTGCACAGCCTGCCTCTCTTCTCCATCCTGGAGCTTGGAGCCAGGGGCTGCATAGAAATCCCTGGGCCCAGCTCTCTATGTACAGAGAAGGGAACAGAGGTTCAGAGGGGTGCAGGACTGGGCGTGGGTCACCCAAGGAGATGGTGAGAGAGGCAAGATTCCAATGGGGTCTCCTGACTCCCCGGCCAGCCCTCCTGCCCCGCCTTGTTAGGTCTGAGCTTTGTCCCCAACCCAGTGACTCTTGGAAAAGCCACCCTCTGCTGAGCCATAACTAGAACCCATAAAGACCAGGCCAAGCTCCTGGGTCTGGCTCCCTGTTTCCCTCTGGGCCTTGCTCTCCTAGTGGGTGAAGATCTGCCCGAGGTTCCTGAGGAGAAGCCTGTGGCAAAAGCCCACAGACAGGGCAGACCAGAGCAGGCAGAGTGGCCTCGACCCTCACCTTGGGGCCACTGGTTGGGCTTCGGTGGGAGGACAGAGAAGGCTGCCTGGCTGCTGAGGGGGCAGGAGGCCGGGCCAACAACACCGTCAGGGGCCTGGGCCTGAGTCTCAGCCCCGTGGCCTCTTCAGCCCTTGGAGTTTGGGGTTGCCATTTGCATTTGGGAATAGAGGGTGACACATGGCAGGAGCACCCTGGGGATTCCTCCCTTTGGAGCTGAGTCCCCTGGGGTGCCAGGGCAGCCACGAGCATGGCTGGCAGCATGGTGGGGCCGTGCCTCTCTCCGCTTGCCACCCGCCCGGGTGTAGCTGGCAGTCGGGCTCGGCCTGGGCCAAGGGGTGCCATTTTTTTCCCAGGGCTTAACCTCCCCCTCCCCTCCCCTTTCCTCTCTTTAGTTTCCACACCCTCCCCCCAACACACACACCTCAAAGAGACTCAATTCATTTCATCCCCTCCCCCACCTTATCCGAAGCCCTTCCAAGAACCTTCCCCACTTCCCCCTGTCCCAGCCTTTTTGGGGGGCGGATGGGGGTGGGTCACGGAAAGAAGGGGCTGGGGAGAGGTAAGGGAGAAAAGCACATGCCCAACAACAACAAAACCCCCAACACCCCACATTATGTTCCATAAAGCTGGAAATACACAACAAGCCGGCATCTGTGTGGAATAATAAAACCGGGTGTGGACGTGTCGTTCTCACAGGGCATTTGGCTGAGCCCGGGCAACGCGAAAGCATGCATAGTTAACGCTCCTGACTGTGTGAAACCCTTTGTCGCCGGCACCGGCTCCGCGAGGGACCCAGGGCCCGCGGCTTGGCAAGGGCCCGAGACATTTCTTGGAATGGTTTCTTGTTCATCACTGACACTCGTAATGAGAAATTTATACACCATCCTAAGCGGATAAATTAATTTCAAACACTTTAGACTGTGGAAGACAATGGTTCCTGGCAGGACCCTTTATCACCCGTTTTATTAAAAAAAAAAAAAAAAGAAAGAAAGAAAGAAAGAAAGGAAGGAAGAAAGAAAGAAAGAAAGGAAGGAAGAAAGGAGAGAACAAAACCCAGCCCTTGAGCCGGTCCAAACACAACCTGTGTGCCTGGCTCTGGCGTTTGCCGTCGCAGGCTGGGGGGGACCCTGAGCGGCCCCATGTGGGTCAGGGGCCCGTGGGTCACTTTTTAAACTTCATTAAAGTGTGTGCAGCTCCTCAGGGGCTCTCCCCTGGCCCCCGGGGGGGGCACAACTTCCGCTCACCCCTGGCTCCATTCGAGGTTGGCATTGTGGTCAAGAAGTGGGGTTTCTCAGGCTGCGTTTGTGAAAGGTAATTAAATTGTGATAATGTTTCCATTCAGACCCGGCTCGGGAGAAGGCTGGAGACTCGTCAGACAGACATGTTCTCGGCGTCCACTGAACACGCAGGCCAGCCTGGCGAGAGGCCCTGCCGGGGCCACGGGGTGTCCCGAGCCTTCCCAACCCGCTGGGGAGGGCCTCCTCCGGGCCCCAGGCACCGAAGAGCCGGTGGCAGGAGCAGGCCGTGCCCTCGAGGTCCCTGTCATCCCCTCAGGATGGCACTGTGTTTTCAGCTGGGGCTGTGGCAGCCGGTTCCTGCGGGTGCAGAGGGGAACAGGTGGGGTGCTGGGCTCCCTGCAGCCCCAGGCCCTCAGCTGCCCCCCTGGAATGCTGGGAATGAGGCCGGGGTGCAAGGCCGACTCTTCCGGGGCAGAAAGGCCATTCTTTCTCGGCCATTCCTTTTTTGGCACTTTACTGGTCGGAATAGTGTCCAAGAGCTCCTCCGAGGGGCAGCCGCCCTCTCGGCTGCAAATCTCTTCTCTTGGCAGCCCCTGACTACGCTGACCCTGGATCAGGGCTCCCTTTTCCCTTCTTGCCATTGTCCCAACGCCACCCACCTTTCACTTCAGTGGCCCCAGCCTACCCAGCCCCGCCTCTGCAGTCCGCCCTGCCCTCTGGCTCCTGGGAACCCTGGTGACTCCCCCACACACTCACAGGTCCCACCTCCTGGACAGCAGCCCCACCCTTTTCCAGGTTAGAGCACATATGGAAAGTTAGCCATTTGTGGGCACTTTGGAGACACTAAGGATACCAGGGGGCAAAGAAAAAGAAAGAAAGAAAGAAAGAAAGAAAGAAAGAAAGAAAGAAAGAAAGAAAGAAAAAGAAAGAGAAAGAAAAAAAGACTAAAAAAATGAATTATGCTTTTTTCTCTATTTTATAAAAGTATGCTAGGAAAATAAAATGTATAAGGGAGCATACTATAAATAAATAACCAATTTAAATAAGCTTCCAAAAGCCTTCCTTCAAAAATTAATTAAATGAGAAACAGCTG